>NC_135884.1:55193342-55803338 GCF_964194155.1 Cetorhinus maximus
AACACGTAAAATGATACGCGGTAACGTCAGGCGTGCGTCCCGACATCACCGTGCGCCATTGTGATATTTCGGTGGGCAGGCACGCGACAATGTCCGTTGTGCGACCGCCATCAATTAACGGGCCACGAAAGGCCCTTGAGGCTCCAATTGACCTGGATTTTAAGGCACCCGTGCGATCTTCGGCTCGTCACTTGGGTGCAGCAGGCAGGCAGCTATCAGAAATTTGCATGAAGCTCATCCACGGGCGGGGAAGAGGGCTCAGTGGGTTCATGAATCCAGACATTTGAAAGTTACTGCTCAGAAGTTAGTGAAACTTGCCGGTGTGAGGTGGAACAAATGCATAGCAACTGCTTGGACTGGACTCATAGCCTTCAGGTCAGCACTTTTCAGTGAGGATTTGTTTTGGGGCCTGTAGGTTTCAGGAAGCCTCCCCGAGCCTGGGATTGGGAGGTGATCTCTCCACTGGAAGCTCCTCATCCGAGGAGGAAGGGAGGGCTTGAAGGGGGAGGAAGCCAGGAGTGCACATGCAGCCTGCAGGGGAGCTACCTTTGGGAGGACAGGTGCAGGCACAAGGGGTGCAGGGCCAAGAGGTAGCCCAAGGCACAAGGGGCCGTAGAAAACGGCACTATCCTGCTGCCAGGATATACAGAAGGTGAAGCACCTACCTGAATATGTCTGAGGTGCAGTGCCAAAGGAGGCTCTGTCTGTCAAGGGAGACAGTCAATGGTATCTGTCAGATGATTGATCCAGAGATCTCAGCTAACTGTGTGGGTGGATATCCCATGCCCGTGTCTCTAAAGGTCACAGCTGCCCTCAACTTCTATGCCCCTGGCTCCTTCCAGGGGTCAGTGGGTGAACTTTATGGTGTCTCGCAATCAGCTGTCCACACTTGTGTCAAGCAGGTCACAAACACAAACACAGGCATGCATTGACGTTCATCCACTACCGCTGGGAAGAGGCCAACCAGACAGAACTTTGTGGTGCCATCATGCTAGCACTGGCATCTGAGACAGCCAACTGTATCTGATGTCCTGTTGGCCTTGATGACCTTGGTGGACATCCTCTGGCCCGTCGAGCCTGTGCTGGCCCCGCCTGGGAGGGAGCTGCCAGCTCCGCAGCTAGCATCTCCCCAGTCGTCGCAGCCTCATTGGGTGCCACGGTCACTGGCAGAGGGGCGGAGGAGCTGATGCCCTCATCCGGAGAGCTCCTGAGAGGAGCCCGCAGAGATGACAGGCAGCTGCTCCGCCAACGTGAGGTACATTCGGCCCTCCCTGCTCACCGTAGGTGGATGGGCACCAAGGTGGAATACCTGGTGCCCAAACCACCGCCCACACGGGCACTGACCACATGAGGTCAACGCCCCTGTGAGGGATTGCAGGTCCGAGCGCAACCCAAGAACCCCCGACCCTGTCCCTGGAGATGAGAGTCTCCATGAGAGTCGCCACTCTCTCCATGGAGGAAGCTTGGCGCTCAGCCATGAAGCTCAATGCAACGGCTACAGTCCGCGTAGACTCCTCCACCACTGACACAAAACCAAGCATAGCCTCATGTACCTTCACCAGATGGTCCCACACACCCGGCCGCATCTCATCAGTTGGCTGCATCACTGATGACTCCAGAGGCTCATCATCAGTGACGGACTGAGCATGTGCCTGGGCCCCTGCAGTCCTCCGACTGCTGGCGCCATCGGCACTCTCTGTCTCCACCAGCTGCTCCAGCGACTGTGAAGTGCCCTCACCGCTGTGACCTGGGACACTAGCCAAAGATATGATGCCCACCGAGGTGCCAGTATCTGTGCTGGTGCCTGCTTGGCAGAGATGGTGTGACGCTTCTGATGGTGCAACTTCACATCCCTCAGGTGTCAGAGGGAGCCCCTGCTGCTCCGGGTCCCGGCCGTGTGCCAATGATGCTGAAAGGAAGAATAAGGACATTCGATCAGTTAGCCTGCGGGCAATGTCAATGTACATGCCTGTCCCCCGGCTCATCAAGCGCTCATTATTCCACACGCAATGGGCAAGCCATGTTGGTTATGTCACTCACTCAACAATCAGCACTGCCATGGATGTTGGGAAACTACTGGTGACGTGAGTGCTGGTCATACATACCTGCCCCTGGAACCCCAGCCTCTCTGGCTCCAGTGGACCTGGGTACATGGTGCCTCTCCAGGTCAAGGGCCTCCTGCTCAAAACGACTAAGCAGCAAAATCTGGCTTGGCCCACCGCCAATCCTCAGCCGCTTGGCGTTGTTATGAGAATTCTTCTCCTGGAAATAAAACAATAGCAATGATAAGTGATACTTGTACCGTCAATCTCCTGGTGGCCGGCCCACCCCAAGCCCAGTTACCCATTGCAGGGGTGCAGTGCATCCTTCCCCCGCTGCTGCCCAGCACTCTTACAAATATGCCAGGTATGTCCTTCCCCCGCACCCACCCCCATCTTGGCCACATGCTACCTTCATCACAGTTGGGAGCACACAGTTTAACCTGCTGTTGCAAGGAGGCACAATGACGTAGAGCGCAGAGGGCAGCAGATCCATCTGTGCCATGCCACCTTAAACATCCCCTCCCACCATGTCTTCACCCTGACTTCCACATGTCCTGGAGTTCGAGCAGTGCGCCTGGGTGCAGATCCTCCAGGTTGCCCCCACCACAGTCATGTGGGTGTCAGTCCACCACATGCTGCATGTGCAGGAGCCACCTCAGCACAACCCTCTCAGGCTGACCAACGCATTGGGAATATCTGCTGGGCCGCCCAGCTAAGGGCACATGCTGCCAATGACTCATTGCACTCAGGCCACTCAGACATGGGTGGGGTGCCAGTAGAGGAGGAGCTTACATGATGGGTGAAATGAACGTTGCCAACATGCTACTCACCCTTCCCGTACGCAGCAGGTAGTTGAAGCGCTTGTGGCATTGAGTCCATGAGCACCACACCACTTTGTGGGAGCTCACAACGTCCGCTACCCACTCCCAAGCACGCTTGGTCAAATGGGGTGGCCTCCTCCTCCCGTCGTGCTGCCACCTCCTCGAGGAGGGCAGCAAGGCACTCGTCTGAAAACCTAGGCGCACAGTGACCACCCACCCTACCCTCCTGCATGGCTAGCCTCGATGTGCCTTGATCCGGACCTCTGGCCATGTACAGCAGCCTTGGAGCGGCTGCAGCTTGGACTTTAAACAGGCCTCCGGGTCGCCATTCGACCCAGCGGCGACTGCTGATCCGTCTCCGCCCGCCCACTCCTGCCGTCCCCGGGAGTCGCCAAAAATGTTGGGCGGGCCTTAATTGGCCTACCCGCATAAAATGGCAGTGTGGTCCTGATCGTCGGCGGCGATCAGGTCCGCGTCCATCCGTGCCTGCTCCTGCATGCCCCGCCCAGCATGGGGAAAATTCTCCCCTCTGTGTCTCTCTCTCACACATACTCACACACATACACAGTCTCTCTGTCTCTCTCCCTCTCACACACAAATATACACAATCTCTCTTTTATGCTGGGGCGGGCAGGACGTCAAACTGGAAGCCCACTCTTGCCCCAATTAAGGCCCTAAAGTGGCCAATTAATGGCGCGTAAGGGCCTTTTTCCACCCAGCCTCAATTTTTGGGCTGGCGGGCAGATGACAGCTCAGGTGAGGAACTCTGGAAATAAATACGTTTGACCTTGGGCGGGATGGGGGCCAGGCTGCCTCCATCAGAAGGCTCCTTCTGACAGGGGAAACATTTCCTGCACTGACTCATGGAACTTGACTTTTCTGCCTGCAAATATGTTGCTGCCATTTTTTTTTCCCCTGACTAGTCACCCCCCGTGACTGAATTTTCTAGGACTATTTGGGAGCTATTTTGAATGCTGAGCCAAACGGCTTGTACAAAAAAACTAAACTTGTGGATTAATTTCAAATGCATAACTATTTTATTTTCAGTGCATTTTCCTCTCTGTGGAATGGAATGAGTTATTATAAGCTGCATGTACATGTATGGCCACTCATATATGGAAATTGAAAAATTGACCTTATAGAACATATCACATTTTTACTTCTTAACAGTGAAGGTATTGACCCGCTCAATATCCACCCCATCACAATAATTTTGAAAAAATACCAATATTGAATTTGAGGCCCCTCCATACGCCTTAATTGTGCCTATGAAGCTTATGCTTACATGCATGTTTTACTCAATGGAACCAATAGGATTCTGAAAATGTGTGTGAAATGGCTTTGCCAGGAGTCCCATGGGCCACTGTCTTGGACAGATGATTACTCAAGACATCTTAGCTGGTGTGGAGGGGGCAAGATGACATAAAACATTCACCACTGGAAAGAAAAGGAGTTCCTTAAAATCACAATTGCAGGGGGAAAAGGAGGCATGTTTGTATCCTCATTCGTGATTTGTGCACTGTTAAACAATAGACCATGCATAACACTGCTGGGGCTTAGAAAAATTCATGGCACAACATTATTGATGTCCTCTGATGTCTGAAGCTTGGTCAGATTTTGGCATGATTACTAGAAATCATGAACAAGCTCTGATTGCTTTTGATGTCAATTGAATGCTTCTGAGCTCTTTGAAGGTAATTAAATGATGCTAAATGATCGCAAATGATGTTACTTGAGCACTGTTGATGTCAATTGATGATTAATGACATCAGTTGCTCACTATTTGCGATGTTAAATGATGGCTAAATGATCACTTTTGAGCATAAATGATGTCAAATGATTGCTAAATGCTCACTTTTGAGTTCAGATGATGTCAAATGATGGCTATATGATCACTTTTGAGTGCAGATGATCACAAATGAATGCTTGTTGATCACTGTTGAATGTAAATGATGTAAAAAAAACCCTCTGGATATGAAATGCACAAGGCATCTCCATGTACATGTTCGTCGGTACTCTCCTGCATGCATCGAGGTCCTCATCTGCAGTGGAACACACCTATGACCTCTCCCAGTGGGGAGCTGGCAAATGAACCACCCTTTACCCTTGGCATGACTGGCAGCCCACATGTGCCCAGATGCCTCACCATGTGCTGATCCCAATTCAATACTAGCCTTCATGGCACATGCTACTTCATCCACACTGTTCTCTTGCTTTCCCTGCCAACTTGGGCACCTTGGTTGGGCAGGTGTCAGTTCTTGGGCGCCTGAAAGGAACTCAGAAGGGTGATGTTGATTTGAGGGAAGGAGAATTGGGTGGAAGCAAGAGGCCCTTGGTCTCACCATAAGTAGATTCATCATCATGATAAACAGCAGCATGTGAATGAGCTGGGAGTTGAGAAGGAGAATCAGGCAGGATCATACCATCATGCTCAATGTTCCCAGCAATGCTAGATGCCAGAGGACCTACTGTAGACAGCTCCATGATGCTGAGAGCAATCTCTGCAGGAGGGTCGTGCTTATCCCAGCTGGTTCTGCGTCTTTGTAACAAAAATAGAAAATGCTGGAAATACTCAGTAGGTCTGGGGACATCCTTAGAGACAGAGACAGCCACCATGTTTTAGCGCAATGGCCTTCATTAGAAGTGAGAAGATGTACTAGTTTTTAAGCAAGGCAGAGCTTTATATCTTGGGTAAATGAGCTTGTGAGCCATCCAAACTCTAACTGCACACCTTCCTATGTTCTCATCAATTGCTGCTTGCAATCAATAACCAGGAGAGACTGATTTAAGAATAAACAGTGATGGTTTATTGAGACATAGGGCAGAGCACCAGATCATACGTGCTCACTCAAAAACCTCCAGAACTAGACTTCCAGTTCCCAATTGCCCATACTATACAGTGATTCATCAGTGCTGTCACATGATCTGTATACTTGCATTCTCTTAAAGGGACAGGGTACTTCACTTTACCACATCAGGAAAGGTATGGGGTAAGGGAGGAAAGGAACAAAGAAAGGGAAAGGTCTGTGATGGATGGAAGGCAGGTGACATTACAAAAATGGGGGTTTTGAACTGAATCTTTGTATTTAAGTCAGTTTTGATTCAAGAGCCAAATTAGGCATCACATTAAAAAAACTCCAGGGCCTGGATTTTTCCTATGGCGGGTGGGCTGGGCGGGAGCAGGTGGGGGTGGGGGTGGGGGTGGAGCTGATTGCTGCCCGCGATCAGCTGTGCGCCGCCATTTTATGTGGACAGGCCAATTAAGGCCCACCCAGCGTAATGCACAGCTGGTAGTGCTCAACACTACCTGTGCTGGCGGGGGGAGGAAGGAGATCCGCGCAAAACAGCACAGCTATCTCCCTGATGCACAGATTTGCCTCGGGGAGATTGAATAGATAATGAAACGGTCTCTTAAATGAGGTAAAAATTTACTTAAATGTGTCCCGTCATGTGACAGTGTCACATGAGTTGGGGCATGTTTGTAAAGATGGAAAAATTTATTTTTGTATTTTATAAAAGCTTCAGGAAACCTCATCCCACCCGTGGATGAGGTTTCCTGAAAAACATGAAGACTGCTTGGGCTTTTCGCCTACCCGCCAACCTTAAGATTGGACGGACAGCATTCTTAACAACTTTAATTAATCTCTTCATGGCCTTAACAGGCCGTTGACATTTTGGCAGGGATGCAGCCGACTCCAATATATGCCCACCAAACAAAATATTGCGATGATGTCGGGACGCACGCCTGACGTCATCGCGTGTCATTTTACGTGTTGGCGTGTCGAGCCCGCCCCCGCATGCCGACCAGAAGATTCAGCCCCAGGGATAAATTTAAATCCCAATCCATTTTTCAACAGTGTATGTTTTGACAAATCTCACATAGTCGTTCAATGTTGTAATCAAAACAAGACCAATAATTTTGAAGTGCTTCCCTTTAAATAGAGTTACTCAACACTCATTGCTAATTTGACTATTTTAAATCTTTCATGCATCAGTAAAATTTACATGAAGGGACACTCTTCGTCTATCCTCTGTGTTCCACGACATTGATAATACTGTTTATGTTTGTTGCCATTGCGCTGTACTATTGAATTGTTTATCCAGGCCTTGAGGTTTGCCTATGTGAGCCAGCCTGTTGTGACTTTTTCCTTGTATCACTCAGGAGGTTACGGTGGTGAGTGCTTGGAAGAGAATGATTCATTTCTTCGCAGTAAATAGGCCAGCATCCACTTTGACATGCCACAGGGGAACAGTAAAAATAGACAAAACCTGATCACTTTAGAGATAAAGTATTACTTCATGTTCCATATCATGTTGGTTGTTGTCTGCAATAATTACTTTTATAACCTACTTGCTGCACTTGTGAAAAGAAAAAATTCAGCCCATGCAGTGGCACGGTATTTTAGTGCCATATTATAATGGTGAAGGTTCTCCACAAAATGATGTCTCAGCGGTGACTGAACCAGCCCAAGAGATGTTGGCTAGGGACATGATTCATTGGAATGATGGAAGAAGTGTAAGGGGCAGTCCCAAGCAATGTTACTTTATGTGGCAAAAAGTAGCCGATAGATGCCATCTAAATATTTTTGGGCGAGATGTACCTGTATTTGAACAAAGGTTTTTGCATTTATACATAACTTTTAGGTCCTCAGGAGATTACAAAGTGCTTCCCAACCATTGAATTACTTTTGAGGTATGCACATGAGCAAGCCTTAAAACTAGTTAGTGTGCAACAAGCTCCTACAAATGGTAAGCAAGGTGAATGACAGTTAGCCTGTTTCTGGTGGTCAGGGTTCAGGGAGAAATGATGTCCTGAGCAGCAACAACTCCTGGGGAAGGATTTTCCCCTCATTGGGCGGGTACCACGGGCGGGACTGGGAGCAGCCGCATAACGGTCCACTGCCCGCGATCGGGCCCTGACCGCGATTTCATGCTGGTTGGCCAGCCAATTAATGGCCAGCCAGTGTGAAACACGCGCTGATAACCTCAGTAATGCCGGGGTGGGGGGGGCGGGAGGGGCTCGCATGCTGAAGTGTGCACATGCGCATGGGTGCGCTCAGTGAAAGCTCCCTGAAGGCACAGAGCTGCCTCAGGCAGCTGAAGATTTTTAACATTACAAATAAATATTTCAAAAATAGGGAAAATATGTCCCCTCATGTGAGCAGGGCATGATAAAAATGAGTTTTAAGAATTCTTATTGTTTTTTTAATCACTGTTCAAAACCTCATCCTGCCCGTGGATGAGGTTTCGCTAAAAATGCAAAGGTTGCTTGGCCTATTCACTTGCCTGCCAATCGTAAGGAATCTTTCATTTTAATTAATTTATTAATGGACTTAACAGCCCTCTTAACTGGCAGCGGGTGCTACTGACTCCTGCACGTGCCCGCTGACCGAAATATTGCACGAGTGCACAATGACGTCATCACGCGCTATTTCACACTTGTGCACGTCAGGCGTGCACCCTCACGCAGAGCCGAAAATTCTACCCCTGATCTTCTTCCAAAGAATCATGGCTTCTGTTACGTTCAACTGAACAAGTTGATAAGTTGATGTTTCCCCGAAAGGTGACACCACCAACAATGTGGCAATCTCTCATTACTGAATTGACATGTTATCTTCTATTCAACAAAAGAGGGAGACAGAAAGCAGGAAACTACAGGCCAGTTAGTCTAACATCTGTTATTGGGAAAATTCTGGAACCATTATCAAGGAACTAGCTAGTGGCATGATGTTTAGAAAATCATCATAAAAATCAAGCAGAGTCAACATGGTTTTGTTGAAGGGAAATTGTGTTTGACAACATTATTACAGTTCTTTGAGGCTGTAACAAGCCAGGTGGATAAAGGAGAACTAATAGATGTACTTGAATTTCCAAAAGGCATTTGATTAAAGTGCCATATAAGAGCCTACAACACAAGAGCTCATGGTGTTGGGGGTAATATATTAGCATGGATAAGGATTGGCTAACTAACAGGAAGCAGGGAATCAGGATAAATAGGTCGTTTCCAGGGTGGCAAACTGCAACCAGTGCAGTGTCCCAGAGATCAGTGATGGGGCCTCAACTATTTACAATCTATATGAATGACTTAGATAAAGGAGTCAACTGTATTGTAACCAAATTTGCTGAGGATATGAAGATAAGTGGGAAAGCAAGTCATGAAGAGGATACAAACAGTCTGCAAAAAGAGGTTAAGTGAAGAGGCAAAAATTAGACGGGTGGAGTGTAATGTGGGAAAATGTGAGGTTTCCACACTGGTGGGAAGAATTGTAAAGCAGAATGTTATTTAAATAGTGAGATTGCAGAATGGTGTGATACGGAGGAATCTGTGTGTCCTTGTAGAGTTACCATGCAGATATAACAAGCATTGTTGACCTTTATTGCAAGAGGGATGGAGCATAGGAGTAGGCACGTTTTTGGTGAGGCCACACCTGGAGTACTGCAAACAGTTTTGTTCTCCTTATTTAAGGAGGAATAGACATGCATTGGAGGCTGATCAGAGGAGGTTCACTAGGTTGATTCATGGGATGTCCTATGGGGGTTGTCTTATTTGGAAAGGTTGAGCAGGTTGGGCCTATATTCACAGGAGTTTAGAAGAATGAGAGGTGATCTTATTGAAATATATAAGATTCTGAGGGGGTTTGGCAGGGCAGATGCTGAAAGGATGTTTCCCCTCATGAGGGAAGCTAAAACTATGGGAGCACAGTTTCAAAATAAGGGTTGCCCATTTAAGATGGAGATGAAGAGGAATTCCTTCTCTCAGAGGTTAGTTATCTTTAGAATTCATGGCTACAAAGGTTGGATCATTGAATATATTCAAGGCTGACTGAGACAGATTTTTGATCAACATGGGATATGTGGAGCAGACAGGTATGTTAAGTTTATGGCGCACACAGATCCACTCTGACCTTGTTGAATAGCAGAGCAGCCTTGAATGGAAAAATGGCCTACTCTTGTTCCTATTTCTTATGATCTTACATATCTTCAATTTGCTGTTGGCTATTTGAGAACTTCTGTGATATAAACTAGATGCCAAAAATCTGGTTTTAAAATAAAGATCTTTGTTTCCACTTTTACTGTGTCTTATCAGGAAGTATTATTGTAGTTGACGGTTTTTTTCTTCCAATCTTCTGCCTTATTTTCTTCCTCTCCAATGTGCCACGTGCCTCCTAGGACCTCAATAACTCTTTATGTGAGGCAAGACTGCGTCAATTAGCTACGTGACCTGGGGGAGGAGGGTGATCTAATTCAAATCTTCATTGACACGTTCACATTTGGGGTCATTGGATAGTGTTTAGGAGCGGTAAAGCGTGCCCAGTTTTCCCTGGGTAACCCAATTCACACTTTGGCACTCATACTGTCACTGTGGTTGGATCAACCAAGTCAGTCGCAGACTAGAGGGAAAATCTAGAGGGAGACTTCCTAGTCTGTCACGTTCAACCAGTCCATCACTGGAAGCAAAGGAAACTTAAATCCTGTGTCATCATTATCCTGCTTCCTGTCAGGGCCTAGGCTTGTCCAAACAATATGGCTGGGAGTTTCTGCTGGTTTGAAATTTTTCCTACAGTTTACCCAAGATCAGCCAAACCACTGAGAGAGATTGTGGAATTCCAAGGAAAAATTATGGCCACCGCAAATCGAGTTTCCACTATCTATTGTGCAAATTAAAAGAAAATAACTTTAGATCCTGGTCCCTGTCCACCAAACTGCCCATGTCCCCAGATTGAACCAATCACTATTGGGCACATTTTGAAAGCTTTTGAATTTCTTTTAATTTAAAAAATACTAGCAAATGGTTCTTCTTAAGGCCATTTTCACTTATTTAAAATTGGACTTCTCACAGCTATTGGACGAGACACATAGGGAAGAATTTTATGCCATGTGGCGTAAGATCGGGCAAGCGTGCCAAAGTCATCCTGCAGCGTGCAGGAGGAGTTGGAGCCACACCCGCCATCAATTAAGAGGCCGCCTAAGGCCATTAAAAGCCCAACGGGAGTTGATTTTATGTTGCCTGTGTGATTTCACGCTCATCGCATGGGCAAAATGGGCAGGCCCACATTTTGCAAAACCTCATCCAAGGGAGGGATAAAAAGGTTCAGCAGCATTGCCAGTGTGAGTAGTGAGGAGTTTAAGGGATAGTTTGCTGCTGGTTGCTTATTTGAACTTGACAGCTTCATCTCCATTCTGAGCTTATTCTTGGCATTTCTAAGTTTCATTTCAGGACTCACTGGTGTCTCCAAGGCTCCCAGAGGATTTTGACCATGTGGACCCTTCCAGGTTTCACAGAGCCTTCTTTTACGCTGCTAATGGAGATTGTGTCTCTGCTGCACGCACCTCCTCTGAGGAGGAAGAGAGGAACAGAAAGGAGAGGAGGCCAGGTGTCTCAATGCACCTTCCAGGGGAGCGACCTGTGGGAGCAGAGGCACAGGTACAAGGGGCGCAGGGCCAGCAGGCAGTCCAAGGTGGAAGGGGCCGCAGAAGATGCCACTATCCTGCTGCCAGGGTTTACAGGCAGCGATGCAGCTATCTCAATATGTTCTGCCTCTCCAGGGAGACTGTGACCTCCATTTGTCAGATGATTGGGCCTGAGAACACCTCCAACTGTGTGGGTGGAAACCCCATGCCAGTGGCTCTGAAGGTCATAGTGTCCCTCAACTTCTATGCCTCAGGCTCTTTCCAAGAGTCAGTGGGGGATCTTTGTGGAGTGTCCCAATCAGCTGTCCACAGTTGCGTCAAGCTGATGACAGAAGCTCTGTTCAGGTAGGTAATGACATTTATTCATTTCCTTATGGACGATGCCAGCCAGGCTGAGCCAGCCAGAGGGCTTGTAGTGATTGCTGGGTTACCCCATATTCGGGGTGCAATTGACTGCACACATGTGGCCATCAAGATGCCAGAATGTCCACCGGGTACCTTTGTCAACAGGAAGGGATTCCACTCGCTGAACGTCCAGATAATGTGTGACCAAGTGCGTAGACTCTGCAAGTCTGTGCACGGTACCCTGGCAGCTTCCATGATGCTTATACCCTCAGACACTCGCAGGTGCCAAGTCTATTCAGTGCTCCAGCTCGACTGGATCGATGGCTGCTGGATGACAAGGGCTATCAATTGAAAAAGTGGCTTATGACGACTCTCCACCATCCAAGAACAGGGGCAGAGCAGCGTTATAATAGGAGCCATGCCTCCACAAGTGTGGTGATAGAGAGGACCATAGGTTTTCTGAAGATGCGCTTCCGATGCCTTGACCATTCAGCGGGAGCACCACAATACCCCCCAAAGTGGGTGTCACTGATCATGGTTGCATGCCACACTCTCCACAATCTGGCACTGGTAAGGAGGGAACCACTGGAGGAAGAGGATCTTGACGCAGCTCCACAGGCCACAGAGGATGAATCCAGTAGTGAGTCAGAAGAAGAGAAAGGTGAGGAGAACACTGAGGGCATGGATGAAGAGCTTTGTATCCTTCAGGGAAGCAGGGACACCAGGGATACCTTTATCCAATGCTCCTTCAGCTAGGCTGTCAAAGATCTGCTTCCACCTAATGGATGACCCTTTCATTTGAACCCAAAGCCCACTCAGTGCCTGTGCAATAAAGATTAGAGACACTCACGTCCAGCATTACATGCTGGTGTACCCTGTGCTGAAAAATTACAAAGGTGAAGCATATTCAGGCCATTAGGAAAAAAACAACATTTATCTTATTTTGACAGTCCAAAAAAATTAACATCACCTTCTCTGGTTTTCATTCCCGGACCAGAAAACATAAACAAAACATTTTACAACAGAATATCACCTGTGACCAGTTCCTCTTGTGCTCATGGTGCCTTAAACTTACATTTCCGAGTGCTACGCCTTGGTGCCCCCCGCCTCGCTGGCAGCAGCATTGGAGGCAGCCTGCTGACTCTGGTGTCTTGTTGGCCTTGATGACCTTGGTGGTCGTCCTTTGGCCAGTGGAACCTGTGCTGGCCCTGCCTGGGATGGAGCGGCCAGTGCCACGGCTGGCATCTCCCCAGTCATCACAACCTCATTGGATGCCATGATCACTGCCAGAGGGGTGCAGGAGCTGCTGCCATCATCCAGAGTGCCCTGAGAGAAATCCGCAAAGATATCAAGCAGCTTGTGTGCTAATTTCAGGTTGCTTTGGACCTCCCTGCACACCACTGATGAATGGGCACCTAGCTGGGATACTAAGTGCCTCATCCGTCTCCCAGATTTGCACTAACCACCTGAGGTCTTTGCTTGTGTGAGGGTTTGCAAGTCTGAGTGCAACCCCAGGAACCCCTGATTCTGTCCCTGAAGCTGCCTCTCCATGAGAGTCGCCACTCTCTCAATGGACGAGACAGTGCACTCGGCCATGAGGGTCAACACAGTGCTCATGCTCCACTTGGACTCCTCCACAACAGAGACCATAGCACACATACCCTCATGAATCTCCGCCAGACTCTCCCTTACATCTCGCTGGGCATCCACCATCTGGAGTCTAGTGGACAACTTCAGAGGCTCATCATCTGCCTTCAACTGAACATTGTCCGGGTCTCCAGCAGTCCTCTGACTGCTGGCGCCCTGGGCACTCTCTACTCCCGTTGCTTCTTAAGCGAGTGTGAAGTGCCCTCACTGCTGCGCTCCAACATTCTAGCCAATGATCTAACGCCCACTGAAGTGCTGGTCTCTGCGCTGGTGCCTGGTTCAGTGAGTGGGTGTGACACAGGTGCATCTGAAGCCCGGCGGCCCTCTGGCGTAAGGGGTGGCTCTTTGGGGTCCTGCAATTGAGTGCGTGCTGGCGAATCTAAGGGAGAACAACAACATGTCATTAGTTTAAGTGATCATACTTATCAGTGTGTATGCCAGGCACCCTGGTGAGACAATGGGGATCTGCATTATGTTGCCATCATCTTTCAATGATCAATGGGGACTCCAGTTTTGAGGCTCCCATCAATGAAGTGACTACACAAGAATGATTGCATCATTCGAAACTCTCACCTCTGTGCACTGCACTCTTACCTTCATCTGACACCCCAGCCTCTCCCCAGCCGGTCCACTGAGGTGCCTCTCCAGCTCCAAGGCGTCCTGCTCAAATATGGATAGGATTAAGAGGTTTGGGAAGCCACCGCCTCTCCGCGACCTCTCAATGCTGTTATGGGTCATCTTCTCCTGAAAGAACAGAGGAGCATTGATTAGTCCACTCTCTACCTGAAGTGGCATTGCAGACTGGCCAACCCCACCTGAGGAACACCTCGCAGGGCATATCCGAATCATGTCCTCCAAGCCAAAAGGTACTCAGTCCAAGCAGCCAGGGCTCACCCCCTTGACCAGCTCTGGTGTCATTGACAGTTGGCACTCAGACTCTAACACCCCTGAGCTCCACAGGGGGATGGCCAGACCTTAACACTTCAACACACTGATCCATGTCAACATGATTCTCACCCTTCCCGAGTGCAGCAGGTTGTGAAACCTTTTGCGGCACTGCGTGCATGTGCACTGCACAACATTGTGGCTGCTGACCTGCACTGCCACCTCCTCCCAAGCTCTTTTTGTTAGGTGAGGTGGCCTCCTCCTTCCATCTCTGGGGACAAGTGTGTCCCTCCTGGCAGCCACCACCTCTAGGAGGACCGTGAGGCACTGATCCAAAAACCGGGGAAAGGGCCAAGTGCCCACCCGGCCTGCCCTTCTGCCTGGCGTCTCCAGTCGCTCTTGATGCCATAACTTCAGTATTCACAAGTCTGACGATGTGTTCTTCCCTGGCAGCCTTCAAAGAGCTGCCTGTGCCATTTTTAAACCGGCCGTCAGGCCGCCATTAGACTTGGTGCCCGCCCCCCCGCCTGCCGCTTCCCAACTATTGGGAGGAGGCGTTTCATACTGGGCGGGCCTTAATTAATGAAATTGCGGCCAAGGGCCAATCGCGGGCAGCGGTCCGTTTCTCGACAGGTCACGGGCCTGCTGATCCCGCCCACCCGCCAAGGTTAAAATTCAGGCCATAGAAACATAGAAAATAGGAGCAGGAGTAGGTCATTCGGTTCGTCAAGCCTGCTCCGCCATTCAATATGATCATGGCTGATCCTCTATCTCAAAGCCATACTCCCGCTCACTCCCCATACCCCTTGATGCCTTTAGAGTCCAGAAATCTGTCTATTTCCTTCTCAAATATATTCAGTGACTTAGTCTCCACGGCCTTTTGAGGCAGCGAATTCCATAGGTTCACCATTGTTTGATTTAAGAAGTTTCTCCTCATCTCATTCCTAAATGGTCTACCCTGTATACTGAGACTGCGGCCCCTTGTTCTAGACCACCCAGCCAGAGGAAACATTATCCCTGCATCCAGTCTGCCCAGCCCTCTCAGAACTTTATATGTTTCAATGAGACCCCCTCTCATTCTTCTAAACTCCAGTGAATACAGGCTTGGTCGGCCTAACCTCTCCTCTAGGACAATCCTGCCATCCCAGGAATCAGTCTGGTGAACCTTTGCTGCACTCCTTCAATGGCAAGTATATTCTTTCTTAGTTAAGGAGACCAAAACTGCTCATAATACTCCAGGTGTGTTTTCACCAAGGCTCTGTACAGCTGCAGTAAGACATCCTTGCTCCTGTACTCAAGTCCTCTCTTAATGAAGACCAACATACCATTTGCCTTTTTAACTTCTTGCTGCACCTGCATGCTTGCTTTCAGTGATTGGCTTACAAGGACACCCAGGTCCCTTTGTACATCAACATTTCCCAATCTATCACCATTTAAATAATACTCTGCCATTCTGTTTTTCCTACCAAAGTGGATAACTTCACACTTATCCACATTATACTGCATCTACCATGTATTTGCCCACTCACTCAACCTGTCTAAATCGCCTTGAAGCCTCTTAACACGCTCCTCATCACTCACATTCCCACCAAGTTTCGTGTCATCTGCAAACTTAGAAATATTACATTTGATTCCCTCATCCAAATCATTGATATATATCGTGAATAGCTGGGGCCCAAGCATTGTTTCCCACAGTACCCACTAGTCACCACCTGCCACAACAAAAAAGACCCATTTATTCCTACTGTCTGTTTCCTGTCTGCTAACCAATTCTCAATCCCATGTGCTTTAATTTTAGACATTAACCTCCTTTGCTGAATCCTAAACTACTCCCAATCCTCAGGCTTGCTACGTTCAGGCAGAGTTCCAGATACCCCCCCCAACCCGCTGCGTGAATTTTTTTTTCCCTCAAATCCCCTTTAAACCACCTGCCCTTTAAATCTATGCCCTCTAGTTATTGACCCCTCCGCTAAGTGGAAAGGTTCCTTTCTATCTACCCTACCTATGCCCCTCATAATGTTGTATACCTCTATCAGGTCCCTGCTCAGCCTTCTCTGCTCTAAAGAAAACAACCCCAGCCTAACTAGTCTCTCATCATAGCTGAACTGCTCCAGCCCAGGCAACATCCTGGTGAATCTCCTCTGCACCCTCTCTCGTGCAATCACATCCTTCCTATGGTGTTGCTACCAGAACTGCACATAGTACTCCAGATGTGACCTAACTAACACTTTATACAGCTCCATCATAACCTCCCTGCTTTTGTATTCAATGTCTCAACTAATAAAGGCAAGTATCCCATATGCCTTCTTGACCACCTTATCTACCTGTAGTGTTGCCTTCAAGGATCTTTGGACACGCACACCTAGGTTCCTCTAATCCTCTGTACTTCCTAGAGGCCTACCATTCAACAAATGCTCCCTTTCCTTGTTAGCCCTCCCAAAATAATTGATAAGGGAGCTTAAGGTGAAGGAACCCTAAGGAGGAAGTGACCATAATATGATAGAATTTACCCTGCAATTTGAGAGGAAAAAGCTGGAATCAGATGTAACAGTATTACAGTTGAATAAAGGTAACTACAGAGGCATGAGGGAGGAACTGGCCAGAACTGACTGGGAGATGAGCCTAGCAGGAAAGACAGTTGAACAGCAATGGCAGGAGTTTCTGGGAGTAATTTGGGAGACACAGCAAAAATTCATTCCTAGGAAGAAGAAGCATACTAAAGGGAGGACGAGGCAACCATGGCTGACAAGGGAAGTCAGGGACAGCTTAAAAGCTAAAGAGAAAGCATACAATGTGGAGAAGAGCAGTGGGAAGCCAGGGGATTGGGAAGCCTACAAAGACCAACAGAGGACAACTAAAAAAGAAATAAGGAGGGAGAAGATTAAATATGAGGGTAAACTAGCCAGTAATATAAAAGAAGATTGCAAGAGTTTTTTTAGATATATGAAGGGTAAGAGAGAGGCAAAAGTGGACATTGGGCCGTTGGAAAATGACGCTGGAGAAGTAATAATGGGGAACGAAGAAATGGTGGAGGAACTTTGCGTCAGTCTTCACGGAGGAAGACACGAGTAACATCCCCAAAATTCAAGAGAGTCGGGGGGCAGAGGTGAGTATGGTGGCCATTACCAAGGAGAAGGTGCTAGGAAAACTGAAACATCTGAAGGTGGATAAATCACCTGGTCCAGATGGATTACACCCTAGAGTTCTGAAGGAGATAGCTGAAGAGATAGTGGAGGCGTTAGTGGTGATCTTTCAGGAATCACTGGAGTCAGGGAGGGTCCCAGAGGACTGGAAAATCGTTAATGTAACCACCCTGTTTAAGGAGGGAGTGAAGCAAAAGACGGGAAATTACAGGCTGATTAGCCTGACCTTGGTCGTTGGTAAGGTTTTAGAGTCCATTATTAAGGATGAGATTTCAGAATACTTGGAAGTGCATAATAAAATAGGGCAAAGTCAGCATGGTTTCATCAAGGGGAGGTCATGCCTGACAAATCTGTTAGAATTGTTTGAGGAGGTAACGAGTAGGTTAGACAAAGGAGAGCCAATGGATGTTATCTACTTGGACTTCCAGAAGGCCTTTGACAAGGTGCCGCACAGGAGGCTGCTCAGTAAGATAAGAGCCCATGGTGTTAGAGGCAAGGTATTAGCATGGATAGAAGATTGGCTGTCTGGCAGGAGGCAGAGAGTGGGGATAAGGAGGTCCTTCTCAGGATGGCAGCTGGTGACTAGTGGAGTTCCGCAAGGGTCAGTGTTGGGACCACAACTTGACACTTTATACATTAATGATCTAGATGAAGGAACTAAGGGAATTCTGGCTAAGTTTGCAGATGATACAAAGATAGGTGCAGGGACAGGTAGTATTGAGGAGGCGGGGAGGCTGCAGAAGGATTTGGACAGGTTAGGAGAATGGGCAAAGAAGCGGCAGATGGAATACAACGTGGGGAAGTGTGAGGTCATGCACTCTGGTAGGAAGAATAGAGGCATAGACTATTTTCTAAATGGGGAGAGAATTCAGAAATCTGGAGTGCAAAGGGACTTGGGAGTCCTAGTCCAGGATTCTCTTGAGGTTAACTTGCAGGTTGAGTATGTAGTTAGGAAGGCAAATGCAATGTTGGTATTTATTTCGAGAGGACTAGAATATAAAAGCAGGGATGTGCTGCTCAGGCTTTATAAGGCTCTGGTCAAACCACATTTAGAATATTGTGAGCAATTTTGGGCACCGTATCTCAGGAAGGATGTGCTGGCCCTGGAGAAGGTCCAGAGGAGGTTCACGAGAATGATCCCAGAAATGAAAGGCTTAACATATGAGGAACATTTGAGGACTCTGGGTCTATACTCGATGGAGTTTAGAAGGATGAGGGGGGATCTGTTTGAAACTTACAGATTACTGAAAGGCCTGGATAAAGTGGACGTGGGGAAGATGTTTCCATTAGTAGGAGAGACTAGGACCTGAGGACACAGCCCAAAAGGGAAGGCCTTTTAGAACAGAGATGAGGAGAAACTTCTTTAGCCACTTTAGAGTGGTGAATCTATGGAATTCATTGCCACAGAAGGCTGTGGAGGCCAGGTCATTGAGTGTATTTAAGACTGAGATAGATAGATTCTTGATTGGTAAGGGGATCAAAGGTTATGGGGAGAAGGCAGGAGAATGGGGTTGAGAAACTTATCAGCCATGATTGAATGGCGGAGCAGACTCGATGGGCCGAATGGCCTAATTTCTGCCCCTATGTCTTATGGTCTTAAATGCATCACCTCACACTTTCAGGATTAAATTCCATTTGCCACTGTTCTGCCCGCCTGACCAGCTCATCTATATTGTCCTGTAGTCTAAGGTTTACCTCCTTGCTATTTGTACACCACCAATTTTCATGTCATCGGCAAACTTATTGATCATACCTCCTACATTCATGTTTAGATCCGTTAGTGTACACGAGAAAGAACAAGGGACCTAGCACCGGACCCTGTTGTATGCCACTGGACACAGACTTCCAGTCACAAAAACAATCTTTAAAAACAAAAAGCTAAAAGCTACTGCGGATGCTGGAAATCCAAAACAAAAACAGAATTACCTGGAAAAACTCAGCAAGTCTGGCAGCATCGGCGGAGAAGAAATGAGTTAACGTTTCGAGCCTTCATGGCCCTTCGGCAGAACTGCAGCATAGTTTCAACAAGGGAGAAATATAAATTGGTTTAAGGTGGGTGGGGGGGCGGAAGAGACACATTGAGGGTGTGGTGTGAGCAGATAATCAAAAGACTTTGAATATCCTGTTTTCCATTCTTAATTAGCACTTTTCTCAGACAAAGAAATTGCTGCATTGTTCCAGTGAAGCCCAACGCAAACTGGAGGAACAGCACCTCATCTTCCGACTAGGCACTTTACAGCCCTCTGGGCTGAATATTGAATTCAACAACTTTAGATCTTAAACTCCCCCTCCCCCCATCCCCACCCCGTTTCTTTTCCCCCCCCACCCGCTTTTTTTTCAATAATTTATATAGATTCTTCTTTCCCCACCTATTTCCATTATTTTTAAATCTAAAACTAAAACCTTTAGTCTTTCCACCCCACCCCCACTAAAGCTGTACTTTGAATATCCTGTTTTCCATTCTTAATTAGCACTTTTCTCAGACAAAGACCACCACCTTCAACACCTCTTTGACCCTTTTGTCTATGACATCTTTTGATTATCTGCTCACACCACACCCTCAATGTGTCTCTTCCCCCCCACCCCACCCACCTTAAACCAATTTATATTTCTCCCTTGTTGAAACTATGCTGCAGTTCTGCCGAAGGGCCATGAAGGCTCGAAACGTTAACTGATTTCTTCTCCGCCGATGCTGCCAGACTTGCTGAGTTTTTCCAGGTAATTCTGTTTTTGTTTTGTGACAAAAACAATCTTTGACCATTACCCTCTGACTCCTGCCACAAAGCCAATTTTGGATCCAATTTGCCAAATTACCCTGGATCTCATGGGCTCTTACCTTCTTGACCAGTCTCCCATGCAAGACCTTGTCAAAAGCCTTACTGAAGTCCATGTAGATTACATCAATTGCACTACCCTCATCTACAGATCTAGTCACCTCCTCGAAAAATTCAATCAATTTTTTTTAGACAAAGCCATGCTGACTATCCTTGATTAATCCTTGCCTCTCCAAGTGGAGATTAATTCTGTCCCTCAGCATTTTTTCCAAACATTTCCCTACCACTGATGTTAGACTCACTGGCCTATAGTTCCCTGGTTTATACTTACCATCCTTCTTGAATAATGGTACCACATTAGCTATCCCCCAGTCCTCTGGTAGCTATCCTGTGGCCAGAGAGAATTTGAAAATTAGTGTCAGGGCCCCTGCAATCTCCTCCCTTGCCTCACACAGCAGCCTGGGGATTTATCTACTTTTAAACTTGTTAAAACTGCTCATACCTCCTCCCTCTCAATGCTAATTGGTTCAAGGATATCACAGTTCCCCACCCTGATTTCTATACCTACATAGTCCTTCTCTATTGTGAATACAGGTACAAGTACTCATTTAAAACCTCACCTACATCTTCCAGCTCCTCACGCAGATTGCCACTTTGGTCCCTAATGGGCCCTGCTCTTTTCCTAGTTATCCTCTAGCCCCTAACATATTATAAAACACCTTTGGATTTTCCTTTATATTACCCTCCAGTGTTTTTCCATGCTCCCTCTTTACTCTCCTAATTTCTTTTTTAAGTAACCCCCTGCACTTTCTTTTTTCCTCTAGGGCTTCCACTGTTTTGAGCCCTTGGTATCTACCATAAGCTTCCCTTTTTTCCCTTATCCAATCCTGCACATTCCTCAACATCCAGGGTTCTCTGGGCTTGTTGGTTCCACCCTTCACATTTATGGGAACGTGTTGGCCCTGCACTCTCTCTATTTCCTTTTTGAATGACTCCCATTGCTCAGATGTAGACTTTCCTACAAGTAACTGTTCCCAGTCCACTTTGGCCAGAACCTGTCTTATCATATTAAAATCCAATTTAGAACCTTTATTTCCAGTCCATCTTTGTCCTTTTCCATAACAACCTTAAATCTTACTGAGTTATGGTCACTCTCACCAAAATGCTCCCCCAGTGACACTTCTACCACTTTGTTCCCTAACATTAGATCCAACACCACCCCGTCTCTTGTAGGACTTTCTACGTGCTGGCTTAAAAATCTCTCTTGGATACATTTTAAGAATTCTGCCCCCTCTAGGCCTTTCACACTTTGTCTATCCCAGTTAATGTCAGGGAAGTTGAAATCCCCTACTATTATTATTGCCTTCTCCCAATTGTCTTCTCCCAACTATTATTACCTTCTCCCAACCTAAAGAGCAACTTTTGTTTGTTGTAAAATTAAAGAAAGATTAGACTTTAGATAGAAATTAACCCTCTCTCACCAAACTGCACTGAAGCATTCTAATGAAGCCCAAAGCAGTGCTCTGAATAAAAATGCTTATTTTTTGTTACCAGCTGTATTAATCAAACTGCAGCAAGTTATCACACTTAAATATATCAAGAAATACTTTTGATGCAATTTTTTTCAAAAAAAAAGAAATGACATTCTTAAACCCTGCCTGATTGTGCTGGTTCATGTCAGGTTTCATCTTTGATGATATGCAAAGAGCTTAAGGGGAAATTTGAAAAATAATTCTGAAAACTAGTGCAATTTTTGACAGAATTTGTGCCCAGATAACCAATTATGCTCAAAGCAGAAACTTCACCCTGATCAGTCTAGGGTCAATAGAAGTCTGGGAGAGGGAAGTTCACAAATAACTTGTTTGCGAAACAGGACATGGTGCCAAGCAATGTAGTCTGGTGGAATCAGATTTAATCAATGAGAGACAAGTAAGAAATTACAACTTAAAGCAGCAAAATCAAAACTACATAAACACTTATTGTAGATTTTCTTCGGTGAAATATAGGGCGGAATCATCCCAGATTTGGACTAAGTGTGGTAGTGGCGTGAAAAAGGACATTTCGCCCGCCGGCCACAATGGCGGCTTTTCAAACCAATTTGTCCCAATCTTGCCTCATTAATAATGCATTCCCGGAAAACACGCTGCTTCAATGGCAGGGGGGCTCTCATTCATCCACCATGCCATCGCCTCACCGCTTCATCATGCCAGGCACCATATTTAAAGTGCAGCCATGCGCATACCTTTCAGTGCTTCTAGTTCATGACTGCTGCAAAGAAGACATGGCCCTAAAAGGCAAGAAGACTGCAGCTCTCTGGTTTCATGATGTGTCCCTTGAGGGCCTTTTGGACACAGCGGAGGCCTGTCATGATGTCCTGTACCCCACTCTGGCTGCAGGAGGGGCAGCAAAAGTACTAATCCAGTATGGGAGGTGGTTGCAGTGGTGGTCAGTGCCAACACCTACAAAAGAGGACAACCACCCAGTGCCAAAAAAGGATGAATGATCTTTTGTTCTGCAGGGTGAGTCACTTTTCTCATCACTCTCAACTCACACACCCACAAACCCATCACACATCCAAAGGGCCCTCACTCACTGCCATTTCAAGGGACATCACCATTCACTCTCTCACACACTCTTTCTTCAATGTCCTCACTCTGTCCATGGGACAACTCACCACTCACACATGCCAGGCATACTTATCATCTGGCCTGGCAGGCATCCCACTTACACTCTCTCCATCTCTATTCATGCAGGACAAACTGGCACTCAAAAACAAGGAGAGGTTGCAGACTGGCAGAGGAATGTCTGACTTCCAGTTCCTAATTGACTTTGAGAATGGAGCCATCCATCTAGCCGGCGAGGATCTGGACCATTCCTGTGCTGACTTTGAGGTCGCTGCTGCTCAACCAAGTAAGGATCCAGCAGTGCAACATCCGTCAGACAACAATGGTGTAACTGATGTGTCCTGTTCCGCAGTCCTCTGCCATGCACTAGTTATCTCTCCTTGCTTTCGCAGGCACATCTGGGAAACAGCCAATGGAGTCCACGACCCAGAGCATCAAATCAAGCCCCAAAGGAGCCTCTGACGAGGAATCTGAAGGCACCTTCATTGAAGACCTGTCACAGCGCTCACCCACACCCTCCACCAGCGCAGAGACATACACCTCGGTGAGACCTAGCTTTAGAGTAACCTCAGGATCATAATCTGGTGAACACATCACACTGTCTGATCTACAGCAGGTGGCGGCAGGGACTTCCCAGATGTCTGGCACTTCGAGGACTGCTGGAGGCCAAAAATCTCCTGGGTCTGAGTCAGATGACGAACTTCTGGAGTTGGTCATGTCTCAGTTGCAGGAGCTGCAAAGGCAAGATCAGGAACAACAGGGAGGGATGTCTGCCACACTCCTCAGATTGCAAGGCATGAAGGAGGAGTCCATCTGCCTTCAGGCTGAGGTGATATTGCCGGCATTGCAATGCACCAAAGCCAACATGGGTAGGATGATGGCCACCATGGAGACATTGGTCTAGGACATCGGTCCTGCACTGCTGCATGTGATAAACTTCATCGCTGATGCCATTGTTGGCCTCCAACAGTGTATACGTGAGAAGGGTGCAGCGCAGCTCAATCATACTCCAGCAACTCCTTCTCCTCAAGGAGTCAGCCAGGGACCCTCGGGCACCCATAGTGAAGAGGATTAGCAGGTGCACACCCCACGGTCATCCACCCAGGTGATTCCAGGAGTGTTCGGCTCATCCGTATCCCCTCTTCCTGTGACCTCAGCAGCTCCAGCTCCACAGGCCGAGGAGGGTGCCACTACCACACAGCAGGACCCCGAAAGCAGGCCAGGGCCCTCCAGGTTTTGGCCCTCCAGAGGACACCCGCCAAGGTCGTCACAACAGAGCATAACACTTAGCAGGCTGCCTCCACCTCCGGTGTGGATGTCGGGGGAGCACCAAGACGTAGTGGCAGGGTTAGGAAGGTAAAGAAGATATGGTTGCACAGACTGGGCATGGGTTAATCACTTGTACATAATGTTCACTGTTGTCAATAAACTCTCAACAATGTCTCCCTGCCTATGGCTCCTTGCTCTGATGAGCAGTGTTCATGTCACTCAGATGTGAAACCTTTCTGTACAAGATATAGGCAGGTGTATCAGTCAAGGGCCTCTTCACTGCTTTGTGCAGCCTTTAGGTGAGACCTCCTGGTCTCACACTCACAGGACAGATTAGTGATGCCTGCTCCTCGATGGTGCTTATCATTGTTGCCAGAATGTAGTGGGCAGGCGTCACAGAGTTCTCTCATTTTCTCTGTGTGCTCTCAGCACCTTTAAGGTGATGCTGGCTCCCATCTCATCAGCATCTGTGACCGGTGATGCTGTGCTCCTGAAGGGCTCAAGTGTTGAAGGTGGGCAAAGGATCAGGTGCATTTAAAGTTTCATGGCTGTGTCGCCATGATATGACCCTGATCAAAGAGCGCAAGCGGGCTGCCCTTGTTCAGACAGGAGTCAGACATCCTCAGAGGCTATGTGAAGATCTATGGAGTGTCCTCACTGCATGTCGTCATCGTCCTCCTGGAATCTAGCGACTATTAGGGCCTCTGCTGACTTTCCATGACAGGAGCATCATCACAGATGGTATGTGTGCTGCCATCAGCCAGACTGGAGGCAAACATTCACAGATGCAATGTGAGGATCTATGACGTCTCTTCACTGCATGTCGTCACCGTCCTCCACGAATCTAGCAGCTATGAGAGCCTCCCGAGCTTGCCTGCCTTGTCTGGCTAGTATGATGGCCTCATCACCGTCACCGATGCCTTCAGGGATATTCTCACCCTCATCGCTGTCAATGTCTTCCTCATCGGAGGAGACATCCAGCTCCTCCACCTCCTCCTCAGCCAGCTCCTCTCCCCATTGCAGCGCCAGGTTGTAAAGGGCGCAGCAGGTGACAATGATGCATAACACCTTCTGCAGGCTGTATTGCAAGGCTTCACCAGACCAGTCCAGGCACCACTACCTCATATTCAGCCTCTGGATGGTCTGCTCCACCAAGTTGTCAGTTTTAGCATGAACCTCGTTATACCTTCTGCTGCAGTCTGAGGCTGCCACATGGGTGTCATCAGCCACATCCTCTGCAGGTACCCATTGTCATTGAGGAGCCAACCCTGCAACCTCTGTGGACCCTGGAAGAAGTCTGGGATCTGAGAATGTAGGAGTCCTGGACGCTCCCTGGGAACCGTGCACAGACCTGCAGGATGCATTTATGGTGGTCGCCAGCTGAACATTCAGTGAATGGAAGCCCTTGTGGTTGATGTAGTTGACTGCTTGTTGTGATGGAGATCTGAGTACCACATGAGTGCAGTCAAGGGCATCCTAACCTGTGGGAAACTTGAGGCCAGGGAAAATCCCAGCGGTCTTGCATCCTGGCTTTTCTGGTCCCTGGCAAAATGCACAAAGTTGTGTGCCCTCACCAAGATGACATCTGTGACCTCATGGATGCATTTGTGGGTGGAGGCTTGCGATATCCCACAGAGGTCACCTGCGAAGAGCCACTGGTGTAAAAATTGAGTGCCGTGGTCACTTGCACAGCCACAGGCAGTGGATGCCCTCCATGTCCCCATGGCACCAAGTCCTGCAGCAGCTGGCAGATGCGACTGACGAGTTCCCTAGACATGCACAGTCTTCAGCGACACTGGTTCTTGGTCATCTGGTTCTAGCTGGGAGCCGAACAGCAATGGCTCACTGTTCCTGAGGGTGCTAATCTTCCCTCTGCCCAGCTAGGCACCTCCATTACTCTCTTCTCCTTCATCTTATTATTCATCTTATTCATTAATTCATTCATTATTCATTCTTATTCATCTCATTATTATGCCATGAGGCATACAGGTAGGTCACCAAGCTCCATGGTCCTGATGTAGTCCTCTTGCAGGATGAAAGATAGCGGTGCATAGATTATCTTGGGATTCTGAGAACCTCTCTTGGTTCAGTCTGAAGGCCGCTTAACACATCCCAGAGAGTGCTGGCCACCACTTGGATGGCCAGAGTTTAGTGCATTGCATGGCTGCCCAAGACCCCACCCTCCTCCACCCTACTCCGCCTGACTGATTTGTGGCAGCCTTGCCCACTGGACTGCATGCTGTTCTCTCAGCTCAGGCGCAGGCATTCTCCTAACCCGCACTGCAAGGCTGTGCTGTTAGTTTGATCTATGGGGGAGACTGGTACAAACCGGGATGCTGACATTGCAAGGAGCTGTGAGAGCATCCACCAGTGACTTCTCCATGGCCAGCTTTAGCGAGGAGTTTGTACAACATGTCCAGTCATCCAACTGTTCTGCAGTCCACTAAAATGCTTATTAGTTTGCAGTCTGTGCCCAACGGGTGAAAAGTTCAGGAGCATTTGGTGGCAATTTCATGCTTCTGTGTTGCTTAAGTGGGTAGATAAGCTAGAGGCCCGACTGCATGCATGTCAATGCGGCTGCGTCTGAACTGTCTCAGCTGTGGAGGAATGGTCACTTTATACAAGGTTACCCTAATGCATGGCCACTGCACCACCCCCCTCCAACCCCCAACTCCGCACGTGTTTGTGCACTACCTTCAATCACAGTGTAGCCCTTACCCCAGCATCGCACTGTCAGCCAGCCAGGAAAAAGCGACTTGCCTGTGCCCTCGCCTGAATGCGCGGCGCCTCAACCTTGAAGTTCAACAGGCGACCCTGGCGAGCACTACACAACATTACTGTGCACTGACCTCAGAGTTCCCCTTGAAATGCAGCCCACCAAGTGCATGCCTTATATATACTGTTGTGAAACATGTTGGTGTGTTCATGCTCAGATGATCCAGTGTGGGGTGATGCTTTCAATGAGCTGGCCTTATCATGGTATGCAGATCTACTACAATGAGGTTCCTGCCATCCAATGCTGGGAAATGCGGCCCACCATTGACGGGCAGAGCGGACGATTGCCAACTGGTTTCACAGCGTTGTGAAACCGATTTTTGGTGTTCTCGCCACATTGTCCACTCACACAGCCGCACATGCCCAACACCAGCAGGCACATAAAATTCTGCACACGGTCTTCAGTCAAATTAGCAACATGGATATGAAATTGGCTGAGTGGCAGGAAACAGAGATAATGGTTAATGGATGTTTTTCAGGCTGGAGGAAAGTTTGTAGTGGAGTTCCCCCGAGGTCATTGTTGGAACCCTTGCTCTTCCTGATATATATTTTAATGACCCAGACCTTGATGTACAGGGGCACAATTTTAAAGTTTGTGGATGATACAAAACTTGGAAGCATTGTGAACTGTGAGGAGGATAGTGTAGAACTTCAAAAGGACTCAGACAAGTTGGTGGAATGGACGGACAAATGGCAGATGGAGTTCAATGCGGATAAATGTGAAGTCATTCATTTTGATGGGAAGAATATGGAGGAAAATTTAAAATGAAGGATACATTTTTAAAGGGGGTGCAGGAACAGAGAGACCTGGGTGTATAAGTCATTGAAGATGGTAGGACAGGTTGAGAGCATGGTTAATAAAGCATACAGTATCATAGGCTTTATTAATAGGGGTATAGAGTACAAGAGCAAGGAGGTTATGTTGAACTTGTATAAGACACTAATTTGGCCTCAGCTGGAGTCCAGCTCTGCACCCTGCACTTTAGGAAGGATGTGAAGGCATTGGAGAGAGTACAGAAAAGATTCACAAGAATGGTTCCGGGGTGAGGAACTTCAGTTATGAAGATAGATTGGAGAAGTTAGGATTGTTTTTCTTGAAGAAGAGAAAGTTGAGAGGAGATTTGATAGAGCTATTCAAAATCATGAGGGGGCTGGTCAGGGTAGATAGGGAAAAATGAGTTCCACTCATGAGAGGATTGAGAGTGAGAGGGCACAGATTTAAAGTAATTGGTAAAAGAAACAAAAGCGACATGAGAAAAAACTTTTCCACACAGTGAGTGATTAAAGTCTGGGACGCACTGCCTGAGAGTGGTGGAGGCAGTTTCAACTGAAGCATTCAAAGCAGAATTAGACTGTGATCTCTAATTTATATAAGCTGTGACCAATAATATACAAAGAACATATTCAATGTTGAAGCGTGGCATAAACATGGTACAGCCAGGTTTCTCACAAGATTGCCCCTAGTGAATGCTGAGAATAAAGGTCCAGGCTATGTGTGATTGGGTTCCAAGGGAGCAACTCTCCCATATAATCTTACTCAGTTTGGGGTGGAATAACTGTGCAGAATCGGAGAAAATTTGGCCAGTGAATGCAATGGCCACCTCATCATCCTGACTCTGATTTTCCTTTTCCTGCTACACCTGGTCCACCACTTGTTTCTTTCCTTGTCTGCCACATATATATGCTGGTGGGATGCAAGGCTAAAGGATTTCCCTCCTCTCTGCTGCATTTCTGCTGCTTTCCATGGTGAAGATTGGCTTTGGTCAAGGCATTGTTGTCTCTCCATAGATATGTAGGGCCATTTAGCAACCTCCTCTCCCTCCAGTCAACCCCAAGCAATTAAACTTCTAAGGTCTTATGTGAGACAGCTAATCAGATCTTTGAGACATCTCTTCCTCATTAGGGTCCCTCTCTACCTCTTCTGATGCTGCAGTGGTGTCTCCACAGTACTCGCAATCTCGTTCTCGGTAAAGGGAATCCAACAGGAGCCCACCCTGCGCATCAACCAATCCTTGACACAAGGAAATGGTCAGGGTTGAGTCAGATCCAGAGGGAAAAGTCATGATTACGAGAATCCTGGCACAGGGCATCTACAGTATGCAATGGTTGTCCCAGCAACAATCTGACATCAACTTTTCCCAATATTGGATCTAATTCCAAGCTATGGCAAAATCTATAAGGGAGTTCCACAGCCAGCAATAATAGCATGTGCAACTTCATTTGTGCCCCTGAGCTTGAGCAGGTCTTGTGGTACAGTGCCAGATATATCTCTGTGGCAGATTGACAATTTAGCCAAGTTCATCAATATTCCAGAGGATGTATGATGGAGGGAATATTGAGAAATATTCACATCCAGTCACTGAGGCATTAATAGCTTTGGTATGTCTATAGCCTATAGGCTAAGTTATTCACTAAACTAAACCATTTAGGGCAAATAAACACTTTACAGAATACTGAGTTTGCTAATTGTCATTAGTAGGTAAAGCTTTCCTGAGAAATCAAATTATTCTTTCATCTTCTAACTACTTTCACCAGTTATTTCCCCAGGATAGTTTGAATGTCAAACTGAAGAACTTAATGCCTCTGACTTACCTGTGAGCAGCTTTTAATGGCTTTTGTGTACAATTGCCCAGAGCCTTTTAGCAGGCTTGTCAGCAGAGATTTCTATTTGTTCGATCAAGTGTAGCACCCTCTAGAGGAGATCTGTGGCATCTGTGAACTTGGAAAGCAACAGGGAGACTTTTCAACCAATCAGATTGACAAATCTTAATTGAGATACGCAGACTGCAAACCCGGATGTAAAAAACAGGGAATATAAATTAGATTTAAATCATTGTATAGGAAACAAAATATAGATTGGAACATAAGTATGTGATCGAGGGAGAGACATAAAAGACAAACAAATACAATGCTAATTTTCTTCTGAGGGAATGAGACTCCATACCTATAAAATTAACTTTTCAGGGTCGGGTAGGTTGTTCAACTAAAATTATCACATATTACTTGGTTAAAAACGTATTTATTCTTAATTGCGTGAGCTGGAACTTTTTCACCTGTCTTTACTGCGAGACTAGTGGGTAGTTATCCTAAGTTCATGCCATGACAGTGATTTCCATGCAGATTCCATTGGCAAAGATTGCTATGGAGTAGATTGTTGAGGGTGAGGGTATTACTGACAGCAACTTCCATATTTCTGGATTTAACTGCACATGTGCAGATGCCAGGACCCAATAATAACAATGAATACTGGCAGTCTCATCAGTATTAGTGTAGCAAAATCTGGGCTAGTGTTTTAAACATCCAAACTGTGGAACTGCAGATGATGCTCAATCTATCCATCCTCCTACAATTTTCAGGATTTTAGAATTGAAACTTTATGCTACCTAATTGCTACTTCCTGATTAGATTATCTCTTTAAATCTTTTCAGCCTTGCTTGTATCCGGCATTGTGGACACTTCATGTCTTATGTTATAGTCTGAATAACAAAACCATAATTGCATTTATATAATTAATCACTGCATGTAACATTTATTTTACAAGATGAGTGCCAAAAAATTTGGTGTGCACTGAGAAATTAGCGGATACCTTTAGCATGAAATAACATTCTGGTGACAATACACTACCTGAAACAGAACTCTTTTCAGAATAATTTAAAATATGCATTTTTACTTTGGATTTTTAAAAATTGCCTTAATAGCCTAATGTTAAAGCCAGTGGTTCATAAACATTCTGTAGAACCACATGTCATGTCTGAAATTAGGATTGGTCTAATTTTGCAGGGTTAGAAACATATATATTTCTATTGAGTTATTCTACGTTCATCATCAATATCACAAAAACAAATTAACTGGTTGTTATGGTTTGTGGAAGCTTACTGTGTGCAAATTGGCTTCTGTATTTCCTAAACAAAAAAAATATCTGGAAAAACTCAGCAGGTCTGACAGCATCTGCGGAGAGGAACACAGTTAATGTTTCGAGTCCGAATGACTCTTCATCAGAACTAAGGAAAAATAGAAAAGAGGTAAAATATAAACTGGTTTAAGAGGGGGTGGGACAGGTAGAGCTGGATAGAGGGCCCCACCCCACCCCTACTAGGGCTATCTGTACCTTGCTTATCCTGCTTTCTACCCTTAATGTCACCATTAGCACATTTCTTAGCTAATATCACCACTGTCAACACCTCTTTGTCCTTTTGTCTTTGACATCTTTTGGCAATCTCCACCTATCACTGGCCCTCTATCCAGCTCTACCTGTCCCACCCCTCCTTAAACCAGCTTATATTTTACTTCTTTTCTATTTTTCCTTAGTTCTGATGAAGAGTCATTCGGACTTGAAACGTTAACTGTGTTCCTCTCTGCAGATGCTGTCAGACCTGCTGAGTTTTTCTAGGTATTTTTGTTTTTGTTTTGGATCTCTAGCATCTGCAGTTTTTTGCTTTTATCTTCTGTATTTCCTACATTGCAACAGTGACTGCACTGCAAAGGCTGGAAAGCACTTTGGGAAATCCTGGGGTCACATATGGCACTATATAAATGAAAGTTTTTCAAGCCTTTCTTTTCCTTCCATCACTGCACCCAAGCCTTTTAAATGCTGCCTTGCAAATCCTTTAGCATTTTAACATGACATTATGAATGTGTCATCTCTGAGTGGGTTAGCTGTCTAATCCTTTAGGAGAGGGCACAAAATCATTGCTTTTTAAATAGCAAACCATTCATCAAGAAAACGTTGAAAAATTTCTCCTGAAATTTATGATCATCTGAAGTAATTTATGTAAATTACTGTTATATCTATACTAGTTACATAGAACATAATTTGCAACATGTATGCCCTAACATTCTTATGTTATACAGTAAAATTATTTTTTCTTCTAATCATAAAGCAACATGTTGTGTTGAACAATCTTGCCTTTTTTAAGCAAAAGAATATCCCCATGGGTTGGGGAATGGCTTAGAATACATTTTATTTTCCTTAGGTAGAATTCAAGTTTGCATATAGCTCATATATAGGGGAGGTTTATATGTGTACCACTATCATAGCTTCCTTCAGCATTAAGGCAGAATTACTTAGGGACAGCTAGGCTAAAAATCAAATTTATTTCTGTAAATCACTTAAACCGATTATCATTCCTGGTGGGCACAGTATAAACATTTAAAACTTAATAAGTGTGAAAATGGACCTGTGAACTCAAGAGATATACACTATAAATTTATGATAGGTTTCAACTTTCAAATAATTACAAAAGGGAAAATAATACCAAAGAGATGTAATTGGGGAGGTTTAAAGAAAACTTCTGCACACAGCTCATCTCTGTCACGTGTATAACAGAAGAAGAGCATGTGATCTCCATTAAAGGATTTAATAATTACAGTGATTTTGGAACTCATCTTCAAAGGAGTTGAAGTCTGCAATTTGCATCTTTAAGTTTTCCTGTATTTGCATATTGTGGGATAATTACAATTGTGAGATTATCATTTAGGGCTATAGAAGAAATAATTATTTTTTTTAAAGTATAGGTATTGTGGACAAAATTGGATATCCCCTGAAATCAGGCAAGGGGATCACAATGTGTGCAGGGGCTGAAAGTGGTGAGAGAGGAGTTGGAGACCAAGAAGAACTTTGAAAAATGGTGCAACAGGTTAGAGAGTGTGCACCAATGTTTTCTGATGTAGTGCTGGAGGCATTGCTGCAGGATGTGCATAGGAAGAGAGAGAATCTCTTCCTTCAGCGGGCTAGGAGGCCCTCTTGTAGACATTATGAAATTAATGGGTACAGGTAGCCTTTGGGGCCAATATCAGCAGTGTAGCCCTGAGGACCTGGCTGCTGTGCAGGAAGAAGTTTAATGACAATAAGTGGTCAATGCAGGTGAATGCCATAGTCTACCAACCATACCACTAAATTCACAAGTTTCTCTCTTCACCAGACTCCCTTCACTCGCCCACCAACAACAACCATGACTTAGACCTCACAATCAAAGCCTCATCTCACCTCATACACTTAGCACTGCTGCAAGTCTCACATTTACATTTCACAGTTTGCACACACTGCCTGCTATTCACCTGCGGCAGACATATCATCCAAATGCATGCTGACACACCTCCCCCTGTTTTGCAGGACAAGACGGCCCACAACCAAGGCAATGGCACTTGACTGGTTGGGGAAAACCATGGTTGCATGTCCTCAGCCTAATGGAAGAGATGGTGCTGGAAGTCATTAGATGGCCATGAACAAAATCGCGTTGGGGTTGAAACCATAGAGAATGATGCATGTTCCAACCTAAGCCACCTTCTCAAATGCCAGTCTCACGTCATTCCACAAGCTTTCTGATTTACAATCTGAAGATGGTGCAACCATATATCTCTTGCTTGGGAGTGTCCCCCAAAGCCATCTGCAATCTGACCAGTGAAGGCCAACAGTGTTCCACCAGCAATGCTTCAGTCACTGGAGCAGCACTGCTTAGGAGCAATGGGACAGGCAAAGGCATCCAGAAAAGAGGCACTAATGGAATGCATTAGGGCACTTAGTTGACCTCTGTATGGAATATTAGATTTTTTGTTGAATAAAGTTGGTATAGAATGATTATTTTGTGGTGGCATTTATTTCAGATTGCGGCCAAGTGGACTCTGTTATGGTCAATAACAGAGAGAGATAGTAGGGTGTGGGTCTGCAGTGCAATGATGATTTAGGGTTGTATTCGCAGAATTGGAACTGAATGATGTGCTCATGGGCAGCCTCAGGAATGAGAAAGTGCCGATTGCCTCCTCCCTTCCTCCTCCCCCTCTTCTCCCGAGGGACATGTTGAATCCCTGCTGGCAAGTGCTGTGCCCTCATGATGGTCAAGTTATGGAGTATGCAACATACCATCACAGAGTGGGACACCTGCTCTAGAAAATAGTGGAGTGCTTCATAAGAGTGGTCCAGGCAGCAGAAACATTGCTTCAGCACCCCAGTCATTTGCTTGATGACTTTTCTTATGGCAACAAGGCTCTCATTATATGAGTGCTGGTTGGTTTGCAGAGCAGAGTTATTTGCCAGGTGTAGAGTGGATCGCCCTCATCTCCCAACAGCCACCCTCTGGTGACTGAAAAATTGATGCAACTGCTGACTGGCAAAAAATGAAATTATATGACAGCTGCCAGGGTAGTGGACATTCACCAGTGTGATGTGCTAAGCGTGATCGCACACAAATTGCACATTGAGTAAATGGTAACCTTTGCGGTTGCAATACCCCTCGCCATTGAGATGCAGGACCTACAAAGCCACATGTGTGTAGTCAATAGCACCCTGCACCATGGATACTCTGCTATCCTGGCAAAGTCACATGCTCATGCTGCCTGTTCCTCTCTGTTCAGAGAGAGGACAGTGAAGCCCTCTCCTGGCATAAAGAATCCTGTCATCTCTTAGTTGTATCAATGGATGACAAACTAGGAGATATTAAATATGTCGCCTATTCCAGCCTGGAAGGATCCAGACACGAGATTTAGGGCCAATGGTCACCTTCACAGACACTGACAGTTCTGCTCTTGCCCTGTTCTGAGGCTGCACACCTGGTTCCAAGAGGTGACAGAATTCTGTGAGCACCTCCTTGGTGAAGTGCAGATGCTGAACACACTGCTGCTGGTGAGATGGAGAGAGGAGAAATACTTTTGGAAGAACCCTAAGCATATTCGTGCTCCCTTCTCTCCCTCCTCATCTTCCCTCTGAGAGCAGCTTGTCCTCTTATTTGTTGACTCTGCACCATTTCCCTCTCATACTGTAGCCCAAGGGGGATTGTGACTACAACCCTTTTGACGAGGAGCAAGGAGTGTGCTCATAGCCCTTGCAGTCACAAGCAAGGCCTTCCCCATCTGCAGTACCACTCCCTGCCAACTTCACCAACAGTAAGCAACTCTTCAAAATACTCAGCACTTCTATACGAGTTCAGTCAGTAGAAAACAGTCAGCAACTAATGCACAAATTGTTAATCCCTTTAAATGGTGCTCATGGGGGTTCTTTGTGTTGCTGAATACGTTCAGCTGTGTATGTTTATGAGATGGTGTAGACCAGCGGGGTCCAATATGACAACGCTGACATCAAGTCAGCGTTAGACACTGAATGGCATCGCTATCTGCCTACTCTGCTTCCTTCTGGCTCTTGCCAAGGTGGCTTTCAGCATGGCTATACTAAAAGTGAGCAGAACCAGCAAGTATGCCATTTTTGTATGAAAACAGCTGAAAATACAGACAGACTACTGACAGAGCCTAAATTTTGTGGCCAGTTTGTCAAAATGGTCACATCCTCTCCCCAAATTAATGAAAACAGATCATCATCGCTTTAACTTCCTCTAAAATATCTACAAGTATTTGATCTAGACTGCCAAATCTGAAAGCAACCTGAGGGATATCACTGAACATTTATAATTCAAAATCTGTAGACACGACTTTTATAATGGTGTCACATATACTAAACCTATTAAATCTTTAGTTCATGGTTTCATGTTGTAGTTAGATGATGAGTGCTGTGTCTTGCTGCTGTTTGAAAATCCCTATTAGTTTGAATTTCAATGCAGCCCACGCTGAACTGCAATATGCTTCTCAGAGAATTGCTCAATAATTTTTAAATTTTCAAACTTTCAACATTAATATCCAATTGAATCAATCACAATGAATATTGTCACTGGGTATTTCATGTATATTTCATTCAACATTGCATGTATTTTAGCATGTTCAAGATTCCAAATCATACTGAATATTAAATTTATCAACTGAAATAAAACCCCAATATTTACTTGTAGATGGGTTGGGAGGAGGAGCAGGCTGGGGGAATGTGTAAGGACACGGTCTGATATCCCGTGGGAAGTCCAGAAATAAGCTCAGTGTATCTGTCCAGAGTGTTTTAACGCAGCCACCTCATCATTTTACTTCCAGTTTTTCCACCTAATCTGCGACAGTGGCTGTGATGAGCACCTGCATGGCACAAGCTCATTTAAAGGGCCTGCCCAAAGTTAGAATTTGACGGAGCTTGGAGTTGGAACCAATGGAGTCTTGGTATGGAAGCAGGACACTTAAAGGCTGCACTCCAATTTAATGATGCCTCCCCTGATGGGCTGTTGGGGAAAGTAAGGAGTTGGAGAGATTCCCTAGCAACAAGAGGAAGAAAGCTACTGCTGATACCAAGGAAGCATGTCTGGAGTAGCCTATAATGTCATAGAAGGAATGCAATGCCATTCACCTGGATTCAGTGCAAGAAGCAAGTCAGGAAAGATGAGTACAGTTGCAAATTCACCTTCATCCTGCTTTGCACATCACCTCAACCCCTCACACTGTCTTCCCAAGCCTACACTATTGCATCACTGTTCACACCCACTTACACTGCATGCCAACCCGTTCTTCACTTTCTCTGCACTTCTTCAGATCCATCCAACACTCCCACCCAGTATCACCCTCAGGGAATTTTATGCTTCACCACATCTGAGGTCCAATTAAAGCTAGACAGAGCACCACCCATCCTGATGTGATTGCGAAAATCTCCAAAAATGTAGAAAGTAACCTTTCAGCGAAAGTACTGTAAACAAACCCTTTCCCACCTGCAAGTAAGAATGCAGCTGTGAATACTGAGAGTTTTTTGTAGTATTTCCTTGAATTTGATTGAACCTCCTCAATTGCCCTTATGTTCTTGACTTGCCTTCATGGGCGACCTTCAGGAAATGTGTGGATGCACCATTACATTTGAAAATGAGTCGAAATGTCGCTCTGATTGAGTGATTAACATATGTTAACAGGCAATCTGTCTTGCTGAGGGGGTGTTAACAATCAGCCAAACACACTCAAATTGAACCTGGAAGCTGGCAGGTTGGACCTAGCCTCCTGAAATGCTGACACTTTTGCTGGTTTTTAAGTCCTCGCCCACACCCATGTGCTCCTCCAGATTAAAATTCCCTCTATGGCTCCTTGGAAAGGATTATACAGAAGACTCATTTTGTTTGTTTCTAGCCATAAAGTGCAATTATGGAAACTTTGAATGCCATTCACAACTGGCTTTTTAAGATTTATCACAATTGGCCTATAAATTGAGCTTTTCTCAAAGTTATTTGAAAGCACATGGCACAAACAAATGAAAAATCAGGAATTACAAATGAAAAGCAATGAATTTTGAAAACTACCTAGTTTGACATCTTTGGGTGAAATTTTAACTCATTCAAGACCCACCCATTTGGAAAGGAGAATTGAGGAGTGATATTACAGCAGAGCAGGTAGGTGATTGGCTGATGAGTATTTCCTATTTATCTTATCTAAATTAGGGAATAAACTACTGAGCCTTATCCTTCTTTTTAAGTTCAGGTTTACTATTGCTAGTAAGGTTTATAAGAATTATTAGGGTTTATCAGTATTAACAAGGTTTATTAGTGTTGGTAAATGTTTATTAGCAGTAGGAAGGTTTATTAGCAGTAGTAAGGTTACTAACTAACAGATAGAGGAATGGCAGGGCTGAACCAACCTCCAGAGTGCACATCTTGTGCTATGTGGTAATTCCAGGATGCTTCCCATGTCCTGGGTAACCATTTGTGCAGGAATTGTCATCGGTTGCAGCAGCTTGAGCTCTGGGTTTCAGAACTTGAGCAGCAGCTGGCAACAATGCGGTGCAACTATGAGGTTGAGAGCTTTTCAGGTAGCATGTTTATAAATGTGGTCACCCCACAGCGTAAGAATATGCAGGGAGAGTGAATGGGTGACCACCAGACAGTCAAGTAGAAACAGGCAGGTAGTTTAGGAGCCTCCTGAGTGCATTGCACTCTCCAACCAGTATTCAGTTTGAATACTGATGAGAATCCTGGCTCATCTAGGGAGTGTAGCCAGAGTCAAGTCCATGGCACCACAGGTGGCTAAGCTATGCAGACAAGGAAGACTGGAAAGCAATTGTGAGAGATGATTCGAAGTTAAGTGAATAGATAGGCCTTTCTGTGGCTGTAGATGTGAATCCAGGATGATGTGCTGTCTCCCTGCTGTCAGGGTCAAGAAGACCACTGAATAGTTACAGAGCACCCCGGGGGAGGAGGGTGAGCAGCCAGCAGCTGTAGCACACATTGGAACAACACATAGGTAAAAAGAGGGATATGGCCCTGCAGTCAAAATTTAGGGAGCTGGATAGGAAATTAGCAAGCAGGACCTCAAAAGTAGTAATTTGTGGATTACTCCCAGTACCACACAGGTTCGTATCAAATTAGCAGGTTAAAGCAGATGAATGTGTGGCTGGAGAGATGATGCAGGAGGGATGGCTTTAGATTACTGGGCCATTGGGACTTGCTCTTGTGGGGGGGGGGGGGGGGGGGGGGGGATCTGTACAGGCCGGTTGGGCTGCACATAAATAGAGCCAGGACTGAGTTCCTTGTCTGGTGATTTGCTAGTGCTACTGGGGAGGGTTTAAACAAACTTGGCAGATGTAACCAGGAGGAATTATCATAGAGGAATACTGAGATGCATAGAATACTGGAATAGATGCATAGCACTAGAGTAGGGAATAGTAAGTTATCAGGTGGGTCAGAGTAAGGGAGAAAGTAATAAAGTCTAAATCAGTGTAAATGTACATGTATGTGAATGCGCTGAGCGTGGTAAATAAGATTGGTGAGTTATGGTGCAGATTGACATGCAGAAATATGATGCTGTGGCTATAATAGAGACGTGGCTCAAAGAAAAGCAGGACTGGGTGTTAAATATTCCTGGATACAAGGTGTTCAGGAAAGCGGGAAAGGAAGAAAGGGGGAGGGGTGGCAGATATTAAGGAGAGCATTGTAGTGCAGGAGAAAGGATATCCTGGAGGGGTCAAAGTGGCCAGAGCTAAGGAACAAAAAAGGTGAAACTACATTGCTCAGTGTAGGCTATAGGCCACCAAGTAGTGGCAAGGATGCAGATGAATAAATTTGCAAGGAAACTACAGAGAGGTGCAAGGATTATAGAATTAGTTATAATGGAGGATTTTAATCATCCAAATATAGACTGGGATAGTGGTAGTGTAAAGGGTAGAGAGGGGTAAGAGTTCCTAGCGTGTGTTCACGAAAATTTTCCACAGCAGTATGTTTCTATTCCGACAAGGGGGAAGGCACTGCTGGACCTGGTCCTTGGGAATGAGGTGGGCCATGTGGATCAAATTTCAGTGGGAGAACATTTAGGGGGCAGTGAACATTTATGATAAGGTTGAGGTTGGCTATGAAAAAGGACAAAGAACAATCTAGAGTAAGAATAATTAACGGGGGGAAAGCCAACTTCAATCAGATAAGAATGGACCTGGGCCAAAAAAAAATTGCAATCAAAGATTGGCAGGAAAAACGGGAGCTGAACAATGGGCTACTTCAAAGAAGAAAGTTTGGGCCCAGTCAAGGCGTATTCCTTTGTAAGAAAAAGGTAGGGCAGACAAATCCAGAGGTCCCATGGTCAATGAGAAAGATAGAGATTATGATGAAGAAGAAGAAGTGTGCTTTGAAAGATGTCAGGTGGATAATAAAATAGAGAACCAGGCTGAATAAAGAAGGTTCAGAGGGGAAGTGAAAAAGCAAGAGAAGCAAAGTGCGAGTATGAAAAAGCTGCTAACATAAAAGGGAATCCCAAAGCCTTCCATAGGCATATAAATAGTAAAAAGGTGGTTAAAGGAGGAGTAGGCTGATTAGGAACCAGAAAGGGATTTACACAGAGAGTCAGAGGGCAGAGCTGAGGTATTAAATGAATAGTTTGCATCTGTCTTTACCAAGGACGAAGATGCTACCTAGGCCACAGTGAAAGTGTAGGTAATTGATACACTAGAAGGATTTAAAATTGATAAGGAGGATGTATTAGATAGGCTGTCTATAGTTAAAGTTGATAAAGCACCAGGACCAGATGAGATATATCCAAGGATACTGAGGGCAGTGAGAGTTGAAATTATGGAGGTACTGGCCATAATTTTCCAGTCATCCTTAGATTCAGGGGTGTTTCCAGAAGACAAGAGAATTACAAATATTACACCCTTGTGCAAAAAAGAGTGTAAAGATAAACACAACAACTACAGTCAAGCAGTTTAATTTCGGTGGTGGGGAAACTTCTAAAAGCAATAATCCTGGCCAAAATTAATAGTCACATGGACAAATGCAGGTTAATTAAGAAGAGTCAGCACTGATTTGTTAAGGGAAAATCATGTTTAACTAACTTGCTGGAGTTTTTGAAGAGGTAACAGAGAGGGTTGATGAAGACAATGCAGTTGATGTGGTGCACATCACATTTGATTCAATGCTGCATACACTGTGAACAACGTTATAGCTCATGGAATAAAACTGACAGTAACAAAATGAATATGAAATTGGCTGATTCACTTGAAACAGAGAGTAGTATTTAATAGTTTTTCGAGCAGGAGGAAGGTTTGAAGTGAAGTTCCCCAGGGGTCAGTGTTGGGAGCCTTGGTCTTCCTGATGTACATTAATAGCATAGACCTTGGTGTACAGGACACAATTGCAAAATTTGTGGATGATATGAAACTTGGAAGCATTGTGAACTGTGAGGAGTATAGTGTAGAACATCAAAAGGACACAGACATGGTGGAATAGGCGGAGAAGTGGCAGATGAAATTCAATGCTGAGAAGTTTGAAGTGATTCATTTTAGTAGGAAGAACATGGAGATACAATATAAAAGGAACGGCACAACTCTGAAGGGGGTGCAGGAGCAGAGGAACCTGGGTTTATATGTGCATAAATCATTGAAGGTGGCAGGACAGGTTGAGCGAGTGGTTAATAAAGCATACAGTATCTTAGGTTTTATTAATAGGGGCATAGAGACAAGAATAAGGAGGTTATGTTATAGGAGGTTATATGTAAGGAGGTTATATAAGACACTAGTTTGGCCTTAGCTGAAGTATTGCATCCAGTTCTGGGCACCACACTTTAGAAATATGTGAAGGCATTGGAGAGAGTGCAGAAAAGATTCACAAGAATGGTTCCAGGGGTCAGGAACTTCAGTTATGAAGTTACATTGGAGAAGTTAAGAAAGTTAAGAATAAGAGAAGGCTGAGAGGAGGTTTAATAGAGGCATTCAAAATCTGGATAAAGATCTGGATCTGGAGCACATTATTTCATTAGTTAAAGGATATAAATTTTTCCTACAATTTTGACTACCCTTGAAAAGTACGTAATTGGTCATAATATGCTTTGAGACATCCTCAGCTTGCAAAAGGCACAATAGAAATGAAAGTCTTTTTTTCCCTTTAATTGCTAAGGCCTGGCTGCCTTCTTTGGGATGCTAATCTTTGTGTCAGAGTTTATCAAACATCCCTGCATGACTCATCACGATTATCAGAACAGCTAGTGAAATTGGTACCATAGTGAAATCCTTTCAGTGGATTTACATATTTGATGTACACAGCACTGGTGTGATTACCACGCTAATTTAAAAACAAAGCCACAGGCATAGAGTGGATAATTTGAAGTTGGTCAAAGATTCAACATCAAAGTAAGCATATTGTAAAGAAAACAGCTTAGTTGAATTTGTATGATATTGATCAGAACCTATAGGGGGCACTGTTGTCAGTTGCAGCAACATTGAGCAAAGAAGTATTTTCCAATGAAATCCGATTACCCTCACCTCACAGTGAAGGTTACATATGGAGACAAATACCAACAGGAAGAACTGGCAACAAATACTCTGATACATGTTACTGAAGAAAATAGTGAATGATCTTGAAAGGTAAAAGTTTTTATCATATTGACGTGGAGATGTATCATACAATTTGTTAGCTTCTTGATTCCTGCTGTAGTTAAATATGAGCTTTGTTAATTACAATAGTACACCCCATTGTTAATTCAAGAGAGAAAAATGTACATTTTGTCTGCTTTAAACCACATCAGTTATTAAGCCAACATCCAATTAAAACCACTGGCCACATGTGAAAAATATACCAAATTGCTTTGAAAGTTCCAATTAAGTAAGGTCCTTCAGTTTGCCATACGAAGCATATCACCATTTAGTGGTTTTTAAAATGTAATTTCCAGCAACACTTAGTTCAAATATTCCTAAATATAGAAACACTAATTCAGTTCTTTTCATGCTGCACTAAAAATGTTCAATGATTTGCAATGAATAGGAATCAAAGTCCATTCAGAATTGAGCGAAAGTAAAAATAAGCACACACTTCAGAAGTTTAAGGTGAGGCAGCACAGGAATATATAGAATTGATACCTAGGATTTGCTTACAAAGCTGCGAGGCCATGGAGTTTAGGGGCACAATTTTTTGTCCCGAGGGTGGGCGCGCGCCTGCCCGACCTGAACGGGAGTAAAATTGTGCGCGATGAGGTCGGGTAAGCGTCCTGATGTCATCGCGCGCTCACGCGATATTTCGCTTGGCAGATAGGCACGGGTGCCGGAGCGGCACCCACCATTAATTAACAGGCCACTTAAGACCCTTAACAATCCAATTGACTGTAATTTTATTTTGCTCGTACAATTTTCTGTTCATCGCACGGGCCAAATGGGCAGGCGGCCAGCTGACATTTTCACAAACCTCATCCAAGGGCAGGATAAAAAGGGTCAGCCTCATTATCAGTGTGAGTAGTGAGGAGCTGTGGAGATATTTGCAACTGGTTGCTTATTGGTACTTGGCAGCTTCATCTTTGTTTAGGGCTTCGTTCTTAGCATTTCCAGGCTTCATTTCAGGACTCATTGCTGTCTGCCAGGCCCCTGGAGGATTCAGACTGTGTGGACCCTTTCAACCCTTTCAGGTATGGGACATATCTTTTACCCTGGCATTTGGGATTGTGGTCTCCACTGGAGGCATCTCCTCTGAGGAGGAAGAGAGGGGCAAAAGGGAGAGGAGGCCAGGTGGCCCAATGCAGCTTCCAAGGGAGGAGAGGCGCAGGCACAAAGGGCGCGGGGCCAACAAGTAGTCCAAGGTGGAAGGGGCTGCAGAAAACGCCACTATCTTGCTGCCAGGGTTTACAGGCAGCGATGCAGCTGCCTCAATATGTCCGAGGTGCAATGCCGAAGGAGGCTTCACCTCTCCAGGGAGACCGTGAACTCCATTTGCCAGATGATTGGGCCTGAGCTCAGCTCCGACTGTGTGGGTGGACACCCCATGTCAATGGCTCTGAAGGTCGCACTAGCCTTCAACTTCTATGCCTCTGACTCTTTCCAGGGCTCAGTGAGGGACCTTTGTGGAGTGTCTCAATCAGCTGTCAATAGTTGCATCAAGCTGGTGACAAAAGCTCTGTTCAGGCAGGTAGTGATGTTTATTCCTCACTGTGTGGACGAGGCCAGCCAGGCTGAGCGAGCCAGAGGCTTTGCGGCGATTGCTGGGTTCCCTTGCGTCCAGGGTGCACACATGTGGCCATCAAGGCGCCAGCGGGTCAGCCGAGTGCCTTTGTCAACAGGAAGGGATTCCACTCCATGAGTTTGCAGATAGTGTGTGACCACAGGATGCAGATTCTGCAAGTCTGTGCAAGGTACCCTAGCAGCTCCCATGACGCGTACACCATGAGACAATCCCAGGTGCAGAGGCTCTTCAATGCTCCAGCCCAACTGGATGGATGGCTGCTGGGCAACAAGGGCTATCTGTTGAAAAGGTGGCTCATGACGCCTCTTCGCCACCCAAGAACAGAGGCAGAGAAGCGTTACCATACAAGTCATGCCTCTACAAGGGTGGTGTTAGAGAGGACCATACGTTTCCTGAAGATGCGCTTCTGATGCCTGCACAGTTCAGGGGGAGCATTACAATACCCTACAGAGCAGGTGTCACTGGTTGTGGTTGCATGCTGTGCTCTCCACAATCTGGCACTGGCAAGGGGGGACCCACTGGAGGAAGAGGATCTTAATGCAGCTGCACAGCCCACTGAAGATGAGTCCAGTAGTGAGTCAGAAGATGAACACAGTGAGAAGAACGCTGAGGGCTTGGAGCTGGATCTCGGTAACCTCCAAGGAGGCAGGGACACCTTGATCCAACGTTTCTTCAGCTAGGCCACCAAAGATCAACTTCAAACGCATGCCAAGGCTGCCTCCCGGATGTCTGAAAGGACCCTTTCATTTGAACACAAATAATACTCAGTACCTGTGCAATAAAATTCAGAGCTACTTACGTCCAGCATTACATACTGGTGTGCCCTGCACCAATAAAATAAAAAGGTGAAGCATACTCAGGCCATGACAACAAAAAGAAAATGTATCTCATTTTGATAGCTCCAAACTATTTACATAAGCTTCTCCGGTCTTCATTCCCAGACCAGTGTAGATAAAGTAAACATAAATGAACATAAAATCACCGTGACTTGTCCCTTTTGTGCTCATGGTGCTTTTAACTTTCATTTGAGAGTGCTACATCTAGGTGCTCCCACCTCGCTGGCACCGGCATTGGAGGCAGCCTGCTGACTCTGCTATCTTGTTGGCCTTGGTTACTTTGATGGTCGTCCTGTGGCCAGTGCAGCCTGTGCTGACCCAGACTGGGAGGGAGTGGCCAGTGCCACGGTTGGCATCTCCTTAGTCATCGCAACCTCATCAGATGCCACAGTCACTGGCAGAGGGGTAGAGGAGCTTCTGCCGTCATTCGGAGTGCCCTGAGTGGAGCCTGCAGAGGTGACAGGCAGCTCGTGTGCCAACGTCAGGTCGCTCTGGACCTCCCTGCTCACCAATGATGGACGGGCACCTAGCTGGGATACTGGGTGCCTCATCCATCTCCCAAACTGACACTGACCACCTGAGGTCAGTGCCTGTGTGAAGGCTTGCAGGTCCGAGCGCAACCCCAGGAACCCCTCATTCTGCCCCTGGAGTTGCCTCTCCATGAGAGTCGCCACACTCTCAATGGAGGAAGCAGTACGCTTAGCCATGATGGTCAACACAGTGCTCATGCTCCGCATAGACTCCTCCATCACAGAGAACCTGGCACGCATAACCACATGGAACTCCGCCAGATCCTCCCACACATCTCACTGGACATCCAGCATCTTCTGCCTAATGGACGACTCCAGGGGCTCTTCATCAGCCTTCGACTGAGTACCGTCCTGGTCCCCAGCAGTCCTCTGACTGCCGGCGCCCTGGGCACTTTCTGCCTCCGTCTGCACCTCAAGCGACTGTGAAGTGCCCTCACCAATGTGCATCAACATACTAGCCCACGTAATGCGTACCATGATGCTGGCATCTGCGCTGGTGCCTGATTCAGAGAGTGGGTGACACAGATGAAAATGATGCCCAGAGATCCTCTGGTGTGGGGCTGGCCCTTTGGGGCTGCAGATTGGATGCCTGCTGGTGAACCTAAAAGGGAGAAGAATGACATGTCATTAGTTAAAGTGATCACACTGTCAGTGTGCGTGCCAGGCACCCTGGTGAAACAATGGAGATATGCATCATGGTGCCATTGTCTTCCAATGATCAAATGTTCGAGGCTCCCATCAATGAAGAGAATGCACTAGAATAGTTGCATAAGCCAAAAGTCTCACCGCTGTGCAGTGCACTCTTACCTTCATCTGGCACCCCCGCCTCTCCACGCCTGGTTGCATGGGGACCGTGCCGGCTCTCCAGCTCCAGGATGTCCTGCTCGAACCGGGAGAGCAGCAGCAGGTTGGGTGGGTCTCCGCCTGTATGTGCCCTCTCGACTTGGTTATGACTCGTCTTCTTCTGAAAGGACAGAGGAGCATTGATTAGTCCACTCTCTACCTGCAGCGCCATTGCAGCCTGGCCAACTCCAGCTGAGGAACACCTCACAGGGCACATCCGAGTCATGGCCCTCGAGCCGCAAGGCACTCAGTCCAAGCAGCCAGGTCTCATCCCCTTCCCCCAGTTACGGTGTCATTGACAGTAGGCACTCAGACTCTAACACCCCTGAGGTCCACAGGGGGATGGCCATACCTTAGTGCTTCTGCAAATTGACCCATGCCAACACAGTACTCACCCTTCCTGAGTGCAGCAGGTCATTGCAGTGCTTCCAGCACTGCATCCATGTGCGCCATACCACGTCATGCCTGCTCACCAGGGCTGCCACCTCCTCCCATGCCCTCTTGGTGAGGTGTGGTGGCCTCCTCCTCCCATCTCTGGGGACAAGGGTGACCCTCCTGGCAGCCAACTCCTGAAGCAGGATGGGGAAGCATTCATCAGAAAAGCAGGGGGCTGAGTGCCCACCCAACCTGCCCTCCCACCTGGAGTTTGCAGCCAAACTCGGCTCCATTGTTACAACGGCAGACAGATGTCCTTCCCTGGCAGCCTTTCTGGGGTTGGCTGGGCCAATTTTATACCGGCTGCTGGGTCACAGCCAATCTGTCAGCCAACATGCCCCGCCCTCGCCCCCGCTCACCCCTTCCCGGCCAATGTGGAGCCATGTTTCACGTTGGCTGGGCCTTAATTGGCGTGAAATCGCGGTCGGGGCCTGATCACGGATGGTGGTCGGTTTTGCGGCCGCTCCCGGGCCCACCAGCCGCACCCGCCCGACAAGGGGAAAATTCTGCCGTAGTTGATTTTATGAATTTCAAGGAGGAATTTTAACCCCCAAAATAGGTGGGTTTGGGTTGGCTGGGATCTAAAAGTTGAAAAGCCAAAGCTAATCCATCTCAAATTCACCCATTTTTGATTTTAATGGAGGTGGGACAGATGGGGGAGAGCCATCTGTCTCAACTTGTTTGCTGGATTGAGGTGGATGGCTGACTAAAATATTTTCATAAGGTTGCGTGCCTTAGCTTTTATCTCTTCCTGGTTAAATTCTGGCCAATTTTCCAGACATCGGGGAAACTCAGCGGCTAGTGGCAGGTGAGGACTGCAGTGTGGAAGTTAAGTGCCTTTCCATCATCAGCGGCAGGAATGCTTCCCTTTGACCAACCAATCTAACCTTCATCCCTCATGATCAGGCACCCACATGATATCACCGACCCTATCTGTGATCACCACAAACCAACTACCAACCTCCCTAGGCATCACCATGCCCATCACAATCACTCAATCCCCCCATGATCATGACCCCCTCATGATTACCAACCCTCCCCCATGTTATCACCAGGCCATCATAGTCACACCCAACCCACCATCACGACCACTGATCTGATCTTGCCATCATTGACTCCACCATCCCGCTTTCACCCACACCCTCCCACGATCATTAACTCCCCAGGCCTTCAATGACCACCATCCTCCCGACCGCTGCTCTCTTCGATGTTCACCAACCCCCTCGTTGTCACTGATGCTTCCCGCTATCACCAATGGCCTCCACAATCACCAAAACACCTCTCCAATCACCAATTGCCCACAATTACTGAAGCCCCATGATCACTAACTGTGCCAATCACTGACACCCAACCCCAACCTGTCTCCAAATACCACCACCCCCCAGCATGATCACCTCCCGATCCTACAAGCTATGTTATGACACACCCTAACCCTCAAAATCTTTTCCCCAGATTCCCTTTTCTATGTTCCTGGTCCAACAGGGAGCCAAGTCTGGTAATCAGGCTATTTTCTGGCTGGGATCCTGTTGCATCTCAGCACTCAGGGAAACCTGGAATCTGAACATGTTTGAAAATCCCACCTCAGTATTGGGACTTCATGTTTATAAATGTTCAGATTAGGTTACCCATGTCTTTATTACCATTATGAGGGAGCAGCTATTGCCACCAGGAATCCTAAGGCCTCCTCTGGAGCAGGAGGCAGGATCAATGCAAGGACCCCGTCACTTCGGATGGACAGTCTGAAAGCAGCTGCTCAGGCTCCACTTCCCACAGGAAAACTTCCCTTTGCCACCCTAGCTTCACATTTCCCCTCCTTACCATCCCTCTGGGATGCCCCAACACTGTGTCTTCTTGGCCAGGATCCAGCAACAAAAGACATCAATGAAAGCCTTTCCATAATATCTTAATCAACAATACATCCAATAAAACAAGCATTACTGAAAATTTCACCTTTGTGCATTCCTTTTGTGATATCTTGTGGGTGTCTTAGCCAATTTAGTGCTCCTACACGGTGCTACTCATGTTGCTGCATGGCTGGTGGGAGGCTGCAGACATATTTTGGACAGAGACCGCATATGGCCTTGCAGGGTCCTCATGAACAATTCTGGGCCCTGAGCTCCCAGCTTCAGAATACATCAGGCCTAAACTTCCGCAGAGTGGCGATCAGAGTCGGATTGCCACGCTGCTCCTAATTTCTTACCCAAAATTTTTTTGATGCCATCTTGCCCAACCAGGCTGGGCGAGATCCGAGCAGTGCAGTGTGTCCCTGTGGCCTACCATCAAGGTCAGCTCAGTTAGATGTAAGGAGGCTGCATCCCCTTTTTTTATGGCACTAGCTGCCATAAACCAGGGAATTTAAAGATGCGGTGAAGTTTGAAGGCTAGGGAGAAAGTAGGTAAGGTAAGTCGGTAGGATTTGGTTTGGGGGGGCGGGGGGTGACAGTCAGGTCAGGTCTCAGGGGGGAAGGTGGGGGGAGTCCCAGGTAGGGGGCCAGGTCAGGTTGGGCCGGTCCTTGGAGGGGGGACTAGGGAGGGTACAGCCACGGGGGGTGGAGGAGGGTTGGTTGGGAATCCAGGGTGGGGGAAGAAATTCCATGGGGGTGGAGTGTCCCTGTGGGGGAGGTTAGTCAGGGGCTGGGGGTAGTCCCCCGGGGGTTCGGTGTTTGGGCAGAGTTCTGTGGAGGGTCAGTGTGGGTCTGTACAATAGTTACCCAGAAGTTAGAAGAGGTTTTAATCCTTCTAACATTTTCTGGGTAACTATAAATCGCCATTTTGGATGGTTCCCAGTGCAGGGCAATTGCCCAAGGGAATTTTGCACTTCCCAAGCAATTGCCAGGAAAACCTAACCTGAGAACCTCCGAGGGAGGGGTGGGGGCATTCCCCGAGGTTCCCACAGTTACACTACCCTGGAGCTCAGAAGTTATGGCCTGCCCGCCCCAACATAGGCAGCAGCAGTCTGGGCTGACAGGCTGGCTGACAGGTGACAGAAAGGGCATTAACAGAGTGGCAGTGGTGGGAGCATGAATGCTGTTATTCTGAGAGAGGGCAGCAGGCTCATGCTTCATGATGCCACTTCTCCAGGATGGCACCTTCGCAATCCCAGTAAACGGTTGCATGATAGATTGCTGGACTTCCACAAGCACCTGCAGTGAACAATGAGATTCTGCAGCCATAATGGCAGCAGTTTGAGCCTGTGGGGCAGGATCTCATGGCTGGATCTCATTACCTCTGTCTGAGCTTCCACTATAGCACTGAGACCTTGGATGGTTTCCACCTGTGCTGCAATGGAGGCTGAAACAGTGACCACTAGACAGCTGGATCTGCAAGTGCTGTCATGGAGTTGGCTTCCACTACCATGTTGGAAAGAATGGGCTCCAAACTTCTCAGGATGTTGTGTGCCTCATTAGAGCCAGACTCCTCCACATTCGTTGACATTTATAGTAGGTTGTCTTGCAGGCTTGTCAATGAATCGAGCCTCTTGGTGTGCATCTTCGTCAGTGCTGTCCTGTATGCTACCCCATCAAAGTCGCCATCTGAGTCCCTGCTGCCCAAACTCATCTGCCACCTTGCCCTCCAGTGAGTTGACAAACACACCATCCTTTAGCCCTGACCTGGCTGCAGCCTACTTGTGCCCAGTCACTCACCACACACTGATTTCAACTCTTCACTCACCTCTAAGGTTCGTGCAATTCCAATATCTGAGCTGGTGGCTCTGAATGACAGTTTGCATTTCATGCCAGATAGCAGGATGATGGTGAAGTGGAAGTTGAGAAGTAGCATAAGACAGTTATATACTTTCATCCTCAAAGCTTTTGGCTCTTTCACAGCCTATGATGCAGAGCACCCTCTCTTCCAAAGGGTTTGGGGTGGGAGGGGTTGCAAAAATGCATGGCCCCTGCCGTTTCTACTCTCTTCCTTTCCATTTCATTCCACCTTACGTTGCAAGAGAGAAGGAAGAATGTCAGTGATTATGTTGCAATGTGTTTGGGTGATGTGCCTACCATAGATGAATAGCTGGAGGCATGTGGAGGCAGCAAGAGGTGGGTTTTAAGCTGGCATCATTAGATTCTTGTGAGGTTGAGGTGGAGTATGTGAATGTAAGGCCTGCATCCAGACTGTTAGGAACTGCTAGGTGACTAGCAGGAGTGTGCTGCATGTGAGGTTGGTGTTATGGTGGGGATGAAATTCCACATGAATGTGCACCACTGACCTTGACCACCTGTGTGAGGTCATTACACTTTTAAAGATGCTGCTATCAGATCCTCAGGTGTCAAATTCCTTGCATCAATATCTCTTGCTGTTTGCTCCCATTCCCTTTGCTGGGTGTTTCCTGGTAGCCTCCCGGCTCCCCATGTAAACATGGCCTCTCTGTTCTAGTCTACCTTCATGACCCAGATGTCCAGTACTACGTCTCTGTAGTAACTTGAAACGCAATATACCTTTAAGACAAATATTGTGATGTAAGGTCACATGATCTTATTGTCCAATAGCAAAGTAGCGCGGGCTACCTCTGTGTGGTAGAGTCTTGGGTTCATCACTGATAAGTTTTTATGTCGTGCACACACAAGTATAGCTGTAGAGTTAGTTTGTAAATAAACAGCATGTGTTTATTCTGACAACAACCGCCTGATGTTCTCTGTCTCTGTACTGACTCAGTTACCCCGAACAAAGCATGCAACTTGGATCCTTTAGTCCCAGAAAACCAAGGGCATTGGATCCAACAAATTGGCAATGAGAGAAAAAGCACGCAAAATCATGGAAGAAACAAGGTAAACAGCCAGAGAGGAAATCAAAGGAAATCAGAAGAACGAAAATCAGGTCGTATCTCTCATGATAGTTTAAGTTAAAGAAAATTTTCTTCTGAGCATTGAATTAATTCCCTAAGAGATGCCGCAATTTGGAAGAGGAGAGCCATTCGATCCAGCCTCGAGTGACTGGTCTCACTATGTTGAATGCCTCGCGTTCTTCCAGGTGAACGACATTGCGGGGGAGGAGAAGAGGTGCATGATCCTTCATTTCAGGTGTGGGAGTAAGACTTACGGATTAATTTGAATTCTGTTGGCACCCAGTGTCCCAGACGCCAAAAGTGCTGATGATTTAGTGAACCTCAAAAGAAATCATTATCAGCCTAAGCCATCAGTGCCCATAGAAAGATTTAAATTCAACTCAAGAATCAGAGCTGCAGGGGATACAGTTGCTTCCGTTGTGAATCTAAAGCAATTAACTGTGGGTTCAGGACTTCAATCAATGATATGCTTAGAGATCAGTTGGTGTGTGATATAAACGAAAAGGCAATCCAGAGGAGATTGTTGGCTGAAAAACATCTCGATTTTCCGAAGGCGTTGAAAATCGCTCTTGCAGTGGAAGGTGCAGTGCAAGGCTCAGAAGCCATTCGAGGAGCGTAAAATGGCGCCATCCTTCATGTTGGGTGGGGAGCTTCAACCAAAAAGTGTGAGAAAGTGCAGAGCTTTGTTCCGAAGCTGGAACCAACCACCACTAGCAGACAAATTAAAAAGGAGATCTCAGCAGCAAAAGCGTGGCGTCATATTATCAGAGATGGAAGAAGACAGCCCTGTAATGAAACACAATTTAAAATGATTGAATGTTTCTTCTGCTATTGATATGGACACCTCATGAGGAATTGTAAAAATAGAATCAGGCAGACCGTATGACAAAGGCATAAACCCAATGAGATAAACAGCATTGAAAAGCCTGAAATAATAGATGCTGATATCTATTTGTTATATAATTTAATAGCAGGAAGAACGGAGTCTATTTATGTAACCATGAGAGTGAATGAGAAGCCTACCAGACTGGAGGCAGATACTGGTGCAGCTACTACTGTGATCGGACAGCATGCTTTTCAATACTTGAATCAGGGAGAACGTAGGCTGAATTTAGAAGAAACAGTTGAAAAATTAAAGACTTATGCACGAGAAAGCATAGAAGTCAAAAGCGTATGTAAAGTCGCAGTAAACTATGATGGTCAAACAATGAGATTACCCTTGATGGCAGTAGCAAATGAGGGACCTGGTCTCAGACGAAACTGGCTGAAAGAAATTAAATTGGAATGGAATGAAATCTTCCAACTAAGAACTAATGGACTTTCACAACTACTACAGAAATATTCCTCAGTTTTCAAGGAAGAACTTGGAAAAAATTGAAGGGCGACAAGCAAAAATCATGTAGATCCCGAGGCAATACCAAGAGTCATGAAGGCAAAACCAGTACCTTATTCAATGCAGGATAAGGTAGAAGCAGAGTTAAACAGATTAGAAAAGCTAGGAGTGATAAAACCAGTACAATTTGCAGAGTGGGCAACTCCAATTGTACCTGTTCTCAAACCTGATCGAAGTATTTGAATTTGTGGGGACTATAAATTAACAGTCAATCAAATTGCAAAATTGGACAGACACCCCATACCTAAAATTGAAATTGGCAGGGGGAAAGGTTTACACAAAGTTAGATTTGAGTCATGCCTACTAGCAATTGGAATTAGAGCAGGCATCCCAAAAGTTTGTCACCATAAATACACATAAGGGATTCTATCAATACACCCGTTTACCATTTGGCATATCTTCTGCTTGTACCATATTCCAAAGAACCATGGAAAGTTTGTTACAGGGATTGCCCCATGTTGTAGTTTATCTTGACAACATCCTTATGACTAGACTCACAGAAGAACATTTGATGAACCTGGAGGAAGTTCTGAAACGTTTTTGCAGGCTGGAGCGAGATTGAGAAAGGAAAATTGCACATTCCAGGCTAAAGAGGTAATTTACCTAGGTCACAAGGTAGATTCACAAGGCCTACATCCAATTGAAGAAAAAGTGAAAGCAATTAAAGAAGCCCCAGAACCAAAGAATACATCTGAATTGAAATCATTTTTGGGGATGATTAACTATTATAGACGCTTCTTGCCTAATTTATCGACAGAGCTGGCACCATTATTTTGTTTGCTTAAACAAAATCAGAGATGGTCATGGCAAACACCGCAAGAAGGTGGTTTCAAAAAAGTGAAAAGGTTGTTACAGTCATCTACACTTCTAGTACATTTTGATCCAAAGAAAGAGTTGATGTTATCGTGTGACACATCAGCTTATGAAGTAGGAGTGGTACTTTCTCATCAAATGCATGATGGATCAGAACAACATATAGGTTATGTGTCGAGAACATTTAGTACTGCAGAGAAAAAGTACTCACAAATTTAAAAAGGCGGCCTGGCGGTCAGTTTTGGTGTTAAAAAGTTTCATTAATATGTGCAAGGTCATCGCTTTACTATCATAACAAACCACAACTCATTATTAGGACTACTTGGTGAAGACAAGGTTATACCCCCATAGCCTCGGCAAGAGTGCAAAGATGGGCGTTGATCTTGGCAGCATATGAGTATACTTTTATTCATAGACCTGGATGTCAAATTGCAAATGCAGATGCACTCAATTGTTTACCCTTGCAGGTGAAAGATGAGGATGTTCCAATTCCTCAGGAATAGGTCTTGTTATTAAATTTCCTGGACTCATCACCGATACATGCCAAGCAAATGAAAGATTGGATGAACCGAGACTGAGTCTTATCCAAAGTGAGAAATCAAGTTCTCTCTGGTTGGTCAAAAGACAAGAATCCGATGAAATGAAACCGTATTTCCAGAGAAGATACGAGATAACCTGCCAAAAAGGTATTTTATTGTGGGAAGCTCGTGTAATTGTTCCTCCAAAAGGACGAAAACCATTGTTATTGCACTTCCCAGAATTTCCAAAATGAAGGCAATAGCACATGGCTGTATGTGGTGGCTGGGAATGGATGGAGAGATATAAAACCTCGTAAAAAGTTGTATGTAGTGTCAATAATTACAAAAATTACCTGCAACAGCCCCATTACACCCCTGAAATGGCCAAAAAGACCAGGGGTCCATGTAGACATCGATTATGCGGGACCTTTTATGGATACAATATTTCTCCTTATAATAGATGCGCATTCAAAATCGCCCACATCTTCAGCGCCAATAGACAAGGTACAACAAAGTTTTGTTATAAATGGATTACCTTAAGTCCTGGTATCAGATAATGGAACAGTAGTCACAAGTGCTGAATTTAAATGATTTACAAGCCTCAATGGTTTTGTTCATGTGAAAACATCTCTATACCATCCTTCTTCCAATGGACTTGCTGAGAGAGCAGTTCAGACATATAAATCTGGTATAAAAAAATTGTCTGGAGATTCGATAGTGACTAAATTAGCACGATTTCTATTCCACTATCGAACCACCCCTCATTCGACAACAGGTGTCACACCTGCTGAACTGTTAATGAAGCGTTGTCTCCATTTGACACTGAGCCTAATTATGCAAAACTCAGGTGGAAGGTAGAAAGAAGGCAGGGAAATCAGAAAATGGGACATGATTGTCACAGTTGGGACAGAACATTTCATGTAGGAGAGGAAGTATTTATGAAAAATTTTAGAGAAGGACCAGCATGGTTGTTGGGTGAAATAAGTGCTGTAACGGGACCTCTTTCCTACCATGTGAAAGTTGAAGATCGAATAACAAGAAGACATGTGGATCACATACAAAGTGGAGAAACCAAATATCCAGTGATTCCATCAGTGCTCAAGGCTGAATCAACATTTCCTGTGGAAAGCACTCAACCAAGTACAAATGTATTTGAAGGGCCGGCTGTACCTGAAAGAGTTGAAAAAACACATTTAAAGGAACCTGCTGTAGAATCTGAAATTCAGACGACTTCAGTAAGGGAGACTCCAAAGCAAACTTCAGAAGTTGTATAGTTGAGATGTTCTACATGCTTAAGGAAACCCCCAGAGAGGCTGACTTTGTAAATTATTGAACTGTGTAAATAACCTGATGTATTGAAAAATTGCAAAATATATTTTTCAATAAAGGCGGAGGGATGTAGTAACTTGAGACGTAATATACCTTTAAGATAAGAATTGTAATGTAAGGTCACATGATCTTATTGTCCAATAGCAGAGTAGCGTGGGCTACCTCTATGTGGGAGAGTCTTGGGTTAGTCACTGATGAGTGAAGACAGAGCTTTATGTTGTGAACACATAAGTGTAATTGTAGAGTTAGTTTGTAAATAAACAGCATGCATTTATTCTAACAACGACCTCCTGATGTTCTTTGTCTCTGTACCGACTCAGTCACCCCAAACAAAGTATGCAACTCAGATCCTTTAGCCCAACTAAACCAAGGGCCTTGGACCCAACAGTCTCTTAACCTGAGCTCTCTCTCTCTTCCCTAGTACTCCACTTTCTGTGCTCTATGGGCTGTTCCCAGGGACACACACCGAGACAAACATCAACTGCAGCTGGAGGATCATCAATTCGGTGAAAGATGCTCTTTGGTCTGCCCGAAACTTGTTGGTCTTCCAGTGCAAAGAGTTGTCCCTGACCGGGTGTTGCAGATTGGCACGTTCCAAGGTCCAGGACTACGTGCTGAGGGACGCACTAAAACTTGGGGCAGCTGCTGCAAAAGCGCAATGAGGAAAGGTCACTGTCTAAGACCTTTCTGCCATTGTGCACCGAGGGGCTGGGAATTGTTTAGAGCTCCCCAGGCTGTACAGCTCACAATGAATGTATGCATTGAATACTAATTGTATTATAATTGTGTTGAAGCACCTCAGAGTGCAACATGATATATGTTGATAACTCCTATACCATTGCACTGTCTGATTGTCTGTAATGACCATATTGAAATGATTGTGATATTCATTGGTTGTATTGAAGCACCTCGTGATCCATGTGTAAAAGCTGAATCTGATTGCACTGTTTGTGATGGCGATTTTGAAATGTTTTGTAATGTTCTTCCAGATATTTTATGAATAAAGTATATTTTTCAAAATAAAAGTACTCCACTTTCTTTGTCTCCAATCGCAGTACTGGGATTTCATTAATACTAAGTAACAGAGCTCCATAAATAAACAGCAGTGTAAACGATGCAAGACTAGCTGTTGGATTTGCTTCAGATTATTGGCAGCCATGGTGAATACTAAGTAAAGACATGGATTGCAATCTTCTTTTCTACAAAAGTATCACTATCAGGAGGCACCTGATTGAGCGTTACGTTTGTCGTTTAACGAACTGAGGAGAACAGCAAGTTCAAGTCAGCTTCAATAAATACCCAACTCGACATGAAATTGTTGCCTTCAACTCAATTCAATTCAATTCACTGGGTGTTTCAAAGATTCCAATCTGATGAAGCATTCTCTACTCTTCAGGTTGAAAGCTTCAATAGGACCAGTCATGGGCAGATTGTGATCATGACCCCTGTGCCCAAAGAGAAGTACAGACCAAATTTTAGCCCTTTGGAAGGCCACTTCTGCTGTTGTTGGTGCTAGAGTTTGATATCCAGATGATGTAGTCCCACAAATAGCTTATTGAAACTACTGTTCAGCATGAAGGATGCGGTAACTCCACGGGTTTCTGTGAATGTACAGCTGCATTTGCCTTGTTGTACCTACATTCAACCCAGTATTCTCGACTGCTCAACATCGTCATGAGGAGAATAGTCTTTGATTGCTGGAGAGCATTTTTTCAATATTCCTGGGAACTGTCAAGATTCCTTTAAGATAATCCTTTGTTATATCTTTAGAGTAAGCAGAAAAATGTTTAACGTAGTGCATAAGTGAAAATGCTTCAGTCACATTATGGTTGAGGTTTTATAATGGTAATGACAGCAAAACAGTCAGCATTCACTGTAATTACCCCATTGACAGCAATTTCTGGGGTCCGTACATGTGCAGTATAACTCAGAAACTGAGAAGTTGCTGTCAGTAATTCTATGTTTCTCCTGAGGGTGTGCTGTTGAGGATCTCTCCAGGCTGCAAACAATGGGAAATCTATGAATTGGTGAGAATTTCTATTCTTACAGTGGTAGTAATATCATAAAAGACCGTGAAAATATTACACATCTTTGAATGAGTTATAACTTTTTTAACGGCATACTGAAAATCTAATTTTATATTTATGGAATGTCAAATTTCTTCATTCTGATAAATTTATCATTTTTTATAAAACAGAATATTTTTTTCAATCTTTATCATTATTCAAGTCCCTATCTTAATCCAATCAAACTCATTTATTTCACTAACTGCAAATTTAAATTAAAAGTGAAAGATATGAAGTGCTTTTAAATTCCTGTTTGCTGTCATTGAGAATACTGCAACATGATTGACTGCTTTCCTGTTTGCTGTCAGCCCTGTTGCTGGGCATCTAGAAATCTCTTTGACTTGGCGCCAAATTCAAACTATTGTTGGGAAAAGTGAAATTCCACACCAGAGATCACGAGATCTTCGTGGACAGCTTTTTTTGAGATCAGTGGCAATCGCTATTGAACACAAAATCTAGCCCCATATGCATCAGAGTCCTCATTGAATTTTGATTGAATACTGTAACTCCTTTCACAATATTATATAGTAGGTGAACAAGCCAAGTCAATCTTCCCCTCTAGATGTTGCATTGAAGATTTCATTGAAGACATGCATGGAAATCATTGCCAACTGTTTCTTTGCACCAATTAATTTGCTTCTAACCAGCAGCTACATTCATGTGACTCAAGCTTATATAAACAAGCCTATTAAATAAATGGTGCACACAGTGAATATCTAACCAAATCTACTGGGATTTCATTAATACTAAGTAACAGAGCTCCACAAATAAACAGCTGAGTAAACGACGTAAGACTAACTGTTGAATTTGCTTCAAATTATTGGCAACCATGGTGAATACTAAGTAGAGGCATGGATTGCAATCTTGTTTTCTACAAAAGTGTCACTATCAGGAGGCACCTGACTGAATGTTACATTTGTCGTTTAACGAACTGAGGAAAACAGCAAGTGCAAGTCAGCTTCAATAAATACCCAATTCAACATGAAATTGCTGCCTTCAACTCAATTCAATTCAATTCACTTGGTGTTTCAAAGATTCCAATCTGATGAAGCATTCTCTACTCATCAGGTTGAAAGCAGGCCTTAAATGTGTCGCCCTGCAAAAAGGCTTATGATCCTGAGAAGTTGGTACATGGGTTCAGTGATAAAGTATAAAATTTAATCCATTCGAGACAAACTACAATTAACTTAATTGGAGTATTTACTGGTCAGACTGAATGCCAAGTAAATTCAAACAGTGCAATGCATGACTTAATCTATAAGCAGATCTATGGAGATGTGAGGGGAAGATCTAAGTGTGATGGTAATCTCACTGGACAAGTAATCTAGAGGCCCAGGCTAATGCCCTGGGTCATGGGTTCAAATCCTATCGTGGCAGCCAGTGACTCCAGGCCCACAGCAATGTTATTGACTCTTAACTGCCCTCTGAAATAGTTTAGCAAGCCACTCAGTTGTACCAAATTGCTACAGAAAAGTCAAAAAGGAATAAAAATAGGCCAAGCACCCAGCATCAACCTAGGCACCAGAAATGACAGCGCATATCCAGCCCTGTCAACCCTGCAAAGTCCTCCTTGCAACCATCTGGGGATTGTGCCAAAATTGGGAGAGCTGTCCCACAGGCTAGTCAAGCAACAGCCTGACATATTCATACTCACCAAATTATACCTTGCAGCCATTGTCCCAGACATCACCATCACCATCCCTGGGTATGTTCCTTCCCACTGGCAGTACAGGCCCACCAGAGGTGGCAACACAGTGGTATACAGTCAGGAGGGAGTTTCCCTGGGAGTCCTCATTGACTCCGGATACCATGAAATCTCATGGCATCAGGTTAAGCAAAGGCAAGGCAACCACTTGCTGATTACCATCTACCCCCGCTTCCTCTCCTCAGCTGTTGAATCAGTGCTCCTACATGTTGATCACCCCTTTGAAGAAGCACAGAGGGTGGCAAGGGCATAGAATGTACTTTGGATGGGGGCTTGATTGCCCATCACCAACAATGACTTGGTAGCATCACTACTGACCAAGCTTACCGAGTCGTCGAGAATGTATCTGCCAGTCTGACTCTGCAGCAGGTGTTGAGGGAACCAACAAGAGGGAAAATCCAACTAGGCCTTGACCTCACCAATTAATCTAATGGCATAGATTCCAGAATAGATCTAGAAACTCAAAATTGGGCATCCATGAGGCGCTGTGGGCCATCAGCAGCAACAGAATCGTATTCAACCACAATCTGTATCCTCATGGCCATGCATATCCGTCACTCTACCATTACCAATAAAACAGGGGATCCACCCTAGCTCAAAGAAGAGTGCAGGAGGGCATGCCAGGAACAGCATCAGGCATACCGAGCAATGAGGCGTCACTGTGGTGAAGTTATAAGTTATAGAAGGACTACTTGCATGCCAAGCAGCAGAAGCAGCATGCAATAGACAGAGCTAAGAGATCCCACAGCCAACCGATCTAAGCTCTGCAGTCCTGCCATGTGCATTTATGAATGGTGGTGGACAGTTAAACAGCTAACTGAAGGAAGAGGCTCCACAAATATCCCCAATGATGGGGGAGCCCAGCAGACACCACCATCACCATCACCATCCCTGGGTATGTCCTGTACAACTAGCAGGGCAGACCCACCAGAGGTGGCAGCACAGTGGTATACAGTCGGGAGGGAGTTGCCCTGGGAGTCCTCAACATCGATTCCGGATACCACGAAATATCATGGTATCAGGTTAAGATTAGCTCTGCCTATTGCATGGCTGCTTCCACTGTTTGGCATGCAAGTAGTCCTGTGTTGTAGCTTCACCGCAGTAACGCCTCATTGCTAGGTATGCCTGTTGCTGCTCCTGCCTTCCCGTACTTTTTAGTAAACCAGGGTTGATCAATGCAAATGACAAGTTAGAAGCATTTGCAACCATTTTCAGCCAGAAGTGCCGAGTGGATGATCCATCTTGGCCCCCACCTGAGGTGCCCAACATCACAGACGCCAGACTTCATCCAATTTGATTCACTCAACATGATATCAAGAAACAGCTGAAGGCACTGGATACAGCAAAGGCTATGAAGCCTGGCTGTAGTACTGAAGACTTGTGCTACAGAACTCAACGCACACCTAACCAAGCTGTTCCAGTACAGCTACAACACTGACATCTAACCAGCAAGATGGAAAATTGTTCAGGTATGTCCTGCCCACAAAAAGCAGGACAAACCCAATCTAGCTAATTACCGCCTCATCATAGAGCCATAGAAAAGTTACAGCACAGAAGGAGGCCATTCGGTCCATCTTGTCCATGCCAGCCCGAGGACACCCAGGTGCCCTTTCTAATCCCACCTTCCCGCATCCGGCCCATAGCCCTGCAGTTTACAGCACTTTAGGTGCAGATCCAGGTACTTTTTAAAAGAGTTTAAAGTTTCTGCCTCTGCCACCAACTTGGGCAGCGAATTCCAGACACCCACTACCCTCTGCGTAAAAAAGTTCTTCCTCATGTCCCCCCTACACCTTCTGCCACTTATCTTCAATCTATGTCCCCTGGTTCTAGAATTCTCCATCAAGGGAAACAATTTTATCCTGTCCACTCTATCTATTCCCCTCATAATTTTGTACACCTCAATCAAGTCAACTCTCAGCCTTCTTTGTTCTAAGGAAAATAACCCCAACCTATCCAATCTCTCCTCGTAGCTACTCTTTTCTAACCCTGGCAACATTCTTGTAAACCTCCTCTGCACTCTCTCCAAAGCTATTACGTCCTTCCTGTAATGTGGTGACCAGAGCTGCACATAATACTCCAGTTGTGGCCTCACCAGTGTTTTATACAATTCCAACATTCTATCCTTACTTTTATATTCCATACCTCTGCCAATGAAGGAGAGCATTCCATATGCCTTCTTTACAACCTTGTCTACTTGAACTGCTGCCTTCAGGGACCTGTGTACTTGTACGCCAAGATCTCTCACTTCATCTACCCTTCTTAGTATATTCCCATTTATTTTGTAATCCCTGTAACTGTTTGACCTCCCTAAATGTATGACCTCACACTTCTCTATGTTAAAATCCATCTGCCACTTTACCGCCCACTCCACCAACCCATCTATATCGTTTTGGAGATTATGGCTATCCTCTACACTATCCACTACTCGGCAAATCTTTGTGTCATCTGCAAATTTCCCAATCGTGCCCCCCACGTTCACATCCAAATCATTAATATATAACACAAACAGCAAGGGTTCCAACACCGAGCCCTGTGGAACACCATTTGAGACAACTTTCCATTCGCAAGGGCATCCATCGACCATTACCCTTTGTTTCCTGTTACAAAGCCAGCTTTTTATCCAGTTTGCCACATTATCCTGAATCCCATGGGCTTTTACTTTCCTGACCAATTTGCCATGTGGGACCTTGTCATATGCCTTGCTAAAATCCATGTACACAACATCCACTGCACTACCTTCATCAACCCGTCTTGTCACTTCCTCAAAGAATTCAGTCAAATTTGTGAGGCAAGACCTTCCTTTAACACATCCATGCTGAACATCCCTGACTAGTCCATGCCTTTCCACATGACAGTTAATCCTATCTCTCAGGATTGATTCTACTGATTTTCTCACCACCGATGTAAGACTAACTGGCCTATAATTGTTTGGCATTTCCTTTGATACCTTTTTAAACAATGGAACTACGTTTGCATTTTTCCAGTCCTCCGGTACCTCCCCTGTATCTAGTGAAGATTGGAAAATCATCCTCAGAGCATCTGCTATCTCCTCCCTGACTTCCTTCAGCAGCCTCGGAAACAATCCATCTGGCCCTGGTGACTTATGAACTTTCAAGGATTTCAACTTTTCGAGTACTTCCTCTCTCTTTATGACTATCCCATTCAATATCTCTCATTGTTCCTCCTGGACTACTATATCTACATCCTCCCTTTCCTTTGTAAACACGGAGACAAAATATTCATTCAAAACCCTTCCCACAGCCTCTGTATCTACACACAAGTTTCCATCTTCATCTCTGTTAAGTCCCACTTTTTCCCTAACTAACCTTTTAGCATTAATGTATTGGTAAAACATCTTTGGGTTATCTTTAACTTTACTTGATAATCTTTTTTTATGCCCTCTCTTTGAATTCCTTATTTTCTTTTTTACTTCATCCCTGTGCTTCCTATATTTGTCTAGGCTGTCTGCAGTGTTCTTTGTGCCTATTGTATGTTTTCTTTTTCTGTTTGATCTTCCCCTGTATTCCTCTAGACAACCAGGGAGGTCTAGATTTGGCAGTACCACTCTTATTTTTGTAGGGGACATGTCTACTTTGTACAATTAGGATCTCGCTTTTTAGTGCTTCCCACTGGTTTTCCACTGTTTTATCCTCCAGCAGTGCTGCCCAATCCACCTCAGCCAAGCCCCCTCTCATTTCTGCAAAATTTGCCTTCCCCCAGTTCAAGACTTTTACTCCTGCCTTATCTCTGTCCTTTTCCATGGTAATGCTAAATCTAACTGAATTATGATCATTGTCCCGGATATGGTCGCCAACTGTCACTTCACCCACTTGCCCTTCTTCGTTCCCCAAGACTAGGTCTAGAATTGCAGCTCCTCTCGTTGGGTTTGTCACTAATTGGTTGAAAAATTTTTCCCAGACACACTGCATGAATTTTTCTCTCTCAGTGCCCCTTATATTGTTTGAATTCCAGTTGATATTAGGATAGTTGAAGACTCTTATTATTGCCCTCTTGTTCTTACAAGCAGAAATTTGCCTACATATTTGTTCTTCTATCTCCATTTCACTATTTGGGTGTCTGTAGTATACTCCCAGTAGTGTGACTGCCCCTTTTTTATTTCTAAGCTCAATCCATAAAACCTCGTTTGTTGACCCATTTAGTATATCATCCCTTCTCACAACTGGAATTGATTCTTTAACCATTAGTGCTACCCCCTTCCTTTTTTATCTCCTACTGTATCATGTTTGAAGACTCTATAACCAGGGATATTTAGCTACCAGTTTTGTCCCTCCTTTAGCCAGGTCTCCGTTATAGCAATGACATCCTGCTGCCATGTGTCTACCTGTGCCCTTAACTCATCTACCTTGTTTCTAATACTCCTTGCATTGAAGTATAAACAGTTTAACCCCATCAATTTCCCTTGCTGGACACTTTTACAACTTTGCTTCTCCTGTAACTCCATGTCTATCACAACGTCCCTAGCTAATGTTCTACCTCCATTTTTCTGATCTGAATCTGTCCCTACTCCTGGGATCCCATCCCCCTGCCACACTAGTTTAAATACTCCCCAACAGAATGAGCAAAAGCCCTCGCAAGGACACTGGTCCCAGCTCTGCCTGGGTGCAGCCCGTCCAGTTTGTACAGGTCCCACCTTCCCCAGAATCGGTCCCAGTGCCTCAAGAATCTGAATCCCTCCTGGCTACACCATCTCTCCAGCCACGTGTTCATTTGGTCTATCCTCTAATTCCTGCTCTTGCTAGCACATGGAATTGGGAGTAATCCTGAGATTACTACATTTGAGGTCCTGCATTTTAATTTATCTCCTAACTCCCCGTACTGAGCTTGCAGGTCCTTATCCGTTAGTTTACCTATGTCGTTGGTACCAATGTGTATCATGACCACTGGCTGTTTACCTTTCCTCCCCAGAAGGTCCTGCAACCACTCCGTGACATCCCGGACCCTGGCACCAGGGAGGCAACATACCATCCTTGATTCACGTTTGCGGCCACAAAAGCATCTGTCTGTGCTCCTAACTATTGAATCCCCTATCACTATAGCCCTGCCACTTGTTTTCCTCCTGCCCTTCTGAGCAGCAGAGCCACCCATGGTGCCGTGAACTTGGCTGTTGCTGCTTTCCCTTGAGAGGCCATCCCCCCCAACAGTATCCAAAGTGGTATATCTGTTAGAGAGGGGGATGAGCAGAGGGGACTCCTGTACTACCTTCCTGAGTCTTTTACTGTTCCTGATGGTCACCCATTCCCTTTCTGCCTGTGTAATCTTCATCTGCGGTGTGATCACCTCGCTAAACGTGCTATCCACGACTTACTCAGCATCACGGATGCTCCACAATGAGTCCACCTGCAGCTCTAGCTCTGAAATCCGGTTAGCTAGAAGCTGCATTTGGACACACCTTCTGCACACACGGTCACCAGGGATGCTGGAAGTGTCCCTCATTTCCCACATCCTGCAGGAGGAGCATATCACGGGTCTGAGATCTCCTGCCATGATGTCCCTCTTGATTAATCTAGTTACTCCCTTAAAAATACGCTAGCTCGGAGCCTTATTTATGTTAGCTAGGAACCTTGTTTCTTGTAATTATACTTGTACAGTGCTACTCTATACTTTTTTTGTCGCTCATACCTCAGTATTAAGAAACAAATAACTTTAATAAATTGAAACAAATAACTTTAATAGATTGAAAAAAAAACTCACCAGGGTTTACTCACCAATCAGCTGCTTTTTAAAAAAATCCACTTTCAGAAGAGTTTCCCTCGCAGGTCTGGTGCACTCCTGAAGGTACTGCCTCTCCCTCTTTTTTTTTGGTTTGAGGAGGAGGGAGGGATAGAAACACTACAGCAATGTAATGTTTGGGGTTATTCCGTTCTTTGACAGTGGGTCCTCCTCAATCCCTTTCTGAGTTGCGGTGACTTCTCCCAGAATGCTTCAGTCACTTCTCTCTACCGCCCTCTGTTGGATGCTCTTCTTCCTGTTGAGTGCAAGAGTCCTTCTCCTCGATCCCTTTCTGAGTCGCAGTGTCTGCGGTGACTTCTCCTAGAATGCTTCAGTCACTTCTTTCTACTGCCCTCAGTCTACACTCGTTCATCAACAAAGTAATGGAAGTTGTCATCTTCCATGCAAGCAAGCAACACTTACACAGTATAACCAGCTCACTAATGCTCAGTTTGGGTTCCATCAGGGCCACTCAGCTCGTGGCCTCATTACAGCCTTGGACAAGAAAGCTGAACTCAAGAGGTGAGATGAGGGTGACTGCCCTTAACATCAAGGCAGCATTTGATTGAATGTGGGATCAAGGAGCCCTGGCAAAATGGAAGTCAACAGAAATACTGGTTGGAGTCGAACCTGGCATAATGAAAGATGGTTGTGGTTTTTGGAAGCCAATTATCTCAATCCCAGGCCATTGCTGCAGGAATTTCTCAAGTAGTCTCCTAGGCCCAACCATTTTCAGCTACTTCATCAATGACCTTACCTCCATCACAATGTCAGAAGTGGGGATGTTTGCTGATGATTGCACAATGTTCAGCACCATTTGCACCTCCTCAGATACTTAAGCATTCCATGTCCACATGCAGAAAGACCTGGACAACTTTCAGACTTGGGCTAAGGGGCATGTAACATTCACGCCACACAAGTGCCAGGAAAAGACCATCTCCAACAAGAGAGAATCTAACCGTCTCACTTTGACATTCAATGGCATTACCTTTGCTGAACCCTGCATTATCAACAACTTCGGGGTTACCATTGACCAGGAACTGAACTGGACCAGCCATATACAAGAACAGGTCAGAGATTGCAATTCTGCAGTAAGTAACACATCTCCTGACTCCTCAAAATCTGTTCACCATCGCCAAGGCATATCAGGGATGTAATGGAATACTCTCCACCTGCCTGAATGAGTGCGGATCCAACACTCAAGAACCTCGACACCATTCAGGATAAAGCCTGCTTCATGAGCACCACATCCACCAACTTTAACATTCGTTCTCTCCCTCACTGGTGCACAGTGGCAGCAGTGTGTACCATCTACAAGATGCACTGCAGCAACTTGTCAAGTCTCCTGCAACAGCACCTACCAAGTCCTGAAGGACAAGGGCAGCAAATGCATGGTGATACCATTACCTGCAAGCTCCCCTCCAAGCCATGAACTGTCCTGACTTGTAACTATAACATTGTTCCTTCACTGTTGCTGGGTCTAAATCCTGGAACTCCCTTCCTAACAGCACTGTGGGTGTACCTACATCAGGTGAATTGCAGCAGTTCAAGAAGTTGGCTCACCATCGCCATCTCAAAGGCAATTAGGGATTGGCAACAAATGCCACATCCCATGAAAAAAAAACAGCGAGGCAACATGGGGAAATTTAGGAATGAAGATAGAAATAGTTTTTGCCTATTCATGCTGCCAGCAAGAACACGATACAGCAGAAGCAAATTGTCATCAGACATAAACAAACAAAGCAATTTTGCTGCGGATGTCTATTTGGTTCTGCTGTTTAGCACTTCAAGGCAGATTCCACAGTAGGAGTCAGCAGCAAGCTACTTGGGCCTAGGAATCTGAGGGCAGAAAGGATCAATGCCAAAATTCTAGTGTTTCCACAGCTACAGCGAGATCACAATATTTCACTGAATGGAGCCAAATATTTAACAGAATTGCATATTTATAGGGACCTATAGAAATGGCTGCACAACAATATTGAACAGGTTGGAGATGGTAAAAATTTCTTGCTATCAGGCATTTTCTAAATTAATAAATTTACATTCATAATGTCATTGAACAAATCAGTCATGAAATGATTAGAAAGCTAATTTGTTCCTGAGGCTATTTTGTTAAAAAAAAATCAGACCCCATTACAAATCAGGGGCATAACATAATATTCTGTATATATTAAAAAAAATTCCCTCCAAAACTGCTCTAAAGGGAGTTGTGTATGCAAAATGTGAATGCTGGAGTATAAAGCTATTGGCGTGGGATTCAGATTCAGGAATAGTGAATCCAGCCTTTGCTGAAGTGCTTGAAATTGAACTTATGAATGAATTAGGTACAACTATGGCAATAAATACAAAAATGAAATGATGCCAATGTAACTAAAAATAGCAGCACATTTAGAATCCCTCAAATTGAGGATCAGCACTGGATATGTTGAAAAGAACTTGCATCTTAGTATCATCTAAAGGGACATCTGCCCTGCAGCTATAACCAGTCGTTGAAGTTTTGGTTCCAACCAGACAGATAGAACCTTGTTAATAATTGGCTACTGCCTGCCTAGAACTTATTGGCCCAGGTCTCCTGATCTCCAGATTGTCAGAGACCAGACGTACAATCCAAGATGCGTGTTGGGATCCCGCAGATGTCCTGAAGCACTTACCTCTGTGGGAATTGCCTGGGATGTGTGAACTTCTGATAGGCAATTCCTCTGCTTCTCTGGATCCTTGGTGAATGTCTCCAACTCTAAGCTGGAGTTTGAGGCTGTGGGGTAAACCTGAAACGTTAGGCAGAAAAATCCTAGTCTAACTTGCTGTTATGTCCTGGATAACTATGGAACTGACCCCCAATCAGGCACGTTGACGTTCCTTGACTATTCCCCCAACAATCCATGGCCTGATCTGACTACCCCCCAACCTGATCACTCCCCCGACTAGGCCTGACTACCTCCCCACCACCCAGGTAACCCCCCCCAACCTGGTGTGACTAACCCCAGACCTGACTACATCTCCTGATCTGACCCGACTACCTCCCGACCCACCTAACACCTCACCCACTTGCCACCTCATCTACCTGCCACCTTATTCACCTGCCACTCTACCCACCCACCACCCTACCCACTTACCCATTCACTCATTCATCCACTCACCCATTCACTAACATTCACAATGGACATTTAAACTTACCTTACAGCAGCTAATAAAAAGGGGGCATGTTCTGTCTGCCCCCGCCCCCCACCCCTGATGCTTCAGTGCTGTGATGGAGCTCTCTGAAGAACACTATGCTTTGCATTTTTGGGAAAGCCAGGCTCAGAAGACCCAGCAAGAAATACAGAACAGCATTGAGGCATGGAAAAATTTGAGTGCATCGGCAATCCAATGATGATTACCACTCCGTGGAAGATCTGGGCCATTCTTTCTACCTGGATACATGAATGACCACATTTTTTTTAGAGAACGGGGTGTGTAGAATCCTGTTCTGCAAACACTCAAATTTAGTTGAGGCAGGCTTATAAAGTGCCCAGGGAGGCTCCAATGATGAGTCCTTACAGTAATGCAATTGTGCCCTCAGTTTTCGTACAGATATCAGTGTTATCCCGAACCTGGTCAAATTAAGACTAATATCCCAACCACAAGTGGTTAGCATAGTGAAGCTTGCCCTGCTTCACATCCCTCCATTGCTCTTACTCTTCTTCCTCCAAAAGTCATAACTATAGGGTGATCCTCACTGGAAATCAATTGTTCCGATATTGTGAATGTGTCAAACAAAATGGTAGTTCAAGAACACGTGGTACAAAACCTTCTAATTAAGTAAGTGGAAAAAGGAGAGAAACCAAATAAAAAGAATGGTTCAAGGCCAGCCTGAAAATGTTGCTGCAAATCTTATTATTTGGCTTTTAAAATTGACTTTCTTAAACAATACAAGCCTAGATGTTTTCTATTAAGAGTTGATGATGGGAACCATACAACACACATCCTAGGAAATCATCTAGATGCCTGAATTACATCATCAGGACTTAATCATAATAAAACGAGCTACAAAATGCAGCAAAATTGAATAGCTTGGGATATGGATGGAAATCCAGTATGACAGGCCCATTTTTCACTTGGTTAATGGTCACACGTAAATGATCAAAAGTTTTACTTATAGATTTTATTCTGAGTTCAGTCTCTTTGACCCAAGCTCTTCCTTGCCACCTCTCACTAACCTATACCAGCAAGCTTTCCCTCAACTCCTGAAAGGCTGTTGACCATCTGTAATCAGGTATTCATTTTCATTGAATCTGCTCCAGTTTTCTTCTGGGATCTTGGCAAAGCCAAATGTTAGTTTTATCTACCTGAAAATAGGGCTTGGTAGCTAAGTGGTTATGTTACTGGATGGGCACCCCAGAGGTGATGAGTTTATAATTCCACAAGAGTAAGCTGTAAAACTGAATTCAATAAGATTGCTAAACTTGTGGGGCAGCACCAGGAAAAAAAGATGGTTGTCAGATTACCTGTATTTCAAAAAGCCTAATTGGATCTATCAAAATGGAAACCTGCTACCTTGACACATCACCCTCGTCCCAAAATATGGGGTTGACTCTGAATGCTCTCAGCGAAAGAAGCAATAAATGCTGTTATATCAACCGCATCCTAAGAAGAAATTTTAAAAATCCAACAACTCTGCTGTCGTACATCCCAGTGTACTCAGCTATTCAAAGCTTCTACATTGCACCACTTAAAGCTCGTGATCAAACATATTTTCCATTAATTTCCCCAGTGGTACTCCCACAACTTTGGTGGACCATTCCCTAAAACTGCAGAGAAATGGCATAAAATTACCTGTTTTGCTTCAGTACTCTCACTTCTTCCATTGAAAGCAATCAACAGAACTTCTTCAGAAATTTACTCCTTTCATGTTAAAAATTCCAAAGCCAAATGTGCAGTGAAGGACAAACAGTACAGTGACATTAAATTTTGCAGAGATTCACCATGCAAGATATGTGAGTATTGGGCGGGGTGGGGGTTGGTGAGCATATGATATGCGGATAATATTGTGATCAAATTTTACAGTAAAAAATAGTCAACCCTTTTGATTTAACAGTACTTGAAATTATTAGGCAAACTTCAGAATTTATGTCAAATTACCAAGACTACAACTGTGATGTTTTGAGATAATTTCAGTTTTATTAGACTAGATCAAACCATCTCTCCTGAATGCGGTACTGCAAATATATTATTGTGTTTTATTGGACCAAACACATCTTAATTCCATACAGTGCAGGGTCAGAAGTGGGGGAGAGCACAGTTCAATAAGTATATTATAAGTGTTCGGCGAATTGGGTTTAGAATTAATGGCGTACATCCTGCACATTTTATTTTCAGTGATAGGGGAGGGGAATCATGAAATGCAAACTTTAATTTTGCCTTAGCCCAGCATTCTCTATCTATGCATCCATCTTGGTATTAGATCATTTCTTTTTATTGCCCTACTAAGAGGTTGGCATAGTTCCACCTGCAAAGCAATCAGTAAAATAATTACCTTTTATTACCTCTCAGAACCAACCCAATACTATCTGGTCCTTTCAGTTTCTGCTAGAATCAACAGTAATTCTCGTTTCAGCGGAGAAAGTAACTTTTATTGGACAGTCAATTAAATCTGTACTTCACCTTCATGCCGAATGCCTCGAAGATTTACAAATTCAGGAGAAGAACTTGAATTGGAAATCAAAATAGATGCCTAATAAGGTCAATTTTTGCATACGCCTGACAATATTTAATAGCAATATCAATGGTTTTACAGGCATGAGAGACAAACTAAATCAGCTGCAGTCGCTTATAGTTTTGTGAATTTTTATGAAAAGATGGTCTGTTAGCTTAATCAATTAAACTGAACTACTTAAAACATTGAAGACAATAAATTAGAAGTACCAAATGTAACATCATAAACGTAGTTACTGACATGAACAGTTAAAGCAATTGAACTCATTAAAAAACTCAAAACATTGCCACCAATATCACTTAAAAAGGAGAATGACTTACAATTATTAAGTAGAAAACATCACAAAGTGTATCATGGACGTGTAATGAGGCAACAAATGAATGCTGAGCCAAGAATGGATATTAAGTGTGATTAAAAGATTGGTCAAAGAGATAGCTTCTAAGTAGGGTGTAAAAGGAGAAATGGGAGGCAACGAGACATAGGGCGGAATTTTCCAGCCCCATTGTGGTGGGGGCTTGGCCGTCAAATGCGGCGAGCCATTCAAAAGTCCATTGACTTTGATGGGACTGGAAACTCCTGCTGGCAGGAGGGGCCATACAATTCCACCCATAGAATGAGGGAGAGAAGTTATTGGAAGGTTGTAGAGCTGAAGAAGCTACAAAGATAGGGAGGAGCAAGGCCATTTGGGAGCTAAACATGAATACGGGAATTTTAATTTTTGGCCCTTAAGGGAGTGGAACCAATGTAGGTCAGCAAACACAGGAAGTGGGTGATTGGGACTTGATGCAAGATGGGACATGGGCACAGAGTTTTAGATGAGGCTGCAGGTGACAAAGGCATAGATTAGAGTTTCGGTAAGACGTGCAGTCAGACGGGGCAGAGATAGGTAATTGAACTGAGCTGAAAATAGATGGGGTCTTGGAAATGAAAAGGGTATGGGGTCAAAAGTTCAGCTCAGGATCAAATACTGCAAACATGAACTGTCTGTTTCAACCTAAGGCAGTCGTCAGTTAGAGTGATGAGAGTGGCATGGAGTTCGTGGCAGGGGCCAGAGCCAATGAGGGATAAACTGGATAACCCCATGAAACAGGTGCAGAGAACGGCACGTAGTAAATTCACCCCCATTGAATGCAATGCAGGCAGAGCTTCAACTCCATGGTGGTTGTGTCAGTGCTCCAAACTGTTCATTGGCTGCATTTATTATTGAGTGCCAGCACAAAAAGTAGCCTGAACCTCTTTAAGGAGCTGTTGGTGGTGCTGAGATTATGCGGAATATTGTGCTGTGAAAGAATCAACACTGGCTGACCATGGGAGTCAAAGCATATCAAGGTTTATGGAACCCTGAAGTGGAGATCCTGATGGAAGAGGTGGAAAGGAGAAATGTGTCCTCAGGGGTCCTGGTTGCCCACTAGACACATGCTTAGAAGGCAGTGGAAAGATATATTGTTAGAGGTCGATGCTTGGAATGTAGCCCCAAATATGTGGATGCAGTGCAGGAAGAAGTTCAAAGATCTCACGAGGTGTCAAGGTCAGGAGTGGTTCTTTAAAAGCCATATCCTATTACAGCACCATTAGTCTCATCTATTGTTCAGTTCAAGAACCCAATCCCCTCCCACCACCCCTGGAATTAATGGGAGAGGAAAGGCATGTCTGCAAGTTTTATTCCCCATGGAGGAGATCGTGCTTGCCATTATGGCAAGGAGCTTTGCTGACAATCCTTCTCCATCACCTCCTCTGAATTCTAGCAGCTTGTCCTATTTTGCATGGCCCCTGCTCATTCTCCCAGTCATCCCAAGATAAAGCCCTACTAAGCCACCCATGTCTGGAATGAACTGTTTGTGCACATCTTTAAGTCACCAAAAAGTATTTCTGCTCCGACCATATGATTCCTTGTTGACTATGGAACTTTAACCAAGCATAGGCAAACACCCAAAACCTGTAGAACTGCAGCTCACCACCATATTCTCAAGGGCAATTAAGGATGGGCAATAAATGCTGGCCTAGCCAGTGATGCCCACATCCCATGAGTGAATAACTAAAAAGAAGAAATAATCTAGCAACTCACCTGCAAGTAGTTGATGATCCTTTAAATAATGCTGGTGGAGGAGGGTCCTTCATGTTGTTTAACATTGTGTTCAGCTGTACGAGGGTAAGAGAGGCTGTCAGCTTGTTTTTTTATTCATTCATGGGAGGTGGGCTTCACTGGCTGGGCCAGCATTTATTACCAATCCCTAGTTGTCCATCCCGCCCTGGAGGGCGGAGCTACAAAATGAGACCACGGGCATCAAATCAACATTACATACTGATTGTCATCATGTGTTGTGGATGCCATTTTCTTACTTTGAGAGACCTCGTATTGCACAAATAAACGGGCGGGACAGAGGTGAATTTCATCCCCAATGACTTCACTCTTCCCAATGCATAACTGGAGGAAATTACAGCTAATCCAGGATTGTATGTCAGAATAACACACAAAGATAGTGGAGAGGTAGAGTTGGGTACTGGTACATGTGGACTGACTGTATGTTTTTGGATTATATTGCCTGCGTTGCTGGGTGACAATCAGAAACAAGTATTTTTCTGTATTTGTGACTTATGAGCAAGTCCTCTCTTTTTTGCTATATGCTAATTTTTCTTTAAAAGAAGTGTGAAACATGGCCTTGTTTTCTTTTGGCTAGCTGATACTGTTTTTCAGACATTCTAACAAGGATTCCAGAAGAATTTTAATGTTTCTAGAAAGCACTTTGGAATGTGCCAATACTTTCACGAGAACACCCACACAGAAAGGTTTAAATGATACAGCTCTAGAGTACAGTTTGGCTTGAGTAAAAACCAAGAGACACATAAAACATTGTTACTCTGTGTTTAATAAGACAAGCATCCATGTTCTGAAAGATCACAAGATCATTTACACAACACATATTAGTAGTTGAAACATTCCATGATGATCTCATATAATACAAGAATGATACACAGGTAGAAAACATGAATTTGCAAACCAGACATGACTTTTTTTTAAAAGTGAAAACACATCATTGTATCACCTGAAGGGGTATCTGATTATTTTTTTAAATGTCATATACTATAGAGTACATTCATTATCAAATGGTATGATTTAAGCTTTCTAACTAATACAGTGACTGCAAGTACTATATATTCATACAGATTTTTTAATAACATCACACCACTACAAGGTAAATAAGTTAACAGTTATTCTTGGGGGATTTTACAATATCTGTGAAAGCATAACAAATTATGAAAATTGTTCTGTTAAACTTGATACAAGTTTTTGAATTTTCTTTTGAGAAGACATAAAATGATACACAGTTACTGATTGCGGATTGAAGGCTATATTGGTAAAATATTGAGCCAATAGCTACAGAGTGATCAAGCCTGTCAAAAAGGGCCAGGAGCTAATAATATCATGCATACTGAACATAACCTCTGCAACTTGAGGAGCAATAGTTCACAAATATCTTGAAAACTGCAGTCAGTATTTGGTTTATTATACCCTTGGGATCAAGTTTATTTTAAAAGCAAATACATGTTCTCATATTTTGTGCTTCATTGTGAGCTGGCAATAGAATTACTTTTTTTGTGGGTGATGGCCATTCTGCCAATTGTGCAGCATTTCAGTCCAAAGGTGTAATAAAATGAAATATACCGTACAAACATAAGGCTACATATCAGAAATTATACTTTGGTTCATAAAAATTTTTTTTAAAAGCATGCCAAACTACAAACCTACTTCCTTACTACAGAAAATACAGAAACAGCTTTGCATTGGGAGTAATTTTATTGAATCTGATCATTATTAGAATATGGTTTCCTACAAATCTTGGCATGATTAAGGTCTGTCATTTACAAATACTAAATGATTCATTTGCAGTAAATTTGTTAGCTACACAAATAAAAGAACAGTTCTAAGAATACAATTCATCCTGATAAAAGAAGCTAAGAGAATGATGCACAGCCAAGTATGAACCAAAGCTTAAAAATGTTGCCACACTTAAAAAAATTGTAAATGTGCACTCTGCATGACTTGCACATTTAATAAGGCTAACAAAAAAATACAATTCCTTTAGATTTTTACCAACCAAAAGATCTAATTCCATTTCTTTCCTTACAAACCAGACTACTGCAAAAAATGAATTTCAAACATTTGATGTATTTGTATTAAGATGGTCAGCTTTTTGCCATTGTAAGTACTGTAAAGTTTTCTGCAACAGTTGCAGATGTTGGCAAATACTCTTCAATTTGTTAATATAAATATTATTTGTCCTTTTTACAAAAATGTTGCAATTTGAAATCCTTTTAAAATAAAACTTTACCATGCACTATTAGGCAAGAAACAAAAATAAGACTTATTGGAACTAGAGTAATAAAAACTTTAACACAAGTACGATAACTTCACAATTGTTCACTAATAAAAAACTGAACCTCCAATTCTTCGAAGTATATGAATTTTCTGAGGTGGAGACATGTAGTTTATTTAGTTCAATATCATGGAGCTATGTTTTACATATTTTATTCACAATATAAATCACACACTTAGTTACTTCTTAATGACACTTAGGCTGTGAATCAACAAAAGTAATGCTTCAAGGTGCTTATCCAGAACTTATAGCAGGAATATTGTTTTAAAAACATTGTTGATTTGCTGAAAATTACTTTTCGGCAGTTCTTACCCAAATTCTAAAAGTATTCCTAATTACAAAAATGTACACTACTGTTTTGCCTTGAAAATAACTAAATAAAATGACTGAATACATTTTTTAAAGCAGGACTTTGGGTAAAGAGCATATTTGAAGAAAAATAAGACATGGGGATTGTACAGTTTTATGCATGCCTAATGATGGTACCTTTTATACAATGATTTATAGTTCCGACAACTCAACCATTCCATAGCTGCCAGCTGAACAAGTATGTGTCCATTTTAAACATACATTTCTTCATCCTCTGCATGGCATTCGTTAATAATATTCATTTCCAAATCAGATTCCCACTGGAAGTTATCACTTTAAACTGAAAGGAGCATTATGAACCTGTTTGCTGGACAGAGCTCTGTATGTAAATATCTAATTTATCACTTTCCTCCTGTGACTACAAATCTTAACTTGCAAGATGTGATTATAGTATTCTGTGAGATCTTCTATTGGTTAAAAAACATGAATAAAATTCTTGGTCCCTTCAGCTGCCTTACTCATTGTATTAAGAGGCATCAGTGCACCAGGTGTTGGTCTCCTTAAGTTCACATATGATATCAATCGCAATCCTGGAAGTTCTTAACTTCTAAACATGTAGGGTCACAAGCCACTTAAACAAACTGTAACTATAGGGACTCAAATCTGCTAACAGCAGCAAGGATTTAAATGATTATAAGTTATTACCGTGACAGCAACTTGAAGCCATTTCTATTATGAACTGGCAGACACCTGTAATTAACATGGATTTTGCTCAACATATCCCTTAGAATGAAAGGTGGACTGCAACAAAATGTCCCATGCATCTTAATCTTGATCAAATATTGTACATTAGATAAGCATTCCTTAAGGTCCATTACATTTTCTTTTTGAAGCCTGCTGGCAATCTGAACTAATTCAAACATAACAAATGTTCAGTTGTATCACAAATTTATTAAGGAAGTAAGTGAAGTTTATGAACATGTAACTCATGCTTTCATCGGAGAGGTGGCTATTGAACTTCCATTTTCATCTGCTGCATCTTTCTCTTTATTGCCACTGTACTGTCCAATGAATGACCCATCTTCATTAAACTGTCCTTCCGATCCACCTTCTTCATATTCTGCCAAACTGTCATCACTTCCTGTTGGCTTCATTGCCTCATTCAGTGACTGCTGGCTTTCTTTCAAAGGTTTGTCTTCATTATCACTGAAAAAAAACCCTGCTGTCAGAAATCTAGTTCTTGGCACAATGGTGATGGAGACCTGGAAAATCTCCTGAGCTGCATTGCTCCTTTGAAATGAATTCCTTAATAATCTTGTCATCCTTGATTTTTTTATTAAAGGAATGTCATAATTTTGTCAAGTATTAATAGTTTTATATAAGCAACCATAATATATATATGTATATATTCAGTAACTCAATTGCTGATCATCTGACATTCTTGGCAATTGCTTTATCCTCTCTACCTAATGCATTTCAAATCTATGATTACAGTATCTTTTTCAAAGGTTGAATGAGTAGTAACCATGTACTTTTATATTAACAGGTAAATTGAAGTACAAGGAATCCTCACTTAAAGTTGTAGCTGCATTCCTGAAAATCACAACTTTAAGTGAATCACAATTTCCCATAGGAATCAATGTTAAAACCAGAGTTAGGTTCCTTCAGACATTCCTCACCCAGAAAAAAACAATGTACAAGTTGAAATACTGTACCGTACATATGCAGTACTGTGCATTCCTAGCTGAAATAACTTGCAAAATAAAATACATCACTAAATATAAAAAAATACAATAGTGTCCAATAACAAATTACACTAACCATACAGGTACCTATACAGTACTCTTAGATTGACCGCAGAAATTGGTCGGTGCAGTTATCAGGTGAAGTCCCAGGCTTCATGTTAGCATTAATTTAGGACTGAGACTCGGAGAAATTACTTCACTTAAAGGGTTGTGAATCTTTGAAATTCTCTGCCCCAGAGGGTTGTGGATGCTTTATTGTTGAATACACTTAAGGCTAGTAAAGACAGATTTTTAGTCTCTCAGGGAATTAAGGGATGTGAAGAGCATGTGGAAAAATGGAACTGAAGCCCAAGGTCAGCTGTGATCATATTGAATGTCGGAGGAGGCTCAATGGGTCATGTGGTCCACTCCTGTTCCTATTAATGTTCAGAACTAGTTGTACTGGCCAACTTCAGCCACTAGATGAAGCCAAGGAATTCAGTGGGAGTTCAGCACCAGTGAAGTCAAGAGCTGAGGCAGCAGCGCCATGAGCAGCCAGGAGAAGACGAACAAACCCCGGGGCCTAAAGCAAGAACAGAGGGCGGGAGGCAACGTCCGAGAGCAAGGGTGGGAGGAAAGACTGGGGAGGCTGGAAGAGAGGCTGAGGTGTGGCGGTACGGTGGAAGGCGAGGTTGGTGGGGGTAGGTGTCAAGGCCAGGGTGGCAGGGTAGCGAGGCGAGGTCAAGTGGGGGAGGTGGGGGGGGGGGGGGGGTTGGTGTCGAGTGTGAGAAGAGGCTGGAGGGGGGTGGTGGTGGGAGGAGAGGCCAGGGATGGGGGTGAGGAGAGGCCTTTGTTGGGGGGTGGGTGGTTGGAGGTGGGGGGAGGAAGGAGGATAGGCTGGGGGGTTGGGTGGGGGGGGGGGGGGGTGGGTGAGGAGAGGCCAGGGGTGACAGGAGAGACTAGTGGGGGCTGGGAGTAGAGACCTGGGGTAAGGAGAGACCTGGGGTAAGTGTGAGGAGAGGCCGAGGGAGGGGTGGGGGGCGTAGGAGGAGAGACCAGGGGTGGGTGGGGAAGTGGGAGGCGAGGTCCAGAAGCAAGAGTAGCAGCAGAGGGGAGGGGTATAGAAGTGATGGGGGACAGGTTTTCTGATTTTCTGAGCAGGCAGGTCTCAGAAAAAACATGTTAAGGTGAAACTAACAACATTAAATGGATATATCGACATTGCTTTATTAACAACATTAAAGTGAAACAACATTTAGTGAGACGCTAAGTGAGGACTTACTGTAACCAACAACTCCTCCAACATTTTATCATGTTCATTATTGTTTATTTGACCAAATAAATAGAATCAGTTATAGAAAACAATGCCACTGTCAGTATTAATTATATCATAGTGGGTGGGGAGATGGTTGCATAGTGGTAATATCACTGGGCTAGTGATCAAGCCTAAAGTTCTGGGAACCAGAGTTCAAATCCCACCATGGCAGCTGATGGAACTTAAATTCAATTAATAAATCTGGAATATAAAGCTAGTCTCAGTAATGGTAACCATGACAACTATCATCAATCGTTGTTAAAAACCTGCCTGGTTCACTAATGCCCTTTTGGGAAGGAAATCTGCCATCCTTACCTGGTCTGGCCTACATGTGACTCCAGACCCACAGCAATGTGGTTGATTTTTAACTACCCTCAGTTCATGGGCAATCGGGGGTGGGCAACAAATGCTAATGCCCACATCCCATGAAATAATAAACAAATCTTTGGATATTTTCAGTCCCTGTGCAAGATTTGGCTCCTATTGATAATATGTTGCTCCTCGCTGCAGAGAGTTCTATAAGAGCATGGAAGATACTTCCATGCAAGTAAATAGGATCTACAGCACAGAAATACGTCTTCAGTTCCAACTGGTCTATGCTGGTGTTTATACTCCACACAATCCTCCTCACATTCTAATCACCTCTACCCATCCTGTCTCCCTACCCTCTCTATCCTCTTTTCATTCACATAGCCATCAAACCTCCCCTTAAATTCATCAATGCCATCTCCTTCAATCACTTCATGAGGCAACAAGTTCCACCTTCTCACCACTCTGCGTAAAGAAATCCCTCAAAAATCCTTTGTTTGATATATCAGTGGCCATCATATATTTATACTTGCTTGACTTTGATTCATTCACAAATGGAAACAGTTTCGCCACTGTCACCCTATTGAGCGCCTTCATAATTCTGAAGACCTCCATCAGGTCTCCCCTTTTTCGAAGAAGAGATCTAGCTTGTAAACCTTTTCTGTCCTCCCTTCACTGCTACAATGTTATTTATGTAGCATGGAAACCAGGGTTAATAGAATTGGGGGTGATATATAAGGATGGATTGAGAATTGGTTGGTGGGCAAAAACAGAATTTAGAAATAAATGGGCCCTTTTCAGGTTGGCACACTGCAACTAGTGGAATGCAGCAGGGATCAGCACTTGGGCCTCAGCTCTTTGTAATCTATATTTATGTCTTGGATGAGGGGACCAAGTGTAAAGTCTCCAAGTTTGCTGATGATACATAGTTGGGTGGGAAGGTTAGTTTGAGGAGGACAAAAATAAGGTACAAAAAGAATATGGACAGGTTAGATGAGTGCGCAAGAACATGGTAGATGGAATATGGGGAAATGTGAAGCTATCCACTTTGAGAGGGGAAAATAGAAAAGCAAAATATTTTTTTTAAATGGTGAGAGATTGGCAAGTGTTAGTATTGAGAGGAACCTGAATGTTAACATGCAGATACAGCAAGCAATTAGGAAAGCAAATGGTATGTCGGCCTTTATTGCAAAGGGATTGGAGTATAAGAGTGAAGAACAATTATATAGGGCCTTGGTGGAACCACGCCTGGAGTACTGTATGGTTTTGATCTCCTTACCTAAGAAAGGATATATTTGCCTTGGAGTGAGTGCCATGAAGGTTCACTGATTTCTAGGATGAGGGAATTATCCAAGAAGAGATTTGAGTAGACTATGCCTATATTCCTTAGAATTTGGAAGATTGAAGGGTGATCTCATTAAAACATATAAAATTCTTAAAGTCCTTGAGAGGGGATGCTTTCCCTGGCCGGAGAGTCTCAAACTAGGGGGTCACAGTCTCAGAATAAGGAGTCTGAGATAAGGAGAAATTTGACCACTCAAAGGCTTGTGAATCTTTGGAATTCTGTATGCCAGAGGGCTGTGGAGGTTCAGTTGTTTAGTATAATTCAAGGCGGAGATTGGTAGATTTTTTTGGACCCTAAGGGAATAAGGGATATGGGGACAGTATGGGAAGATGGAGCTGAGTTAGATCAGCCATTATCTTGTTGAATGATGAAGCTGACTCATAGAGCTGAATGGCCTACTCCTGCTCCTATCTCTTATGTAACTTTGCAGAGTATCCCAAATGTGATCAAATTTAAGGCTCTATATACATTTAATATTACCTTCCTGCCTTTGTATTTATCCCATGAGAAATGAACTGCAGTGCTCTTAATTTCCTTAACAACATGGGTTGTTACTTTTAAGAATTGATCTTATGGGAATGCTCCTCAACTCCACAAGCTCAATACCTTCCAAGGAAGAGGAAGCGTCCATGTTGCTCCTCCAAAAATGAACTGCCTCACACTTCATAGTGAATTTAATTTGCTATTTATTCACTCATCTGAAAACCTCTTTATATTTTCCTGTATTTTGGTTCAATCTTGCTTATTAATTGCTGTACTCCCCAATTTGGTATCTTTGGAAAATTTTGAAGCTATGCTTCTTGTCCCTGTGTCCATTATGTATCTGGCAAATAACAACGAGTCGCAGCATGAATTTTCACTCTCTGCCAGTCTGAGAAATTCTCCTTAACTCCAAACTTTTTTTTCCTGTTTTGCCCCCGTTATTCCATTCATTCTGCTACCTGGCCCCTGACTTCACATGCACTGACCTTCTGATGTGGCACATTATCAAAGACTTTCTGAAAGTGCATATAGACCACGTCCATTGCACTGTCCTCGTCTACTCTTTCTGTTACTTTTTCAAAGTGGTTAAATGTCATCTTCCTTTTAGAAACCTCTGAACTGCCTCCAATGCAAGCACATTCCCCTTTAAATAAACAGGTAGCAGTGGCTGCACATTACAATTATGTTAATCAACAGACAGCACCAAGTTCATGTGCTGGTTGCATCACATTGAACAGATATAGGTTAATTGTGCGTCACAATCCCTGCACCTGTTTTCAGCTGCTATCAGATTTAGCCCCCTCTGTCTCAAGATATTTTGTTATCTTGCACAATCTAATAATTCTCTTGCTCCTGACATTTATCTAACTGGTCTACAGTTTCCTGGGCTAGTTTTGACACCCTGTTTAAAGATGGGAATTAAATTTGCTGTCCAGTAGTCTTCTGGCACTATTCCTTTTCTTATTGAGTTTTATAGAGATTAATACCTCTGCTATTTTTGGCTAGTAGTAATGCCTTTCGTTTTATCTTAGCTGTTGTAATATCTGACATGACTTGTTCTACTGTTGATATTTTTTCTTCAGTTACATCTGGGGCTAAGTATCTATTCAATATCTCTGTCATTTTAGGATCATCCCCTCAAATTTTAATTTGCTCATTCCTGAGCCACTGTATCCCAAACTTAATTCTCTTTTATTACTTCTGCACCTATAGAACACTTCATCATTCCTTTTCATTTTATTTTCATGTATCCTCTTCACTTTCTTAATTATCTGTTTAACTTATTCCCTAAAATCACTCATTGTCTTTTTCCATCCTAACCTTCATTGTTTATATACTTTGTATCAGCCTTTTCCCTTAGACTCATTTTGATTCACACTTCTTTATGGTCTCCTTTGTTTTTATTTTTAGTGGAATATGTTTTTGTAAACTCTACTGAAGTCTCCTTAACTGATTTTGATTTGTTTGTCATCAATATTTTTCTCCCCAAACCCCATCTTCACTTCTTCATAGTTGACTTTTTCCCCAATCTATTCCTTTGATTTTTATGCTATGCATATCTTTCTCAATCATTACCTTAAATATTATTATCACTCTTCCACAATTACTTTTCTTTGCTGCTCCAGTTAATTTACCATTATTAGATTTGTCAGTGCTTCTGTCTTCACTGGATTTCTTACATATTGGATCAGAAAGGAGTCGTGTATACACTGCTTCCCCTTTTCACTCCCTCTCTCTGCCAGAGGTGCAGTGATTGAAATTGTGCATGATTATGATTTTGTCTATTTTTCTCATTTCATATAATGTTTACATATTTCTCCCTTTACATCCTTTCCCCATTATTGAGCAGATTTTGACGCTAACTCACAGAGATAGATTTTGGCAGCTGGATAAGCTTATTTCTATATCTGATTGCCTGTAGTCCCATATCCCATTTGTATTTTCCGTTATTTCCTAATATATGAATCAATGTTGGCACCGAATGAATGGCCGGATGGCCTCCATTTATTTTATGGATGGAGTGAAAAGCTTTGTCTCATGTAAAATCAGGAAATGTCTTTGTTCCGACAACATTGTCATTGTCTGACTTTTTCTTCTTGTCCTTTCCATTTGTTTTCTAGGTTCATGTTTTTATGTTCCATCATTGTTGACAAAAGCTGTGATAATTTTGATTTTTTTAATAAGAGTTGTTCAATTAATTTCTTATCTACTTATCATTTATAGGTGGATTTCAGGTTAATCACCTGGCCAAGCAATATAGTGTATTAAAACATCCCACAAATTTCTATGCTTACTGTGTTTTGTACAATTTGCTCAAAGTCCCATAATCTTGCACAAACAATCTTGTAGGCATTGAAAATACTGAAGCAGTTGGTGTCCATATGCTGCAGGACCTGGACAACATATTCAGGCATGGACTGATAAGTGGCAAGGAACATTCGCGACACACAAGTGCAGGCAATGCCCATTTCAACAAGGGAGAATCTCACCATTTCCTCTTGACATTCATTACCATCACTGAATGCCCCACTATCAACATTCTGGGGGATACCATTGACCAGAAACTGAACTGGACTAGCCATATAAATACTGTGGCTACAAGAGCAGGTCAGAGGCTGGGAACTCTGAAGACAGTAGCTCACCTCCTAGCTCCCCAAACCTGTCCACCATCTACAAGGCACAAGTCAGGAGTGTGATGGAATACTCTTCAAATGCCTGAGTGAGTGCAGCTCCAACAACACTCAAGGAGCTCAACACCATCAGAACAAAGCAGCCCGCTTGATTGATACCCCATCCACCAGCTTAATCATTAACTCCCTACACCACCAACACACAGTGGCAGCAGCAGGTACCATATAGAAGGTGCAGTGCAACAACTCATCAAGGCTTTCAACAGCAACTTCCAAATCATCAACCACTACTACCTACAAGGACAAGGGCAACAGGTGCAAGTTACCCTGCAAGTCACACACCATCCTGGCTCAGAACTATATCACCATTCCTTCACTGTTGCTGGATCAAAATCCTAGAACTCCCTTCCTAACAGCACTGTGGGTGTATCTACATCACATGGCTTGCAGCGGTTCAAGGTGGCCACTCACCACCACCTTCTAAAGGGCAATTAGGGATGGGCAACAATTGCTGGCCTAGCCAGCCATGCACACATCCTGTGAAAGAATAAGAATGCTGTTTCTTTCCAGATGAGTAATATCAAATCACATGCTACAATAAATCACCTCTCCTAATGAGCATTTGTGCCCCCCATTAGCTTTGTAGATATAATAAATAGCACAGTATGGAAAATAGCACAAGGCATACATGCCACTGTCTGCATTCCACATAGTCAGCGTTTTTGGGACAGAAGCTGCTCATCTGCCAATAATCAGCAAAGCTTCTCACTTCTACTTCCTGTATTCGCTCAAAGGGGTTAACTCCACTGCACACTGTGCCCAAGAAATTTCTTCAGATCAAGAATTCCCATACACAGCTTGCATTGATAATTAATCTCCTGGAGCAGCAGTCGGAGGTGAGGGCTTTCTAGAAGCAAGGACATGAAGTGTGAGAAGAGGCGGACAATTGGAGGTTACCAAACTAGCCTGACAAAGCATGAGCACTAGATCATGTAGGACATCAAGATTGTGAAAAAAATTCTCACTGACAATTTAACTTCCTGTATCAAAGTTGTGTATAAATAATCTTCATAAGGTAAAAAGCAAAAATAAAAAATCTTATTCTCCACTTAGCCCAATGACCTTTAGCATCATTCCTAGCCAGATAATTATCAAGTTTTTTTTTGAGAAGCTATTTGGCAGTGTCAACAGTTTTTGCTGGCAGTTAATACTGTAACTCCATGACCAAATGTGCCTTTTAACTCTGTGCCAAAATCCAAGTTAAATTATTATTCATATCTACAGCATCTTTGCCTCTCAGCATTTTAAAGACTTGAATCATATTCCCCTTAAGCCTAGCTTCCTGTTGGATTGTTGACCTAGTTGCTAAACCTAGTGGAAAACACCTAGCAATTGGACCATCAATTGCTGCCTCAGATGCTTTCATTGGCTCCAGACCCTTGCTAAAATCTTAGAAGACCAATTGAAGCCCATTTGTAGCATTACTGTTTCTACTTACACTACTGATTTCTACTTGAATACTCCTGACATTGCTTATCCCTAACTGTAGCCAAATGAGCGTGTAGTAAGCACAGCAGAGTTTACATTCCAAGCAGCATTCTAAGTATCTATATTTAGTGCATAAGCACGGAAAATAGAGGACTAACTAAAAGACAACATAGATGACAGCATATCCTCACAGTTCCTGGCGTAACAATGACAGAAAGGCAGCTAATAATTATAATAGATGGAACCTCATGGGAAATGGTGCCTAATTTTTAACATATACACCAGGCAAATGAGGATACTCCAGGAATAGGATTTTGTAAAGTGTTCCTTTCTTTACCAAGTTTATACTTAAGGGAGAAGTCCAGTGCAGTCTGCGGTATGTAATAGCTACTATGCTCATGCTTGTTCTTCTATTTTTCACAATTGTTGCAGTGGCACATTTGCTCATATAATTATTCGAGATGTTAAGGCTTACTAAATGCCTAGCAGCTATATTGGTTGGTCAGTTTAAAAAAACACATGGGATGGGGAGTAAAATATCAACTGCCTGAGTTGCACGGTCAACCATTAGTTCTTTGTGTTACCAGCATTCCCGGCAATAACACCAGAAGGGTTAGAATTAACCTCTTCCATCCTCTTTTCCCCAATTAAAACAAGTTAGGCTCTGTAAATGTCACCTCATAAACCATAGATCTCACAGATTTCTTGGTGTTCTTCTTCGAGCATTTCAGTTCAGCCACCTCTTTTTGGAGACTGGGTCCCTACATGTGCACACAATATTCAAAACGCTGCTCATTTGTGATAAAAATGACTGATGCAATGTAAGAATAACTTCTTATAACACATACAGTCAATATTGACATAGTATTTATTTGATTAAGTTAGTTGGTTAAAACTTCAGGGTTTCTAGAAACCTTCAGTGAGTGATTAGAAGTCATGTTCAATTTCCTTAATGCACCTTCGTTCATGGGCTAATGTTAACGCTTCATGTTTTCCAATCCAATGTATGTTGCCTAATATTTACCTGCATCAAAATCTACTTGCCACTTCTTAGTATGTTCGTTCAGTTTGTCTAATTCTTTCCCATTTCAAACAATATGAAATGCTGTAAGGATAGAGGAGTGAATATAGGAAACAGACCTAAGCAAGAACCAATGAGTGAGGATGGGCGAGTAATTCCAGAAGCTGCATTAGATCTGGTTGGGAACTGGTTGGTTCCTGTGCTGTCAGCAGAGATGGAAATCATGTGAAACATAGTAAGTCACTTAGTAAATTCACATCCCAACTTTTGGAGTTTTGCTTAATTACCCTTGAAAAATCAAGGATTTTGGCTGCAAAATCTGGCTTATTAGCAGCCAATTTCTCAGCACAACAGTGCAATTTTGAATCTAAAATGGGGTCAGTAGGTGCTTGCACACATATTTTGTGTATGCTCAGCTGGATGCCATATTGATGAAGGTGTTAGAGTGCAAAGGGGGCATTCACAGGAAGTACATACATACGAACACAGGAACAAGGAGCAATAGTAGGCCATTCAGCACCAAGAGTCTGCTCTGCTATTTAATAAGATCGTGGCTGATCTTATAGTAACATCAAATCTGTATCCTGCCTACCCCCGATAACCTATCACCCCTTTGCTTACCAAGAATCTATCCACCTCAGCCTTAAAAATATTCAAAGACTCTGCCGTCTTTTCAGGAAGAGACTTCCAAAGACTCACGACCCTCTGAGAGAAAAAAATTCTGCCTCACCTCTGTTTTAAATGGGTGACCCCTTATTTTTAAAGTGACCTCTAGTTCTAGAACAAGAAGTAAGCAGAAGTAAGCGGACCGTGACATCAATCAACATGCAGCATAAGTTACATCAGTGGAGCCATTTTAGAACCACATGCTGCTCTTCCTGCTACCTCTTCTCTCACACTTGACTGACACAAAGCAGTTATGCCCATAACCCATCACTCCTTGCACATATCCTCTAATGGGACCCATTAATTCATGTCTTTGCATTCAATAGTAAGTTAAAAGGTGACATACCCTAAAAGGTGACACCTTAAAAGGTGACATACAACCAGGAATGGGTAAGATGGTGAAAGTGGGGCAAAATAATAAAACTGACTCTACTAAAAATAGCTTGTGACAACAGAATAGTTTCTCAATCACCTATGTATACCCTTGTACAGCTACAACATTTTCCTATTCCTTTTCCTACCTCTCTAATATGGTGCAACCCCTGTGGTTTTGGCAGAGGTAGAGAGAGGCTGCTCAGGTCTCTGTTCTGATTGCAGTGATGCTCTGGGTTGGTGACCTCTAAGTTTTGGAGACTGTGAGGGCCCTGCCAAGGACTGCACAGCCTGCACCTGTGCAAGGGCAGACTCATGACCTTCATGAGATGGGGAGCATCTTGGGCACTGACTGAGGGAGGCGAGGCAATGGGTGAGAAATGGAAGCGATTTGAGTGGAGTTTATACTTCCATGTCCCCTTTCACCATTCTCCCTCTCATGGGTCAGTAACACCGGTAAAGGATGACTAAAAAAAGAGGGAGAAATTAGAATATAAGAGTACACCAGCAAGTAATCTAAAAACAGATGGTAAGAGCTTCTACAAGTATCTAAAAAGAATAAACATTGGTCTCTTAGGGTGAAATTGGGAAATTAATAATGTAAAACAAGGAAATGGCAGAGACTTGGGACAAATATTTTGTATGTGACTTCATAGTAGAAGACACAAAAGGTATACCAAGGATATTAGAAAATCAAGGGGGGGAAAGGGAGGGAAGAACTTAAAACAATAACTATCACTAGAAAAAGAGTACTAGGAAAACTACTGGGACTAAAGAATGACAAGACCCCTGGACTTGATGGTCTTCTTCCTAGATCTTAAAAGAATTGTGTTACGATAACTTTCAAAAAGAAATTCAAACTTCCAATTAATTGCTGAAAGGATGTCATGACATTATTTTACATTTTAAGGCTTTTACTGTAACAAATGACTAAAAACGCTTTTGATTAAACACTATCTCTGTCAGCAACTTATACTTTAAACCACAAAACAGAACATTTCCCTTTTTCTTTTAACATAGCCCAAAAACACTTTGCAGTTATAATTTATATTGCTCTTTAATTAGACATTCAATTCTCACAGAACCAGTCCAAGGTGATTCTTAGCTCCCAAGGGTTCTTTTCCTTTTTCAGCCTAGGAGCTTTTAACTCACAACTGTCTTTCACAGTGTGGTATTTTTCCACAGAAATTCTTCCTCTAATGCAAGCTAGGTGAATCTTCCAGCCTTGTTTTAACCCCTCATGAATTTCATCTTTTCAATCTGAGTGCGAGCCTCCACACGTATTCCTGTGTGGTGAACCTTAGCGTCCTGCTGCCTATAGCTGCTCTCCCTCTCTCATGTCCTGGTAGATAAACCTTGTCTCTGTGTTTTCAGTGATATCATAGACCCTTCCCCTCTCTCTTAAGACAAAATTAATCACATGGGCCTTGTATCTGACTAGATACCCCAATTCTGGGGAGTGGGGGCAGGGGGGCGGTGACAGGCAGGAGAAGTGGAAAGGAGCCAGGTCTCTGTTGTGTGTTCTTTTCTATCTTTATATAATCTTCATCACCTTTACTGCAGACAGCTGCCTGGGATGTCACTGCTAGTGACCTCACAAGCCCTGACACTGCATATGTGAGTACTGCAATGTCTGCAGTTGTAGCACCAGCAAGTGCAGCCCTTTGATTATTGATCACCTGCCAAATATTTGAAAATTCAAAATGGATTTTAAACACAATCAAGGTGTGGTATGAAAACATGCTGCATCATGTTTGAACTTAGCATTCAGATAGTGAATTAAATTGAAATTTGACATAAAAAATGGAGGCATTATACAGAGGAAAATATGGCAATTGCTTCAAGGACTCATTGACAGCATGGAAATTTGATGTATGAGGGAAAAAATAAAATCGCCAATAAAAGTGTGAAAAAATATATCACAGGACATAAACACCATTATTGTCTTACCTTTCCAAAGATCTGTGTCCGTTGCAGTTAGAATAAAATCAAAGCACATAATGCATTAAGATAAAACTCTTTGCTGTGCAAGGAAAATAGTTCACTGGTTTATGACCTACTCCATCAACTAAATTATTGTGAAAAAAATCCAACAGTTGTATAATATCTTAATTTATCTTCGTGCAATTATTTTTGATATTTTCCTTGTTACTTATTGCAGCAACAAGGGGAACATTTCCCTTCCATTTGCTACTGTTATAGGAATTACTTGCTATAGAATAGAGTTCACTGTTGCCAAACATATTTATCTGATAAATACACTGCAAGCACAATATGAATTTCATAAGTAGGAAATTTATGTGTAATTTTCTAGACCTTAGTTTTCTTCCTTCAATGTAATATGTGTGTTGTCTAAATGTAAAGCAGGCAGAACTTCTGTTTCAAAAGACTTAGATATATGCAATTTCGGATCAAGGCTCTCACAGAGGTCTCAAAGCGATTCACATATCAGGAATTAATTGTGCACGCTGCAACATTCCACAAACAACAAAGAGATAAATGACAAGCTGATCTGTTTTGGTAGTTTTGGCTGAGCAAGCAATGTTGGCCAGGATGTCAAGAGAACTCTTTACTCTTCCTTGAATAGAATATTGAGATCTTGAATCTCTACCTGAACTAGTGAAAAAGGCAGAAAGGGCATTGATTTTGTGTCAATTCTGAAGGATGGTATCTCTGAGATGGTCATTGCTACTTCATGATCGACTGTAAGAGGTGTCTCAAAACCAAACACATTTCTGTCAATTTTCCTGCTGAATTTTCTTAAAAAGGAGGATTGTATAATTAGCAAATGCCATTGGGTAGCACTAGTCACTAGCTAACCCAATTTAACTGAACCAACCAAAGGTGAGTGACAGACAACTTTGGAAATCACAGTGATAACCTTAAATTTGAAAGTTAATGCTCTGGTTGACCTAAGTGCTTGTTTTTATTTTACATGTAGACAAATAGCAAGAAAAATCAGACTACCAAAAAAAAAGTTTTTTTTTTTATTGAACATTCAATCCCTGGTCATCTCAAGTGCAAGTCTATGCTTGTCACAAAACTATAATATTTTTCATAATATTATTGTAGGCTTATGGGGCCAAGCGTGGACAGGTTTGTCTGTGTGACTGAATTAATTGAATTAGAGTCAGATAGACTGCAAGGTTGAAATTATCAAAAGAGTTAGGTGTAAAGCAGGCTTTTGAAATGCAGATGGATGAGCGAGGATGAGGTTTCCACAGATAAGGCATAAATGAAATTTGCATTTTTAGATAAGTGAAGGGGTTGTTTGATTTTCAAAGGGATGGTAGGATGTTTACAACTAACAAGATAAATAGGGCAAGGTTATTATGTTTACTTTTCCCAAAAGGAAAGAGGCCATATTGACAACATGAAAGATTTTTATATTATGGGAGAAGTAAATTTCCAAAAGCATGAGGAACAATGGGATTTTACACATTAAAGAGAGAGAAACATATATAAAGAAGGATTAAAGGCCTTGTGGGGGTGGTTGTGTAACATCTTGAAATGTACACTGTGTAAAGCAGCCTTGGGGAAAAGCCTCTAGCCACTTATGCAGAAGTCTGCTGTGTCCAGTAACTAGAGTTGTGTTGAAAGCCTTTGGAATTCCATTGTCAAGTGGGTGCTGTGGTAATCTTGCTGGAGTGCTTATTTAAATTTAAAATCTATTTTGGACTGTTGCCTTAAAGGGGGTGTGTAGCTAGGAGTCAGGTTAATTAGGAATTCCAGGATTTGTTATAATATTAAGTATTATGTATGTGCTTGAAATCTTTTATTTTGTTAATAAATGCTTTAATTTAGTTTTTAAAACCTCTAAAGATGTTAGTGGGCTCATTACTTCTGAATTCAGTGCACAAAGCTTCTTGTAATAAATACAAATTGCAAAACTGTTGTGATAGTGTGGCCAAGTTTCCCTTGTGGATTTGGCCCACCTGGCACATATCACCTGCCACGTCATAACATAATGCAAATAGGGGAGGTGATGGCATAGTGGTATTGTTACTGACTAGTATTCCAGGGACCCAGGTTTGAATCCCACCAAAGCAGATGGTGAAATTTGATTTCAATAAATATCTGGAATTAGAAGTCTGATGATGACCACGAAACCATTGCCAATTGTTGTAAAAACCTATCTGGTTCACTAATGTCCTTCAGGGAAGGAAATCTTGTCCTTACCTGGTCTGGCCTACATGTGACTCCAGACCCACAACAATGCAGTTGACTCTTAAATGCCCTCTGAAGGGCAATTAGAGATGGGCAATAAAGGCTGGCTTATTAAAATCTATAAAATTTTAAAAATCTATAAAATATTCACTGCAGTGTTGTGAAAGGAGGTTTGACTAGTGGCATATTATGACAGTTTAAAGGCAGATTTCCTCTCCTTAACTTAAATCTAAGTACATCGGGCTTATAGTTGTTTGGTAGTACAGAACTTGATTATTGCTGAAAAAAGTGGAAGCTTTTCGTCTTGCACTCATTAGGACACTTTGCAAGAATACAAATATAAGGGGAAAAACATCAATTTACAGTATATTAGAAGAGAGTGTGGACTGACTGGCAAATGGACTCTAATTGGCAGAGGCATTGCCAAGAAAAATGCACCAATTGATTGTGACTGACCGTTAACTGCCAGGCATCGTTTGAAATTTAAACCAGGCAGTCTGATTGGTCAAGGCATTGCCCTGAGGAACGAGTCAGTGAATGGCTGTCACTTATCTTGTTTAGCTGAAACAAGCGCAATGTGTGTATATGTTCTTTCTGTCTGCAAAGAACAGGGTCCTTGTTATGACACAACGATTGGTAAAGCTGTTATTTAAAAATCCCAGAGGGAAACTTTGAACAACTGCCATAACCTATATTTCTAAGTGGTATGTTTGAGATGCCGCTCTAAATTCAGAGTTTGCAGAGGGATATAGACAGATTAAGTGAGTGGGCAAAAATGTAGCAGATGGAATATAATGTGGGAAAGTGTGAGGTTATGCACTTTGGCAGGAAGAATAGAGGAGCTGAATATTATTTAAATGGAGAAAGACTGAAGAAAGCTGCAGCACAGAGGGATTCGGGGGTCCACGTGCATGAATCACAAAAAGCTAGCATACAAGTTCAGCGGTTAATAGGTAAGGCAAATGGAATATTGGCCTTTATTTCAAAGGGAATGGAGTATAAAAATAGGGAAGCCTTGCTAAAACTATACAAGGCACTGGTTGGACTATACCTAGAATACTGTGAACAGTTTTGGGGCCCTTACCTAAGGAAAGATATACTGCCATTGGATGCAGCCCAGGGGAGGTTCACTAGGTTGACCCCGGAAATGGGGCATTTTCTTATGGGGAGAGGTTGAGTCAGTTGGGCCTGTACTCTTTGGAGTTTTGAAGAATGAGAGGTGACCTGATTGAAACATATAAGATTCTTAGGGGGCTTGACAGGGTAGATGCTGAGAGGTTGTTTCTCCTTGCGGGAGAGTCTAGGAACAGAGGGCATAATCTCAGAGTAAAGGGGCACCCATTTGAAACAGAGATGAGGAGGAATTTCTTCTCTCAGAGGGTAGTCAATCTGTGGAATTCTTTACCGCAGATGGCTGTAGAGGCTGGGTCGTTAAGTATATTCAAGGCTGAGATGGACAGATTTTTAATCAGTAAGGGGATCAAGGGTTATGGGGAAAAGGCCGGAAAGTGGAGCTGAGGATTATCAGAATAGTCATGATCTCATTGAATGGCGGAGCAGACTCGATGGGCTGAATGGCCTACTTCTGCTCCTACATCTTATGGTCTTATGGTCTTAATCAGGTCATCAGTTCTTGAGAGGTTTTTATATCAAACTACATAAGACATTTATTAATTTAAACAAGTTAAATATATACACATGGCTACAAATTACTACTATCATAACTTTTAACAAACTAATCTCCACTAAGGCAACAGCAAACCATAGACTTTAAGCAGACACCAGGCAAAGCATTTTCACTTTACAAATTCAAAATGAGGTTCCTTTCGCTTTGGTTTCTTTGCAGACACACTGGTAGGCTTATAGGCTTTGGTCTTACATTGTCTTTGCCCTGCACACACAAAACTGCTATCGGTTATACCATGCACATCTCATTGAATGTAAATTCTCTCATTGTATACCAGCCCCTTGAGCTCCACCTCCTCTAACAATAAAACCCCTTTCACAGTACCAATTTTATTAGTAATATAAACATTGCTTGGTCTCTGCTAGTTAGGTGGCAGATTTCACACTCCTTCATAAATGCTCTATTCAACAAAATGCAAATGCACTCTACCTCTCTTACATCTCAAAACTAGTATACATCAAAGCACCCAGACTAGCTGCCTTTAATCCAATTAAGACACACCCACAGACTAGCCCTCTATTTAAAAAAAACAATTTCCAATAACATATACATTTATAGCTTCATGACAGTCCTGTGAATTAATATATGTAGCTTCCAGTACATGCAAATGTGCCACATTGCGAGCCCGACTGACAATCTTAAATTGGTTGTCATTGTAATTCTTAACACATTGAGGATTATTTAGCAAATAAGGTTAGCATTGAGTCTTAACATCCTCATCCCTCTTCAGGCCTACTCTCTCACTCAAAGTCCCATTTGAATCACTCAAATTCACCCTAGAGACTCTCAGGGTCAGTCTGGCTGTCCTAGAAATACAGGAAAAAAGGTGTCCCTAAAGTGACACGGATAAACAGCCAATATAAAGGACAATTAAAATACGGGACAATTGGTCACCCTCAGTCTGAGGGGCCGAAGTTAGGTCATGTTTCCCAAGAAGCCTCTCAAACCAAACAGACATGTATTAAAGAGGCCAAGGAAGTCAGCAGTAGAAGTCTGGTCCCTCCAGCCTACAGAAAGTACACCAAGAGGATCCAGGACTTCAGGAGGGCAGGAAAGATGAGTGACATAATGCTCTCAGGTGCCAAGCCCCACCCTCTGACTTTCCCAGCCCCCTACAATGCACTCTTCAGAACAATAAACCTTGCAGCTGCACTCAGCCCTCTCTCTTCAGGCACTTGCTCACATTCCTTTCTGGACAGCCAACACTCACCTCATCTCTCACCCTGACAGTCACTCTCCACAAATGCTTTCCCTCTTTCGTCTTCACATAAGGCATACCGGCACACAACTCTCTCCTTGCAGGGGCTGATGTGGGGGGGCAGGGATGGGGGAGGTGACCCTCCAGCGATGGACACATTGACAGCTACTGACAATGCGTGTCTCTCTGCTCCACTGGGAAGGAGGTCTTGCTCTGGAGGCTCGGGATGTTAGCAACAATCTGCTGCTCGGACACATCATAAATAGATGGATTTTTGTGTCTATCCCCTCTGCCTTGTGGAGCAGCATGTGGTTCAGAAGAAGGCAGCTAGTGCTGCTGCTGACGTTACTTCTACTGTTTCTCAACAGAGGTCAAGCCTTCTGCTGCAGATTGCTTCCATGCTGCAGTGAAGGCTGATCCAGCAAGGAGTTAAGATGAACGTTAGTTCAAAGCCCTTGAAAGTAACTCCAAAGAGTTGAAATTGACACTCAGCTTTGTGATTTCAAGCTGTCAGAAGTAATCCTGTAAGCACAAGTCTTTCATTGTGGCAGGCCACAAGCTGAGTGATTTCAATCTTTAAAATCTTCCCCGTATGACAAATTTGCATTTAACAAATGTGATGCCTATCGGGTGTTTGGAAGCGATTAATTTGATCTGAAACACTGGAAACAGTCTTTCGATGGATCCAGATGAGCAGGGTGAGGTGAATGGGAAAGGAGTGAACACACTAGGCTGGCAGTGCTCCTCCTGGTTCCACATTCAGATAAGCAAACAAAAAACAAAGTTGTCGCGTCTTCGGCAGACTCCAGCAGTTCCTTTAAGGGGCCACTGATTATTTTGCAGTAGAGTTGCAAAAATGGAATGGAACATGCTATGTTCAGATTTTGTCCAATTTGGCACTGTTGTGCTCAATCAGGCTTTCAGCTCCTGATTAGCTGAATACTTGTTTTAAGCAGGCACTTGGGCATTCAGAATTTGCCTATTGCCAGTTAGGATACTGGCTTCCAAAATTAGTCTCCCTACTCTTGATTTTGCATGTGCAAATCCAGCATGATGTATATCAATTTCTACCTCTATATCTTCATTTCCACAGCAACTTTAACTACATACCTTTGATTGAGTAATAACACATTTTTTTCTATATTAGTCAGGTCACATTTGTTAAGTTGTTTAATGTATGAATCAATATCACTAGGCGTGTTCAACTGATTTTCCTTTTCTTCTATACTGTAACTGAGATGCCATCATGACATTACAAGGTCGACAAATATTAAAGATGCAACTTTTAGTGAGCAATTTAATTGATTTGTGCAGTCACAGGTCAGGACTACAATGAAAAGTCAGGGTTATGGAGGACTATCGATAAACAAAAACAATAATTCCAGTTTTCACTTATTATTTAATTAATTAAACTAATTGAAGTCAATGGTCTTATTTGACCGGATATTATGTGGTCTATCCAGAATTTTAAAAACTGACATAAAGCAATTGGTGGCATAGTGGTAATGTCAATGGACTGGTAATCCAGATGCCAAGTTAATGCTTTGAGAATATGTGTTTAAATCCTACCACGACAACTGGTGGAATTTAAATTCAATTAATAAATCTGGAACATAAAGTTACTCTCAGTAATGGTGACCATGACAACTAACATCGATTGTAGTAAAGACCCATCTGGCTCACTAATGTCCATCCTTACCCGGTCTGGCCTACGTGTAACTCCAGAGCCATGGCAATGTGGTTGGCTCTTAACTGCCTTCTTGAAATGGCCTCGCATGCCACTGAGTTCAAGGGCAATTAGGGATGGGCAACAAATGCTGCCCTTGCCAGCAACACTCACATACCATGAAAGAATAAAAAAAATGTGCAACAAACTGGGTTCCAAATTTTATTGCACAAAATGGGAAAGATGGTGGTTTCTGTTCTCAATGTACCAATCAAGGTAGGATAAGACAAAACCTAGTACTGACTCAGGAGAATATAAAAATTCCACAAGAAGGATGATGTCCTAACTCTACAACATGAAAATTTAAACAGATAGAATGTCTGTTCTACAGGGAAATATGGTTCGCAAAAATAGTTAGTCAATATTGTACTCAGCCCTGACTTACAATGGAAATTCGACAAGGAGCAAAAATTTTTATTTCCCTCCCTGTTCAACTACCCTGCTGTTGTACTTTCCATCAAATGATTTTATTTTTAAATCCACTGATCATCAAAATTATTAAAATGTGGTTCAGATAATCTGAAGTGCTCACCAGTAAATTTTATGATTGAAAATGTATGCATAAATCCTGATGACTCTGTTCAAATTAATTATCCAAAAGAAAGTTAAAAGACCCTCACTCATTTATGAAGCTTATGAGATTGAATTAAGAGTCAGTGATATAATACTGTAGCAGTATCAAGTAAATAATGATGAACTGAATTCAAATTGAAATAGAAATTCAATGAGCATTGCAACAAAATGAATTTAGGATCATTTGTATGAATATACAAAGAGCAAATATGAAACCTATTTGGCAGAAAATACTGAAGTTTTCCTTTTAATACAATTCATCTGCTCAGGCTATACTCAAATAAGTACAGATTTTTGCCATTAATAATGCATTGGTCAAGTACAAAATAGGAAAAAGCCCTGAAATAAAGTGGTTTCCTAAGCAGATGGATAATTCACTGAGTGAATATGTTGGTACCAGTAAATAAACTGCAAAGACCATGAGCTGGATTTTCAGCCTCTGCCAGGGGCAGGAACGGGCATGAGTGGGTGCTAAAAATAGCACCGCAGGGCCTGCATGCTGGTCCTTGGATCCATTCCGCCCCCGAAACATTTTCCAGGAGGTGGAGGTGTCGGGACTGCAATGACCATCTCCAACAAAAGAGAATCCAATCATCTCCCTTTGACATTCAACGAATATACCTTCACTGAAATGCCACCATCAAAATCCTGGGGGTTAACATTAACCAGAAACTGAACTGGACCAGCCATATAAATACTATGCCTACAAGGGCAGGTTAGAGGCTGGGAGCTCTGAAGTGAGTAACTCATCTCCTGACTCCGCAAAACCTGTCCACCATCTAAAGGCACAAATCAGGTTTGTGATGGAATGCTTCCACTTGCCTACAGGAATAAGGCTCCAACGTCACTCAATATCCAGGACCAAGCAGACCGCTCAATTTTCACCCCACCGACCACCTTAAACATTCACTCCCTTCACCACCAGTGCAGTGACAGCAGCGTGCACCATCTACAAGATGCAGCAGCTCAGCAATCCTCCTTTAACAGTATCTTCCAACCCATGACCTGTCTACAACCTAGAAGGACAAAGGCAGCAGACACATGGGAACACTGCCACCTGCAAGTTCCCCTCAAAGTCACACATCAACCTGACTTGGAACGATATCACTGTTCCGTCACTGACAGTGGGTCAAAATCCGGGAACTCCCTTCCTGACAGCACTGTGGGGAAGGCAGCTCATGACTACCTTCTCAAAGGTAATCAGGGATGAGTAACAAATGCTGGCCTTGCCAGTGACATGGAAGAATGAAAAAAATGTCACTGAGTTACAGTTTTAAAGTAAGGTTTTAAAGGAAAAAAATTGTTCAATTTCCTCTTAGTAAAAGCTCACTAGGCTGGGTTTTGAGATAAGAACAATGACGAAGGCTAACTGTGCTCACCTTTATAATGAGATAAATTTTACAGTAACATCTGGTATCCAGTTATGTGCAGTTAAACATACAGATCCAAAATGTTGCTGTCAGAGGTATCTCACTCCTCCACAGGGTGCATTGTTGGAGTCCTCACTGATGGACTTGACAGTGAAATCAATGCAATGATGCAAACTTGGGGTGCCCGCTCAATAATTCCCATTAAAAATAGTGAAAAAAGTTAGGGCTGCAGCATTTAGGGATAGGTGAGTTTTAAACAGCATGATAAGTGATAATTACTGCCAAACAAACAATTTGGGCCTGAAAAATTAATTTTACAAGAATGGAGTCTGACTCCTTCAGAAGATAATTAATGTTGAAGATATGAAATAAAAATACATCAGTTTGTGCCATTTCTTCACCAGTGACCACAAAATCTAGGCCATTCACCATACGACTTACTTAACTCTGATGGGCTTAAAAGAATAGTGGCAGTATTGGTGTGAGGTTGCCTGAGTGACAGGGAACAGAAAGTAGTGGTAAACGGTTGTTTATTGTCCTGGAGGAAGGTATACACTGGGGTCCCCCAGGGTTTGATATCAAAACCACTGCTATTTCTTAATATTAATGCCGTAGACTTGGATCGACAGGGCACAATTTCAAAATTTGCAGATAAGACAAAACTGCATGAGGATGGTAGTGATAGACTTCACAAGGACGTACACAAGGTGGTGGAATGGGTGGACACATAGCAGATTACTTCTGATGCTGAAAAGTTTGAAATGATACATTGTGGTAGGAGAGACAATATAAAAGAAAGATTACAATTCTAAAAGGGGTGCAGGTGCAGAAATCTTTGAAGGTGACAGGGTAGATTGACAAAGCAGGTAGTGAGGTACATGGGGATCCTGGGCTTTATAAATAGAGGCATAGAGTGCAAATGAAAGAAAGTTAAGGGGAACCTTTATAAAGCACCGGTTTGACCTCAACTGGAGTATTGTGTCTAATTCTGGGCACTATGCTTTAGGATGGATGAGAAGGTTTTTAAGAGGGTTTAGAAAAGATTTACGAGAATAATTTCAGGGATGAGGGACATCAGTTACATGGATAGATTGGAGAAGCTGAGGCTTTACCCTAAAGTAAAGCGAAGGTTGAGAGAAAATTTGATGGAGGTGTTCAAAATCATGAGGGGTCTGGACAGTGTAGATAGGGAGAAACTGTTCCTGTTGGTGGAATGATTGACAGCCAGAGGACACTGATTTAAGGTGAATGGGGAAAAAATCCATAGGCAACATGAGGAAAAATCTTTTGATGCAGCAAGTTGTTAGAATCTAGAATGCACTGCCTAAGCGTGTTGTGGAGGCAGATTCAATCATGGCTTTCAAAAGAGAATTGGTTGATTATCTAAAGGGAAAACATTTCCAGGGCTACAAGGAAAGGGTGAGGGAGTAGGACTAATGAAGTCGTTCTTGCAGAGAGCCAGCATGGACATGCTTCATGTAGTAATTTATTATTGCAACCAGGTGTAAGAGGTTATCATGCCCAAAGTAAAATGCTAAAGGAATGCAAAATATTTTAACCTATTCAGCTACATGCTATGGATTATTAATTTACAAAGCCACTAAAATAAAAATAACCAATATCCCTATTTAAGTGGATTTTGAATGAAAATAACTTTCTTCATAAAATCTTGGCATGCAGTTTGATTTACAGGAAAAACATAAAAAAATATGAATTTAGTAAATAATGTTCAAGACTACAGCAACAAAGCCAGAATGGCTGAAATTAAATGAACAAAGTAATGCATTACTGAGGCAAAATAAAAGACAAATGGGACATGAATGGAGAAGAATTTGTTCTGATCAGCCTCAAAACTTTAAAAATGTTTACCCATATTCTCCAAATGTTTCTTCTTTCATTGGTTGGGCCTCTGGATCTGCACGAGCATCTTCTTTATCTTTAACTGCACAGGAAAATTAATAACACATGAGATCAGAAATTAAACTTAGTCTGCTGTTTCTTGGTTCTAGACCTTCAACTCCTGAGTTCAACTGAGAAAATGTATGAAAGAAAATCTCAAAATAAGAACTGTTATTCACCTTCTTTAATTATGCTTTAAAAGGTAAAAGGTACTTAACTTTTTTTTATTTTCTGTGATTCAGCAATCCTCTCTATTCCTATATTTCATGTTTTCACACAACTGCTTGGAGACAGTCAAACAGCAGAAAAGCTTATGCAGAATTCCTATTCAGTGACATAATGATTTAAATGTATTCTGCTTGGTGATGTGACAGGAAAGAGTTACTTCACAAAATGCCTGTTACCATGTAGGTTGATAGGCAACTTGAAAGGTATTAAGCACAGTAACAAAGAAGAAATCAAGGTCCCCCATAGCTGAATAGGTATATCCGTTTATAATATTCACAATTGAATGACAATTATATAGAATATTTTTAATTATAATTAGATGGACATATTTTTAAAATGCTTTTGCCATTATTAGTATTACCAGTTATAATAATTCTGAATGAAATGATACATTAAAATTTGAGTTCACAAAGTAATACAAAATATAGATTGTGCCTTTTATAAGCACACAAGATTAGGCAGGAATTTGCCTAAATTACAACCAAAATGTCTTATCAGACCTACCATGTATGCATATGATTATAGACAAATTAAAATAAGCTGTCTTGGATTACCCAAAGTTGGTCTTAACGGGCAGAATTTTCCAAGCCCACTGGCAGCGGGCATGATAGGTGGCGTGCATGGAAAATATGACAGGATCTGCTTCATGACGGCGTGAAGGCAGGTCGCGATCGCCTGCTCAGCCTGCCGACAGCGGGCCGCATTTCCCACCATCAGTCGGCAGGGAGCTAATTGTAATACATCACAATATAATTAAAAGGCCATCCCGCCAGGCTCTTGGAACCCCGCTGGATTGTCCGTCCACGTCGGCGGGAAAGTACGCCGATGTGTTTCACAACAGCACGCAGGTGACATGCACTTGGTGGCCTTTGGGGGTACTGAGATGAGTGGGTAGCAGCATTCTCCACATCTTGCCTGTTGTTTACAGGCCTCAGGGGCACTGGGGTGGTGGGGGCGGGGTGGGGGGGGGAGGGGGGGGGGAGGCAAATGGTGGCCAGCTTCGGAGGCGATTGCTGAGGTGGGGGGGGCAAGTGCTGCCCTGGCACTACATTCCATGAACAGGCAATCGCCCATGGACAGGGTAGGTGAGGGAAATGACCATGCATTAGGAACACCTGTATAAACTGACCATGCCTCTGCAACTGAGAGAGATCAGGCGCAGCCACAGTGATGTGATTGGGGTCGGGCTCCTAGCCTGCCCGCCCATGCGAGCAACATACTGGCACCAAAGGGCCACCAACCACTTCATACCTTCCCACCCCCCACACACCCACCCCACTGGCACAGACCTCGAGTCCACCACTACTTTGTTGGACCGTGGAGCAGTTGGCTGCACACGTTGTACGATCTCCTCGCCAACGCTGGCCATGGAGCTGTCACTGTTGGAGGCGCTCACAGCCCCTTGTAATCTCAGCATCCTGGTTTGGACCAGCGTGCCCTATGTCACAGGGTGGCAGGGCAGCCATGCAGCACATTCATCTCTGGCCATCCTAGGGGTGACCAGCACTCTCCGGGAAGCATTATGGGGCAGTCATACAGGGCCAGGAAAGGTGCTAAGTACAGCCATTGTAACCATGGGCAGAATTTTGCCGTCGGTGAGCAGGGGGCGGGGCCCGCTCGCCGACACGTAAAATGACGCGGGATGATGTCGGGCGGGACCCCCGACGTCATCCTGGCCCATTTAAATTTTCAGGAAGGCAGGACACAGCAAAATCAGCTGCGGGCCCGCCGCCCTGTCAATGGCCACTTGAGGCCGTTGACAAGATCATTGAAACAATTAAAGGATCTGCCCGTTCAACCTTAAGGTTGGCGGGCAGGCCAGGAGCCCTGGCCGCAAATAGAGAAAACATGAAACCTCATCCACCGGCGGGGAGGTTTCATGTCGGGTTTTGAACAGTTTAATAAAGTTTTAGTGTAATTTATGAACATGTCCCATCTCGTGTGACATTATCACATGAGGGAGACTTGTTAAGGATTTTTAAAAATTTCTAATTTTTAATGTTTTTAAAAGTGTCAGTGACCTCCCTGAGGCAGCACTTAGCCTCAGGGAGATGTGCACTCTTTCGTGCGCATGCGCGAAAGAGCGCACTCTCACTTTTGGGGAATCCCCCACTCACATAGGAAGCACATAGCGCTTCCCGCCGGATGTCACGCTGGACGGGCCTTAATTGGCCCGCCCACATAAAATGGCGGCGGGGTCCACTTCTCTGGCGGGGATTGGCGCCCCGCCCGCCAGAGATTGGGTCGGGCCTGCCCGCCCAGCAAACAGAAAATCATGTCCCATGTCTCTCTCCCTCTTTCATGCTGAAGGAGGACCACATCAGGATCATGGATCCTGGTGACCTAGCTGTATGCCTGATGGCCCACAGAGACCATAGGAGTTGGAGGAGAGAGCGACTGAGGCACCTGGCCGCGCAAAGGCAGGAGCAGTAACCTCATGAAGAAGGGGCAGCAGGAGCTCCCACACACGCTACCCAGGAGTGACAGTGAGCTGTGGTTGGTCGGCGCCTCATGACACCCAGAGTCTATAGACACTGCCTGCCATTCCTGCAGATGACTAAGAGCCAGTGTCGCTGATGACTGCGCATGTCTAGGGACCTGGTGGCTCACATCTGCCACTTACTGCAGGACTTGGTGCCAAGGGTAATTGGAGGGCATCCAGTGCCAGTGGCTGTGAAAGTGACCGCGGTGCTCACTTTCTATGCAGTTGGTTCCTTTCAGGGCTCCACAGGCGACCTCTGTGCGATTTCACAATCTGCCACCCACAAATGCATCCATGATGCCATCTTCTCAATAGGCAGGATCTTCCGGTTGGCGAGCGGGGGCGGGGCCCGCTCACCAATGCGTGCAATGACGCAGGATGACGTTGGATGGAACTCCCAACGTCACCCCGCGTCACTTCAATTTTCAGGCCAAGTCAGCTGTGCGCCCGCTAACCTGTCAACGGCCTATTAAGGCCATTGAAAAACTAATTTAGGTAATTAATGGACCTGCCCGTCCAACCTTAAGGTTGGCGGGCAGGCTGGGAGCTCTGGCAGGCTTCGGAAAAAGCATGAAACCTCATTCATGGGCGGAATGAGGTTTCATGAGGGTATTTAAATTTTTAACAAATCTTTCAATAAAAGTTATGGGCATGTCCCAACTCATGTGACAGTGTCACATGAGGGGACATGTCAGGGAAATTTTTTTATTATTTCTATTAAAAATTTTAATTCCGAGCCAATCTCCCTGAGGCAGCACTTTGCCTCAGGGGGATCTGTGCGCTCTTTCGTGCGCATGCGCGAAAGAGCGCACTCCCGGCTGAGGGAATCCCACCCCACCCGCATAGGGAGCGCATAGTGCTTCCTGGTGGACATCATGCTGGGCGGGCCTTAGTTGGCCCGCCCACGTAAAATGATGGCGCGCCTCTCACTGCCCGTGCCTGCTCCTGCACTTCCCCCGCAACGGGGGGAAAATTTTCCCCATGGCACACAACTTTGCGCATTTCACCTGGGACCGGGACAGCCAGGATGCAAGGGCCATTGGATTCGCCCAGATCTCGAGGTTCCCACAGGTGCAGGGTATGGTTGACTGCACTCATGTGGCGCTCAGGTCTCCATCGCTATATTTGGTGGACTTCATCAACCGCACAATGTGTTACTTTGAAGTTTTTTTTTCAGGTCTTTGTTTAACAGTGGGGGATCAGACGCAAGATTTTATTTAGAGCCAAGTAGCACCTAAGTTAAGGAAATATTAATGTAAGGGTTACAAATCATTTTTTACTTTTGCACAAAATATTATTTTGTTTTTAATACAATTGGTACGCATGTCAGTGGACTTCATATCCCTTAAAATCTGTGGCCTAACCTTCCTCTGGTCTTGAGAAAATCCGCCCTGTGCACTTTTGCGGCTCGCAAACTGCACACCCGACATATAATCTCACACACCACTTGTGTCTTTTCGCACTGGGGTTGGGTTTGCAGTGCAGTTTGCAAGCCGTGTTGAAATGTGTGAGGAGCCTGGGTGTGGAAGTGGGCTGGATAGAAGGCCCACGTTGGATCTCTAACACAGTATCCCAGCTTCCGACAGCACTTAATAGACCCCTAGAACTCACCCTCGCCTCCCTCACACCCCACCCACCCCCTCTGCCAGTCCATGCCCCCTCAGATCTCCCATGACTACTCTATGCCCCCATGTATCCTCCATGCCCCCTCAGATCACCCATGCCACCTCATACCACCTTTATGCCACTCAGCCAATTTGCATTATATGGAGTCCTCAGATTCCATGCAAAATTAATGGAAATATTTTACATTACTTGGGAAAAAATAAACTTATCACCATCTGACAAAAGCCTCCATATCACTTATACTCAAAAAATGCATTCTGCCAATTGGAAAAAAAAACTTGCAATACATTTAATCTTTTTAGCTTGTGTCAAGAAACTAGAAACCACATCAAAGGGACTATCTGTTATTGCAACTTATTGAAATTGCCATTCATTCTCAGATGAATGGAACACCTATTGTGCTGAAACCCATTAGCACTTGAAACTCAGTCAAGCATTGATAATGGCCTCAGCTATCCAAACAATAGGCTGCTCTCTGGGAAGGAAAGAGCTGCAGGTGCTTATTTCAATTTCAAAGCAGAGTGCTTGTCAATCAATGTAAGGAAACAGGTGGTTAGATTTTTTTGTAAGTGTCAAGACCAGTTTTCCAGGCACAGCCATTTAAATCATAGTAGAAAAGATGACAGGACAGGCTTGCAGGACACTTTTTAAAAAAAAATCACTGCATTGGGGTGTTTTCTCCGTTGGAAAAGCATTGTAATGCATGTGGACAAATACACAAGGTTGGTCAAGGTCAACATATCTTTAAAGGACAGATACCTAGGATGAATCACTGCATTAGAAATACAAGAGCATTACAATACATCACCCAATAGTGACATTTGAAGGTGTGAAAATACTTTACACTTACCTTTCAGAATGTTTCTGACTCCTCAGCAGGCTTTCCATTTTTTTTCACAAATGCTGAAACCTGGTGTGCTTTCAATGGGCTTTGAAATTCCTCTACCACCAGGTGAAAATGGTGTGTGGAAGGGAATCTGATTTTTGTTCCCATTTAAATTGGGGAACCTGACCTTAGTGGAGGCAGTTATATGTTTTGCACACTAGGGCAGAATCCTGTTGAGGGGTGCTGGCAGAAGACCTGCACTGCCTATTTTTGGTATGGCCTGCCAAACCACAAGCCAATCAGGCGATGGTGAGGCCAGTGGTGGGCCTTCCCCTGGGGCTGAATTTTCCCCTTGTTGGGAGCAAAGTTGAAGGGTGGGCGTGCACAGGCGTGCTTCCGATTGGTGCCCCTGATTGGGGACGCGGTGCTATTTTATGTGGGTGGGCCAATTAAGGCCCGCCCAGCATGACATCTGCACAGAAGCGCTATGCGCTTCTTGTGCGGGCGGGGGGAAATCCCAAAATCAAGAGTGCATTCTTTCACGCATGCACACGAAAGAGTGCACTCATCTCCCTGAGGCTAAGTGCTGCCTCAGGGAGATCGGCTCAAAATGTAAAAAACCTAAAAATAGAAAAGTAAAATTTCCCTAACATGTCCCCTCATGTGACAATGTCACATGAGTTGGGACATGTCCATACTTTTCACAAAAACTTTATCAAAGTTTTTGAAAACCTACATGAAACCCCATCCCGCCTGTGGATGAGGATTCATGATTTTTCTAATTCGCGCCGGGGCTCCTGGCCTGCCCACCAACCTTAAGGTTGGACAGGCAGGTCCTTTAATTACTTAATTGACTCTATCAATGGTCTCAGTTGGCCATTGGCAGATTGGCAGGCACGCAGCTCATTTCGCTGCGCCCCAGCCTATCTGGAAATGTAAATGGGGCGTGGTGACATTGGGAGTTCCCCCCGATGTTGCCGCGCGTCATTTTATGCGTTGGTGAGCAGACCCCACCCCCCCGCTCACTGACGCGTAAAATCCTGCCCCTGGAATCAAGACACCAGGGTTGGAAGTCTTGCCTACCAAGAACTGTCGGCCAATTAGAGGCTGGCAGCTCTTTGGCTCAGTAGCATTACTGGGAAAACCATGGCTGCTGCCACAAGTACAGGCACTGGAGTCCCAGAATCGCAGAACAACGCAGGCCATAGGTAAATAACATGGGTGCACGCCGGCGTGGGGGTCATGGAGAGAGGATAAAGGGTTGACAATGGGCCCCTCTGCCTGATGCCCAGTCCCTCAACCTCAGTGAGTTCCTTTGGTCGAGGGTCCCCTCATTTCCCCTTCCCCCTCCTTCCCCCCATCCCCCCTTCCCCACTTCCCCACCCCCAGGAGGTAGCAAGCTAGCTGTACTGTTTTAGCTGCCGTGCATTCTGTCTGGTGACTGGCTCGCCTGCAGCTGGGTTAATACCAGTACCAGCAGGATGACACCCTTAAGTGGTCATTAATTGGTCACTTAAGAATCTCAATTGGCAGCGGGGCAGGAAGGTCGACCATGGGCCTTCCTGCCTAGAACCTAATTCTGGCAGAGGTGAGGAGGTGCCTGGGGTTCGGATGCACCACCTCTTGCCTAATTAAGTGCCCTTCCTACCTCCAAGCTCACCACTGGAGAGAGCAGGATATTCTACCCAAGGCATTCCCAACGTGCAAAAAGGCAAGACAAAAATGGCGCAGGGTTGGGAATGAGGGAGAAAAATAAGAAATTCTCAGAAAGAAGGACCATGTGTGGCCATTTGTGCCTCTGCACCCAGATGAAAATTTGGCCCCTGAAGTGCACAATGTATTGCCCAATATCTAGTTAAATTATACTGTGACCGATGGCTGGTTAAATAGAAAACTTGCTGTGCATATCCGCTACCATAATATCACATTCACCACAACTTGCATTTTTATGTCTTTATGAAAAATGGACTGAAAGTAATCGAACAAGACAAGGTAGCAAACCAAAAATAGGTTCATTTTCCATTAGGTACGTAACCGGACAGAATATAAGATGTAATCCATATCTTTATGCTCTTATTTCATTTAAAAAAAAGTAGGCATGACATTACCAAAGCTTTGGTTGGGCCCCTTTCATTGCACAAGTAAGCCAGAAGATAAAGGTATTAAGATTAGATGAAAATCTTCTTTGCTGATAGTCTAGGATGTGATGAAAGGTGATTTTAACTCATTGACACCTAGAGTTTTTTCCAATGACTCACGTGCAGCATTGCACATTGTTATGACTGCTAGACATTGCAAGATAGTTATGTTTTAAATTGTCTCTTTTAATTCAAGGTAAAATGGAGTAGTGGAGAAGGGGTTTCGATCCCCTACTCATTCTGCCTGCCTGTGACCTGGTTGCCATGGAGACCAGGTCAAGTCCTACTGAAGTCAAAGCGCTGACTTTCACACCTGGACAGAAAGGAACAGATGGCTTTGCTGTGTGCAGACTTACTACTCAGAGACCCTGGTCAGAGAGAGAGATACACAGGAAAACAGCAGTTGCTGTGAAAAGTAGGGGGAAAGGCTGTTCTCTGTTAAAGGAACATGACCTGTGGAAATTTAAGGACACCAGAAGATTCTCCCTGGGGGGCAGGAGACGCCAGAGAAGGCCTTGCTGCTGGAAGTCAATTTGGGGATTCTCAGAAGACTGAGGGAACTGACTTTCGACAGAAACCGGACTTTATGACTCAGTGAAATGGGGAGAAGCAAGCCTATTGGAAGCTAGGAGTAACTTTGAACTGAGTTCTGTAAAGAATATAATTCTTCAGTAAGTGTGTTTTACATATAACCATGGTGCAGGCTTTTCGGTCGTGTTAGGAAGCAAATGGGGGATATATTTTCTGTAGTTCAATGTATTAGTTGCCTACTAAGCAATATTTAGTCATGTTGATTTTAGTCCATTTGTTACAGTAAAAGTCTTAAAATGTGAAATCTTGTCATGTGAACCAGTCATTGGGAATTCAAATCTTAAAAAAAAAAGTTATCAGTCTCTATGGGGGTCGTAACAACACTTTCTTTATCACAGAGCAAGTCCGGCATGGTACCTTTCATGCTGCTTCTTGGCTGTGCACTCGTGCAGCTTAGTGGGAACATTAGCGATGAGTATAATCTAACATTATAGAAACATCATAAATTAAAACATTCAGTACAGGATAGGAATCTGCTATCTCTACCTGGTCCAGTCTACTCTACTCACATCTAGGCTTTTTCATTCTACATTTTACTGGTTTAAGTAATCCATTTTTGAAAAAACTCTTTTTAATTGCTGAGTAGAATAGTTCATATCATTAGTTAAAACACTGTACAATAAGGTCACATGCTGATATTTTAATCCTAGACATTGATGATCTCATTACTCTTCAAACAGTGTTAATTTAAATTGAAATCTTACAATTGATGCATCATCTGAAGAATCTGAGTTGAAAGGTCACAGCAAATGGGTCATTGGCCTGGAAAGCTGAATATTTTTAACCAGCAGGAGTAATTAATTTTCAGGAGAAAAATTACTCTAGATTTATCCATACAAAGGATTGGAGAGGAGCATTCAGAATAGAATATTACGAAATAAATCTGTCCATACCAACAGCGTTCCCTAGCCCAGTGAAAAACACAGCTATTCCTATATTTGGATACTAAATTCTGATGCACACCAACTCCTGTCCAATACACATATATACTCCATATGCACACTTATTTTGGCCAGTTTGAACCAGTTCAGAGATTTTAGGTCCTGTGCTCATTCATAATATTGATACCAATCTCCTTCCCAATCTGCATTTATTACTTGGTTTTGGAAACTATGTTATTATGAGTATCAAGTGTGTCTTTGGTCTTGATAATGAAAGGAATCTAATTAGCAAACTGGAGCAGATGAGAGTTGGACGGGTTTCAGAAAGCTGTGCATTTGAGACAAGATGAATAAGAAAACTGCATCAGGATGTTGGGCTGAGATTTATTTTGGTGCAGGGAACATAAATAAGTTGGTTGGCAATAAGAAATGAGACTTGTCTCCGGAACTTGAGGGAATAAGCTGGAAAAAATGAGTTTCAGTACTTCTCTAACAGAAGTATTTTCAGTTAGGATTTGACAGCAAGGTGGATTCAGCAGCTTCTATAGGAAGAAAAGATTTATTCCTTTGACTATTGTGATACCACATTTACCTGAGTCGAGAGTATTTAAGGACTTTGCTATTTTTAAGCTGAATGAAGTGTTTAGGTTAATGAACTTGTTTATCAATGAACCATAATCATCAATTGTGCAACATAAAGCAATAACATTTATTCCTGCTGTGTTCTGTTAGTTGGCAAACAAAAATACAAAATATTTTATTTTATTTATACTATCAAAAAAATCAGATAGATGGTTTTGCCCATTAAATACTACATTGTTCATACAGTATACTGAATAAAAAGGGGGAATAAAATAAAACTTTAAATCAGCTGTTTGTGAATTAGTTTTGCATCTATTCTGGCTGGTTGTAAATCCAAGTAGCTTAACAATTAAAAAAATTATCTCTGTATTTGGATTATATTTTCATAGAGAATTGGTAAAGTGATTCTGCCCATGATTATTTGATCATAATAGATTTTTCTTAAAGAATAGAATATCACAAAAGAAATCTGACTATACCAACAGCATTCCCTAATCCAGTGAAAAACACAACTATTCCTATACTTAGATACTAAATTCTGATGCACGCCAAATTCTGTCTGTTACACATATATACCCCATAAGCACACTTATTTTGGCCAGACTGATTACTTCTGCTGGTTAAAAATATTCAGCTTTCCAGACCAATGACTCATTTGCTGTGACCTTTCAACTCAGATTCTTCAGATGATGCATCTAAGCATCTCAGAGTGCACCACTTGTAAGATTTCAATTTAAATTAACACTGTTTGAAGAGTAATGAGATCATCAATGTCTAGGATTAAAATATCAGCATGTGACCTTATTGTACAGTATTTTAACTAATGATATGAACTATTCTACTCAGCAACTAAATTAAAAAGGGTTTTTTTTTAAATGGATTATTTAAACCAGTAAAATGTAGAATGAAAAATCCTAGATGTGAGTAGAGTAGACTGGACCAGGTAGAGATAGCAGATTCCAATCCTGCATCGAATGTTTTAATCTATGATATTTCTATAATGTTAGATTCCACTCATCACAAATGTTCCCACTAATCTGCATGGATGCACAGCCAATAAAGTGTTGACTGAGTTTGAAAAGAGGCTTCAGAAATTCACTCCACAACAATACCCATTGGGCAGATTCTGCAACATTATAGGCAACATTTTACATGCAGAGTTTAAATTCTAAATGTTTACATAGGCAGTTTAGATGTTAAATGGCAGCTCACCACCACCTTCTTGAGGGTAATTTGGGATAGGCAACAAATGCTGCCATTGACACTAACAATCCATGAAATAATAAAACAATCTGTATAAAAGCATATACATTACTTGAGACAGAAGGAAGTGGAACCAGGTGAAGTGCATGCACATGACTTTTTAGCAATACTAGCCTCTCTCCTGTGATATTTTACATTGGGGTCTAGATTATGCATCATCTTCAGGTGAAAAGAGATGAGGGTTTGGGTAATGGAACACATTTCATTCATACTTTCCTTATTTTTATGCAATACTTTGAAAAATTTATGGCAATTTCTCAAGCAAAGGCGTAGGCTGGAATTTTCCGGCCCATTGGCACCGGGCTGGGGAGGGGAGGACACAATATGCCGAGAAGGCCAAAAATCAGTTCAATGCTGTTGTGAAATCAGTTTGCGATCATCCGTTCCACTTGTCAATGGCAGACCGTGTTTCCCACCGCCTTATGCCGGGAATCTAATTTCAATACTTTAGTATCTTTTTATAAGCCCTGCTCACCGGAATCAACCCTCCACACTGGATCATCCTGGCACATTGGTGTGTGTTTCAGAACTGAACATAAGCAACGTGCACCTGGTGAGCTGCACTTCACTCGGGACTTCGAGGTTTGTTTGCCTACCTTGTTTCGGGCAGCACTCACGGTCATCAGCGCCAGGCTTCGCAGGCAGCACCACATCACTTTTAGTGGGGCTCACGGGCAGGTCTCTACCTACCAGAGCAGCTGTAAGAGTGGCTTTTCAACGGCTGCAGGGCTTGGGCTTGCTTGGGAAAGGGGGAGAAGTGGCCTTAGACAAGGGAAGAGGCTGCAGGGTGAGGGCTGTACTGGGGAAGGGGGTAGTCCAGGGTGTGTGAGGGGGCATAACTTGATCTGTGCAAGTGGCTTCAAGATGGTGAGGGCTGAGAAGGCTGACTCCAGAGGGGATGAGGCCAGGTGAAGATGTGAGGGTTTGTGTGAGAGAGTGAGCAGTGATGTACCTTGAGCTGGCAGTGAGTGAGATGCCAGTGAATGTGTGATGGGCTTGTGAGTGTGAGAGTTTAAAGTGATAAAATGGTTGCCTTACCCTGGCGGCACATACGAGATTATCAATCATTTTCTGCACTGGATGGCAGACCTCTTGTGTGCAGTATTAGCACTGACCACCTCTGCCACCACCTCCCAAGCTGGAGTACTGAGACTGATGGGCCTCCTACGGCCAGAGGTAGCGTAGAGGTCATTGCGGAGGGCCTCCATGGCATCCAGAAGGTGTCCAAGGGATGTGTTACTGAAATGGTGGGGGCAGGGGAGGGGGCTGCACTTTTCTTGGCTTTTGGAGCTATGTCTTCACCGGAGCAGTCCTGGGCTGTAAGCAATGAGAAGTGTGCGTGTGGCTGCAGTTTAAATATGGTGCCCTGTGTGAGGAATGGTGAGCAAATCAGAGGCTATCCGCCAGTGAGAAGGCATGTTTCCTGTGGTTGCATAATTAATGAGGCGGGAATGGGACGATATGGTGTGAAAACCTGCCAGCCAACTACTTTTTTCCTGCCCGCTACCGTACTTCATGCAAATCTGGGACAATTCTGTCTGTAAAGTTAGTTGCTATAGAGGAATATCTCTGCCATGCAGACTGAGGAACTTGCAGTTTCCAATCTAAATGAGGACATCACAATTTATGCTTGAAACATTGATACAGGGAGTTAACTCAGACATATATTTTAAATATATTGTTAATACACACACACACACACACTACTTTAAGCAAACATTGACACAGATTATAATTATACTACATTCCATTATGGGCTCAATTTATCAGAAAATTATAAAAAAAAACAAAAAATAGTATTTGCATGTCTGACCATCAGGAACAATTTTTAGACCTGTCCTGATTATGCTATTTTGATATTTTCTTTCCTGTTGTGCTTGTATTTATTCTATCGGCGCTAACATTATCTATTTCAACATGCATTTCCATTCAGTGTTCATATACTTTCTTGTATGTTACAAAATTAAACATAAGTACATACCAGAATATTTTCCTCCTTTGTTTCTCTTTATGAAACAAGCAATTAGTAAAATCAAGGTAAGGAGAGCAACAGCACACATCAGGCCAATAAACCATCCTTGTGTCGATATTCCTCCGCGAATTCCTGCATAAGCCGTTTTAGGCCACATAATTAATCATTAAGAAAAGCAGCAATTAGTAAAATTAAGTCATCATTTTCACCATCAGAAAGAAAGGTACAGTATAAGATAAATGGTTACAACTTTATTCAATTTATATACCATACATCACTTTTACTCAAACACCTTATCTAAATATCAAGAATTATTATATTTTTTTAGATATTTAAACTTGCTTATTAGAAGCAGGTTATTCATTTTATAATATATGCAAGGTATGTCTCACCTGGTAATGAGCTGCAAGAAAAAAATCTCATATGCTTTAGTTGTGTGATGTTATACCACTGAACTAGGGTTTGTTCGAAAGAACACTTCTCATTGATGTCACTTGGCACAATGCATGCAAGAAAGAGCTGAGTCAAAAGGTGCTAAAAAAAGCCTAGTACAATTTTGGGTTTCCTAAAAGCAGCACATAACTTGTCTATATTATAGAAAAATACCTAAGAAATATTGAAAACTTTTATATTATTCTTAACTATTTTCTACTGTACTATATTATGAAATTATTTGATTCTATTCCAGGACACTGTCTTTGTATCAGTGGTTATGATGCCAATCAACTCTTGGATGTGTCCCTGCTTCATAAATTCCATTTTAGTTATCTATGTAGCTACAGATGAACTGAACAAAGCAAGCTGTCATAGTTATATCCTGAAAACACAATCATGAGTAATACTGTGTGGAATAACCATTTCTTCTGTATTAGATTAAAATTTAAGCAAATTGTTTTTGACATCTGCTGAACAAAAACATAAAATTATTCAGGGAATTGAGAATAGCTTTGAAATTCAAAGAGAACCTTAAATTACCAGTGTGTGCATGGATACTGATTCGATTGATTCATTCACTGTTATCTCATCATGTATGATTTTGGCTTGATATACCAGTCATGAGTGAATTATAAAGCATGGTAACAAGAGCCAGTTAAGCAATAGCAAAAGCATCAGTAGCCCATGCACAAACAATGCTGATGAATTAAGAAAAAATAAGTTGAACCATCAGGATAGCAGCAAATCACTACTATACAAAGAACTCAAAAGAATTGAACATTATGTGCACATTGTCCCAATATCATAATTTCTATAGATTATAATATCCGGATGTGTTTTTTTTAGACTTATTCTGAAACATTTTTTTTGTTTTGATAATATTAGGAAAATACTTTTCCATATCAACAATACTTTTGAATACGGATAATGTTTCTTTCAGTGGCGGAGCATGGCTTGGCCACTTTGGTAGATAGTGGTTGTAGGGGGGAGGAGGTGAGCAGGGTGGGTTGTCGACCTTGAAATTTGGCCACATTGGAGGACAGGAATCCAAGCTGGTAACTGGGAAACATTCCCAAACCTAGGCTGAAAGCTGGGTCAGGAACTGCACTGACTTGCTGGCCAAACCTGGTGGCTGAAAACAGGAGACAAAGACTCCCATGAGTGAAATGGAGGCATTACTCCAAAGGCATGGTAGCTGACCTCAAGATAATTTGGGGGGTGGAGGGCCAAGGTGGGAGACTGATGACCCACCCCCTCCCCACTGGCTCCGCCACTGGTTTCTCCAGTATTTTTACTTTAAATGTATGAAAAATGTGTTCACTAGATTTTAAATCGGACCACGCCTCACCTTTTCCCCTTGTTTCTATAACATCTTCAAAAATGCTAGTGTTATCAAACCAGTTCTTAGCCATAAGACGGATTGTATATTCAGTTCCAGGTTCTAGCCCTTCTAAGATGTGGAAATTTTGTGAAACATTTACTGCGTCTGAAATCTTCCATTTACCTTTACCTATGGAAATTGCATTAAGAAAATTAACTCCAACACATTGGTTGGGATTTTAATCCCACAACAACTCAAGCTTAATTAGGGTCAATTATAAAAGTTATGCCACATTTATCACTATACTTTTTATTCTTTAAAATGTCAATGGAAATAGATAATTGGAAACTACATAACAATACAAATTATACAATGACAATATAATTTGGTATTTATAACAAAAGTTGCCTATAGCTGGTGCTAATTGGAGAATGAGTTATAAAGAAATAAACTGCATTGATCTGCTTCATTAATCATAGTTAGTGGGGCTAGTGGAATAGGTACGTTAACAGGCCCATTGGGGATTTCATTACAATTTCTGCAAGAATTAGAGAGCGAGAAGGGCTTACGGTTATTCATGTATGCAACATAAAATTCAGAAGCTGCATGTCCCATTCCTGGAATCCAGCTGATGTTTGCATATGTTGCACTTACAGAAGAACCGATGTTCAGCAAGACCGGAACTATTGAATAAGTAACAAGACAAGCAATATCGCATTAATGCAGCATTGTTAGTTGCAGATATAGGAAAGTCAAAAGGAGGGTTAGATTACAATTTTGCCAACAGCAAGCACACAACAGGGTTTGTAATTAAAGATCAATTAAATAAATGCTGGGATGACTGTTGGCTACTGATTAAATTCTGGTCTGCAAATCAGCAATAAGTGCACGCTTGTCATGGCATGTTTATTAATTTCAAACCCTGACATACTGCAGGATGGAACAAAGAAATAGAGATGAGTTGAAAACTATTAATGTTTCATATTTGAAAATTAATTTTTAACTCAGTCCTACAAAGAGACTGATAAGAAGAATGAGAAATGAATGTTGGTAAATAGCTAATTGATATAAGATCTTATTCAAATATTTTATTTTAGAATGTTGAAGCTGTAGAGCAGCTAACTGTATCATGTTCCATTCTGTAGTAAGGCGGCAGAATACAGCAGGCTCTGCAAAAGGAAACACCGTCACTTCAATCTAGTTAGTCAGTTAAGAAAAGATTTTGCTAAGCCCTAAGGATACAGATCGAGACAAACTGGAAAAGGTAATGAGATAGTAATTGAATAAGAAGCAGAGTCTGTACAGGCAAAATTGTAGAAACATACAATGTTTTTATCCATCAGTATTACAACACTGTTGCTGGAATAATATTCAATATTACCAAGCTTCTCACTTAGGGTTTTGCAGAACTACTGTTAGATGCTGCACAGAACAAGAATTTCATGAGCACAAAGAAATGATTACTGATAGAAATGCAATTTAAACAGTAGTTTAGTCTAAGCAACATCTCCTCATAACAAAAAGACCAAGTGTGTTGTTTTCTGGTATCTCAGCCTTCAACACAATTCAAAATCATTTTAAAATGGCTCAATATTAAACTCAAGAGCAGAATGTTGATAAATGGCTCATTCTCTGTTTCAATAGCATACCTCATATATACTTATATTTCTAAGACAGAAAATGTCACATGGGCTACAAGGAATCAGGTCAGGTTCCTCCCAAGGTGTGAAAGATCCCCAGCTCATCGGTTCTAGTGAAGTATGAATCAGTTACAGTGCTTTTACACACAATGGACTGCTAGAATCTATCATTACCTGGAGCAAAATTGTACTCATGGGCAAGCATCTTCAGTCCCTATTCTTTGAGAGTCAGGATGATTATTTTACATTTTTCTGCCGATAAAAGAGTTTTGTTTTGACTGATGTAAAAACATTTCCAGAGACTGAAAGTACCATCATGGCCCATTGAATACAACCGCCTGTCAGATGGGAACAATCTACATGTAGCTTTGTGATAAATTACACAAAATAACTACATTTGAAAAGTGTCGAAAATGGCAAATTTTCAGTTTTGAATCAGGTATTTTTTTAAAAAAAGAATGCCCATGCATATGCCATTTGATTGTGTATTTTGCATGTCCTAGTTTGCAAAGGCACACAGCATAATTGCAGGTAGTATTCCTTTGCTGTGCCCCTGATGTCAAACCTCAACTGTGGAAACAGATGTAGACACAGCAGGGAGAACTTTAAACATCTCAATATGTTAATTTGCTGTCTACAGGAAAAAAAAAAGCTTCACAACTTGAAACAGTTTCCTATAATACGCCACTTTGAATTCATGTTGCTGAAACGTAGGATATTATACAACTGACTATGAAATACCTATAGAAGACAGAGTATCGTTGGCAACTAGGGTAAGGGGAGAATTTGGAATAGAGAAAGTGGAGGAGAATCCTGAAAAATAAAGCACAGAAATAGTCACGTGAGAATTTACAGAACTGTCAAAGGGTACTGGGTACAAACACAAAGGAAACAATGGCATGACTTGAACATTATACTTTCCAACACTCTTCTGCTGTGTAAAACTACAAATAATCAGATAAAATAGGGTTAATTTTGTGATGCTGTTTTTAAAATGTTGAGAACAGAGCTAACTATTAATAGTTTGGGTTGGAGCTTTCTGGTGCCTACACATATGAAGATTGGGCTTAATTTTAACTTTGGTGTCCACATATTTTGTTCTCCAAGCTGTGACTTTGGGCCTTTACTACATCCAAGGCATTTTATCACACTGTTTACTTCTCCCCATTTGTAACAAGTGTTTAGTACCAGGATTCCAAAGCGTTTCTTCCAGAAAAAAAAAATGCCATCTTCAGGTGTATAAAGACCCCAAGTGAGAGTTTGCACCGTCAACGTCAAGCTCCAGTCATTCCATGTAAACTATTATATAAGCTATTAGATATTATATAAACACTGAACATTTTCTCACATGCTTGGATTTCAGTGCAAATGGGGAGATTTCAAAGCAAACAGGGAAAAAAAATGAAACATTTTTATCATAATGTACTGTCGTGATCTATTGGTTCTTTCTCTGTCACAGCACATTAGGAGTGAAAAACAACCTCACACATAGAAAAACACGTCTTTATCTATTTATAATACAATAACCACAGGATTGTTGGTTTACTCTGCTTAATATCCAAGGAAGGGCCACTGCTATGATTCAAGTGCAAACATTTTGTGGGATCAATTTGAAATATATATGTGATTCACAACTCTTTTTTGGACTCAGACAGTTACTTAAATTTATAATAAAAATAGAAAAAGCTGGAAATACTCAGCAGGTCAGGCAACATCTGTCGAGAGAGAAACAGAGGTAATGTTTCAGGTTGATGATCTTTCTTCAGAATTGGAAAAATTAGAGATATACCAGGTTTTACACAGGTAAAGGCTGAAAAAGAAGGGGGAAGAAAACAAAAGGGAAAGCTCTTGATAGGGTGAAAGGTCATCAACTTGAAATGTTAACACTGGCTGATGTGGTGTAAATGGTGGATGAACCCAGAAATCCTAAGTCCCGCCCCCGAACATGGCACTTCCTATTTTCTTGGGGACGGGATTGGAGTCAGGTTGGGGTTCTTGCAGGCATAGTTTATGGAGGCAGTTGGCCACTTAAATCACAAGTTGCTTCCGCTGAAGTAGGATTTTGGTAGGCCAGGGGTGTGAAACTCAGATTGTGCATATTAGACCAGGTAAGAGCTGGTCTGAACTTGATGGATTCATTTGGATAGCCAGGATATACCTTTTGAGAGGTAAGGTTCACCTTTTGGAGGGGCAAGGTATCCTTTGGGATAGGTAAGGCACCATTTTGGTTATTAAAAGGAAACCATATTGTGTGTAAAATGTGAATAAACGAGTTGGAACTGTCGAAGTTGTCAAAGAACTGTTAAAAAAACTAAGGGCAGAATTTTCCTCATGTCGGGGGGAGGTTTAGGAGCGGGCGCATGAAGGCGCATCTCCGATCGGCGGCCCTGATTGGGGGCGCACCGCCATTTTACGTGGGCAGGCCAATTAAGGCCCACCCAGCGTGACGTCCGCGAGGAAGCACTGTGCGCTCCCTGTGCGGGCGGAGGGGTTTTCCTAAACTGAGAGTGAGCTCTTTCACGGATGCACACGAAAGAGTGCACATCTCCCTGAGGCTAAGCGCTGCCTCAGGGAGATCGGCGCCAAATTTAAAAATGTTAACAATAGAAAAAAAAAAATTCCCATGACAGGTCCCCTCATATGACACTGTCACATGAGTTGGGAGATGTCCATCACTTTCATTAACACTTTTATTAGAAATTTAAAAACCTACATGAAACCTTATCCCTTAAGGTTGGACGGGCAGGTCCATTAAGTACTTTACTTTGTCAATGGCGCCAATTGAGGCCATTGACAGGTCAGTGGGCGCACAGCTGATTCTGCTAAGCGCCCGCCCGCCTGAAAATTGAAATGAGGCGGGGTGACGTCGGGAGCATCCCGCGTCATTTTATGCGTCGGCGAGGGGGCCCCGTACCCCGCTCGCCAACCGGGAAGTCTTGGCCTAAAAGTTGTCAAAGAATTGTCGAACCTAAAGGACTGTCAAAGAACTGTCAATGTATACTAGGTGAGTTGGCATGGAGGGGTATGGGAAAAGGGTGGTGGGTAGGAGGCATATGTTGGAATGAGTTGGCACTAAGTTGGCATAGGAGCTATAAAGGGCCGTGGAATGTGGTTGTCATGGGGGTATGAGGGGCCTTGAGGTTGGGTGGGGAGCATGAGGTGACATAGTTTAACATGAATGGGACATGGGATGAAGACTGTAAGGCTGCTTTTGTTTCAATTTTTTAAATTTAATGCAACAAAGTGCCGAAGCACGGGGGGTGGGGGCTTCTGCCTAGCCTGTCTCTGCACCCGGCAGCCTCTGCACTCCTTCCAGGGGAGACAGGCCTGTCTTCTAATCCAGCACTCTCCTCCCCGCCAGGAACAAAATCAGAACTGCGGGCAGCCATTTTTAAAGGTCAGTTTTGTAGAGCCAGGGGTTATTCCGTATTTGTACACTCAACCTGGGAGCAAAAATCTGGACCACTGTTCCTCTCTCCTCAGATGCTGCCTGACGTGCCAAATATTTCTGTTTTCTGTTTTTATTTCAGAGTTCCAGCAACTGCAGTATTTTGCTTTTGTATTAGCTACTTAACTTTGCTTGGTCCTGGTCCTTGTTGGATAGTATTTTTCAGGCTGTCAGGTTAAAATCGGAATCATTCTGTAGCTTTGTAGAGAGCTGGTCAGGCCATGAAACTTCCACAGTGAGGAAATACATACAAGAATATCATGTACATTACAGGGATAGATTTCCTCTTCACCACCCAACTGGTAATTTGAAATTGCTAGAATAAAGATCAGGTGGATTTTATAAAGGACAATGAAGACTGCAATCTACTCATGGTTTTGCAATGTCCTCACATCTATTTAGGAAGATAATTAAGCTTAAAAACTATAGTCGATTCTACATAGCATAATGGCAACTGTTCACTGAATTTTCACTGTATGCTTAATTTCATCAAACCCAAGTCACAGTCAGATGAAATATTGTTCTGCCACCTACTAAAATCGAGGAACATCATGTGAGCACATGCAATAGAACCAATGAGCTGAAACAAATATATTTAGATATCTAGACAAGAAATAATACTATATGAAAGTCAGGGAGTAAAGGTGAGAGTGAAATTTGATTGAGATGCTCATCCACAAAATATTTGATGTAAAAGAAAATGAAGAACAAAAAGATGGCGCAAACACTGATCAAATTTGTAATGACTACTTTATACTCAGCATCCTTTTGGCAGACTGTATCCTGCAGCAAAGTCTCTTGCAATCAATTATGATAATTTGTTCGAAAATAAGTGTTTTGTTTCCTTCATGCAAAACATTTCACTTTGCACTTGTGTCAGATGTAGCGATAATTCCGAAGTAAGTGAAAATTCTTCCCTCAGTTTTTGAATTTTATTTTTTGCAGCAATGAACCAACTAACATTACCTTGGTGTGAAAATTACAAATAAGTCAACTGTTTTCAGCAAAGCAATTTATCTTCTAGATTTTGCAAATAAAATAATGAGGTAAAGTGTATATGTTTAAAAACTCCTTCCAAGTTGAAAAAAATCTCTACATTTATTTGGCTCTAGGCCAAGCAACTAAATTAACAAAACTACCGTCATGTGCAAAACCTTGTGTCTGCTTGATAGCACTTGTTTTTTTCAGTGCATTTCAACTGCTATCGGTGTAACTGGCATTAGAGATTGCAAATTTTAAGCGCAAATTGCATTCAGTGCAACTCGAGCTTCCATTATCTTCTGCGCTAGTTTGAAAAACATCGTGCTAGAAGCAGGTTGTGAATTAATCACCATCAAAAGTTCCTGTTAATTGTGCTCATTTGTAGGTCTTCTAGGAGGCTCCAAATACTAAGCTGGATCTTTTGGATCCAAAAACAGTAATAGGTATATTTTTAAAGGTTTTGAATGATTTTCTTTTTCCGTTTACTAATGGACTAACTATTGTGCTCCAATCTAACTAAAAAAATAATTTTTTTATTTTCTAAAAGTAATTTTCAGCCATTTAAAATTGGATTACTCGCAGGCGATGGATTGACACTTTACATTAAAATGTGCACTTTTTGTGATAAACTCAATTCCAGCTGTATTAATCAAACTTCATCAAACTACAATTCTTAAATATAAAAAAATAACTTTAAAACACTTTTTTAATAAGATAATTTTTGAAATGCTTCCCAATTGCATTGGTTCAGACAGATTTTACATTAATCAACATAACAAGTAGGCTTGAGCAGAAACCTGGGGAAAGAAAGATACTTTCAAAACTGGGATGACTTTGGGCGCAATTTGTGCCAGGATCATTAATTGTAGCCAAAGGAGAAACTTTATCCAATTCACTTTTTTCCAAAATCAAGTCAAAATCATACATGATTTAGTACTGGATCAAATTCAAGTATTGCAAAGAAAACTTTGCACATTAGCTCTGTAGCGCCTGTGTATAAATCGTTCTTACTTTATGGATGCTTATTTGGTTAGAAATAAAACAATAGGGAAAATCACCATTAATGCACAAGCCACTCCTCCAAAAAGCATTTAGTGGGCATAAAAAGAGTTACGAGAACCCATCTTTACAACAGATTGAAAAGTGAACATGTTCATATTGAACTATTGTCAATGAGATTGCTGTAATAATATTTTTTTAAAATAACAATGTTAACTGGACTGGTTGCTCACCATTGACATCCCACTTTATTTGAGCCATGAATTGCTGGACCTTTTTACACATTAATAGTGGTGAGCAACATTAGCATGTTATTCTAATGATCGAAAACAGTACAAGCAATCATTTGTTTTCACTTGTCGATTACTTAGTGTTACCTGAAGCAAATCACCTCTAATTTTAACGAATGTTAGTAGCTGCTAGTTATGCTATTTAAAATATATTTGTATTCCATCACCTGTCTTCTTTGTGGGTAGGAGAAAATAATCTTTTGAAAGAAAAGAAAACAAAAACATATTAAAAAACACTCATTTTGCTAAAAATGGATGAATTTTCCTTTGAAACAATTGCTTTCAGAATCAGTAAGCGTTATGCTGTCACTGCTAAATTCTTTGGAACAACTGGAAATCTCCAATTGTGAAGTTTCCAACCAAGTTCAATCGAAGGATTAGTTCTTGGATTTTAGAGTTAGCCTTAAAAGTCTTAACTGCAAGGAAGAAATCCAGCATTTTCAAACCAACATTTTCAAACCATTTTGCTAACAGATACATTGCAAACAAAATGCAACTTATATCTAACTGTTACGGCTGAACACACATCTTGTCCAAAGGTTTCAGCCAACTGGAAACTTGGCCAAATTATTTCAAACCTAACATTCTATTTAGGCTCACATTCATATTTTAATTACATAATGAGAGAATCCATGTTCTTCATATGTAATCCTTTTACCATGGAAAAACTATAAAAACATGCAACAAAAATTGCATGAGCACTGAATTCCAGTCATTTCAGAATAGTTTGTGAAAAAACATAATCAATTTGTTAAGAAAAATCAACACTGGGAATTCAGGCAATGAACTTTGGATTTACCCTTCTTTGGACTATCAACAATAATTTGAAGAGAACATTCAAAACATTTGTTAGGGTTTTTGAAAAGGAAAGCCTAAGGAATCGTCCCAGATTTGCACTAAATGCGGTAGCGGGTGGTTAAAACAATGTTTTCCCACTGGCCGCAAAGGTGGCTTTTCATGTTATATCATCCCAAACCCGGCACAATAGTTATGCATTCCCAGAAAACATGCCATTTCCATGGTGGGCGGGCTCTCATTCGCTCACCACACCATCAGCTCACCGCTTCATCACACTGGGCGTCACATTTAAAGACCAGCCATGCGCACACCTCTCAGTGCTTTCAGCCCACGACTACTGCAGGGAAGAAGTCCACAAAAGGCAAAAAGACTTCAGCCCCATGCTTAATGATGCATCACTGGAAAGCCTTTTGGATGCCGTAGAGGCATCCTCTACCCCCACTCTGGCCGCAGGATGGGCAGCAGCGGGTGGTGGCAGCAGTGGTCAACAACAATGCCCTGCAAAAGAGGACAGCCACCCAATGCCACTACACGATGAATGGTCTCATCTGTTCTGCCAGGGTAACTCACTCTTCTCATCACTCTCAACTCATACACTCACAAACCCATCACGCATCCACAGGGATCTCACACCCCAAGGGACAACCCCCCCCCAACTCTCTCACACACCCTCACATCTCCATCAGGCTCATACCCTCTCGAGCTCATGTCCTCATCCTGTCCATGGCTCCACTCACCATACAAACATTCCACATAGCTCCATATGTCCTGCTCACACTCTCTCCATCTGTTTTCATGCAGGAAAACCCTGCTCACATCAGCAGGGAGAGCTTCCAGACCGGGAGTAGAGTGGCCCACATTAGGCCCTTCACATAATTTGAGGAGCATGCCATTGCACTGACTGGTGAGGATGTAGACCCTGCCTGTGGTGATGGTGAGGTCAGCGGTGAAAACCCACCTGAGGATCCTACACCACATCATCCCACCCTCAGTACAACTGTGAGCACTCTCTCTCTCTCCTGCTTTTGACTCTGCTGTCATGCACTCATCATCACTACTTTGGTTCACAGGGAGCTCTGCCAAGAGACCAACACCTTCAGCCAGTCAGTCCCTCAAGTCCATCCAGGACCTCATCTGCAGTCAAGAGGTCACATCCGCCATTAAAGAGCTGTAAATAAGCAGCCTGGAAGACCTGTCACAGCGCTTACCAACACCCTCTTTCAGTACCGAGACACACACCTCAGTGGGACCTAGATCTAGAGTAGGCTTGGGTTCACAATCTAGTGGTCACAGCACGGACATGTGTCCGCAGCAGGAGGAAACAGGTTCAGCCGAGCTCCCCGCCACTCGGAGGACTGCAAGGGATCAGGCATCTATGAGGTCTGAGTCAGATGATGAACCTCTGGATTTGGCCTGGAGAGACTCTCATCCTGGAGAGTCAGCAGAAGGCGTGGGAACATCACGCAGAGCTGTTGGAAGCCCTCAATAGAGTGGCATTCGAGTCGGAGGAGTGCGTCTGCCTGCTTTCTGATGAAGTGATGCCCACATTTGCGTGTATGGAAGTCTCAATGGGGAGCATGGTGGACGCCATGGAGACCCTGGTCCAGCAGAATACAGAGCTGTGTGCAGACCTGCACTCCATCGCGGGAGTCACGGGTGAGCCCCTGCAGTGGCAACACAAGAGGGAAATGGGGCACCTCAACGTCCCTCCAGGTGCTCCTTCCACTCAACAAGTCAGGCCGGGGCCCTCGAACACCCGGAGCAGCAGCTGGACACCCCTGGGTCATCCACTCAGGAATCTCAGAGGCTGTCCTCTCCCTCCAAGTCCCCTTTGCCTGTGAGCCCCTCAACCTCATCGTCTGTCACTGCAGAGGGAGCACCAACAAGTGATTCTGGAGGGAGAAGTGTGCGTGTGGCAGAGCCTTTTGGAGCCTCGTGCAAGCACTCTCACACGCACGTGGATCCTTCACGTATCACACTCACCTCAATGTCCTGAGCAGTTTGAATGCTGCCTGCTGGAGTTCACTTGCAGTTGTCCATCTGAGCTGACCCGCATCTACACCCACCCAATGATCACACTCCCATGCAGCACCTGATCTCACCCACCACAACTGTCGCTTCACTTTTGATTTAGACAGCATGGTCTGGATTCACTTTCTTGTCAGCTCACCCATCTTTTCCCCTCCCCCAGTCACCCATTTCCTTTTCTCCATCACAGTTGATGCCACCCACATCGATTTCCACCTGCCCTCAGTAAGCCAACAAGCAACAACCTTTTTCCTTTAGGGATGTCCAGGTGAATGTGAATGTTCCCTTCCTTCCTGAAATTCCCACCCCCATCCACATTCACCTCCCTAACCTCTTCCTTCCCATCCCCAAGGTCCGTGTCTGCCTCCAATTCCCCACCATCCACCCTCGGTGTCCCTTCTATTGCTACCATCAAACACTCACCCTTCCACCCTACTGCCTCACTCTGCCCTTGGTCATTCTCACCATTTCTTTATACCACGCCCACCCCATGAGACAGACATGGACCTATCAGACCCCTCCCTTGCATGATCACCTGCACATCCACCCCTTTGGCCCCTCCCCCCTGCACCCCTCTTGACCCCTTCCCCCCTTCACACCTCTTTCCCCCTTCACAATCCTTCTCACCTGAACCCCTTCCCCACCTCAAACCTTTCCCCCCCCCACCTTAGATCTCTCACCCCCCCCTGGAATCCCCCACCCTACTTAGTCCTTCCCCCCTCCCAACTCTTTCCTCCACCTCACTTCCTTCAGCCTCACTTTTTCCTCCAGCTTTACTCCTTTCCCCTTCCTGACTCCTTCCTCCACTCATGTAGCCAGCTGTTGGCATTGTGGCTCAGGAACTGCCTCCACCCTTACTGCTTCCCCTCTATTTCCTCCCCCCCAGACTCCCACCCCTCCCCACACTCCTTCCTCCCGCCAGACTCCCTCCCCTCTCCAGACTCCTTTCATCCCCCTGGACGCCCTGCCTTCCCCGCACTTCTTCCCTTCTCCACAATTTTTCCCTTACATCCCCTTACACCTACCAGTTGCCATCTTCTCCCCCCATTACCCCCTCCACACTCCTTCCCCTGACTCCCAAACTCACCCCTCAACACCTTCACTCCCTCCCTCCCAACCTCACCCCCGACACCTTTACTCCCCCTTCCAAACTCACCCCCCCGACCCCTTCATTCCCCACCACGCCCTCACCCCCCAACACCTTCATTGTCCCCCACAACCACAACCCCCCACTTTCTTTCCCACCCCCCTCCCAACCTTACGCCCCCGACACCTCTTCCTCTCCCAGCCAATCCTAGACCTTCCTCCCCCACCCCCTTGACCATCATCCATTGTGAGCATCAACGGTGACTTTCCAACTTCTGCGATCTGCTTTACAGCAGAGCCATGCACATAAGAATCTACCCAGCATGCCATGGACGCTCCTCCTGTGTGTTGTTGCTGTCCGGCTCCAGCATCTTCTGCCCCTCGGATGTCCACGATGTGAGCAAGGCTCTGACGGTAAGTCCTGAATTCTGCACGTCACAGTTGCCAAGACATGTTCTACATTGACGTGTTTTCCCACTCACGTGGGCGGATGATCCAGCGGTGCGAGGTGGGGAGGTGGGCGGGGGGTGGGGGGTGGGAGGGGAAATAAGTCTGGTGAGCTGGCCTTGTAATGATATGCTGATGTATCACAATGAGGTTCCTGATGTCTAATGGCAGCAAGAAATGTGGCCCCTCATTGACGGGCTGAGCAGATGATCGCAAACTAGTTTCACGATGTTGTGAAACCAATTTTTGGCCTTCTCACCATATCGTCTGCTCACAACGCCGAGCACACCCAATGCCAATGGGCACGGAGAACCTCGGCCTAAGTTTAAGACATCCCACGAAAATGGGCACAGGCTTGCAACTCATGGTTACTTGTGCCCATTCAGTGATGAAGGCAGCACACTAACTTTATGCTGCCTGCTCTTTACCCTAATTGTAGCATGCAGCCAGTTCTCACCATGCTATTGAGTGGCTGCACACCTCAATAAGGGACTCAAAATCATGGGAGACTAGCAGAAGTTAAAGCTAACTTGCACTACTTAAAGCCAGGCTGCACCTCTCAAAGGGGAGTTGCATTGTGGCTAGATCAGGTAGTGGTTGTACAAGTCACTCTGACTTGGAAGGAGACTGAATAATGGCACAATATGGGAAAGATCCTGCTCCATGGTTCTCTGATATTACCCTGGGTGCCTTGGAGGAGGAGGTGCAAAGCAGTAGAGAAATGTTATAGCCATGGTGGGCCAGGAGGCCTTCTAATCAAACACTCAAACGGCAGTGAGACCAGGCAGCAATGGCAGCCAATTCCAGGAGTCAAGCCCCGAGGGTCTGGATGCAGATGCAAAAGGCTCAGTGACTTTACACAAATGGTCAAGGTCAATGAATCCTTCAAATGTCATATCCCACCAACTGCAGCACTAACTTCAGAGGTTAGTGCTTAATGCAATACACTGCCATCACTCATCTACCAACATTCATTCAGAATGTAAATGGTCTGTTCTATCATATGTCATGTGGCAGCATGGTATCCATTGTCTGCATTCCACACACATGTGCATGGGTTGTGGACGGGAGTCATCAGCCATGTAGTCAGCCCAGGAACTGCGCTTTTGAATTGCAATGGTAGCCCAAATGCTGCTGGCACCGAGAACTGCTGCAGGATAAAGGCAGGATCGCTGTTGCCAGAATACATGGCACTGACCTGTATGATTCTCAATATATGGTCACACGCGAGATGAATGTTGAGGAAGCGGAATCCTGTTGGTTGCGGTACATTTCAGAGTTGACATGTGGTGCCTGCAGAGTGATGTGTGCACAGTCAATGGCATCCTGCATTCTGGAGAAACCTGCAATCCTAGCAAAGCCACTTACTCACTCCAGCTGTTGCTCACTGGCAAAAGAAAATGAAGTGTAGTCAGCTCTCTTTTTATAGAGAGCCTCAGTCATCTTCCTTATGCAAAGGGAGATGGCTAACTTTGCGATGTTGCAAATGCCTTCAGCTCCAACATAGTATATAGAAACAGGGAAAATTTATGGCATAGAAAGAGGCCATTCAGCTTGATTCAGTGTCCAAGCTGGAAGGGGCCAGAACTTGTAAAAGTTCATGGCCGCGATCACCCCCTCAGCCACTGTGAATGCTGTCCTTGCCCTGCTCTCAGGTTACAATTGCAGCTGTAGCAGGTGGCAGATTTCAGCGAGGATGTTCTTACTGAAGTGAAGATGTCTGGCATTGTTCCTCACTGAGGTACAGTAGGAGAATTGCTTCAGCACCAGCCACGCCACTCCCTGTAGACTTCAGCAACTTTTGAGAACTCCAGGAAGCATCAAACACATGTACACTCATAGCAACAACCAATAGAAATCAATCACCAGCTAGCTTTTAAGTAGTTGATCTTCTGTTAAATAGCACTGGAGTGGAGCTAGCTTTTGCTGCTAAACACTGTTCAGCCATATATGTTTAAGAGCAGAACATAACTAGATTGTTGAGCTTCAAGCTGGCACAGCTGTCATTAAATCAGAAATACACAATGAGTTACATCATGATCTGCCTATTCTGCACACTTCTCACTGCCATAACCAATATGGGCATGTACACCACCATTTAAGGGCATCCTTGTAATGCCCAAATAATGGGCACAATGGATCCAAATTTTGCACCATCATTTCCTAACGTCAAAACAAAACAGATAAACTCCAATAATCAAAATGAAAACTGTTGTAGGAGTAGGGCTTTTAAGAGTAGGCAATATACAAAATATATATATTTGTGCTGGTTTCATGTCACTCCATTTGCTACACATAACATAGTCAACAAATACAATGATGGATTGTGCTGGTTCTGTTTTAATATATGCCAGAACTATAATAACAGCAAATTTGAGGAGGTGCCCATAGACTCTCATGATAACAGCAAAACAATAATAACAATTGGAGCAAGAACAGAGGGAGATAGCAGAAAGATAAAAGAGTGGTGGCATCAGCAGCAACAAGATCAGGAACAGAGCAGGACCAGCTGGAGGATATAAGAGTGGCGGCATCAGTAGTGAGAGTGAGAGCAACTGGGTTAAAAGAGCGATGGCAGCAGCAGTGAGAGCAAGAAAACAGTGAGACCAGCAGGAGGATAAAAGAGCGACAGCAGTAGAAGCCATGAGAACAAGAACTAAATAGAGATAAAAGAGTGGCAGCAGTAGTGAGAACGAGAACAGAGTGAAATCAACAGAGTGGTGTATGGTTTCAGAGCCCACCAACCATGTTAAAAAAAAACTTAATAAGATGCCAGAGAGAAGTAGTTAAGTAATTGGTTGGTGACAATTGTTTTGTCTCTAAAATCTAAGCTGAGAAATTAAAAATTTCAATTGAATGATTCTAATAAGAAGTGAATTAATAAGAGCAGGTCTAGAGGCATTAAAGGAGCTGGAAAATTAAAATTTTCATTCTTTATAATAAAGGTTAAGTAAAGCATTTCAATTAACCTTCCTAAATTTAACTGATAACAGAAAAAGCGAAAGGAGTAGCTAATGAGAGCCTTTACTTTTTTCATAGTAAGTTTTATTATCTAATAGATAGAAGAATGACAGGACAGCTCAGACCCCTCTGTACATCCTGTTCCATATGGGAACAGCAGGACATTTTCTGTGTCCTGGTGAGACAAAACTATAATAAGTTTCATAATATTATTATGGTTTATTGTAAAGTAGATTTATGGGTGTAAGAGTAGATGGCTCCGTCTGTGTGATTTAATTAAATTAGAGGCAGACAGACTGCAAGGTTGAAATTATCAAAAGGCATTTGAAATGCTAATGTGTAAACATGGATGAGGTCAGCATGTAGGTGCGAAGGAAATTTGCATTTTTAGATTGGCGAAAAAGTTGTTTGGGTTTCAAAGGGATGGTAGGATGTTTACAATTAACAAGATAAATAGGGCAAGGTTATCCTGTTTATTTATCCCAAAAGGTAATGACCATATTGGCAACATGAAATATTTTTATGTTATGGGAAAAGTAAAGTTCCAAAGACATATAGAACAATGGAATTTACAGATTAAAGAGAGAGAAACATATATAAAGAAGGGAAGAAGTTGATGTTGTGGGGCAATGTAATAACTAAAAGGAGTGTGTAAAACAGCCTTGAGGAAGCCTTCAGCAACATTTGCAAAAGTCTGCTGTGTCCAGTAACTAATGTTGGAGAAAAGCCTTTGCAATTTCACAGAGTGGGTGCTGTGGTAAATCTGCTGGCTTGTTATTTCAATTTAAAATCTATTTTGGACTGTTGCCTTAAAGGGGGTGTGTAGTTGGGGGTGAGCTTAATTAGGAATGCTGGTATTTGTTATAAAATTAAGTAACTGTAATCCTATGTATGTGCTAGGAATCTTTTCTTTTGTTAATAAATGTTCTATTTTGGTTTTTAAAATCTCTAAAGGTGTTAGTGGACTCATTACTTCTGAATTCAGTACCCAAATCTTTTCGTAATAAATACAAGTTGCAAAACCATTGTGATAACGTGGCCAAGTTTCCCTTGTGGATTTGGTCCACCTGGCACACATCACCTGCCACATCATAACACTGGATAACCACATGTGTAGGAAGTATTGTCAGCTGCAGCGGCGGGTGAACAGCCATAGGCTGTGGTCCAAATTAGTACCAACGAGACAGATAGAAAGAGGGTTGTGGTCCTGCAGTCAGAGTTTAGGGAGATAGGTAGGAAATTAGTAAGCAGCACCTCAAAAGTAGTAACCTCCAGATTACTATTGGTACTATGTGCAAGTGAGTATAAAAATAGGAGAATAGAGCAGATGAATGTGGGGCTGAAGAGATGTAACAGGAAGGAAGGCTTTAGATTCTTGGGGCATTGGGATCAGTTCTGGGTGAGATGGGACCTGTACAGGTTGGAAAGGTTGCACCTAAACAGAGTCGGGACCAATTTCCTTTACTTGCTAGTGCTACTGGGAAGGGTTTAAGCTAAATTGGCAGGTGTATGGAAACGATGAGGTAGTACGAGAGAGGAATACCAAGGCACAAAGAATATTGGGAGAGACAGACAGCACTGGAATAGGAAATATTGAGGTATTAGGTGGTTTTAGCATAAGGGGGACAGCAATAAAGTCTAAATTAGGGTTACCGTACATATATGTGAATGTGCGGAGGATGGTAAATAAGATTGTTGAGTTGCAGAAGCAGGTAGCTACATGGAAATATATTGTGGAGATAACAGGGACCTGGTTCAAAGAAAGGCAGGGCTGGGTATTAAATATTCCTAGATAGGAGCTGTTGAGGAAAAATAGGAAAAGAAGGAAAGGAGGAGGGTTGCCAGTACTGGCTAAGGAAAACATTGCTGTGCTGGAGAGAGAAGATGTCCCAGAGGGGTCAAGGACACAATCTATTTGACTACCAACTAGTGAGAATGATGTGGAGGGACAAATTTACAAGGAAATTACAGACAAATGCCAGGATTATAGAGTGCCTATAATGGGGGACTTCAATTATCTGAATACAGACTGGGATTGTAGTAGTGTAAAGGGCAGAGAGGGTCAAGAGTTCCTAGTGTGTGTTCTGAAAAATTTTCTACAGCGTATGTTTCTAGTCCAACGAGAAAGGAGCACTGTTGTCATTGAGGCTGCACACAGTGATGATGCTGAAACCATTGAAAATGAAAGCATGTTCCTACCAAATCCATCTTCTCAAATCCTATTCCCTCCTCATCCTACAATATTTTCTGGTGTTCAAGCTGCTGATAGTGTAAGCATGCACTTCTTGCTTTAGCCCACTTGGCTCACCACAACCTTGTACATGCACTTATCTTTTTTCAAACACCCAAGAACTGCCATTTGTCAAGTGCTGATATGAAAGCATAAAGATTAAGAGCAGGACACTGATGAGGAAGAAACACTGTCACTCGATCTCACACTTGCAGCCACCATCAGATACTGGAACTCTACATACTTTAGAGGTTAGCATAGAGCTGGGATTTGCATGTGGGCGGAGACATTGCAGGCATCAGGGAGGGAGAGTTACTTGGACACTTTGTTCCAGGAGGCAGTCACACCCCTTTGGTTAAGTAATACTTTAGGGGTCATAAATTGTCAGGGGCAAGAGGGTGTGACTGCGAGTCAGGCATGTATGGGGATCCAGGATGTAGTGATGGTGGAGTCTCAGCCTTTATCTTTATCCTAAAGGTATAAGGTACTTGTTGCCAACATGAATGAGAAGAAGGACTTCAGAGTGGATGAAAAAACTGACCATGGTGCATGAGACTATTCAAGTGGGGGTGATAGTAGTATGGAACAGGATAGTCAGGGGAATAGATACACTTCTCTGTAGCTGAAACCAGCAGTTCAAAAGGTTCAGTTGGCCTGCCTGGTACAAAGGTTCAGTATATCTCTTTGCACTGGAGAAGAACTTGGAGTGGGAGGGGGAGGATCCAGTTATCATGGTCCATAGAGGAATCAATGACATAGGTAAGGCCAAGAACGAGTTTCTGCAAGGAAGTTTCAGGGAACGGCTTCCCAATGAATAAGCAGGACATCAAGGGGTCTCTAGATTACCACCTGCACAAATTGACATAGGGTCAAGCAGATTAGCGAATTAAGTGCATGATTCAAAGAGCGGTGTGAGAAGAAAGGGTTTTGATTCATTGGGTACTGGCAGCAGTACTGGGAAAAGACAGAGCTGTTCCTTTAAGACAGGCTCCACTTAAATCAGCCTGGGACCAACATCCTGAGCTGTGAATAGGGCTAAAAACTAAATATGGGGTGCGGGGGGCAGAATTGGGGCAGTGGAGGGGTCAGATGAAGGCAAACTTAGTAATCTAAAGAGAAAAATTAAAATAATAGAGCATTACAGCAATATGGGAGAAAGCAGAGTGGGATGGGAAGAGTCAGCAAGTTTAATGGTAATAGTGCATCAGCGAATAAGGTCCATGCAAAGAACAGTTACCATCCTGACTTGGAAATATATCGCCGTTCCTTCACTGTCGCTTAGTCAAAATCCTGGAACTCCCTTCCTAACAGCACTGTGGGTGTATCTACACCACATGGACTGCAGTGGCTTAAGAAGGCAGCTCACCACCGCCTTCTCAAGTGCAACTAGGGATGGGCAATAAACGCTGGCCCAAGCCAGTGAAGCCCACATCCCGTGAATGAATTTTAAAAAAAGGTGGGAATGTAAGCTGTGAGGAGGATTCAAAGAGGTTGCAAGCAGATATAGACAGGTTGAGTAGGCAACAAGGTAGCAGATGGAGTATAATGTGTAGAAATATGAGTTTATTCACTTATATAGTAAGAACAGAATAACTGAATATTTTTAAAAAAGCGTGAAACTTTTAAATGTTGATGTTCAGAGAGATTTGGGTGTACTTGTACAAGGAATATTTTAAGTTAGCATGCAGGTTAAGCAAGCAATTAGGAAGGCAATTAGAATATTACAAGGGGATTGGCGTACAAGAGTTAGAAAGTCTTGCTAAAATTGTACAGGGCTTTGTTGACACCACACCTTGAGTACTATGCACAGTTTTAGTCTCCATATTTAAGGAAAGATACACTAACCTTGCAGTGGTACAGTGAAGGCTCACTAGATTGGTTCCTGCGATAAGAGATTTGTGCCATGATGAGAGGTTGAGGAAATTGGGCCTATACTTTCTGGAGATTAGAAGAATGAGAGGTGATCTCATTGAAACATACAAGGTTCTGAAGGGGCTTGATAAGGTGGACACTGTGGGGTTGTTTCCACTGGCTGGGGAATCTAAAACATGAAGGCACATGAAGGATAAGGGGTCTATTGTTTTGGGCTAAGATGAGATGGGTTTCTTCACTCACTCTACCCCAGAGCGTACAAGATGCTCCATCACTGAGTGTCTTTAAGGTAGAGATAGACAGATTTTTAGCCTCTCAAGGGATTGAGAGATACGGGGAGCAGGCAGAAAAATGGAGTTGAAGCAGAATTTGAGCTATGATTGTATTGAATGGCAGAGCAGGCTTGAATGGTTGCATGGTTGATTCCTACTTTCATGTTTTTACATTGTTATATGTAGAATACTATACTGTGCTCTTTTAATATTCTCTGGCGATTCTCTCCTCAAACCCCATACTTGTTTCCTTGATCCCTTTCTTAATCTACTTTCTCATATTCTTTTATATTTTCACAGTTTTATTGTAATACAATAAATTTAGCCTCATAGATGTGCATTTCTTCTCAGGAGGCTGTGGAAAGCCATTGCTGATGTCAGTGGAGTTTTAGATTCAAGATGATCATCCTTCCCCAGAAGAAGGATGACGCATTGTTCTGGATTTCATTGTTGGAAGTCTAAGGTAGGAAAATTTTGATGAAAACTGGGATAAATAGACTTTTTAATGAGGATCTAATAAGGATTAGGAAGCCAAAGATTCCAGTTGCCATATGGTAGAACTAATGATCTAATCTTTATTTATTCTCAAGCTGGGTTTTTTTTACTAAATATTCACAAGTTAAGCCTGAGTCGGTCCAGATATTCAGTAATAATTAGAACGCTGAATAATATTAACATTTAAAGTAATGAATCATTAAAATATGGGGGCAATTTTAGCCTCACTTGCCCTATGGGAAGCTGACTGGATTGGATCAGTCACCTATTTTACACCCTGCCTGATTGATCAAAGCGTAAAATAGGAGGTTGACCCAAACCTCCCTATTTACCACAGTATCACAGCATCTTAACATTGCAGAAGGAGGCCATTTGGCCCATCAAGTCTGCACTGGCTCTCTGAAAAAGCATTCCACCTAGTCCCACTCCCTGCCTTATCCCCATAACCTTGCACATTCTCTCTTTTCATGTAGCAATCCAATTCCCTTTTGAATACCTCAATCAAATCTGCCTCCACCACCCTCTCAGGAAGTTTGTTCCAGTCTCCAGCCACCCTCTGGGTGAAAAACATTTCCTCACATCACATTTACTCCTTTTGTCAAATATTTTGAATCTGTGCCCTCTAATTCTTGATGTTCTCTTGAGTGGGAACAGTTTCTCACTGTTTACCCTGCCCATACCCCTCAGGATCTTAAAAGCCTTTGTCAAGTCTCCTATCAGCATTTATTTTGCCAAGGAAAAGAATTCAAACCTCTCCAATCTATCCTCATAGCTACAGTTCTTCATCCCAGGAATCATTTTTGTGTACCTCCTCTGTACTCTCTCCAATACCTCCACATCCTTCCTCAAGTATGGCACCCAGAACTGGACGTAGTACTCCAGATGAGGCCCAACTAGTGCTTTATACAAGTACAACATGGCCCCCTTACTCTTCTACTCAATGCTCCAATTAATAAAGTCTAAGATGCTATATGCTTTATTAACTGCTCTCTCAACATGCCCTGCCATCTTCAATGACCTATGTACATATACACTAAAGTCCCTCTGTTCCTGCACCTCCTTTAGAGGCTCTCCCTTTTTTTATATACTGTCTCACCATATCCTTCCTTCCAAAATGAATCACCTCACACTTCTCTGCTTTGAACTTCATCTGCCACTTGTCTGCCCAATCCACCAACATGTCTATGTCCTTTTGAAGTTCAAGACTATCCCCATCACAGTTGACAACATTTCCAATCTTCATACCATCTGCAAATTTTGAAATCATGCCCTGCACATCACAGTCTAGGTCATTAATATATATCAAGAAGAGCAAAGGTCCCAACACTGACCCCTGAGGAACTGCACTACAAACCTTCCTCCAATCTGAAAAACAACCATTTATCACAACTCTGTTTCCTGTCACTCAGCCAATTTCTTATCCAAGTGCTTATTTTCCCTTTTACTCCATGACTAGGATTTTGCTCACAAGTCTTTTGTGTGGCACTGTAATAAATGCCTTTTGAAAATCCATATACACCACATCAACAGCGTTCTCTTTATCAGCCTTCTCTGTTACCTTCTCAAAAGCTCCAGCAAGTTAATTAAACATGATTTTTTCCTTGATGAATCCATGCTGTCTCTCCTTAATTATCCTGCATTTGTCTAACTGATTATTGATCTTATCACATACGATAGTTTCCAGAAGTTTCCCAATCACTGAGGTGACACTGACTGGCCTATAGATGCTAGCTTTATCCTTGCATCTCTTTTTGAACAAGGGTGTAGCATTCACTGTTCCCCAGTCTTCTAGCACTTTCCCTGTGTCAAATGAAGACTGGAAGATTATTACTAGTGCCTCTGCAATTTCCACTCTCACCACACTGAGAGTTAGTTTAAATTAGTCCCACCCACTGCTCTCATGCCCACTCACCCCCGCCCCCCATGTCTGTGGATCAATTTTTTTTCAATCATTAGCAATATTTTCCTTTTTTTTTACTATAAACCTCTGACAGATCAAAAATAAATTAAATAGATACCAATTAGCCAGCTGAACCCTATCATAGTAGGTTTGATAGTCCGATGCATTTACACTTTGTTGGATTGTGCCTAACAAGTGTGACGAAAAGGGCCATTTAACAGCTGTGTACAATAAATTGGTGAAAACTGGCCAATTTTACCAACTGACTGAAAACGCAGTATATGAATGAAATTAGAACTAGTTAAACATTCCTGACATAACATTGCTATTGGTTAAACTCATGCTTGGGTGTCAAGATGGCTTAAATTATGTTGAAAGTTACACCTGATGAACTGAGTATGTATTGCCAAAGACCAGTTAGTTACTATACTTTCCACAAGACGATCTCTACTCTCTGGAGAAAACCGGAGTAAGCTAGTCTTCAACAATGCCCTCTCATCATTCAGGCACATGGAGAAACATTTGAAAGACAGCAGAGGTCTTAAATTTCTCTGTGACCTGTTATAACAGATTTCTTAATCCATTTATAATAACACAGGTTAATGGTCTCATTAAAATAGCACAAAGAGGAATTTGACATCAGCACATTAACTAGCACACTAGAAAAAGTGCTCAGAGGAAATTTAACTCCCTGAAGTTAAAGGGGATGAAAATCCACAGCCCGTCCTGTGTATTGCCACCATAAGCCTAGCAGTAACGCAGTAGAATTGGAAATTAGTCTGAGATTCGGTATCCTTGCTTGGTTTTTGTACCATCTTCTTTGAGGTGGAGCCTGCATGCACCCCAAGCAACAGCATGCTTGTCTGAGGTTGTGGGATGGGGTATCCAGGCTGAGAGGTTTCCTGTTCCTGCTTTGGGAACCTGATGGTGGGCTTGTGTGCCAAGTGAGCACAGGCAGAAAGACCTGAGGCCAGCAGAAGTAATCTCTACCTCAAGATGCAAGCAGGTGCCCCTGAAGATATTATAGGCTATTCCACATATTTCCTAGGCAGGGGAGGTAAAAGGTGCCACCACCCCTTCACGAATAGACTGGAAACCTCCCACAACCACATTCTCCAACAGAGATTTTCCGTGGGGGTATCCTGTCATGTTGCTATGTGGCTTTTCAGGCTCAAACTGTTTAAAGAATCTAGTTTCTCTCATGTGAGGTTGCTCCTGGATTGGCTGAGGCCTACCGCACAGTTTCTGATGTTTTTTATGGTTGCATGAGTATCCTGAATTTCTGTTTCCACTCTAAGTGTAGCCCAAAACTCAGGAATTGGCACCACTGCACTGAATAATTGTTGAAGACTCAACAAATGGATGAAAGATTCTGGCAGATGTGGCAGAAGAAAATAGGGTGAAACGTATACTCCACTAGTTATTTGGTGTTAGTGTGCAGTGTAGTAGACTACTGTGCAGTCTAAACTCTTCACATCAATGAATCAGCAATATTAGCTTAGCCTTTTATTCATCTTTCCAACCCAGTGTTATTTCTTCTTTTTGTTGTTTATACAATTACATCCACCTTTTATTAACTTCTAGATCTGTATTCTCAGAATTGTGTTTGTCTTGTTTTCTGTCATTATTTTTGGTTTCATTCTTTTTCTCTAACTCCTGTACTTGAAACTTAAATTAACTGTCTGCTCACTCAATGTTTTTGCTCTTGCTACCTGCCAGCTCCATTAATAACTTTGCTGTGTCACCTTATGGTTTTCTAATCTCCAGTACTTTTGAGCACAAAAACAGAAGTGTCAATCATCTCACTGTGGGGAAAAACTTAAGGCTGACGGGCACTGAAAAATTCATAGTCAAAGCAAATTGTATTTGCATGCAACATGGAAAATTTGAATGTATGCAATGGCCTGTGTTCCCCCAATACATCAGAAGGCCTAACTCAATAATGGGAACACTGGAAATAAAGCAAAACACACACTTGTATCTAGTAAGAGGAAGGAGGTCTGTGAAGAGGATAAAAGGACCACTGTTAAAATATGAAATATTAGAATATTGGCAGAACAGGTTGATGCCAGGAGAAAGGGGGAGATTCAAAGAGAGAAAATGAGGGTGGCAAACAAAAGGCATCCTCACTTTTTTCAGGGATATTATTAGCTCATCTTTGTAAACAGGAATATTTAGTGAAAAAGTGACATACACTGTATGTATATTTGTATTTGGATATTTTATTTGATTGGTTGCCTTTTAGTGAATGTAAAACTTTAGCCAATAAGTACATTTCGTAGACAATGAACATGTCAGCCACTTAACGATGCTGCATTGGCATGTCAGAGCCACGGCAGATGAAAAGCTTTAATTATATGGTAGACTCTGAGTGTTCAACCTTTGTGTTTATTGATTTTAAATGATTTAACTCAAGCAGGCTATGTTTTTGAACAGTGCACTTTGCACTGGTATTTAAATATTTAAAACCCATGGCCACAAAAGCTGAATTCTTTAAATAAATTCACTTCAAGTGTCTCTTAAATTTTGCATCTGTAGGGCAGAGAGTGAAGAACCCATTGTTGAAGATTGTAGCAACAGCTGACTATAGTGCATACTGCTGGTGAAGATAGCCATTAGTCTGGGTTCAGCAATGTGCTCTCAGTTAACTGACAACTTTCAATGGATTGCCTCAGACATCCTCATATTTCATACTAATGTCTCATTAGGAACAGCCAAGGAGTTACAAAGATTCATGCATCACATACTGAACCAACAAATTATGGTTGTTTGAAAAAAGCACATCAAAACCTACTCTTAAAAAACATCTGGCTAATCTGATGATTCGTAATCAAAATCAAAATGATTAATTTCTAACTTATGTGGATAAACTATATCTGACTGAATCCCAAGATTAGATGTGGTTACTTTTTCTGGCTGTTTCCCAGAATATGTTCATGTATCTGTATAAGTGTAAATATACTCAAAAACATGGGAACCAACAAACCATTCTTACACATGATCAAAAAATGATGGAAATATTCAGCAGGTCTGGCAGCATCTGAAACAGAGGGGAGGATCTTCCGGCCGGCAAGCGGGGGCGGGGCTCACTCGAAGGACTGCTGGCATTGAAGGCAGATGATGAGCCTCTGGAATCATCCATTAGATGGCAGATGCTGGATGCCCAGCAGGATGTGCAAGAGGATCTGATGGAGATCCATGAGGGTAAGCATGCCATGGTCTCTATTGCGGAGGAGTCCATGTAGAGCATGAGCACTGTGTTGACCCTCATGGCCATGCACATTGCCTCCTCCATTGTGAGAGTGGCGACTTTCATGGACAGGCAGCTCCAGGGACAGAATCAAGGGTTCCTGGGGTTGCACTCGGACTTGCAAGCCCTCACACAGGCAATGACCTCAGGTGGCCAGTGCCAATCTGGGAGATGGATGAGGCACCCAGTATCCCAGCTAGGTGCCCATCCATCAATGGCGAGCAGGGAGGTGCAGAACAACCTCACATTGGCACATGAGCTGCCTGTCGTCTCTGTGGGCTCCCCTCAGGACACTCTGGATGACGGCAGCAGCTCCTCCACCCCTCTGCCAGTGACCATGGCATCTGATGAGACTGCGACAACTCGGGAGATGCTAGATGTGGCACTGTCCACTCCCTCCTAGATGGGGTCAACACAGCTTCCACTAGCCAGAGGGAGACTGCCAAAGATCAGCCGGCTGCCTCCAATGCCACTGCCAGCGAGGCGGGGGGGGGCACTAAGACGTAGCACTTGCAAACGTAAGTTTAAGGCAACATGAGCACAAGAGGGACTGGTCACGGGTGATCTCCTGTACTGTATTGTTTTGTTCATGTTTACTGGTCTGGGAATGAAGACTAGAGAAGGTTATGTTAATTTGTTTAGATTGTCAAAATGAGGTAAATTTTGTTTTTGTCCTAATGGCCTGAGTATGCTTCACCTTTTTATTATTTGCAGGGTACGCCAGCATGTAATGCTGGACATGAGTGGCTCTGAACTTTATTGCACAGGCACTGAGTGGACTTTGGGGTCAAATGAAAAGGTCATTTCAGATATCCTGGCATGAGGTGGAAACTGGTCTTTGGCTGAAGGCCTAGCTGAAGGAACTCTGGATCATGGCATCCCTAGTGTCCCTGCCTCCCTGAAGGATCCATAGTTCTGCCTCCACACCCTCAGCATTATCGTCACCGTGCTCCTCTTCTGATTCACTACTGGATTGATCCTCTGTGGCCTGTGCAGCTGCGTCAAGATCCTCTTCCTCCAGTGGGTCCCCCCTTGCCGGTGCCAGATTGTGCAGAGTGCAGCATGTGACCACTATCAATGACACCCACTCTGGTGGGTATTGTAGTGCTCCCCCTGAATGGTCCAGGCATTGAAAACGCATCTTCAGAAGACCTATGGTCCTCTCTATCACCGCCCTTGTGGAGTCATGACTCCTATTATAAAGCTGCTCTGCCTCTGTTTTAGGGTGGTGGAGAGACGTTATAAGCCAACATTTCAATGGATAGCTGTTGCCACCCAGCAGCCATCCATCCAGTCGGGCTGGAGCACTGAATAGCCTCAGTGCCTGGGAGAGGATATAAACGTGATGGGAGCTGCCAGGGTACTGTGCACAGACTTGCAGAATCTACACCCTGTGGTCACACACTATCTGGACGTTCATTGAGTGAAAGGCACCCGGCTGACCTGCTGGCACCTTGATGACCACATGTGTGCAGTCTATTGCACCCTAGATGTGGGGGAACCCAGCAATCACTGCAAAGCCTCTGGCTCGCTCAGCCTGGCTAGCCTCATCTGTACGGAAATGAATAAATATCATTACCCGCTTCTGTCACCAGCTTGACATTAATGTGGACAGCTGATTGGGAAACTCCATAAAGATCCCCCACTGACCCCTAGAAAGAGCCTGAGGCATAGAAGTTGAGGGCCACTGTGACCTTCAGAGCCACTGGCATGGGGTTTCTACCTGCACAGTTGAAGGTGATCTCAGGCGCAATCATCTGACAAATGGAGGTCACGGTCTGCCTGGAGCTTGCTTCGGCATTGCACCTCAGACATATTAAGGTAGCAGCATCGCCGCATGTAAACCCTGGCAGCAGGATAGTGGTGTCTTCTGTGGCCCCTTCTGCCTTGGACAGCCTGCTGGCCCTGCGCCCCTTGTACCTGCACCTCTCCTCCCATAGGTCACTCCCCTTGAAGCTGCATTCGGACGCCTGGCCTCCTCTCCCTCTCTTTCTCCTCAGAGGAGGTGCCTCTAGCGGAGACCACAATCCCTATTATCAGAGTTACAGAAGGCTGCCTGATCCCTGGAAGGGTCCACATGGTCAAAATCCTCTGGGGGCCTTGGAGACGCCAATGAATCCTGGAATGAAGCCTAGAAATGCTAAGAATGAAGCTCAGAACAGAGATGAAGCTGTCAAGTTCAAATAAGCAACCAGCAGCAAACTATCTCCTAAACTCTTTACTACTCACACTAGCATTGCTGCTGACCCTTTTTATCCTGCCCTTGGATGAGGTTTTCCAAAGTGTGGGCTGCCCGCCTTGTCCATGCGACGAGCGCGAAATCGTGCAGGAAACATAAAATCGGGTTCAATTGCCTTTTTAATGACCTGAGTGGACTTTTAATTGAAGATGGCCCTGGCTCTGACACCCATGCGCGCGCCCACCAACCTGAAGCTTGTGCGCATGCAGAATGACATTGGGATGCTCCCCCAACATCTTCTCGTGCTATTTTACGCCTAATCGGGTCGGGCGCGCGCCCGCCCACGAAGCGTAAAATTCTGCCCCATGTAAATAATAACATGCTGCTGACCTTATATTACTCTAGAATTTTCAAAAGGCATTTTAAAAATGAATGCTTTGAATGTTTCTCATATTGAACGCAACTGTAAGCTCTGATGATGAGCCGCTCATAATGTATTGATCAGGTACATTTCTGAAGTTTTCAATAATTAAATACATCAAAATTTTAGCAAGCATTAATGCCTAAGTAGCAGGCATTGCTCATATCTGTGACCATACTGATGCTTCAATACATGCTTCATGGATAAAGACAGGACTAAACTAAATAATTCTGTACTTTTTAAAACCAAAAAAATACTGTGCTTTTCTCCAGCCGTACGTAGCAGGCTTTTCTCTGCGTTGTTTTATATAATATGTATATGTAGAGAAATTCTGGGAATGACAGCTAACACCCTACTAATCACATATTTCCGATATGTGGATGATACTTTCACTATATTTAAATCCACAGCTACATGTAATGATTTCCTTACATGTATTAATGGGCTCCATCCTGAGCTAAAATTCGTCTTTGAAGTGGAGTAATCAAATGAATTCTCCTTCCTTGATGTACTAGTTGAGAAATCTGCCGGGGGTTCTCTACTGCAGTCTACCGCAAGCCTACCTTCACTGGTCAATATACGCATTGGATTTCCTACAGTTCCACACGCTGTAAGATTGGTCTTATCATCAACCTTGTAAGTAGGCCCGAGCCATTTGCTCACCATACAAGCTTGATACTGAAATAGGGTGCATCAACAGCATCCTGCAGAATAATGACTAACCTGATCAGATCATTCCGCATTGTATATTATGCAAACTCATGAACGGGCCTAAGGCCATCACTTTTGGTCCTTTGGAAAAGTGCCCAGTCTACCTCAGATTACCCTGGAAGGGCAATGTATCTCAAAAGAATTTGAGCGACAGGTGAAGCTAGCTGTTTCATGCTGCTACAATGCAGTATAACACAAGTGGTATTCGGCACTAACAGGATGCTGCTGTCAAGCCAAAAAGACATTCTGCCTTTCAAATGAGTAATGTGGTATATGAATTTCAGTGCCAGTATGATGCTCGGTATTTAGGCCGTACATCCCAAAGACTAGTGGATTGTATCAAACAGCATGTCCCAGCCACAGTTCGCAATGGGCAAGATAGAGACTGTACCCAACCAGCCTGTGCTTGCAAAGCTCAAAACACAGTGTCCAACATTAGATGTGATTCCGTGATTGGACAACATTTGCTAAATAATCCTCGGCGTGCTAAGAATTACGCTGACAGCTAATTTAAGATTGTCAGTTGGGCTCTCAGTGTGGTGCATTTGTGTGTACTAGAAGCTACATATATTAACAGGTCTGTTCTTTGCAGACAGAAAGAACATGTACACATATTGCGCCTGTTTCAGCTAAACTAAATAAGTGACAGCCATTTGCTGACTCATTCCTCCGGGCAATGCCTTGACCAATCAGGGTCAAGCTGCCTGGTTTAAATTTCAAACAATGTTTGGCAGTTAACTGTCAGTCACCATCAACTGGTGCATTCTCCATGGCAATGCCTCTACCAATCTGTATTCTCTTCTCATACAGTATAAATTGTTCGTTTTCCCCTTATGTTGGCATTATTGCGAAGTGTCATGATGAGTGCAAGATGAAAAGCTTCAACATGTCTCTTTTTTCAGCAATATCAAATTCTGTACCACTAAATGACTAAAAGTGTAGATGTGTTCTTTTAGAATGCTGCTCTAATTTACCCCTAAAAATAACCTAGAAAATCTTCCGATTATGTTCATGTTGTTGCAAGCAATTAATGACTAGGGGAAATGTTTTGCCTATTTTTGTATAAGTTTCTGTTTAACTGCTAGCTTATGAGTAAAATATAGATTCTATCTACAGTTCAGAGACCGCTTGCCAAATTGAGAAATTATTATTTTCTTGATTTGGCTTGAGTTGGCATGGAATTTGATGTATTTTTGCCCATTCTGGATCAAAGAAAACAGATGAACCAAGAGAATTTGGCTCATCGACCCATTCCTCTTTCCTACAACTGTACAGACCTTTGTTACATCATGAAGTGAAGATATTTGCATAATTGCCATTTATTACTTTTAAAATGATCTTTTAAAATAAATAATGGATCTGCTTTTGGTTTCACAATAATTTAACTGGAACAAAGGCTTAATCTTCAAAATCTCATCTGGAATGTTCTGTGCCATTTAATCTAATGTGCAACAGTACTTCTTTAGTGCTGAAGGGGAATGAAATAGTCATTAGAATTTACAAAACTATAGTAAAGATGATAAAAATGTATTAAATGTTTTATGTTCAGTCTTAAATGAACCAAGAAATCACGGACTATTGGTTGTAAATGCTCAACATGAAAAACTGCGCCCAGCTCCCATTAACATAGATGGAAGCAACAGCATGGAAACAACATCATAGATCACCTTGTAGAATTAGGTATGTGCAAATTTTCTATATTTGAATACACAATGTTTGACTTTTCTCTGGAGAAACAGCGTTTACCAAAGTAGTTGCTGCTAAATACTGTAACAGCCAGAATTGTAGTTCCACCAGGTACCTTGATTTTACTTTATTGCTGAACAAACCATTTGAAAGGGCCAAGCACATCAAGTGATGTACCTGGAATTAGCTTGGTTCACATAAACTGCCTAACTAGGCTGGTTTATTTCAGGTGGTGAAAGTTCATGCATTAAGGTTGAACATTTGATCCAGGTAATTAAATATAATGGAGCTGTATTTAATCATTCCAGCACTAGAGAATTATCAAACCAAAATGCAAGGGCACAAATTCACAGCATCCTCTGTTCAGTAATTACTTGGGAATGTTATTCTGAAGACTACTGGCAAATCTGTCTTCCAATTAAAGAATAGGAGTGTGAAGTTGATTTGCTTTTTTTACATAACCTTAAGCTGTAGCTTGATTAATATAAAACTACATTTCTGTTGCACCTGTGTTGCATTATTACATTCAACTCAAATGTATGTCCCAAGGAATAGTGTTCACTGAAGGCAGTATTCTCTAAAGGCAGATCATCATATTCCAAAGTATAGCTGTGCTAGTCCACTAAAGAATGGAGGACATTAAGTTTTCAGTACAATATACACTTTGATTTACATACTATAATTTAATGATGGTTTAGTGGTAAGCTGATTTAGCAGACACTCAATATATTGCAAAACCCAAGTTCAAATTGCAACTGGTGCTTGAATGTGATTTTTCATTATTGTACATTGCCCAGCATATGATATTTTTCCTCCCTGTGTATGAGAGTCTGTCATGTATTACAAAGCCAGTAATATTTTGTTATCCCTGCATGGCAAGACACTTCATTACAATACAGCATAGGAACAGGAATAGGCCATTCAGCCCCTCAAGTCTGTTCCACCATTCAATTGTTCAATGGCTGACCTGTACCTTAACTTTGTTTACCCACCTTTGATCCTCAGTCCTTGATATCATTGCAAAATAAAAATATTTCAAACTCAGCCTTGTAAATTTTAATTGACCTAGCATGTATTACATTTTATGTTAAAAATACTCTGACTTTATCTGGCCTAGATCTAATTTTAAGATTTTGCCATCTTGTTCCTGATACCATCACAATATATGTTTCTTTCATATCCACCCTATAGAATCTCTTTATCATCACTTCAAACAACTCAATTAGATTGCCCTTCAACATTCTAAACTCAAGGGAATGTAGACCAAGTTTATGCAACTTTTCCTAATAATTTAACTCTTTAAGCCCTGCTATCATTCTGGTGAATATGCATGTTATTCTTTCCAAGATTAACAGGCATTAACTGACATTTGCGGCCGGATTTTTGTTACCAAGGTGAGTAGCTCCAGTTGGGAAATTTCCCAACTCAAGCTACCCACCTCGTTATAAGTTGCCCCTTTATGTGCTGTTTTTGCTCTGGGGTTAGGGTCAGGCCCACTGCCCTAGGAGCAGATCAAAGGTGGCCACAGGGCCGGCTGGATGCCAAGGTGGGTTGGTTAAAAGGCCTGTCTCAGTTCTCTGGGACTTTGTCCCAGTTGCTTGGTTACATTTAGGCCTGCTAGACCTCACCCCTCACAGACCATCAGGCCCCAGCCCACCCACCCATTTCCGATGCCACCATCTTGCCAACTCAGCGCCAACTAATGCGCTCCGCCCACCCCCATGGCCCTTTACAGTCCCCATGCCAATTCAATGCCAAATCATGTCCCCCACCCACTCCCAATGGCCCTTCATACCCTCCATGCCCATTCATCCAGTATACATGTACAGAACCAATGAACATTATAGTAACAATGGCATGTGTGTGAATTTCTTTTTACACCGGCACAGGGAAGTGTTGATTTTGCTTGATTGACATTTCTATGAGGTTATAGTAAGTTATTTCTCTGCAATCTCTTTTGCCAATGTCTCAATTTTGCACAAGGTTGAGAAGTGTCAAGTGCTTAAAGCTTCCATTATTGATATCTTAACGGTCTGTTTCATTGACACTTTTGTAGGAACACAGGCTTTTTTTTCCAAAAAATTACGAAAAGGTGTTTTTTTTTACTAAGGAGCTTTCACATGTCATTGTTACTCTAGGGCTCATTGGTTCTGCACATCATGTATACTGGGTAAATGGGCAAGGAAGGGTCATGAGTTGGCATGGAGGGTATGAGGGGCCACTGGGGGTGGTGGGGGCATGAATTGGCATGGGGGCTATAAGAGGCCATGGGTGTTGGTAGGGGGCATGAGTTGGCAGGGAGGGGTTATGGAAGGAATAGGTAAGACCTTTTGAAGTTACCTTTCAAAAGTTCCTGAATCCAGACTAAGGTTCACAATTCTTCTGAGATCCATGAACCATGGGGATGAGGAGAAATTTTTCCTCTCAGAGGGTCATGAGTCTTTGGAACTCTCTTCACCAAAGAATGTTGAAGGCAGGGTCATTGAATATGTTTAAGGCAGAGATAGGTACATTCTTGCAATCGTCCCGTCTGCCATTTTTAAATGGCTCCAAGGTCCTTCTGACTCTGCAAAAATCTAGCTCTCCAGATGGGATCTGAGTAATGCTTTGTGCAAATGATGCATAACTTTCTCATCTTTGAATTTTAATTTGCTTGAAATAAAGGGCAACATTCCAGTAGGTTTTTAATTTTTTTTGTATTCGTGCAGTAGCTTTTAGTGATTTAGAAATCCCTTGTTTTTCTATAGCTCCTAGTCTCTTATCATTGAGAAAATATTCTGATTTGTCTTTCTCAGGTGCAAAATGAATAACCTTACATTTGCCTAGGTTGAACTCTGTCTGCTATAATTTTGCCTGCTCACTTAGTCCGTCTTTGCGATGGCCTACTCCAATCCACTCAATTTACTAATTTATTATCATCTGCAAATATGATCAAGTCATTATCGTATCTGGTAAAAGCTGAGGCCCTAATTCAGATCCCCAGGAAACACCACTCGTCACATCCACCAATCAGAGAACAAACCCTTATCCCTACTCTCAGTTTCCTACCTGCCAACCAATGACTAATCCATGTATAAGGTTACCTTCAATTCTGTGTGCTCTTATTTTTTGATAATCTCTTGTGCAGAACTTTGCTAAATGCCTTTGGAAGCACAAATAGACAATCTCCGTACTCACTTCACTGCCCATCACATGTTGGTGACCTCCTCAAATAATTAAATTAAATTAGTCAGGCCTTACCTACTATTCACAGATCCCTGCAGAGTCTCTTTGATCAGCTCATACTTGCTCAACTGTTCACTAACTCCATCTCCAATGATAGGTATCTGGTTATCTGATTTCTCCCTCTTTCCTAAATAATTAAGTAATATGTGCATTTTTCCAGTCAAGGCACAATCCCTGAATCTAGAGAGCTTTGGGAAAGGCTGACTAATTCATCTGCATTTCTTCACCTATTTCTTTTAATACCTCGGCGTGGAAACCTTCACAGCCCAGGCATTTTCGATGTTAATTTCAATTATTTTCTCATCATTACCTTTTTTTTAAAACATATTTTAAATCCACCAAGATGACTTATTTTATGGCCAGCTTAAAGTTGGCATTTTGTGCTTTACCTCTATTGTTAAAATGGATACCAAGTACACATTGTTCCACAACCTAATGCAATATACGTTCGAAGCTCAGAGGTGGTAGTTGTTACGTATAGATAGTATTTGTGCAGATTGCAGAGCTGTTTTGATTGTACACAGATTTAAAAAATACTACAGTTTATATATTTTCATAATTGCTAATCACAATTTGGGATTTAATATGGAACAGGTTATGTTCTGTATATACATTTCACAATTTTAGCTTATTGTTGTCCCTCTAATTTATATATTTACAATTGCCATTTTTACAGAATGATAAACCAACCAAAATGAGTGAAACAAATAAAAGTAACTTTTTTTCTGTTTACAGAGGATGCAATGTCATTACCAACTGTTCTAAATTATGTAGAAAGATTAATACTTGATATGCAACAGGGATCTTTATGATTTCAATAATCAGCAATCTCAAACATCTTTGATACTGTATTTCTGCAATAATCTGTAACTACAGATTCCAATTTGCGGGCATAGTTGTCTTACCTCCTTCCATAACTGTTGTTCCTTCTTCTGTAATAAGTTTCCCAGGTCCAGCTTGAGTGTAAGCATTCAGGTAGAACTTATATTTACTGCTGGTGTCCAGATCAGACACTACTATCTTGGTTGTATCAGGATCCGTAACATTAATAGTATTCAAGGCACCAATTTCTTCTGTGTCATTAACTGTAAAATAAAACACGTAACTGTGAAACTTTTGTAATTAAGGGTCTGTACCTGGAAGATTCAAAGAAAAGAATTTTCATTGTTAGTTCAGCAACTAATTGAAGTAAATGAATAGCTACAGAAAAGCCGCACTTCTGCTTGATGTGCACAGTTTTTTTTGCCAAATGCGCGCAATGACGAGAATACTGGCCTTTTTCTCTCCCAGTAGGTTGGTTAATGCATACCTTCTCTTTAGATAGTAAAGTTTTATTTCCCTTGCTAGCATAAAGGACCTTCTTCTCTGCTCTTTTCTCTCAGGATATTCATATGGCTCTGATTTTGTGATATCAATGATGGCAAAACTGTCAATGTTCACCTTCATTACTCCTCGGAAACCAGCAACAACTTCTGGAGACCATGCATCCGCAGTTAAGTGTTAAAATCCAGAAGTGGCTGTCAGTGATGAGGAGATTTATTTTTCTCTCAGGTCATTGGTCTGTGGAATTCTCTTCCCAGAGAGCAGTGGAGACTGGGTCATTGAATATATTCAAGGCTGAGTTAGATAGACTTTTAGTCGACATGGGCGTCTAGGGATACGGGAGGAGGAGCAGACAGGTAAGTGGAATTGAGGCCAAGATCTTACTGCTGATGGAGCAGGCCCAAGGGGTTGAATAGCCTACTTCTGCTCCTAGCTCTTGTGTGTTGTGATAGGGTGCGCTGTTGAGATCCCCCTATACTGCAATCAAGTAGAAATCACTGAGTTGGTGAAAACATGCATTTTTACCCTTTTGATCTTACTGTAAAAACCTTTTTTGAATGAAGTGTAACTGGGATTTTTAACAGCATACCAGTTCATATTGTTGAACAGCCTCACTGTCCCTGAAAAATGTCATATTTTTCCATCATGATAAAAATATCACATGTTTAATATAATGTTTTCTTGAAGTTTGATTATGATATTTTAGGTTCTACCTTAATCCCATGGGTATGTCCCAATCATTTGTTTTGCTCTCTGTAAAATTTTAATAAAAAGTGAAAAATTCAGTGCGCTGTGCAACCTGGCTTGTTGTCTGTGATAATACTTCAATTGATTGACTGCTTACCTTATTTAATTGCATCTTTATTGCTGGGCATATAGTGATCTCTTTGGCCACACCAGATTCAAACTGATGAAGGGAAAGGGGAAATCCAGGCCACTGAGATTGCAAATCTTTATTGGCAGCTTCTTTTGAGTTTAGTGGCAAGTGTTAAGTCGCTGACCACAAAATCCGAGCCATTAAATTCTGATTATCATGCAGTTCCACAGCAGCTCAAATTGGGGTGAGTAGCAATTCAAATCTTAATATTCAAAGTGACCAAATAATACACTGGGTACAAAGACTCATATAAATAAAGTAACAACCTTGCATTATTCATGGTCATTACACAGTAAATGTTGCCTAACAATTTGTATGATATAGTGCTTTTCAAATCACTGAAGTGTTGCTGAAGCAGATATTGAACTACATAGCTGGTATTTTCAGCTCTATTATGGCCCATTAATTAGTGTATAATGGGGTGCAAATGTGGGAAGAGGTAATGATTGCTGCTCATAATGCTCAGGATGCATGTTTTGGACGAGAATGATCACTAATGAAGGTAGTTCTTGATGGAATGTGGCGAAAATTTTATTTCAGCATTATAATGAAGGCATATCAATGTTCTCTTTTCTTCCTAGCATTTATTGCAGATATGCACCCAGGCTTCAAATGTCTATGTAAGACAGGAATCCAGAATTACTGGAAGCCACTGGATGCAACAATGATGATTTAAGAAGAAAGAGAGGCACAGATGGCTGTTTTGAAAGACTGGACTCAGAATTTGCTGGGAGATAACAGCAAGTTTAAATGTGCACAGTGATACTTATATGGTAATTGGCCAGCAATCTGTAGTGAGGAAGGACAAACCCATGAGTTGTGAATCACCACAATTAGCCATTAGCCTTATGAAAGTGAGAGCTTGCCCTTAACCTCCTCATGAGTCTCAAGAAATTATTGCATTTTACACATCAATTAAACTGACTGCTAAACATCAGAACTAGCATTTAAAGATCATTGCAAAGATCATTTCAGGATGAAATTTTTATTCTTGCAATGTTGCTTAACAAATTCGCCCCAGCAAGGGAACAAGTTAAATTCTAGTATCTCATTCCTGGGTAGTAAATTGTTTTTAAGAGAGTTTCAAGTCTAAAATGTATTTTTTTCTTACTTTTCCTTTCTGGCTTTTTTTCTCCTCTCTCTTAATCCAATTTTTCTTTCCCTCACTTTATTCCTCTTTCTGTACCTAATTTCACTCTAATTTGCCCTAGTTTCTTCTCCATTTTCCTCCATTTCTTTCTCAATCCTTAAACTTTCAAGGAAGGGAGCCGAGTAGAGTCACCTGCTATAATTTGACCTAATCCCTGCATGAAATCCGGTTTGAGTGCTAGGTGCTCCATCACTTGCTCAATCAAGCTAAACATTAATAGCACATTTTATCACTTACTCATTCCCTCCCAAGCGCTAGCCCAGATATATCCACACTGCGTATTTTAGACTGTGAGCTGGAGAGGAGTGTACAGGGTATAATAAAGCACGAGTGATTCAGAGCAGGTTGTGGTAACAGAGAAGAAGGAATCTTTCATCTGTAGATCTAGCTCGTGCCTTTGCCTTGTTTGAAGAGCTCGAGGACTTGGGCCTCATGGGATCTTCTTTTCCAAATATATATATGAATTAGGAGCAGGAGCAGGCCATTTAGCACCTCAAGCCTGTTCTGCCATTTGATAAGATCATGGTTGATTTGATTGTGGTCTCAACTCTGCTTTCCTGTCTACCCCCAATAACATTTGACTCCCTTGTTAATCAAGAACCTAGTTAACTCTGCTTTAAGCCTATTCAACGATCCTGCCTCCACTGCTCTCTGAGGAAGAGAATTTGTGATTTTTATCTGTGAAACTCTATGCAAACTCTGCTGTTTTGAATCTGTTTAAGTAAACTTACTTCTTTAAGCCAAATTCACACCTGAGTGATTTTTCAATATCTCGTAATTCTCAGGTAAGAACTTAATGGAGGTCTCAGGAGTGACGTCTTACAGTGGATAACAATGAAGAACAAAACCCCATCAGATCTTTTCCCCCTACCTGGCCCAGGAAGCCGAGGCCAGTTGTGGCACACTAATTCAGTGCATACTGGGGAATAGGCCTAGAACTTTCTTGGCTTGTATTGCACAGTTCCATGCTGGGCTGCAATTGTTTTTATTTGTAAAGAAAAACTTTGGATAAAGCTTGAAAGCAATATTGATTGCTTGCATCTTCAAAACCTAAAACTGAAAAAAAGAACTCCCAGGTAGACAGCTTCACATGGTGAAACTGCCAAATCTCATAGACAATGATACATAATAGTTAGCAGTGATGCAACATAAGGAAAAGCAGAAGTTTTATTCTTAAATACCTATCATCTTCAATAAAGATTTCCCAATCTCAATGGAGAGGCTTGTGCAATGTTAATGTACTTTAGAAATGTGGGCGCATTGACCACATGATCTTCAGACCATTAATTTAAGTATTTGGAAAACCACATGCAGCGTGTGCCAAAATTTCTGATATGCCCCAGCAACAGGCAATGCTTTCTGCTAGTGGTGCAAATGCAATATTTACCTGTAGAACCAATGCATTTTATACAGTTACTACTCATGTCTCTGCTGGTTTACTGCAAGTAAATGTTCCCTTTCCAGAACCCTGCTTTTGCTCTACTTTCAGTATTTATCTACTTTTCCCTTAACAGATGCAATATTATTTACCTCAACCACCTCTTGCAAAGTATTCCACCAACTCTATGAAAAGAAATTTCTCCTGATGATAATTTTAAATTAATGACTACGTGTCGCTGACTACCTAACCAGAGGAAAATGTTTTCTCTATTCATCCTTTCAAAATCCAACACGATCTTACAAACCTTTATTAAATCTCTTATTCTACACTGCTGCACTATAAACAGTGCCAGTATCTTAGGTCTCTCCTAACATCTACATTTTCCTATCCCTGTTATCATCTTGGTGAATCCATACTCTCTGGGTTTAATGCCCGTCGTATAATGGGACACGTAATAATGCACACGGCACTGTGCCTGTGATGTAACAAGTGACTTCTACAAATTTATGCTTACTACTTTGCTCTGATGTTTTATGTCCCTGTTTATAAATCCCAAAAATCCCAAAAATGCTATCCTTTACTCCAAAATTAAGAGTGTGGACATGATACACCTGCTGCTGCCTCTTAAGGAGACAAAGTGGCATTAAAAGGGTCAACAGCTGACTTTGAACAGCTAGTAGGTTGTCTCATTTGCTGGCAGCAGACATTAGATTAACTAAAATCTTGCAAATCATACCCAAATTTCCAACAAATGCACCTAGTGGGTGTGGCTCCCTAATGGGAAGTGCAAATTCAGTAAATGGCCTCTAAATGCTTAAGTTTGATTTGCTTTCTGTCAACACTCCAAATACATTTTGCCAACTCACAAAGTAGCTAAAATTAGATGTTGTTCTTCCTTCATGATTACTGGGACCAAACAGGCATACATAGCATTCTGGAATTTACAGATGCAAACAATAGCATTTCTAGCCACAGCATGCAGTCAGATTGCATGCTAGTTTTGCACATCAATACGTTGGAGTTGGTGGTAGTTCAAGATCTAGGCAAAATTCTAATAACAAGAAGTAACATAATTTCATTTTCAACACTTTAATACCATGCTTGTCACACTGCATGAGATTAGCAGCAACATGGAGCAACTTCAACAAATTCCTCATTTCTACTGCGTTGTGAAATTATAGTTGCAACACTGAATGCTTGTCTGACATCTTACAATATTCCACAAAACAATGTCTGAAAATTGATAGATGCAGTTAAACAACTTAAGGGAGAGAAATTTATATGTGTTACGCCATATTTTGGGGTGCATACCAATGTGGGATGGCCTGTGCCTAATTTGCATAGGCAGTAGTCCCACTGCTAAATGTGTGGGGATCATATTTTAGGCATCCTAGGCAGGTGGGCATTAAGTCCCTTAAATATGTTAAAAAGAGGCCTAACACCTGTTTTAGGGCCCTTTCATAAAATTTCTTGTCAACTCTTCACATGCCTGATGGTCACTATCAAACGGTAAGTGTCAGGAGTGTGTAAAGCAAAAGAAAAATTGGTGGAATCAGCTATTGTGGAGCAAAAGTGCTCAGCTACATCAATAATATGACAGGGATTTTGAGGCAGCAAAGTGACAAATTTCGGCAGGAAAGCTGATCAAAATCAGCAGCATTCCAAAATTCAAATTTATTTTTTAAATCAGAACAAAACAATTCACTAATATCCTCATTTTTGTACCTCAAATTATTTTCCAGCAAGACGCCACCCTAACATACACAATGGGGGAAATTTTCCAGTCCCAGCTTCCACGGGAATTTTGCGAGCGGGATGGAAAAATTTGGCGGAGCAACAAAAGGTCCATTGACTTCTGTCATGAATTTCCGTGGGACTGGAAAATTCCAAACAATGTTTTTGACTGAATACAATCAGATATTATCCCATTTTTTCTTGAAAGTTAGAGGAAGAGAGAATTTGCATAGCATTTTTCATGACCTCAGGGCATCTCAAAATGTTCACAGCCAGTGATGTAATTTATAAATGTAGTCACTGATGTAATGCAGGAAACATGGCATCCAATTTGCATACAGCAAGCTCCCAGAAACAACAATGGCATAAATGGCCAGATAAACTGTTTTAACAATGTTGGTTAAGGGATAAATATTGGTGAGCGCACCAGGAATAAATTATGCCATGGGACCTATTATATCCACCTGAGAGGGCAAATGAGGTCCTGATTCAATATCTCATCCAAAAGATGGCACCATCAACAGTGCAGCATTGAGTCAATGTTAGATTCTGTCAGCCTAGATTTTGTGTTCAAGCCTCAGGAGTGGGAATTGAAGCAACAACTCCCAACTCAGAGATATTTCTGAATAAGTGCTGCTTGATAGCACCATTGATGACACTTTCCATCATTTTGCTGTTGATGGAGAGAAGATTGATGGCGCGGTAATTTGGCTGGTTAGATTTGTCCAGCTTTTTGTGGACTGGACATACCTGGACAATTTTCCAAATTGCTGGGTAGATGCCAGTGTTATAGCTGCACTGGAACAGCTTGGTTAGGGGCGTGTCTAGTTCTGGAGCACAAGTCTTCAGTACTATTGCCGGGATGTTATCAGGGCCCATAGCCTTTGCAGTGACTTCAGTCATTTCTTGATAACATGTGGAGTGAATCGAATTGGTTAAAGACTGGCATCTCTGATGCTGGGGAGTTCAGGAGGAGGCCAAGATGGATCATTCTGGCAGAAGATAGTTGTAAATGCTTCAGCCTTGTCTTTTGCACTGACGTGCTGCACTCTCCCATCATTGAAGATAGTGATATTGGTGGAGACACCTCCTCCAGTGAGTTATTTAATTGTCCACCACCATTCATGACGGGATGTGCCAGGGCTGCAAAACTTTAATCTGATCCGTTGGTTGGGGGACAACTTTGCTCTGTATATTGCATGCTGCTTCCACTGTTTCACATGTATGTAGCCCTATGTTGTAGCTCCACCAGGTTGGCGCTTCACTTTTAGTATCACTGTTTCTGTTCCTGGCATGCTCTCCTGCACTCTTCACTGAACTGGTGTTCTTCCCTGGTCTGACAGTAATAGTAGAGTGAGGGACCTGCCGAGTTATGAGGTTTTAGATTGTGGTTGAATACAATTCTGCTGCTGTTGATGGCCCATAGTGCCTCTCTGATGCCCAGTTTGAGCTGCTAGATATGTTCTCAATCTATCTCATTTAGCACAGTGGTAGCGCCACACAACATGATGGATGGTAGCCATAATGTGAAGATGGGAGTTAATCTCCACAAGGACTGTGCGGTGATCACTCATACCAATACTCCCATGCATTTGAGACAGGTAGATTAGTGAGGGCGAAGTCATGTCAGTTTTTCCCTCTTGTTGGTTATTTGACCACCTAGTCTAGCAGATAGGTCCTTCAGGACTCGGCCAGTTCGGTCAGTAGTAGTTCTACTGAGCCGCTCTTGATGATGGCCATTGAAGACCCAAACCAAAGTAAATTTTGTGTCCTTGTTACCCTCAGTGCTTCTTCGAAGTTCAACATGGAGGAGTAATGATTCATCACCTGAGGGAAGGCAGTAGGTGGTAATCAACACTTGATGTGTGCAGCTGATTCTGCATGGTTATTGGAACTATTTCTAAAGTACAGAGCAGGGAACACAGAGGTTATTCGCCTGGCAGATATTTTTGTTACAAGTACTGGCAGAATATTGGTGGTGAAAATGTGTTTCCAATTTAGCGGTTTCCAGCAGTAATTAAAAATACAATACATACCCATTTTACCCGGCAGTAATCAGTTTACATTCATCAAGTAGAACGTTTAGACTGCTTTAGCAAGCTCAGTTCTGAAAGTAGTGCTTTAGAAAGTTCTTCAGGTTACTGCATTATCTCCAGAAATTTTAAAAGAAATCATAAATGAATTTATATGCCATATCATGTACTTTGGTAACTTCTAATCTGGTTTGATAAAGATCAATTTCTGTCCTTGAGCTACAGATAACAGCAGGTAGAAAATGCACTCTTATTGTATCTCCAAAAATCAGAAGGATTTGGAAGCCTGATTCATCACAGTAACCTCTATTATTCTGAAGGCATGATGTTAAATCCATGAAAAATTTTTCTTTGAGACCTGAAGTTTCACTTGAATCAGAAATGGAACTGTGATGCAATTGCTTTAAAAAACAAAGTTGAAAGATAAATTGATAAACAATATTGAAGGTGAAAAGCAACCTAGCAGAAACAGAATTCTTCCCAGGGTAGAATGAAACCTTGATCTGAATGGTTAAACAATGACATCAGAAAAAAAGAGCATAAAGAGAAAAAATAAATATTGAGATAATTTGGTAATTATGCAAACATAAATCCAAAGGTCGCAACAAAGGCTGGAACAATATATTGAGGAAGATACTATAAAGAAGCTTTAAGGTCCAAGTGGGACTTCTTAATGATCAAACAGTTAAGACATTAAACAATATGAACACAATTTTGAATCATTGTGCCATAATAGTTTTCATTGTGGAAAATAATTATTTCCCAAAGGCTCGATCAGAGATCATGAAAAAACATAAGCTAGTGTTTAGATGGGAGCCACAGTAAACCATTCAGCCCCATAAGCTTATTTCACTATTTGAACTGATGACGGCTGAACTCAACTCCATTAAATCATTATTAAAAACATTGAGCTTTCAGTACCTGATGAGAAGATTAAGTCTTTTAATTCATATAGTAAGGAATGGGCGTGCATGAGCTAGCTCCCAGAGCTAGATTTTCCCATTGGAAGGCAACACGCTTTTGCCTCCAGCTGTGAAGTGGGGCTGGGGTCTTTATAACCTGACAGAACGGCCAGTTGCCTAATTACTGGCCAGGGGACAGAAATGTAAATGGAACACGATGAAGTGGCCTGATTCAACGGCCATTGCTATTGCTTAAAATAATTGAGAGAATCGTCATTTTCAAAGTGGCTCGGGCAAATGGAAAGCTGGGACCCAGGATAGGTTAGGGAAAGGTTGGTGAGTAAGTTTCTATGACTTGTTACGGTCAGTTGAGAATTGGTAGCTCCCTTCTCTTTCAACCCATTTGTTGACCGCACAGGTGTATTTTTTTAAAGAATCTGCTTGCCGATTCAATAAGTGTTTAACTGTTTAAGTGTTGTGATTGTAAAAGACACACACAGACAGGTTTTCTTGGAAGTTTCATTGTACTTAACACCCGATCTAAATAAAAATAATGTAAACGCTCCAACTCACACTCTCAAACATTCAAAAGTATACACGCACTCACAGACACACACTTAAGTTAGTCACAGAGTGGAAAGGAAGATTAAATTGTTTAAGAAGGCATTTGTATACAGATCCTGTAGATTTATGGCTTGGATGGTTTCAGACTGGGCTTGACGGTCTTTCTGGATTCTATTTTGAGATGATTTAAAGATGTTGACGGATGATTTCTGTCTTTTCTTCTGGAGTCAGCAGATGCTGGGTTAATGTTTAGGATGCTTCATGTCTGTGTGGCTGGTCAAAAAACAGGCAGAGCACGAGCTTGCAGGATGGCTGGAAAGAGAAAGTGCCAACTCAGGGTCTTTCTCCTGACTGTGCCTGGGAGCAATTTCTTAAAACACAAAGAGGGTTAGTCTACTCACCATATGACCTCCTATCACCAACTGGTCAGTTTCCCAAACATGGTCAGAGCAAGCTGATTCCAAGTCCATTGTTTAAAAACAATTAGATTATGGCCAGTGGAGTTCCCTTCTCAGCTGGGGTCCATTGTCCAAAGTAATTGAGGCCAAAGGCTTTGTCCACATCCAGCTGAATACACAGGTTATGCCTGGATGTTTTGTAAATGATTCAGGAGATGGGTCATTCACGCTAATTTAATTTGAATGTCTCTGGTGGGCCACTTCTAGACAGCCCAACTTTTTGCTGAGGGCTTTGTAATTTGTAGGGTACAGCTATGTGAATATTTGGCCATCTTAGGAACTGCTGTTTAAGTCATTTGAAATGCTGCTGTTCATTCTTTTTAAACTTATAGGGCTGAATTTTCCCCCCGTTGAGGGGGGGGGAAGTTGAAGGGCGAGCGCGAAAAGACGCATTTCCGATCGGCACCCCCGATCGGAGGCACGCTGCCATTTTACGTGGGCAGGCCAATTAAGGCCCGCCCAGCGTGACGTCTGCACAGAAGTGCTATGCGCTCCCTATGCGGGTGGGGGGTAATCCCAAAATCAAGAATGTGCTATTTCGCGTTTCGTGCAGCCTCAGGGAGATCGGCTGTGAATGTAAAAAAGATAAAAATAGAAAAATAAAATTTCCCTAACATGTCCCCTCATATGACAATGTCACATGAGTTGGGACATGTCCATAATTTTTACAAAAACGTTATTAATTTTTCAAAAACCTACATGGAACCTCATCCCACCTGTGGATGAGGTTTCATGTTTTTTCTAGTTCCCGCCGGGGCTCCTGGCCTGCCCGCCAACCTTAAGGTTGGAAAGGCAGGTCCTTTAATTGCTTAATTGACCCTGTCAATGGCCTCAATTGGCCGTTGACAGGTTGGCGGGCGCGCAGCTGATTTTGCTGCACCCCAGCCTTCCTGAAAATTTAAATGGAGCGCAGTGATGTTAGGAGCTCCGCCCGATGTCACCGCGCATCATTTTACACGTCGGCATACAGTGGTTTCAGCCCACTCAAGAAACAAAGTCATTTTCGACATAAAACATGGTTTTGTAACATACTGCTCAGTGGGTTTTTTTTGCAGAAACTTTCACATATTTGCCTAACTTTCAGTGCTGCCACCCCTATACCCACTAGGTTATAGTTGGTCCGCTTCAGAGAGCTCCTAATGGCTGCCTGCCTTCATAAAAATCTCAGGGAGTCAGAAGTTGAGCTCTTTACACGTTCCCTAATGAGCTCAATCAGGCCAATTGAAGAGGTAGATCATTTCACTTTCCCTTCCACCCCGCTGCTCTCCCTGCCCTTGGAAAAATCATAAGAGTTGGGAATGGAGGCAGCAGACCGGTACACAAGCCACAGGCACCTTTTTTATGCCATTCCACCACCATTTCCTTCCAATTCAGGACAGGAAAATCCACCTGTCAGTGTTTATGCTGATTAACCCACTTTGCAGGAGGTTTTGTAGTGCAGTGGGTAGCGTCCCTGCCTCTGTGCCAGAAGCTCTGGTTTCAAGTCCCACTCCAGGACTTGATGGCCAAGGAAGGTGTGTTCATAACGTGGCCAAACTTGCTGGGTAGGAGCTATAAATCCTTCAAACATATGCCAGTGACAGATGGTAAAAGTCGGAGAGATTCCTGGTCAGCCATGTAATGGAAAGAAAATTGGATCCTCTACTATCAATATTCACAGCTCCAGAGTACAACAAGGATCTAAAAGTTTATGTTGTCACAGCAGCTTGGACTCCTTGGGGGGTTGGGGGTGGGGCAGTTAGCTCAGTTGGCTGGATGGATCAGATTTGGTTTGTTCCCTGTTCTGGCTTGGGTGGATTCGGGATCTGCCTCTTTGCCCTACCTATGGTGGAGATCATGGCACTGTGGGTCTGATCTGCCTTCGGGCAGAGACTCAAGAAGATGAAGAAGAATCCACTTTGCATACACTGGCAATTGATCCAGATAAAATTGCATCAGTGAGTCTGTTGCAAATTACAGGCAACTGGCTCCCAGGTGCTTTGTTCTAAGAATCTAAATGAAAATATGGCCATAAAAGCACCCTACAAAGTATTCAAAAAATTAAAGAAGAAGTGATGGAACGGATGCCAATTTACCAATTTTCTAGCATCAACTTATGCTCAAACAGTACAGGGTAGTGTTAAAAGATTGGAGAGCAATCTTTAAAGAAGAACCAGAAACACATCTGTAGGGATTCTAGATTTATCTGTTTAATATATACAATTGGAAAATATTCTAAAAGAATTTTATTTGTAATGTTTTTGAAGGGAAAAGACCCACTTGAACTTATGAAAAGCATGTCATGCTTAACCAATTTAATGGAATTGTTGGAGAAGATAATAAAGTTTGCAGATGATGCTGATATAGTTGAAATTATTTATCTCTCCTTGTGGAGGGTTTTGATGAATCTTTCCACAAAATTCCTATGACTTACATGAGAGCACTTGGGACAGTTTTGAATTTAACAATGAATTGACCCAACAATAGAAAATAAAAGTAACAATAGAAGACAGTTCTGAGCAACCAGCTGTCACCACTGAAGTATGTCAAGAAGCACAAAACTTATGAATGATCTTTGAACAGTCCTTAAAGCAAAACTTTCACTGCCTTCTATCGCAGTTGTCAACCGACATCTTCACTCCAAGTCTAAGGGGCTGGAGTGTCTGCTTATTTCGTGCAGAACCAGGTTGGCTATCAATTGCCAGATCTGAGTGGATGGCATTAAATTCTACCGTATCTAAATTATCTGCCATTAAGATCCCCTTCGAGACCAACAACAATAAAGAAAGGGATCCTTAAACAACCCTGACAAAAGGAATCAAAGGACACAATTTCACTTTAAAAAACTTTTACTGTAACAGTCAAACCCAAAATCAAAATTAAAAATGCATTAACAGACAAATGTATTTCAATGGAAGCAACGAACTTCATGTTAAATAGTCGATCCAACAAAGATACGTTTCACAGAAGTAGGAGCATTCCCCTTCAACAGGTATGGCATTGTGTAGTTACACAGTTCCATAATATGCTATTCTTTATTCACACAGGATAGGTCAGGGGTCCTATCTGACAACAATGTTCACATCCCTCCTCACCACCACCCCCCCCCACCCCGCCACCCCCACACCCCGAGTTTCATGAATACAATTATCATCAGCAGCGCACACTTCTATGAACCCTCTCTGCCTCGGGTTACGACATTTCTGATGGTGTAGCTTTCCAGAGATCCTTTTCAACTGATTAACCAACAGCAGCCCAGTTCATGGTTTGGCCACTTCTAGTAAAAACACCCAGTTCTTTAGCATCTCCATGCATTCACACAGCTTTCTAGGCTTTAGATCTTTTTAGCTTCTAACTGCTCCTGCCTCCTTTCCTACCAAACAGAAAAAAACAGACCTCCTCATGAGAGAAGTTTGCTTCTTCTCACAAGAGCATAAGAACATAAGAAATAGGAACGGGGTAGACCATTCGGCCCCTCAATCCTGCTCCGCCATTCAATAAGATCATGGCTGATCTTCTTGTGTTTCAATTTCCACATTCCTATCTAACCCTGATAACCTTTGGTTCCCTTGCCTAACAAGAATCTATCTACCTCTGCCTTGAAAATATTCAATGACCCCACCTCCATCGCCTTCTGAGGCAGGGAGTTCCAAAATCGCACAACCCTCTGAGAGAAAAAAGATTCTCCTCATCTCTGTCCTAAAAGGGCGACCCCTGATTTTAAAATTAGTTCTGGACTCACCCACAAAAGGAAACATCCTTTCGACATCCATCTTGTCAAGTCCGTTCAGGGTCTTGTATACTTCAATCAAATCACCTCTCACTCTTCTAAACTCCAGTAGAAACAAGTCCAATCTGTCCAACCTTTTCTCAAATAACAACCCACTCATTCCAGGTATCAATCTAGTAAACCTCCTTTAAACCGCCTCCAATGCATTTACCTCCATCCTTAAATAAGGAGACCAAAGCTGCACACAGTGGGCTGAATTTTCCCCCCATCGGAGGGGGGGAAGTTGATGGGTAGGCGCGCACAGGTGCGCTTCTAATCGGCGCCCCCAATTGGAGGTGTGGCGCCATTTTACGTGGGCGGGCCAATTAAGGCCTGCCCAGCGTGACGTCCACACGGAAGCGCTATGTGCTCCCTGTGCAGGTGGGGGGGGGGGGAGGGGGGAGGGTGGAATCCCAAAATTGAGAGTGCACTCTTTCACGTATGCACACAAAAGAGCGCACTCATCTCTAAGGCTAAGTGCAGCCTCAGGGAGATCGGCTCAAAATGTAAAAAACCTAAAAATAGAAATGTAAAATTTCCTTAACATGTCCCCTCATGTGGCAATGTCACATGAGTTGGGACATGTCCATAATTTTCCCAAAAACTTTATTAAACTTTCTTAAAAGCTACCTGTGGATGAGGTTTCATGCTTTTTCTAGTTCGCGCCGGGGCTCCTGGCCTGCCCGCCAACTTAAGGTTGGACAGGCAGGTCCTTTAATTACATAACTGACTCTGTCAGTGGCCTCAATTGGCCACTGACAGGTTGGCGGGCGCACAGCTGATTTCATTGCGCCCCCTGCCTTCCTGAAAATTTAATTGGGGCGCGGTGACATTGGGAGTTCCCCCCGACATCACCACGCGTCATTCTACGCCTCGGCAAGCGGGCCCCGCCCCCACTCACCGATGTGTAAAATCCTGCCCAACATTTGAGGTGCGGTCTCACCAATGCCCTGTATAACTGAACCATAACATTCTTACTTTTATGTTCAATCCCTCTCAAAATAAAGGATAGCATTCCATTAGCCTTCTTAATTACTTGCTGTACCTGCATATTAACTTCTTGTGACCCATGTATTAGAACACCTAGATCCCTTTGCACCTCAGAATTATGCAGCCCTTCTCCATTTAAGTAATACTCTGCTTTTTTGTTTTTCCTGCCAAAGTGAACAACTTCACATTTTCCCACATTAAACTCCATTTGCCAGATCTTTGCCTAATCACTCAATCTATCTATATCCATCTGCAACCTCCTTATGTCCTCTTCACAACATACTTTCCTACCTATCTTTGTGTTATCTGCAAATTTGGCTACCATGTCTTCACTCCCCTCATCTAAGTTATTGATGTAAATCGTAAAAAGTTGAGGCCCCAATACAGCCTCTGTGGGACTCCACTCGTCACATTCTGCCAATCAGAAAAATACCCATTTATGCATACTCTCTGCTTTCTGCCAGCCAGCCAATCTTCTATCCATGCTAATATGTTGCCCACTAGACCATGCACTTTTATTTTACGTAATAATCTTTGATGTGGCACCTTATCAAATGCCTACTGGAAATCCAAGTACAGTATGTCTACAGGCTCCCTTTTGTCCACTGCGTATACTACTCCTTCAAAAAACTCTAATACATCGGTTAAACATGATTTTCCTTTCAAAAAACCATGTTGACTCTTCCCTGTTGCCTTGAGCTCTTCTAGGTGCCCAGCTATTACTTCCTTAATGATTGATTCTAATAGCCTCCCCATGACAGATGTCAAGCTAACTAGCCTATAGTTTCCTGTTTTCTGCCTCCATCCCTTCTTGAATAGACAGGTTATATTTGCTACTTTCCAGTCCAAAGGAACCTTTCCAGAATCTAGCGAATTTTGGAAAATTAACACCAGCGCACCAACTATCTCATTAGCCACCTCTTTTAAGACCCTAGGCTCTGTGTTTTCTGCTGCTGACCACAAGCTGTAACCTGAAACCCCCAATTATTTTCTGTTTGTCTTTTTTTTTAACCTAACGTTCATCCCCATAGCAACCTCAGCTAGAGCTTAACATCTCAGAAATTATGTTATGGCCAGGAATTCCAATGATACCTTTCACCCTCTTTCCAGAATTTTCTTCAGCTTCACTTTGGCTTAAAGGGGTATCTCATGCATACAATCTTTTTTAAAAGTGCAGAGTTTGTTACAGCATTACCAACAGGTCCCTCAGCCTTGTCCATTCCATTCTCAACTTAAAAAAAAAATAGTTTGCTCCTGAAGAGAGGAATAGAGGCAGATTTAATCCAGTCCATGGGAGTGGGCTGCGGGGTGGGGAGCATAATATTGGGAGGAAAAGTTGAGGGGGGAGTACCCATCACCTTCTTGACTCCCTGCAATTCAGTCAGGGGCATGCAAGGTCGAGGATTGCTTTCCCACCCAGAGGCCAATTGAGGCCTTTGAGTAGCCAATTAAGGGCCAATTAAGGGCCTCAACCTCCTGCTCCTGACATTCTACCAGCAGTGTGGGTGGCCCTACGCCACATGAGGAGGTTGCCCAGTAAATGTTGGCAGCCTCCTTGTGGGGTCAGTGATGGGAAGCTCTCCTGATCAGACACCCTGGCACAAGAAGGGCCACCCAGCAGCAAGGGTTGCCCTTGCTGAACACCCACCCCCACTCCACACCCACCCCTCCCCCCGCCCCATATTTAGCTGTGTTCGGGTCCTCTAGGGCTTGAGCACAAACATTAAGGCTGACACTCAATGCAGTATTGAGGGAGAATTGCACTGTTGGAGGGGATGTCTTTTAGATGAGATGTTAAACTGTGGTATCATCTGCCTGCACAGGTAGATGTAAAAGGGCCCATGGCATTATTTTGAAGAAAAATAATATTCAGTCCGGAAGGCTGTAAAGTGCCTAGTCGGAAGATGAGGTGCTGTTCCTCCAGTTTGCATTGAGCTTCACTGGAACAATGCAGCAGGCCAAGTGAAGCTCAACGCAAACTGGAGGAACAGCACCTCATCTTCCGACTAGGCACTTTACAGCCTTCCGGACTGAATATTGTGTTCAACAATTTTAGATCATGAACTCTCTCCTCCATCCCCACCCCCTTTCCGATCCCCCTTTTTTTCCCCCAATAATTTATATAGATTTTTCTTTTCCCACCCATTTCCATTATTTTTAAATGTATTTCCATCCATTGTTTTATCTCTACCTTTTAGCTTATTTCGATCCCTTCCCTTCACCCCATCCCCACTAGGGCTATCTGTACCTTGCTTGTCCTGCTTTCTACCCTTAATTAGCACATTCCTTAGATAATATCACCACCTTCAACACCTCTTTGTCCTTTTGTCTATGACATCTTTTGGCTATCTCCACCTATCACTGGCCCTCTATCCAGCTCTACCTGTCCCACCCCCCCTCCCTTAAACCAGCTTATATTTCACCTCTTTTCTATTTTTACTTAGTTCTGTTGAAGAGTCATATGGACTTGAAACGTTAACTGTGTTCCTCTCCGCAGATGCTGCCAGACCTGCTGAGTTTTTCCAGGTATTTTTATTTTTGTTGAAGAATTCCTGATGTTGTTCTCAACATTTTCTTGGAGTTGTCTGGCAACAAAGACCATGTCAGACCTTCTTCTGGATGGTCTAAAGCCACACTGTGTCTCTGGGAGAATTTCCTTGGCCACAGCAAGTAGGCAATTCAGAAGAACGGGTTATCAGGATTTTCCCTGCAATGGACAAGGGGGAAATACCTTGATATTATCCACAGCGTGATTTATATCCTTTCTTGAAGATAGCTACAACTGAGGCATTCCTGAAGTTAGGGTAGATAAGTTGTGGGGGGGTGAGGGGGTGGTGCTGTGGGTACGGAGAAAGAGTTATTTTTCCCCCATCCCAGATCCATAGGATGAGAGCATGGAGTCTTGATATAAGCAAAAGCCCACCAGCTTTGAATACCTCAGCTGGAATACCAACGGGACCGCAGGCTTTATTGTTTTTGATCTATTTGATTTCTTGTTGTAGCTCTCCCATTGACGGTCATTCACCAATGGATTCTACCAAATGGCACTGGGGTTAGCCTGGAGCATATCAGCTTCCACTGCGGGTTCACTGTTGAGGAGTTGTTCAAAATGTTCTTTCCAGCCTTAAGAAGGGAAACACCATCCTGTGATGAAAGATGATTTTGTCCATTTGATATAAGCAGCTATACAGCAAAATCATGAGAGGCTAACACAAGTTCAAACTAGCCCACGCTACATAAAGGCAGCCTGCACCTTTTAAAGGGGAGCTATTGGAAGTCATTCTAAACGTCAGTTTGACCTGGAAAAGGCACAAGAATGGCACAACACAAGAAAGAGTGGGCTCCAAGGTTCCCTAATGCAGCACCTGAGCACTTGCGTAGGTAGAGAGCTCTTCTAACGACAGGGAGCTGGGTGGACCTCCAGCTCAAACACAATGGGAGCAGACAGCCATGTGGGACATTGCCAGCAATGTAGTTCAAAGAGCCTGAGTTCAGTGCTGCAAGAAGTTAACTGACCTCAGGAGTGGTGAAAGTCAGTAAGTGCATCTTCAAACGCCGTATCCCACCAACTGCACCACTAGCCTCACATACTGCTGACAGCACCAGAACCCCATCACTTATTCACCAACAATCGCTATTCATCATGACTCATACCTCACATTCATAGCTTCACCCCATCCACATATAATTAACACTGGTGCAAGCCTCACACCCACATCTCACAGCTTGCAGACTCTGCCAGCTATTCAACCATGACAGGCACATTACCCAGGCACATTGCACCACAATCATTGACACATTTCCCTCTCTCCTACAGGACAAGGTGGTGCATGGCCAAATGTAACAGCAGCTAACCAATGGGAGACAGGCACAGTTGCATGTCCTCACCCCTTACAGAGCAGACAATGCTTCCAATCACTGGAGCAGCCATGGCCATTAACAGGCTGATAGCTTTGAAGATGACAGTTTACACATCTCTAACCTTCTTTCTCACATCTCACTTCCACCTTTTCACACAAACTCTTCTGATTTACAAACTGCAGATGGTCTAAGCATGCATCTCTTGCTTTCCACCACCCCCCCCTCCCCCCGCACCTGCTCCTTTCACCACAAACCTATCCTTATGCCTCTCTCATTTAAAATACTGAAGACTTACAAGCTGGCTGGGCAGTGGTGGTGGAACGTAAAATGCTAGAGGAAGAAGAAACTAATGGTTTCACTCAGGTCACTCGATCTCACACACACACACACACACACACACGAACACGCACACACACATGAGCGCACACAAACACACACGAGCACACACACACATGAGCACACACACAATACACTCACATGCCCCTACTAGCTCAGATACTGGTATTGCACATACTTTAGAGGGTAACATAGCAGCAGGCTTTGTACATGGTGAGTAAATGGGCATGAATGATCTGTAGCCAAGGCAGGAGAAAGGGTAACACAGGGGCCAACTTGGCGAAGGCTGAGGTCGCACCTGAGTTCTGTTGCAGAGGACCCGGGGAGGAATTTGGTGGGACAGCATAAAGGAAAAGATTGATGGCGATACATAGTAAATGTTTGTCTTATTTGCTGGCCTGCTAGAATGCCTGCGGTCACTGTCAAGGAACATATCCAACATCAACCTTGCACATGACTTCACTCAAGCTTGGAACTAATTCTTTCCAGCATGGAAGTGGTGGCCAATTCAAGCAGTGCATACTTGTGGATCCAATCATGATGCAACTCAGAAGGCAAAAAACAGTAAAAACTGGGAAATAAGAGTACTGTTCCGAATTATCTGCTTCCATTGCGAAATAAGCCAAAGCCACCAAATGTCTGAATGCTGCAGTGAAAGATCTGACTGAAGTCAAGCAAGTTCAGCTTGCACCATCATGGCTATATGTACCAGTATTCAAAAGGTCTTGCAGGATCTCACAGCTTTTTAGAAATATTGTTAGGGATTGCTGAGGCACTGGCCTGGGGGAACAACAGTGACAATATGGGGTACAAACCTGTCCTCTCTGGATGACTATATTTGTTCTCCTACTATTACCATTCTGCCAGTGCCCTTTCTGGTGCCTGTCAGCCAGCCCGCACAGGCTGCTGTCGTAGGGGCTGAGGTGGTGCAGATTGTTGCTAACATCTGCAGCCTACTGGTACAAGACCTCCTTTCCAGTGGACCAGGTCAACATGCATTTCCAATGGTCGCCAAAGACCACCCATCCACCATCCCTAATGGTTCTCTGCCTCTCTCCAAGGTTGTTTGCTTTCTTCTCCTGCAAGGGGAGAAAGCAGAGAATTGTAAGCGTCCATCGTGACTTGTGTGGATAGGAGGGAAGGACAACATTTGTGGAGGTTTACTGTGTAGCATGGGTGTGGGGGTCAAGAGGATGAGGGTGAGTGGAGTGTGGGCTGTTCAGATGGGGATGTGTGGAATGAGTGGAGCTGGGAGATCTGATGTCCTGAGGAATGTCGTGAAGGACGATGCGAAGCAAGTCAGAATTTGGGGTTTGGCTACTGAAAATATTACACCATTCACCTTTCCCATCGTCCTGAGGTCATGGATCCGGTTGGTGCACTGTCTTCAGGTTAGAAGGAGCGCACTTCTGCTGCTGACTTCCTCGGCCACTTGCGTGCATGCCTGCTTGGTTGGAAAAGTTGTCCTCTTCCTCCCATCCTTGGGACATGGCTCACTGCAGTCTCTGTAAGAATGAGAGGCCTGAGAAGCAGTCTTCTGTGATTCCCTATCCATTCCTGAGTTGCTGTAGCTTCTAAAAATCCATGTCCAGATGAGCCATCACAACCATTGGTGATCTCTTTAATTAGAAATCCAATCTAATCAAGCGCATCACCCTGCCCATGCTCTCAGATTGATCAGAGAACCCAGGAATGTCGGCATCAGGCATCATGGCAGGCATGAGTGGACAATGTGGCAGAAAGGACAAAAATAATTTTCATGCTGTTGTGAAACCAGTTTATGATTGTCCACGCTGCTGGTCAATGGAAGGCTGTGCTTTCTGCTGCCGGACATCGAGAGCTTCATTTTAATACATCTGCACATCATTATAAGCCCAGCTCATCTGAATCATTCCCCCATGCTGGATCATCCGAGCATGTTGGTGTGATTGCACACCGACGTGTCTCACACATAAGTGATATGCACCTGGTGAGCTGCACTTCACGCGGGACTTCGAGGTTTGTTTGCCTACCTTGCTTCAGGCAGCACTTGCGCTCATCAGCACCAGGCTTCACAGGCAGCACCACATCACTTTTAGGGGAGCTTACGAGCAGGTCTCTACTGATGAGACCAGCCGTAAGGCGGGGATGGCTTTTCAACAGCTGCAGGGCTACGGCTTGCTTGGGGAAGGGGGAGAAGTGGCCTCAGGCGAGGCCAGTACTGTGGGAAGGAGGTATCTCCGGGTGTGTATGGGGACACGTCGATCTGTGCAAGTGGCCGCAAAAGGGTGAGGGCTGAGGAGGCAATCTCCAGAGGAGATGAGGCCAGATAGAGATGTGAGGGCATGTGTGAGAGTCAGTTCTGATGTCCTTGAGCTGGCAATGAGTGAACTGCCAGTGAATGTATGATGGGCTTGTGAGTGTGTGAGTTTAGAGTGATGAGATGGTTGCTTTGCCCTGGTGGCACGGGTGAGATCATTCATCCTCTTACTGCATTCGATAGTCAACCTCTTCTGTGCACCGTCGGCACGTTGGCACTGACCACCTCCAACACCTCCTCCCAAGCCAGAGTAGCGATACTGATAGGCCTCCTACGGCCAGAGTGGAGGTAGAGGATATTGCAGCGAGCTCCAACGGTGTCCAGAAGGTGTCCCAGGGATGCGTCATTGAATCGGGGGGCTGCAGTCTTCTCGCCTTCCGGGGCCATGTCTTCTGTGCAACAGTCCTGGTCTAGAAACACTGAGAGGTGTGCATGTGGCTGCACTTTAGATATGGCGCCGGCATGAGGAAGCTGCGAGCTTCGGCAAGCGAATTGGAGGTCACCCACCTGCGAAACAGTGTGTTTCCCAGGAATGCATGATTAATGAGGCGGGACTGGGATGATATGGCGTGAAAGCCTCCCATTCCGGCCAGCATGTATAACGTCCTTTTTCCCGACCGTCCCGTCCGATGTTCAGTTAAAGAACCAGAGCAAAGCCCAATGAAGTGTCAATGAGTTCCCGCACCCACTAATGGTCCCACCAATTCAGCAGGGATTAAGTTGAGAAAATTCCACCCAATGTTTCAAGTTGATGACACTCTATCAGAACTGGCATCTAGTTCTGATGAAGGGTTGTTGACCCAAAATATTAGTTCTGTTTTTCTCTCCACAGATGCTGCCAGACCTCTTGAGCATTTCCACAATTTTATTTTAGTTTGTATTTATGTTGGTACACTATTGGGTACTAAACTCTTAAGTGACCATTCATAAAATGTAGCAGTTGTCATGGTTTAGACACTCCAGAGATTGCACACATGCACCCAACCCTGGTGGTCTAGTGGGAATTGATGTGTTTATTTCCTGGAAGACAAGCATCAAACATAAATACAGATTTACTGATGGTCACGTCAAAAGATGGCAGGCATAATAATCCATCTTGTTCTTAACTGTCTCTAGCTCTGAAAGGAACTGCATCTTACAGATGTAGATAACGAAAACTACATAAAAACCTCATTATAAACCTGGACCAATACTGGGTGGCTTGGGGGTGGGGGGGCAAGGTGGGGGGTTAATAGATATTAGTACTGCTACCAACAAAACAAATAAATTGAAAAGTTAGGCTAAGGTCACATAAACTGAACCAACTGAGAACTCAAGTTAATATTTATAAGGCTGCAAATGCCTTGTGTGTGATTGACAGATTGTTACTGAATACATCAATAGCAAGATAACTCATCTTTCCTGTCAAAAGTTATGGAATCTGTGGTACTATATCCTAACATTTACGATATAAAAATCTGAATCATCAGTAACGTTCAAAATTAATAACTTTCAAATAATTTTTCACGGTGCAATACAAACATTTTTGACATCTAACAGTACACTCATCAGGCCTACTGAATATGAAAATCTTGTTACATTGGCTAAGTATCATCACAGCCTGAGGGTACATTAAAGACAACGTGATTGCAATTTTTTAGCAAATATTAAAGATGTATCACTTAATTTTCTTAATTGCTGAAATAAGATTAAGCATCAAAGGTATAACTACGAGTATCAGTTAAATATTCAAGACATTTGCCAACATGATAGCCACGCTTTTTCAAAATGAATTCACTCTACAATGTTGAGATGTTTTGACTTGAAAAAATACTCCATAAACATAAGAATTATCAATATTTTCATTAGTTTTCATTGCACTGAGTGAACTCTTGTTGCCCTCTTTGATTATGCAGTTTACATCTACAGTGGTATTCTAAACAATGTAGCTCACTGTTTTAAAAGGGGAGAAGATTAAGGCAAAGCTGGAGAAAAAAAGTGTGGAGCCATGGACAAAGAGGAGTATCACCAAGGGAAAGAAATGCCTTTGTACATTATGGGTACAATGAGCACTTCTCATCCTGAGTGAGACAGACTCTCTCCTATAAGCCCTTGCAGTATATTTATGTTTTAAAACCAACTGACCTTAAGTATTTGTTAGAAAGGAAAATAATTATTTAGGGGACTAAGTTTGATAATCCCCAAAAACAGGCACAGGATTTCAATGGAATATTAGTCCTCATCCATGCATTTCAATGCAGGCAGTTGATTATCTGAATGCTTGAACAAGGAGCCAATATTATGAGTGGCTACCATTACTTAAAGCTTGTCTGCACTTAATAAAGGGAAGGTGCCTTGTGGCTGAAGCAGGTGCTGGGGGTCATGCAGGAAGTGACTCTGACCTGGGGAACATTGAAGAATGGTACAACATGGGAGGGTGCAGGCTCCAAGGTTATTGAATGCTGCACTGAAGACCTTGGTGGAAATGGGGTGATATGTCCTCTATCAGCAGGGGGCCAAGAGGCCCACCAGACACATGCTCAGAAGGCACTGCGAGCAGCTAGCCATGGAGATCAACACCAGGAGGCAAACTCCAAGAACCTGGATGCAGTGCTGCAAGGGTTTTAATGGCTTGACACGTCTGTAAATTCACATTCAAATGCTTTATCCTGCACGGCTAGCCTCAGACACTGCTCAATTTACCACGCTACCATCACTCACCTACTAACAATCAGCCGCTAGCAATCAGGACTCCTACCAAACATTTATGTGCCCCATGAACCCTCATGCACCTTGTACTGCTGCAAGCCTCATAGCCGTATCTCACAGCTTGCACACACTTCCAGCTATTCCACCATGACAGCCACATCACACAAACAGACTGCAGGTGATGTACAACTAGAGATAGCAGGGGCTAACCAGATAGTGAAAGGTGTACCTGCATGTTCTAACAGCAATGGGGGAGATACTGCTGGCTATTATTGGAACCCTCATTGTTGACGCCATGGCCAGCAGCAAGGCTGAAACCAAGGCTGAATTTTGCCCTCGGATGGCATGTGGGCCCCATTGGCTCAGCGGCGGGCGGACAGCCGACCCCCACCACCGAAACAGGGCCCACCACCATTTTGAGTGGGCGGGCCAATTAAGGCCCGCCCAGCGGCCTGTCCGACAGGAAGCGCAATGCACTTCCTGTGCGGGGAGGGGAGGGATTACCCATCTGTCAAAGTGTGCTCTTTTGCGCATGCGCTTGAAAGGACGCACTGCTACCTGAGGCAAAGTGCTGTCTCAGGAGTTTCGTGACAGGTAAGTAAAGTCTAAAAATGGATAAATATTGAAATTTGTAACATGTCCCCCCATGTGACAATGTCACACAAGATGGGACATGTTAATAATAAACACATAAAATTTATTAAATGTTTAAAAAACGGACATGAAACTTCATCCCGCCAGTGGATGAAGTTTCATGAATAATCCGAAGCCCACTGGGGCTCCTGGCCTGCCTGCCAGCCTTAAACTTGGACAGGCAGGTCTTTAATTTTCTTAATTAGCCTGGCAATGGCCTCAATTGGCCATTGACAGGTCGGCGGGTGGATGGCTGATTTCGCTGTCTGCCCGCCTTCCTAAAAATTTAAAGGGACTGGGATGATGTCGGGGATTCCTCCCCACGTCATCCCGCGTCATTTTCCTCTCGGCGAGTGGGCCCCGCTCCCAAATCGTCGAAGGGAAAATCCTGGCCCATAAAAATGACAGTACCTTTGTACATAATCCTCTCACCTCCCACACTCTTCTGGTTTACAATTTGTAGGTGGTGTAAACATACACCTCTTATTTTCCCCCCTCCTCACTTATGTCTTTTTCCTTTCAGATACCCAAGAATTGCAGCCTGAGAAGGTGGTGGAGGCACAGTAAAACACAGTCAGGCAGTGATTTCACTGTGGCACACATCAGCTCAGATACTGACACTGTATGTAATTTAAAGGATAACATGGAGATGGGATCTGCACCTGGTGAGACAGCTGGCATAACTAAGCTTCAACCACGGCAAGGGGACATGGATGGCCAGCTGACTGGAGGTGTAGTCTGTAGCTGGGCTTTCTGAGCCCAGAGCTGCTCAGGGTGATTCTCTAAGGTTTATATGTTGTCTCCACCATCAAAAGCTAGTAGGGGAAGGCAATGGCATAGTAGTATTGTTGCTGGACTAGTAATCCAAAAACCCAGGGTTTAAATCCCACCATAGCAGAGCAGATGGTGAAGTTTGAGTTCAGTTAAAAAAAAATTGGAATTAGAAGTCTAACTACGAAACCATTGTTCGGGAAGCAAGGCATGATTCCATTTATAAATTTAGTTTGGAATGCTTATTTTATGGTGGCTTTTATCTTTGCAGTGTGAGACCAAGTGAAAACTGTGATAGTCAGTGATGTAAGGCATTGGTGACTTGGCTTGTGTCTTTGGTACCACAATCAGATGAGGCAATCATGGACAGCCTGGCTAGAAGGGGAAAATGTTGACTTCTCCAACTCACTGCTCACCGTATGCCTCGTGGCAAAGGCCTCATGATGGCAAGATTGTGCAGGATGCGGATCACTACAAATTGTGACACGCACTCTGCATAGTACTGCAGGACTCTTCCACAGTAGTTCAGGCAGCAGGAGCATTGATTAAGTGACCCAATGGCCAGCTCAATGACATTTTCTGTGGCAGCATGTCTGTCATTATACATCTCCTGGCCAAGTGTATGTGGGTTTTGTACTGGAGCCATGAGTGGGGTGGTCAGTGGATAGCCCTTGGTGCTCAGTTGCCATCCTTGTGGTGGCTCAATTGCCGAGGGGGCGTTGGGTTGGCACAAAATAAAGTGATCATGATTGGTGCCGGTAAAGAGCTGCATGATACACTGTGCATGGCTGCACACCAGCTAGACATATGAAAAACTGGAGCCCTTTGCAGCTATGGTACAGGTCTGAATTTAGATGCAGTGCCTGCAAAGCAACGTATGCATCAATGGCATCCTGAAGCGGGGGGAAAGTCTGCTACTCTGGTGAAGCCATGTAGATGTTCACTCTGGAAAGGGAGAAGGCAACGTATTCCCCTCTTTTTGCATACAATGTGTGACTTCCTCCCTTATACGGCAATGGATGAAGAACTATGAGATGTTGAAGATGTCATCTGTTAAGGAACTTAACTCAAAGAAATTCATGATCATGGCCACCTTCACAGGCACTGGCAGTGCCCTGGGCTTGTATTACTGGTTTCAGACTCAGATGAATTCTTCACATCCAGCCTGACCAAAAGGGGCTAAGTTGCCTCTTCCCTTCATTTCCTCTCCTCTTCCTCAGCTACTCACAGTATAGCTGGTGGCAAGGGCTGTCCTCTTGTTAAAGGTGAGGTTGTGCAACATGCAGCAGATCACAACGAATCTTGACACCCACTCTGCCAAGTACAGAAGGGTTCCGCCAGAGCTGTCCAGGTAGCAGAACCATGGTTTTAGCATGTCAACGGTCTGCTCTATTATATTTCATGTGGCAGCATGACTTTTATTGTAAGCATGCTGCATATGCGTGTGTGGGTTGTGCACCAGAGTCGCTAACCATGTCATTGGTGGTAACTCTTTTCATCCAGTAGCCCCACTTTGGCTTGTTGAGGTGGCTGAAATTAAGCTGACATTTTGGACTGTCACAGAATGACAGCATCATGACTGCTGCCAGTATGCCAGGCATTAATCTACATAACTCACCGCCTGTTGTCACATACGTTGAGGGAGTAGAATCTCTATCATTTCTGGGTTAGAACTGAGTTGACATGCCCTGCCTCAAGTAAAGTGCATGTAGTCAGTGGCACCCTGCACCATGGGGGAGCCTGCAATCCCAGCAAAGCCGCATGCTCACTCTGCCTGCTTGTCTCCAGCAAGAGAGAATGAAATGTAATTAGCTTTCATTGGGTAGAGAGCCAACCTGTGCTTCCATACTCAATAAAACTGAGAGATGTTGCAAATATCTCCACCACCAGCTTGGACATGCCATAGTCACCTTCACAGCCACCTGCAATGCAGTCCTTGCCCTGCTCTGAGCTTGATGTTGTGGCTGCAGCAGGTGGCAGATTTCAGTGAGGATCTCATGAATGCAGATCAGACATCTCACACATGGTTCCCTACTGAGGCTCAGGCTGGAGAATTGCACTCAGAACACCCTGGATGGACATGGCTTCCTGCTGAAAGTCCTTCTCTTTCCCCTCCTCCCTCTTCCAACAGCTTGCCCTGCCTCCAGCATTCTCTGAGTCATGCTGTATTCCAAGGGAAATGCCTACTAGTACACGCATGTCTGGGAGCAACTGGTTTTAGCAGATGCCTTTGAAGTCAGCAAAAGCCCTTTAGCACCTGTCACACTGAAAGTGTGTGTGCACACGCCAGGGTCACCATTCTGAAGTTCCAATGGCGCTGTTAGTGCCCAAAAGTCTAATTTGTTGGTTCCACTCTTTTGGATTTCAGCCAAATTTATTTCTATAAGAAAAATTGTTATTCTGAGATACAGTATCACCTTTCAAGGTTACGTGGAGCTTTGTACCCACTGACAAAGTCCATGGAGGTTCAATCTTCTTCAATTGCTTTTTGCTTATTCAGTCTGTGTCTTCAACATGGTGAGGCTCACCACTGTGAGGGAGTTGATTTGTATTTTGTACTTTTGATATTTAAAGAAGCATCAAACACAGCTGGGTTAGAAGCAGCACGAGGCATCTGTAGAACATAGAGAACCCTAAGGGATTTTCATAGAATAAGTAGGAAGAAATTATTTTCACTTGTAGGTGGATAGTTGCCAGAGGACATGGATGTAAGGTAATTAGTTAAAGGCCCAGAGAGGAGACGAGGGAAAACTTAACACAGTGAGTGATGATCTGGAATACATTAAATGAGAGGGTGGTGGAAGGAGATTTTAGAGTAATTTCAAAAGAAGTTGAGAATAGGAGGTAGGGCACAGGCCTGCATGATGCTGTGCCTATGGACACAAATAAGTTGGACTTTGAGGGACCGGAATCCCTTTCTATCCAAAACGATGCCAGGCTGGGGATGGGGGTCAAGCAAGGTGATGTGGGTACGGTTTATGGTACTTTGCGCCATGACAAAGCCTGCAGTACTCTTTTGTCCTACTTTGCTCTTACTACTAAAGAAAAAGCAATGTATGTGTTCTTCCTGGCTTATAGAGACTCACTTTCCTCCCTGATACCATGGTGAACAGCAAATTGGGAAATATCACTTATGCCACCTGCTTCAGCCTGGATCAACTCTGTGGCATAAAAATAAAGGGCCATGGTGACTCTGACAGCCAAAGACAGTGCTGTCTATGCCCTGATTTGAGGTCCGGGTTGTAGTTGCACCAGGTGACATAATTCTGAGATAGCCTCCCTGGTGAAGCGAAGGCATCTGACACATTGCTCCTAAGTGAGGTTAAGGTAGTCAAAGTTACCCATGTACTAAATACATAAAAAAGGAACAGTCTGGTATGTGTATGTGCTTATAGATAGTTTTTTTTAAAACTATCTACACCCAGGAAAATGATAGCGTAATTAATTTTAAGATTCTCACACAAAAGCTTCTTCTACTAATACTCACATTATCAATAACATACAATGAAGTACATATTTAGTGAGGATCCTTCTTTTTAAAATTTGCATTGCTAATTCCATAAATAACCTATGACAAGTCAAGCTTAGTAGCTAAGCAGAATCGCACAACTGGCTTTCACTTCTGTAAACCAAGTCCAAAAACAGCCCAGGTTGAATGGGCTGAAAATCTTTCTCTGCAGGTCTCCAGTGACTTGAGTTTGTGCTATCTCGGTCCAGTTCCAAGTAAGCACAGCAGGAACTGTCCATAATTCAGAACTAATTGGAAATTTCACTCAGGGGTGATTAAATGTGCCCTGGAGAAAATTCACACAGCAGCAGTGCTGCTCTTCTGAGGTTTGGGTTCAGGTACAATGCTGGGATAGAAGAAAGGGAGCTTTTCTTTATACCTTATCTGATAAGGGTGTGCTTGTTACTGGTTCTGGCTGATGAAAGTGGAAAGACGTGCTCCATTTGGTGGTGCTGAAATCCATTAGCACAATGAGCAAATATATTCATTCAAAAAAGAATCTTCTAATTTGAACTTCAGCAGTCAAATTTATGGTTTAATGGGTTCCCCCTCCTTTTGGCTGTGCTTCCAATTTTCTTGTAGTATTTGGTCACGATTACCATCTCTTGTGCATTCAGCTAAAACAAGCGATAACTGCAAAAGTGTAGCCTGAACAATCATGAATTAATGTTTCTGTCAAATGGTTCAAAATTAGTTTGTTCAAAGGTATAACACTATATTACTCTTTTATGCAACTCGGCATGTTTGACACATTTTACTGGTTTGTTCTTAGGAACATTTAATGAACTTCATTTGCAAATTAATTATGAATCACTTCCTTTCCCCTGAACAAATCTCTAAAGTTCAAAGCCTTCATGATTTGAATACTGGTCCCACATCTGACAAGGCTCCTCTAGCACGTCTCTCACACACTTCGAGCTATTTATTGTCTGATAGGTCAATCAGTCTCTCACCTTTGGCATCAAGCATTTCTCTCTTCATCGCAAACTTTCTTAACTTTCTATATTGTGGTTAGAGCTCCTCTGCAACTTCTCCTTCTGTCTATTCTCTGCTTAAACTACACCCTGCAAGCTTTTCCTTCAATATGTCAAACTGAAAACTTGTTACCAAGGCAATAAGAAATCTGAGAGCAAAGTTGTTTCCTGTACCTAGTTTTTTCTGAATATTTCAGGGTGTCTTGTCAGTAAGCATTTCTTGCAGTCAATGCCAATTCATAGATTGAACAAGAATGAAGTCAAACTAAAAATTATTTAAAAATATAGGAACTGTAGAATCACAACCTCAACAGCTCTTACACTGGTGGCGCCTACAATAGGTGTAATAGGTTATACCAGTGGTGACTATATGGTATATGGCATGTAACTAGTCACCCATAAAATAATGTACTGTTAAGATGGCACTGTTCTGTGCATCTGCTGAAGATTATGGGATTCTATCTCCTACTTTGATTTGGCACCTATTTTCTTTTGATAAAACACTAGCCAAGCCTCAGCTGGAGTACTGTATGAAATTCTGAGCCGTACACTTAGAAAGGATGTCAAGAGGTGACGATGAAAAGAAAGATTTGCCTTTACATAGCAGCTTTCACAGCTGTCAGATGTTGCAAGGCACTTGATAACCAAAAAAGTACTTCTTGAAGTGAAGTCACTATTGTAATGAACTTGCACCACTTGCAAGTCCCCTCCAAGCCACACACCATCCTGACTTGGAACTATATCTTCTTTCCTTTACTGTCATTGGATCAAAATATTGGAACCCCCTAACAGCACTGTGGATGTACTTACTCCACTAAGACTGCAGCAGTTTAAGAAGGCAGTTCACCACCACCTTCCCAAAGGCAAATAAGGATGAGTAACAAATGCTGGCTTTGCCACACACATCCAAATGAATAAAAAAGATGCAGGAGCCACTATGTTCACCGCAAACTTCCACAAATAACAATGTGATAATAACCTGATAGTTTGTTTTTCTGGGATAATACATATTGGTCAGGACACTGGGGATAATTCCCCTATTCTTCTTCAAAATAATACCATGAGCCCTTTTGTCTCCATCCAAGCAGGGAGATGGGAACCCTCAGTTTAACGTCTCATCTGAAATATGGCACCTCCAGCGCTCTGTCAGCACTGCACTTGAGTGTTAGCCTGGGTTTTTAATACTCAAGCTCTGGAATGGGACTTGAACCTAGAACCCTGTGGCTCAAAGGCAAAAGTGCTACCAATTAAGCCAGTGCTGATGTACCTTAATATGCTGAGATGTGGAGGAATTTCTTCACTCAGAGGGTGGTGAATCTTTGGAATTCTCTACCCCAGAGGGGTGTGGAAGCTCAATCATTGAGCATGTTCAAGAAAGAAATTGATAGATTTCAGAATACTAATGACATCTATGGATATGGGGATAGCACGAGGAAGTGGCATTGAGGTACATGATTAGCCATAATCTGTTTGAATGGCGGAGCAGGCTCAACAGGCCGACATGCCTACTCCTGCTCCTATTTCCTATGTTCCTGTGTGATTTACTAGAATTATACCAGGGATTATGGACTTTGGTTGTGTGGAGAGATGAGTAATATTGGGATTGTTGTCTTTAGTGCACAGAAAGTTATGGAGCGATTTAGTAGTTATTCAAAATTCTCAAGAGTTCTGACAGAGTAAATAAGCAGAAAGTGTTTCGATATGCAGATGAGCCAATAATCAGTTGACAAAATTTAAGATAATAAGACAAGAATCACTAGCTCCCACAACACTCAAGAAGCTTGACACCATCCAGGACAAAGCAGCCCGCTTGGTTGGCACCACATCCATAAACGTTCACTCCCTCCACCACCGACGCACAGTACCATCTACAAGATGCACTACAGGAATTCACCAAGGCGCCTTCAACAGCATCTTCCAAACCCACGAGCACTACCATCTAGAAGGACAAGGGCAGCAGATAGATGGGAACACCACCACCTAGAAGTTCCCCTGCAAGTCACTCACCATCCTGGCTTGGAAATATATCGCCATTCCTTCACTGCCACTGGGTCAAAATCCTGGAACTCCCTTCCTAACAGCATTGTAGGTATACCTACACCACATGGACTGCAGCAGCTCAAGAAGGCAGCTCACCACCACCTTCTCAAGGGCAACTAGGGATGGGCAATAAAAATGCTGGTCCAGCCAGCGAAGCTCACATCCCATGAATGAATTAAAAAAAATAGGGAGACTAGGGAAACTGTTTATTCAGTAAGCTGTTATGATGTGGAATGCAGTACCTGAAAGGGCGGTGGAAGCAGAATTAATAGTAAAATTCAAAAAGAAAGTGGATAAATACCTGAATGGGAAAATATTGCGGAGCTATGGGGAAAGAATTGGGGAATGGGACTAATTGGATTGCTGTTCTAAACAGCTAGCACAGAAACAATGTACTGAATGGCCTCCTTCTGTGCTTTAAGTTTATGAATTATGATTTTGGTATTGTTGCTGCTTTGGCCCTGTGGTCTATTTTGCCACATGGGTGATAGTCAAGGTTAATGCGGCATCATAATTTCAAGAGTGAAGAAAACTTGTCCAAACAAGTGTTTTAACTTATTTGACTTTTTATCATGTAAAATCTAAACTATTTTAACCTAATTATCCAAATCCAAGTTTGAAGATTTCTTCAGATTTTTGGTCAAGATTTCAAAACATTTTGATTCAAATTTTCACAAATTTCTAATATGCTGACTCATCAGTTGCTTTAGAGCTCACTCTTGCTCGGGATCCCAAAACTATGAAATTCTTTATAGTTTTGCAATTTTTCTGTCTTTGTTTCTACAGATTTTTTGAAACGCATGCTTGTTGATTACCAAATTGCGTTCACAATTATTCTTTTCAACCATTCTTCCAGTTGGTTCCTCAATGAAATGACATTATCTTGTCCATTTTGTAGAACTCGACACCGTCAGGACAATGTCAATTAAAACAATTTCATACCCTATTTATTTTATCAGGTTCCCTCAGGTGTCAGTTACATTATACGAGGTCAAGTAAACAAGAAAGGTATATGTGGAGGCACAAGACTCTCCTTGAAATTGAGTTTCTTGGGGAGCTGGACGCAAGTAAAGGCGAATATAACATGTGTCGCCACCAGCATTTTAGTCAACATTTTGATGGAACAAATCAAAATTATACTCTGTTAGCCATGATCATACAGCAAGTACCACAATATGCAAATATTATCATCAGATAACTGGCTTCCATTAGGCAAGTTCCTGAATTTCTCTTTCTTACTTCTTGTTAATTTTTCAATTCCACTTGTCTCATAAATGTGTTAACTCCTCAAGGGTGAACAGTCCCAAAAGTGCTGTAGTTATATATCCATTATAGTCATATACACAATGGGCAGAAACTTTCGCTTGGCGGGCAGGCAGGCGTGTGCTTGAGCTGCTCGAGCATGAAATGATGTGCGTTGATGTTGGCCGAGGGTGCCGACATCAACGCGCAGTTGCACGATAGTTCAGTCGGCGGGCGTGCACTGGAGCAGGCAGCGCGCCTGCCAACAATTAAAAGGCCTGTTAAAGCCATTAAGTAACTAATTAACTTAAACTTTTCGCTGCCCGTCCAACTTAACGGTTGGCAGGCAGGCAAAAAGGCAAGTGGCCTTTGCATTTTTTTGGAAACCTCATCTATGCGCGGGATGAGGTTTCCAAAAGCAAATAAAGATACAATAAAAGTTTTAAAATTGAATTAATAACATGTGCCTGCTCATGTGACAGAGTCACATTTATTAAATTTTTATTTTCTTCATTTTCTTTTTTTAACAGTGCTTCATTTCCCTGAGGCAGCTCTGTGCCTCAGGAAGATATATCAAGCGCTTACTGGCACACATGTGCGAAGTTAGCGCTTGGTCCGCTCACCCTCCTCTCCCCCCCTCCTCCCCACTCCCCCACACAGGCAGCGCTCAGCGCTGCTGCTCGCGTTTCATACTGGGCAGGACTTAATTGGCCCGCCAGTGTGAAATCGCGAGCTGGTCCCAATCACGGGCAGCGGTTGGCTATCCGACCGCTCCCGCCAAGCCTGCCCGCTAAGGGCAAAATTCTGCCCAATGATTATTTTTCATGTCTGATTTGCAATCATGGCTGTTGGTAGCTATTAAACCAAAGGGACAACACAGTTAATATCAATTCTGTCCCTATCTGACATTTCATTGTCCTTAAACCCGAGATAGCATTGGTCATGTTTGACCAGGCCTGTATCTAATGTTGTCTGAGCTTTGTCTCCACATCTGCCTGACCTGAAATATTGGTTCGAAAATCATTCACCCCGATATTTGGTCTTAGCGGCCGTGAATGGTGATGTGCCCGCACCTGTTGAAAGTGAAGCAGGTAAGACACAAAACTTGTCTCCCTGCCTCATTTCCATGATTGTAGTGTTGGAACAAGTGGCTTCCCTGCTGTCCCAGTCTCCATTTCAGTGGCAGGGTCCTCTTCACACTCCAGGGTTGTTGTTCAAAAACCACATGCTCCAGGAAGCCTTCCCTATTTATAGGCACAGTCCCTATAAAATGGCAGGCTGCTGCACAGTCATTTTTTGCCATTCAGGGAAAAGCTATGGGACTGAATAGAACTCCCAGATTTTGTGACGGAGTCCTGGACTCTTATTCTTGGGGGTCCAGGCCAGGAAGGAGGGCAGGCTTCCAGTGAGGGGCAGGGAATCCTTGAGACTAACCCTGTGAAGGGGCTGGAAGCAGGTGGCAAGAATTGTGAATGCCCAGAGTGTGGCACCATGAGCCTGGCAGCAGTTTTTAGAAAAGTTTAATGACCTCACTCAGGTGGTCAAGGTGAGTGAATGCATCTTCACATCGCTTCTCTCGCCTAGAGCAGCCACCCCTCACACCGCTTAATGCACTACACACTCATCACTTATCCAGCAGCACACCCTGACACTCAGGATTCACCCCTAACATCCTTATACAATACCGCTCCCACACACATCGTCCAATCATGCTAGAAACAAACAAACACACACACACATGCACGCATGCACACATGCGCACACATACACACACACCTCTACATGCCTCTGCAAACCTGCAGCTATTCAGCTATGGCAGGCACATCACACAAACGCAATGAGACACAGCTACTGACATTCCACCCTCCCTTTTGCAGAGGAAGATCGCCCTCAACAGGCAAAACAGGCAGATGATGGCTGAAGGATCACCCAGGAATCATCCCCTCAGTGTCCTCGAACAGATCATTCTGAGAATCATGGGCACCAGTCCCGTGGAGCCAGTGATATTTTTTATTCTTTCATGGGATGCGAGTGTTGCTAGAAAGGCCAGCAGTTGTTGTCCATCTCTAAATTCCATTGAAAAGGTGGTGGCAATTAGGGATGTGCAACAAATGCTATCCTTGCCAGCAATACTCACATCCCATGAAACAACAAAAAAAAAAACACTGGCTCCATGCCCTTGAATCCAGCTACCTGGATGATGGTAAGTTGCTGCCATAGGCACCTTTTCCACTAACTCTTCACCTCATCCTGAAAGGTGTCATGAAATGGAAACAGTCAATGGAGTGACTGTGGACCTTCTGCTTTCCTCCCCATCCACCCTTCCCTCAATTTTTCCTTCCCCTTAAGCCTCTGAGCTTGCAGATAGCCACGACTGTCAGTTGCTCAGCCCCTGCAGCATCAGGCAGAAGGGCAAGAGGAGAAAGAGAGCTCTCAAGAAGAAGCCACACCACTTGACTTATTATTTGCAGCCATTAGCTCAGATACTGGCACTTTGTGAATGTTAGAGAGTAGTTCAGAGTCAGGATCTGCATTTGGTGAGTCACTGGGCATGAATAGGCTGCTGCTAAATCAGGTAATACATAATGAGGTTTGGCTGAGATCCATTAAGTGCTGAAACAGCTGCACCCCAGGGAAAACATTGCTTGATTTATAGCTCTGGGTCTCTGATTTCTTCTGTCAATTGCACAATATTTATTTACACAAGATAAAGAGGCTTGTAGTTTCTGCTAATGATACTTTAAAGGTTCTAGATGATTGACACTTTTATTGGCCTGTAGTAAAAAGGAGTTTTTTTTTAAAAGAAAGTGTAAGGTTATCAATGAATGTTTTTAAAGCTTTTTGTATACATCCTATTGCCACTGTAGGGTTCATTGGTTCTATGCAGTGTATCGTGGGTAAATGGGCATGGATATGCTATTGTTTGGCATGGGGGGCATGACGGGCCACAGGGAGTGGGAGGGAGGCACGAGCTGACATACATGGGGCAGGGCAGTTTGTGGGCCTGAAGACTGGAGGGCCTTACTATTTTCATTGTAACTTTTAAACAGCCCACCTCGGCACCCCCTGTGGCAGGCTCCAAACTTTTTCTCAGGTCTGCTGACTGCAGCCTGCACCAGCTCCCCAGAAATGAAAATCCTGCCTTTCCTGGCACTTTCTCCCAAGGCAAACGGGCCGTGCCAGGAATCTTCCTGACTCCCGCTACCCACCTCAAGGATGAAAATCCAGTCGTGGGCTACTGGTATGCAGGCTCAGACTGCTGGCATCCGGCAAAGACAGCTGTCATCAGGGATTCGGATCTCAGTGCTCGCTGTCACAGAGGTCCAGCAATCTGTGTTCCAGCAGATTATGAAAATTGTTGACGAACTGCCGGTGGGAGCTGCACTCGCTCCATGGAGCATGAATCTGCTGCTCTCTCTCAGGATGACAGCAGTCATGCTCCCACCACTGCCGCTCTGTCAGTAAGTGCCATTACTGTTGCCTTTCAGTCAGTCAGTCCAGACTGTTGTCATCCATGCCAAAGTGCTGCATTCTCATGCTGAGTCCCCAAAGCCCAGCGTTGCGCAAGGTCAGCCTGCAAGACCATCTGAAGTCTTTCCCAGTGAAAGTCAGCAGCCTTCCACCAGCCATACTCCAGCTACTGAGTAGTACTGCATCAGAGGACTAGGACAGTCAAAGGCACTGGCAAGGCTGTCACTGAAGGGATGTACACGGGTTTCTTTTTGCATTATTGACGTATTGCTGGATAAAGTTGTTTGTGAAAGTTTTTGCTGTTGGCGATTATTGACTGATGTAGGCCAAAGGAACTGATAGGCAATCTGAAATGGATGCACTCTCAGAGAATGGTGGGTCCATGTTAGTAGTAAAGAAGTTACTTTTAACTGAAGCAAAACCTTATTATACGGTTGCTTGCACTCTGCCCAATTAAATCTGGTATACATAGTATCCTCCATGCCTCCTTCTCTTCTCACCCTGATCCCATTATCTCCAGATCCCAGGAGGTTGGGGCTTTGCCCTCAAAAGTGCACTTGGCCACAAACATGGGGATCTTCTAGGGCGTCTACTGCAGAGGTCCCCTTGAGCGATCTGCACAGGGAAATCTCTCCTTTAGGAGCCCAATGGCTTGTTCCATGGTGTTGCTTGTGACTCCATTGCTCTCATTCTTGGTGTAGTCAGAGACCAACCGCACACTGAGATGCAGCACTTGTAGTTGCAATATTGCTCTTGTTGACATGGGGTTCCCACAGAATCATGTGTGTGCAGTGTGGAATTGTTGATAAAGCTTAGATAGAGTAAGAGTTTGAAGGTGAGCAAAACTTTTGGCATTTCATTAACCCTAATCATGAGGGTACATTTTTAGTCAGTCTTCCGATACAGAATTGAGGTTTTATCTTTTCATTAATAGTCCTTACATAGTTTACAGATTTACCAGTCAATCATGATTTTGGGCCTTTAGGAATGATGGGGAGAAAATTGGAGAGATGACAGAAAATGCTGAACCAACAATTATGATAAAACAGATATTCTTGTTAAATTGGTTGTTAACAGTAAGAAAGCTAGCTGTACATTGCAGCATTGTCATCTTTTATTTACATGGGTTCCAGTGCACTACGCAGTAAACCCCTAAAGCCATGAAGAATAAAGGCTGCATCATAGGCTGCTGCTAAAGGCAGTGTTTCTTTCTTCAGCAAATTTTACAGCCATTAACTTGACATCCCATTGTGTGATGTTAAAAAGCTTAATCCCATTATTAACAACCATGTAGCTCTGTTGCTTCAAGAATTTCACCTCGAGCTGCTGAATATGACTATTGTCCACAATTCCATCTTACATTTAGAATGCCCTTTTTCAGTTTCATAAGGATTTAATATTGGCTGTGTAATAGAGTGAGATAAAATGGCACAAGATATTACACCCAATACATTCTTAGGATGGAGTTAATGATTATATTGTTTTGGCCTGCATCTAGCTCAGCCAAAAAAGCAAGCTACAGCAATCAAAGATAAGGGGAATGGTTTTCCAAATAAACATCTATCTTGTCCTTTCTTTTCCAATTAACAATTCTTGAAAAGGATTTGAAAGATTCAACCCTCATTCTCTTGAAGTATAAATGGAGCCAATCCTCAGCGCACTTGGATCATTTAGCTGAATAAAAAGGAAAAACTGCTGCTGGGGATATAAAATAAAAACACAGCAGATCGGTTAACATCTGTAAAGTGCAAAGATAAGTTAAGGTGTCTCAGGTGTGTACTTTCATCAGAAATCAAGTTTGAAGTGTCATAACCTAAGCTTTCCATCTCCTGATGATGAACAACTTGCAGTATCACTTTCAGCGTTTTCTGATTTTAGTTTTGAGCTATTTCATTTATTGTTTTAAGTGCCCAACACTATTTTATTCTGACAAATTAGTTGTTACAAATTTCAGACCTGTGCTGGTATTCTCTGAAATTCAGCTTCACTGTATTCAGCATCAGCACTTTCATCTTTACTACCCAATGGCTCATTATATGATAGCATTATGTACAGGACAGGAACATTAAACCATTTCTTTTTTTTATTAATTAATTCATTCAAAGGCATCACTGGCAAGGCTAGCATTTATTTCCCACCCTTAAGTGCCATTGAGAAGATTCTGGTGAGCCACCTCCTTGAACTGCTGCATTCTGGAGAAGTTATTCTCACTGTAGCAGAGGGAGTCCCAGGATTTTGACCCAGCAACAATGAAAGAGCAATGGTATGTTTCCAAGTCAGGGTGGTGTGTGACTTGGAGGGAAACTTGGAGCTGGTGATGTTTACCTGAGCCGGCTATCCTTGTTCTCCTAGGTGGTAGAAGTCATGGATTTGGGGTGAACCGTGGAAGAAGCTTTGGTGAGTTGCTGTGGTGAATCTTGTACATGGTATACACTGCAGCCACAGATGGCTGGTTGTGAAAGGTAGTGGCAGTTTAAGGTGATGAATAGGGTATTAATCAGCACAAAAACTTGGTTGACACTTCAGTGCAGTCTGAAGGAAGGCTACACTGCCAGAGGTGTTGTCTTTCAGATCAGATAATCAGTAAACCAACATATCTTATTATTATATTGCAGTTTGTGGGGCCTTGCTGTATGGACATTGGCTGCTGTGCTTCATACATTACAACAATCATTGCACTTCAGAGATAACTTCCTTGGTTGCAAAACAGTTTGTGACGTCCTGAAATTGTGAAAGCTCTACATATATGCAAGTCTTTTCTTTTTTTTCTTTTTGTTTGGGTGTATTTATATTGGATGAGACTCATGTTAGTACATCTGGGTTCTTCAAGCAAAGACCTTGTGCAAACAACCACAAGCCAAGTGTAAAATTACCACTCAAGACCAGTTTCCGCAAACACATTTTGCAGCTGATCCTGGGCAATTTATATTGGGCTTGCAACTGGTGAAGAAAGTTACACATTTGGGGAATGCAGCAGTAATAGTGCAATCTCAAAATCATAGAATATTTACAGTAGAGAAGGAGGGCATTTGGCCCATCATGCCTGTTCGGCAAAATGAGTGAGCAACTCAGCTAGTCACATTCCCCAACCTTTTCTCCCTGCAAACGTTACCTCTTCAGATAATTATCCAATTCCATTTTGAAAGCAATATCCGAATCCATGGCACTCTTAAGCAGAACATTCCAGACCCTAACCACTTGTTGAGAAAGTTTTTCCTCATGCTGTCTCTGGTTCTTTTGTCAATCACCTAACAGCAGTGCTCTCCGGTTTTTAAACCTTCCGCTAATGGTAACAGTTTCTCCCTACCTAATTTATCCAGACCGCTCATGATGTGGAACACCTCTATCAAATCTCGTCTCAATCTTCTCTAAGGAGAAGACACTCAACTTCTCCATCTAACCATTCTCATAAATCTTTGCGCCCACTCCAACGCCTTCACAACCTTCATACAATGTGGTGCCCAGAATTGGACGCAATGCTCCATTTGAGGCCAAATCAGTGTTTTATATAAATTCATTACAACTTTCTTATTTTTGTGCTATATGCATCGATTTATAAAGTCCATGATCCTGCAGGCCTGATTAATTGCTTTCTCAACCTGCCCTGCCACTTTCAACGATTTGTGTACATGCACCCCTAGGTCTTCCTGTTCGTGCACCCGCTTTAGAATTGTACGCTTTATTTTATATTACTTCTCTTTGTTTATCCTATCAAAATGAATCATTTCATATTTCTCTGCATTAAATTTTGTTTGCCACATGTCCACCCATTCCATCAGTCTGCCTATGCCCTACTGACGTCCATCACTATCTTCCTCATAGTTCATACTACTTCAAAGTTTTGTGTCATCTGCAAATTCTAGGTCATTGATATAGATCAAGAAAAACAGTGGTCTTAATACTGACCCCTGGGAACCCCAGTATCTACTCAACTCCAGCCCAAAAAAACACCTTTCACCACTACTTTCCATTTCCTGTCACTCAGCCGACATCATATCCATGTTGCCACTGTCCCTTTTACTCCATCGGTTTCAACTTTGCTGACAAGCACTTTAACAAATGTCTTTTTAAAAGTCCAGGTACATCACAGCAGGCTCATTAGCATTCTCTGGTACCTTAGTTAGAAACTCAATTAGTTAAACATGATTTTTCCTCAGTAAATCCATGCTGGTTTTCCATAATCAATCCATATTTATCCAACTGATCATGAATTTTGTTCCAGATTATTGTTTCAAAAAGTTCTTCCACCACTGAAGTCAAACTGACTGGCCTGTAGTTGCTGTGCTTATCCTTATACCCTGGCCAGAAACTTACCTACGTCAGGCGGGCTGGGTGGGAGCAGGCGGGGTGGGGGTGAGCGCAGAGCCGATCGCCACCCATGATCAGCTGCACGCCGCTATTTTACGTGGGCGGGCCAATTAAAGCTCGGCCAGCGTGACGCACGGGGCTCAGTGCTACCTGTGCGGGCAGGGGGAGGAGGGAGAGTCGGGGCCTGAGCTCTTTCGCGCATCCACGCGAAAGAGCGCAGCAATCTTCCTGAGGCATGGAGTGACAGTGTCACATGAGCTGGGACATGTTTGTGAATTGTGCAAAAATTTAAAATTTTATAAAATCTTCAGGAAACCTCATCCTACCATGGATGAGGTTTCCTGAAAAACGCGAAGGCCGCTTGGTCTCTTGACCTGTCCGCCAATCTTAAATTGTTTTTTTAATGGCCTTAATAGGCCGTTGACAGTTCGGTGGGCACGCAGCCACCTCTAGCGTGTGCCAGCCAAACGAACTGTCTAAACGACGCACGATGATGTCGGGACGCACGCCCGATGTCATCACCCGTCATTTTGCGTGTCGGCATGTCGGGCCCACCCCGCATACCAACAGCAATATTCTGGCCCATGTTTTGAACAGATGTGTGACATTTGCAATTCTCCAACACACTGACACCACCCCTGTATCTAAGGAGGATTGGAAGATTATGGCCAGTGCCTCCACAATTTCTACTCTTATTTCCCTCAGTATCCTTGGTGCATCTAATTCATTTCTGGTGAATTATTAACTTTAAGTATCGTTCCTCTTTCTAATGCCTCCTCTTTATCAATTTTTAGCCCATCCAGTGTCTCAGCTACCTCTTCTTTCACTAGTACTTTGACAGTTTTTTCTTCCTTCCTAAAGGTAAATGCAAAGTACTCATTCAGTACCTTAGCCGTGTCCTCTCCCTCCATGTACTAATCTCCTATTTGACCTCTAATTTGCCCTATTCCTCCTTTTACTATCCTTGAATGTCTATCTGTCTAAAGAAGACTTTTGGATTTTCTTTTATGTTAGCTGCCAATCTCACCTGATACCCTTTCTTTGCTGCCCTTATTTTTTTTTTCACCTCCCCTCTGACCTTTCCATATTCAGCCTGGTTCTCATTTGTATTATCAACCTGAATATCTGTTTCATCTTACTCCCTATCTCTTTCATCACTTAGGGTGTTCTGGCTTTGTTTGTTCTCCCTTTCTCCGTTGTGGAAATGTAATTTGACTGTACCTGAACCTTCTCCTCTTTAAAGGCAGCCCATTGTTCAATTTTGCCTGCCAATCTTTGATTCTAATTTACCTGGGCCAGATCCATTTTCACTCCATTGAAATTGGCCCTCCCCCCAATTAATTATTTTTCCTTTGGATTGCTCCTTGTCCTTTCTCATAGCTAACCTAAACAATTATCTCAATGTTCTCTTACTGGCACTTGATCCACTTGTCTCAGTCCATTCCCCAGAATCAATCCAGCAATTCTCTTTGCTTGCCGAACTTGAAACATATTTATGTGGAAAATGCTCTTGAATACACTTAGAAACTCAACCCCCTTTCTGCCCTTTATGCTATTCCTCTCCCAGTCTATATTAGGATAATTTAAAGTCCCTCAATACAGCTCCTCTATAGTTCTTGTACCTCTCTGTAATTTCCTTATCTTTTTTACTAGTTGGTAGCCTACTGAATACATCCAGTGGTCAAATAGTATCTCCATTGTTTCTTAACTCTAACTAAATAGATCCTGCCCTTGACCCCTCTTAGACATTCTCTCTCTCCAGTACTGTGATATTATCCTTAATCAATATTGCCACTCCTCCTCCTTTCTTTCCTTCCCTAACTTTCTTGAACACCTTGGGGCTGAATTTTACCGACCAACATTAAACAAGACCACCCCACAACCATAACATGCTCCAGGTGGCTGTAAGGATGTGAGGGTGTGACTTCCACCCCTCAGTGAGTGCAAGCCAAACCCTTAAAAGCTGATTGGCTGGCAGCTCTGGCAGTCTTAGCAGTACCAGAACTCAGTAATGGACACTGCTGGCTGCGTAGGTCCCAGGTGAAGATGACATGGCCTTTGGAGCAAGGTAAGTCCGGGGTTTTGGGCAGGCAGGATTTGGGGACCATAGGGAGTGGGTTGAGGGGGGCAGGGATGGTGGGTTTTGGTGACCAGGCAGAAAGTGGCAAAGGGAGGGTGACATCTTCTGGTGGGGGAGGGGGAGGGGGAATGTTCACCCAATGCTCACAAGGCACCTTCCCTTAAAGGACGTACCTCCCTTTCCTTCTCACCTTTTAACCAGTTGGGTGAAGAAAACGGCCTGCCAACTCCCGTCCAACTGTCCACGCCAACCACATTATGGTGCGGACAGTGTAATATTTGGGCCAATTGGCTTGTTAGACAAGCTCAATTGCCCATTAATAATTTTTTTTTAAAAATGGCATGCTGGCTACTACTTTTGGCGCCCGCCTGCCTACAGGATGGGGATGAGTGGCAAAGTAGTGGGCTAGTCACCCTTCATATTTTACATATCTCCCACCTCCACCCTCCCGCCACTGAAAGCACAGCTGCCGGGGGCTGCAACAGCCAGCCCCTTGTATCCAGGAATATTTGGTATCCAGTCCTGCTCTTTTTTTATCATCACAACATCATATATTTACAGCACTTTGCTACTTTATAAACTTATTACTTTTTTTTAAATGGATAAATGGCTGGACTGACAAAATGGCCGCAGCTGACCACATGATGGTAGTTCTAGAAATTTCTGTGCAATTTAACAATGAACAAAGACTAACTCATCAAACTTCTAGAATGAAACATTCCTTACATTGTATAAACATTCCAACCAAGCCAACACAAAGGACAAGTAGATGAGGTGTCTGCACCAGCCAGCACTGGACAAAGACAGAGCTATTAGGACTCCCCATCTCCAATGTTGTACTCATGGTTTTACAGTTACCTGCTCAAAACACAATGGGTTTTAACAAGGGGCATTGAGAAGCAGAACTCCAGGCTAGAGGCCTGTCCCTGTCTACCATTTACCACCTAACAGGTAACAACAGAAAGAGCTCTGCCCTGGTTTAAATTGCCTGGTCCTCAACCACACTGTGGTCTACTGGAACATTTGATCTTCTGTATCTGTGCCTGCAAGACTAATTCATCTCTATGTGCCTTCGTCCATCATGGAAGACATCACTTCTGGAAAAGCAGGTGACCCAGCAACAGTTTCAGCCTACTAACCTCTGAAGGAATACACCATTGGACTTTTTTTGATTCTGGGCTCTGGACTCATATGAAACCATACTTCTCATTTTTGTCTGTGGTCTTTGTCCTGAACCCCTTCCTTTCCTTTATCCCTCTTTTTAAAAACCTTTATTCTTTCATGGGATGTGGGCATTGCTCACAAGGCCAGCATCTGTGGCTCATCCCTAATTGCCCTTGAGCTGACCTTGTTAGGTCATTCAGAGGGCAGTTAAGAATCAACAACAGTGATGTGGGTCTGGAGTCACATGCAGGCCAGACCAGGTAAGGATGGCAGATTTCCTTTCCTAAAGGACATTAGTGAACCAGATGGGTTTTTAACAACAATCAATGATAGTTTCATGGTCACCATTTTTGAGACTAGCTTTATATTCCAGATTTATTAACTGAATTCAAATTCCACCAGCTGTCACGGGTGGGATTTGAACTCATGTCCCCAGACCATTAGCCTGGGTGTCTGGATTACTAGTCCAGCAACATTACCACTACACCACCATTTCCCCTAATATTGCACTTTGTATGAATGCAAAAAGGGTGGACGTTACAAACCCCCTTCCCACATTTTGTGTGTGTGTAAAATAAACGAACCCTTTTATTTTACCTCATCTTGAGTTTGCTGTGGGGTTACTAATTGAGGATTGGATCACTCTAAAACTTAAGGGTTGGGGAAAATATGCTACCACTTATAAAGAGGGAAATCAGGAATCAAGAACATCTTTCTGTTTATGGGTTGGGAGTAGAGAAATCAGGGCTGTTCTAAATTAAATCCCCTCCTGTCCTTAACAGTAGCAAACACAGCAGCCAACTTGCACAGCAAGTTCCCAAAAACAGTTATGTGATAATGATCAGATAATCTGTTTTAGTGATATTGATTGAGGAATAAATACTGAGCAGGACACTGGGACACTCAGCTCTTCTTCAGAATGGTGCAATATCCACCTGAGACAGCTGACAGGGCCTGATTTAAAGTCTCATCCAAAAGACATAAAAGCACCTTGCACCTTGGACTGCAGTAAAATCCATACCTACTGCAGCACGGTACAACGTTTACAGTCAATATTCTGAATTTACTACACTGGGAGAGGTATGGCTGTAGAAACATTAAACAAATTAACTGTTCTTGCAGAAGTAGGAACTAAACCAATGTTCTTCCCTCTGCATATGTACAGAAGGCCATATTTATGCATGTACAGGACACAATTTCCTAAACAGCTGCTGACAAATAGACTTTTACTATGCACTTTCATTTTTCCTTAAAAAATAAGGCAACCTGCTCAAAATAAGGACTGCCCAGATGAAATCTGAATGACTAGCAAACCTCATGTTGCTGGTTTTGTTTTAATACACTTCCAGGAAACAGTATATTAGCTGAAACAAAAACTCTGTCAAAAAGTACAAAGGCATTGAACCTCTTGAAACATATTCAGAGGCCAATATATTGTGTGCTAAGGGAAAGTCTGTGCCATTCTGAATCAAAGGAACTAATTATACTTGGCTTATGTAAAAGGATACTCATGTGTTCAGATAACACACCAATGTTTCTGGTGGGGGTCTTGTATCAGAGATATCACAAAAGGAAATACAAGAGCTTGAAACCAAGGATATATGCAACTAAGTGGCACAAGGATATGGTTGATGCAAATTTAAACTGAAAAGCACTTTGCAGACATTCAGCTACTTTGGAAATGTGATAGTAATATAGCCATTAATGCATTACCATTCTGATGTCTAAGTAGCTTTTATGTTCTACTTTCGGTAACGATCCTTTACAAACAATGTTACTTTTCTACAGTAAATAACCTTTCATAATAGCATTACAGAAAGGACAATGACATGTCAATATCATTACTTCTCAAATATTCATAAATATTTAACAAGAAAAACAGCAGCATAGTCACAAAGCACACGTGCACATTGGTGTTTATATTCAGCTAAGGTTCCTTTTAATTTGGACAATTCCACCTTTCATCTTGCTACTTCTATAATATCAATAAGCTGCATGAGAGGAAAAAGAGTTTAATAGGCAGAAAACTTACAAGTGAAATTATCTGCCCCACATATAGGGTATGATTTCCCTTTGTTGGGTGTGGGTACGGGAACGGCCGCAAAATGGACCGCTGCCCGCGATTGGGCTCCAACCGTTATTTCCAATTAACGGCCAGCCAGCGTGAAATGCACGCTGAGAAGCTCAGCACTGCCAGGGTGGGAGTGGGAGGACCACGAGCGCTGAAGGCTGCGCATGCGCGGGGGAGCGCGCACTGAAAGCTCCCTGAAAGCACAGAGCTGCTTCAGGGAGCTGAAGAATTTTAAAATGAAAAGAAAGGTTTTAAAAATGATATAAACATGTCATCACATGAAGAGGGACATGTTAAAATTTATGTTAATTTTTTATTGTTTTCTTAATTTACTGTTGGAATCTTCATCCTGCCTGTGGATGAGGTTTCGTAAAAAATGCAAAGGCTGCCTGGCCTATTCGCCCGCCCGCTAACTGTAAGATTGGACGAGGAGCAAAAAAATCTTTCAATTACTTGCTTAAGGGCCTGAATAGGCCTCTTACTTGCTGGTGGGTGCGTGGCTGACTGTCGCACGTGTCCAAAATATCCAAAATACCGTGCGAGTGCGCGATGATGTCGGGATGCTCACCCAACGTCATCGTGCACTATTTTGCCCCCGATCAGGTCAGCCGCGTGCCTGCCTGTGGGATGAAACATTCTGCCCACAATATTGTTGCAGCACCTCTGTGAACAAAGAAAATAAAACTTCTCACAGTGCTGATAGATGACTCCATGCACATGTAATGACAGTTATTAAAGATAGTTTACACTGCCATTACAATAGATGAGTAAACATTAATCAAAGTAAACACTGATCAAACAATTTGGAGCAAAAGATAAATATGGCTGTCAAGTGCAATTAAAATATCTCATTGATCTAAAATTCAGCCAGCGAGCTTTAATCATTTAACCTTTGGAAAAAAAAAACAATCCTTGAAAGAGGAAAGTACTATATTTGAAAAAATAAGTCCTACTTCCTTGAAATTGTTGGAAACCAAAGACTAATAGAACATACAACCCCCTCCATATCAAATCTTGTGAATTTAAATCCTAACAGTGCCTTGGAGTTATACTATTTGTTATATCCGGTTAATGACCAGCAACATTTTTTTAGAACGTAGACAAAGTTTGAAATCCCAGGTACTCACTAAGAGAATACAGCCACAAGGTTCCACCGTTTTTAAATAAACAAAATAAACTTTACAATACAAAGTTAGTAATGTAAAACAATCTATGGTATCCATCTTATTCTCTAACATTCAGAATTAACATTAGGTAAATGTGAATTAACAGGCAAACTGTGTTCGAACACATCACTGTGCACATTAAATGGCAGATGTGACCAAGTCAAATCCCACAGATTTCTAAGCAACCCACCCAGATGTCAGTGACCACTGAGTCACATAATCTCGTTAAAACTCTGTCTCCCTCACAAGGGATTTCAATTCTTCACTTTTAAAGATATAATTTTTGAATTCCCTTAAAAGCCACTCTGGCTCGGACTGCCTCAATGACTGCTTACCTCCCAAAGGTTCAATCTCTTCTGCTGAGACTGTGTTTCATGAGATTCACAAAGCTGCACTTCTGCCTCAATTACCAGCACACTCCAACTCTTTCTCGGGCTGATAGCTTTGTTAAGCTGGCACTGCCCCTGGGCTTCTCTAAATTCTAGTCTCCTGGCTGCACTGAGCTATAAATGGCCCCAGGGCTTCTTCTGAGTCCTAACTGTCTAGCACAGAATCAGTGATCTTCCACCAACTTCTCAGCTCCCCAAGACTTCTCTGGGCCCTAACTGCCTTAAGACTCTAAGAGCTTCTCTGTGAGCTGCAAACCGCACAAGGTCCAAACTGCAATGGACCCCCCTCTCCCAGCAAATGCACAGGTAAATTGAAATCAGAGAACCTTCTTAAGCTGTACTCCATGAAAATGTAGCCTTTCAGGGTTCACTGAATGCTTTTGAATAAATTTAGCTCTAACTCCCAAAACAAAACATCGCCCGGGACTGCAATTCTTTGCAAGCAGTGTAGACATCACATCATTAGCTCTCTAAGTAAGCCCACCTTCTATTTTATGGCTTCATCTTTTCTATTCTGACTCTATTAAACAAACATGGGTGACCTTCTGAACTGCCATTTTTTTAGGTGTTCTGGCAATCTCGAAAACCAAGCATTTTAGCTACCTTACCTTCAAAACAACAATCTCCCCAGAACTAAATATGACCTCTAAAATATTAACGTGAACCATGAACTAGATATTTGCCACATACTGCAAAAGGCAATTTAAAATATTATCATCAGACATAAACCATGTGTATGCTCTTTCTTTCACGTAACCCCCTACATTTTTTCTCATGCATTCAGCTGCTCATGATCTTCACTGCAACTGCTGAAATGTTCTGCTGGCAAGCATATGTTAAAAATATGTCACAAAGCCTGAGCCGATTTTCTGAGCTACACAATATAAAATTAACTGGTAAATACAGACTGCCAGCTTTTCATGCATGTGTTAAAAATTGGTCCAAGTTTCTGTCCCGTTTAATAACATTATTTGTGTATAATGTTTTGTATTAAAGTGACAGCTGGAGGATTAGGCTATTTGCTTGCAATTTGATTTAGCCCTGCAGCCATTCTGCTTTAATTTAGCAAACATTCTTAGGTGATCTAAATTCAAATCCACTTATTATGTGCATTAAGAATTTTTGTGAATCTAGTGCCATTTTCCCAACCAACTAATCACTATATCAGGAAAACGAATGATTGATAGTACCATGACATGCTATATGTATACATATTGGTTAAGCTTTGAAAATCATGCATAAATTGATAACAAGTCAGCAATGTTTGCTAGAGAAAGTGCTCAATTTCTGAAAGAGAATTAAATATTATGGTAGCATTATAACATCCCTAAATCTGAAGCAGTAAAATAGAATTAAATTTACACATAGAATACATACATTTAAAAACAGCATCCATAATTAGTAACTGCTATAATTGGCAGGTCTCTCCTATGCTAGTATTGCAGTCTCAAAATACATTTAAGGCTGCAAAAGATCACAGAGAGTTCACAAATACAAGTATTACATTTAATCGTTAGGGGCAGAATCTTCGGCTCAGCAAGCAGGGGGCGGGGCCCACTCGCCGAGGCGTAAAATGACGCGCAGCGACGTCGGGCGTGTGTCCCGACATCACCGCGCGTCATTTAGATTTGCAGTCCGGCAACCGAGTTGGCTGCTTGCCCACCAAACTGTCAAAGGCCTGTTAAGGCCATTTAAAAAGCCAGCAAAGCAATTAGCTGAGCTGCCCGTCCAACCTTAAGGTTGGTGGGCAGGCAAAGAGCCCAGGCGGTGGAACCTCATCCACAGGCGGGATGAGGTTTCATGGAACGTTTTTAAAGTGTTTGAAAAATTTTTAATAAAATTAATGGACGTGTCCCAGCTCATGTGACAGTTTCACATGAGAGGACAGGTCCTTAAATTTTTTTTTGACCTTTATTCAATGTTTCATAAGTGAAACTGATCTCCCTGAGGCACCTCTGTGCCTCAGGGGGGTTCCTGAGCTCTTTTGCGTGTATGCGCGAAAGAGCACACTCCCCGACTCAGGCAACACCCACCACCCCCCCCCACCCCCCCGCCACAGGGAGTGCTCAGCTTCCAGGCGCGTGCCACACTGGGTGGGCCTTAATTGTCCTGCCCATGTAAAATAGTGGTGCCCAGCCAATCAGGAGCACTGATTGGCCGCGCGCCCACCCGTGCCCGCCCCCAAAAATTCTCCCCATGTATATGATAACTTTACGGTTACCTTATGGAACAACAACTTGCATTTAAATAGCATTTTAATGCCGAGTAACTTTGCAAGATGCTTCACAGGGTTGTTACTGAACAAAATTTGTTCTCATAAGAAGAATAAGGATAGGTGACCAAAATTTTGGAGAAAGAGATAGGTTTTAAGAAGCACCTTAAGGGAGATAGAGGTAGAAAGATGGAGAGGTTTAGGGAGGGAATTCCAGAGCTTAGCTCCTAGGCAGCTGAAAACATAACCATCAATAGTGGAGTGATTAAAGTCGTCAAGAGGCTCGAATTGGAGAAATGCAGAGATTTCAGAGGGTCGTAGGGCTGGAGGAAGTTACTGAAATAGGGAGCGGTGAGCCCATGAATGATTTGAAAACAAGGTTGCCAATTTTAAAATTAAAGGACTGCCAGATCATGAACTGATGTAGGGGATGATGGATGAATGGGATTTGGTGCAAGTTAGGACATGGGCCGCAATGTTCCTTTTAAGTTGCACACATATGCACCTGCAGATCAAATGTGAAGGTACCATGCAGGCCACTCACAAGCTTGCCTCTTTAGGATATTACATCCTGCAAAAAAGAATTACAGGTATCACACACTAAAAAAAGACAAAGTACAACAAAGAAAAAGCATCCTTGACTGGCAGCCGAATTTTACACAAACTCTTTGATATAAGTCATAAATTTACCTAGTTTGAACCATGTTCATTTGCTCTTCTGTCATGGTTTTATTTTTAATCTGTTCAGTACTTCAAAATGCTGAGTTTACTGGTACTTATCATTTCCTGACTTGATACGCTCAGCAATTTGTCCAGCATTCATCTCGTAATTATGTCACTAATTATTTTTCTCCCTCTGTGCAATACTTGATTCTTGTCTCATTAAATTTCATCTGTTGCTATTTGCTCACTTACATATTTTATCTAACTGATTCTGTATGTTCCTGACTGGATCCTCAGATTCAACTACCCACCACACACTCCCCCCACCCATCCCAATATCTTTCCCGTCGCTCCCATCTCCCAATCTAATTCAAATGAGGACAAGGAGCTGCCCCTGTCCCCTGCCAGTAGGTGCTGCCTCTAGCTGTGATTAGGTACCACCTTGCTCTGCGAGAGAGAAGGAAGTGCATCTGAGTGCGGTGCAATTTTTTTGGGTGATGTACCCTGTGATGGTTGTCACAGCTGGCAGTGTGAGATGTGGTGGGAGGTTTGCAGCAGAGCTTGTAGCAGCTGAAATTAAGCAATGAAAGAATTAGGTATGAATGCCAAGAGGAAGAATCCCGAAGGGTGTTGCCTACCTGGTTCTGGAGTAAGAGATATCTCATGATGGCTGGAGAAGAATTTGGAAAGGGGGGGGGTAGCCAAGTTGGAACAAACAACATAGATAGGTACAGGGAGGAGTTGCTGGTGAAAGAGTATCAAGTGTAAGGTTCTAAAGTAAAAAGCAGGACCTCAAGGGTGACAATCTCTGGATTATTGCCCAAGCCACGTGCAAATTGACATAGGAAAGTTCAGATCAGGATAATTAAAACGTGGCTACATGTTTCATGGGACACTGGCACCAGCTCTCAGAGAGCAAGTAGTAGTACCGATGGGATGGGCTCTACCTGAACTGGATGGGCCCTGCACGCTGGTGAAATGGATAAGTAGGGAGGTGACAAAGGCTTTAAGCTAGTGACAGCAGAGGAGAAATCTACTAAAAACCCAAGAAGCCTGAACACAAACAGAGAAGGGCAGAAAAGCATAGGAAAAAATAAACTAAGGGGGGACATTGATGGCAAGGGAACACATAACATTATCGAATGGGAGTCTAAAAACATGGTCAACATAAAATGAGAGGAAATCCTATTGAAAATGGGAGGAACTCCTTTTAAAAATGAGTTAAAAAGTCTGTACATCAATGCATACAGTGACTGGAATAAAACAGGGGAGCTGGTGGCAATCAAGCTCAGGGAGGAACCAGACATAGAAGGGATAACTGAGACATGGCTACAGAAAATTAGGATTTGGAATTCAAAATTGCAGGGAAGAATGTACTTAGAAAAGATAGAAAGGGGAAATGGGGAGGTGGAGGGGCTGTAATTATTCAAGATAATTTAATGGCAGTAGATAAAAGGTATGCAGCTATCAGCAAGACCAAAATAGAGTCCATGTCAATAGAGATAAAAGATAATAAAGGATCAATCACGATAAAAGATGTAGTCTCCAGATGAAGGGATGTGGAAGAAGAAATACGCAGACAAATTAGGGAATTGTGTAAAAAAACATAGGCCAGGACTTTCCATTCATTGGGCAGGCTCGGTGGGAGCGAGCGATCGCAGAGCCGACCGGCACCCGCGATTGGCTCCGCATTGCGATTTCACGCGGGCAGGCCAATTAAGGCCCGCCCTGCATGGATCACGAGCAGTAGTGCTGAGTGCTACCTGTGCAGGTGGGGAGGGGGGGGGGGGGAGTTGGGTCCAGCACTCTTACGTGCTTCACGCGAAAGAGCGTTTCAATCTCCCTGAGGCAGCTCCATGCCTCAGGGAGATTAAAGCGCTTTTTAAAAATAAATAAATACAATAAAAATTTAATGAAACATGTCCCCTCATGTGACTGTGTCACATGAGATGGGTCATGTTTTTCAAAAAAAGTTTTTATTTAATTTGTAAAAGCTTTAGGAAACCTCTTCCTGCTCGCGGATGAGGCTTCCTAAAAAATGTAAAGGCCGCTTGGCCTTTTCGCCTGCCTGTCTGTCACATGAGCTGGGACGTGTTTTTAATTCAAAAATAAAATTTATATTTAATGTTTATTTGCTTTAAGAAACCTCATCCCGATCGTGGATGAGGTTTCCTAAAGAATGTAAAGGCTGCTTGGCCTTTTCGCCCGCCCGCCAACTGTAAGGTTGGACGGGCAGCGTAAATTTGAATTTAATTAGATTGTTAATGGCCTTAATAGGCCTTTTAATTATCGAAAAGATATTGAAAAGATATGGCTTCGGGGTAACCTAATAGAGGGCTTTAAAACTCTGAAAGGATTTGATAGAGTGGATACAGAAAGAATGTTTCCTCTTGTGGGGAGGAGCATAGCTATTGAGACCATCAATATAAAATAGTCGCTCAGAAATCCACAGGGAATTTAGAAGAAACTTTTTCACCCAAAAAGTGGTAAGAATGTGGAACCCACTACCACAGAGAATGGTTGAAGCAAATAGTATAGATGCATTTCAGGGGAAACTAGACAAGCATATGAGGGAGAATGTAACAGAGGGTTATGATGGTGGATTTATATGAGGAGGATTGAGTGGAGCGTTATCACTGGCATGGACTGATTGGGATGAATGGCCTGTTTCTGTGCTGAATATCCTATGGGCGGAATCATCCCAGATTTGCACGAAGTGCAGTAGCAGGCAGGAAAAAGAACGTTTTACCCACTGGCTGCAGCGGCTGCTTTTCATCCAATACTGTCCCAATCCCACCTTATTAATCATACATTCCCAGGGAACATGCCATTTCAATGGTGGGAAGGCTCAGATTCACCCGCCACACCATCACCTCGCTGCTTCATCTCGCCGGGCGCCATATTTAAAGTGCAGCCACGCGTACACCTCTCAGTGCTTCCAGCCCAGGACTGCTACAAAGAAGACATGGCCCCGAAAGGCAAGAAGACTGCAGCCCCCTGATTTAGATACACATCCCTCAAGCGCCTTCTGGATGCAGAGGAGGCATCTACCCTCTACCCGTGCTCTGGCCACACAGGAGGGCCAGCAATATCACCAATCCAGCATGGGAGATGGTGGAAGCAGTGGTCAGCACCAATGCCCTGCAAAAGAGGACAGTCACCCAGTGCTGCAAGAGGATGAATGATCTCTTCCTTTCCACGTGGGTGGGTCGCTCTTCTCATAACTCTCAACCCACACACTTACAAACCCATCACACATCCACAGGGATCTCACTCTTTACCAGTTCAAGGGACATTACCATTCACTCACTCACACAAAGCTTCACTGTCCTCATCCTATCCCATCCATGGCACCACTCACCACCCACACATGCCTGGCATGCTTATCATCTGGCCTGGCAGGCATCCTGCTTACACTCTCTCCATCTCTATTCATGCAGCACAAGCTGGCACACAACAAGAGTGAACGGTCGCAGACTGGTGGAGGAATGCCTAAAATCAAGGTCCTCACGGACTTTGAAATCAGACGGTGAGATCAGGGGTGCTCTACCAAGTGAGGATCCAACAGTGCAACATCCATCAGGCAACCATGCTGTGAGTGATGTGCCTGTTTCACAGGCCACTGCTATGCACTAATTATCTCTTGTTCCTTTCGCAGGCACAGCTGGGAAAGAGCTGACAGAGTCTACGACCCAAGGCCTCCAATCAAGCCATGAAGACACATTGGAAGAAGAACCTGAAGGCACCTTTATTGAAGACCCATCACAGCACCCACCCACATCCTCCACCAGTGCAGAGACACACACCTCAGTGGGACCTAGCTTTAGAGTAGTCCTAGAATCACAATATGGTGAGCACATTGCACTTTCGTATCCACAGCAGGTGGCAGCAGGGACTCCCCAAATTTCTGGCACTCGGACGACTGCTGGAGGCCAGAAATCTGCTGAGTCCGAGTCAGATGACGAGCCTTTGGACTCAGTCATACCTCAGTTGCTGGAGCTCCAAAGGCAAGCTCGGGGACATCAGGAAGGGATGTCCGCTGCACTCCTCAGATCGCAATGCACGATGAAGGAGTCCGTCCATCTTCAGGCTGAGGTGATAGCGCTGGCATTCCAATGCACCGAGGTCAACACTGTTAACTTGGCAGCTGCCATGGAGACCTTGGTCCAGGACATCGGTCCTGCACTTCTGCGTGGGCTGAACTCCATCGCTGACGCCATAGTTGGCCTCTAGCACTGACAATGCAACAGGAGTGTGGGGCAGCTCAATCTCACTCCAGCTACCCCTTCTACTCAAGGAGTTAGATAAGGGCCCTCAGGTGCCAACAGAGAGGAGGATCAGCTGGTGCACATCCTGGGGCCGTCCACCCAGGTGACTCCGGGAGTGTCCAGCCCATCCGAATCCCCTCTTCCTGTGGGCTTAGCCGCTCCAACTCCACAGGTCAAGGAGGTGCCACTGCCACACAGCAGGACCCTGAAAACAGGCTGGGTCTCTCCAGGTCTTGGCCCTCCAGAAGTCATCCATCAAGGTCATCACAGACAAGGTGTAGCAGTCAGGAGGCTGCCTCCACCTCCACTGTGGATGTCTGGGGAGCACCAAGACATAGCGGCAGGGATAGGAAGGTATTGAAGATGTAGTTGCACAGCCTGGGCACAGGTGTTAATCACTTGTACATAATGTTCACTATTGTAAATAAACTCCCAAGAATGTCGCCCTGCCTGTGGCTCCTTGTTCTGATGAGCAGTATTCGTGTCACTCAGATGTGAAACCTTGGTTCTTGCACAAGATAAAGGCAGGTGCCTCAGTCCAGGGCCTTTCCCCTTTGCTTTGTGCAGCCTTCAGATCAAAGTGATGGTTGGGCCTCACACTCCCTGGACACATTACTGATGCCTGCACCTCGATGGTGCTTGTCATTGCTGCCAGAATGTCGTGGGTGGGCATCACAGAGTTCCTTATTTCTCCCTGTGTGCTCTCAGCACCGTTGAGGTGCTGCTGGCCCCATCTTGTCAGCATCTGTGTCCAGTGACACTGCTCCTGAAGGGCTCAGGTGCCAAAGGCTGACAAAGGATCAGGTGCACTTAATGTTTCATAGCTGTGTCTACATGATATGACCCTGATCACAGAGTGTAAGTGAGTTGCCCTCAGCCAGACAGGAGTCAAACATTCACAGAGGCTGTGTGAAGATCTTTGGAGTGTCCTCACTGCATGTCGTCATCGTCCTCCTGGAATCGAGTGACTATTAGGGCATCCACAGCGTCTCCATGATAGGAGCCTTATCACAGAGGATACATGCACTGCCATCAGCCAGACTGGAGTCAAATGCTCACAGATGCAATGTGAGGATCTCTGGTGTCTCCTCACTGCATGTCGTCATCATCCTCTACAAATCGAGTAGCTATGAAGGCCACCCGAGCACACCTGCCTCATCTGGCCAGTGCGAGGGCCTCATCGCCATCATTGTCGCCTTTGAGAACCTCCTCACCCTCATCCCCGTCATGTCTTATTCATTAGAGGAGATATTTAACTCTTCCATCTCCTCCTAAGCCAGCTCCTCTCCCCGTTGCAGCGCCAGGTTGTAAAAGGCACAGCAGGTGATGACAATGCGTGACACCCTCTGTGTACTATTTTGCAGCGCTCCACCAGAGCGATCCAGGCATCGGAACTTCATTTTCAACATTCCGATGATTTGCTCCACCAAGGTGCGAGTTGCAGCATGAGCCTCGTTATACCTTCACTCTGCTGCAGTCTGAGGCCACCCTATGGGTGTCATCAGCCACATCCTCTTCGGGTAGCCCTTGTCCCCAATAAGTCATCACTGTAGCCTTTGTGGACCCTGGACGATGGCAGGGATCTGAAACCAACTGAGAATTTGAGAGTTGTGGACACTTCCTGGGAACCGTGTCCAGGCCTGCAGAATGCGTGTGGAAGCCTTTGCGGTTGGCATAGTTGACTCCTTGTTGCCACGGACATCAGAGCGCCATGTGAATGCAGTTGATTGCACCTTACCCCTGTGGGAAACCCAAGACCTGGGCAAATTTATTTTTTATTCATTCACGGGATGTGGACTTCGTTGGCTGCGCCAGCATTTATTGCCCATCCCTAGTTGCCCTTGAGAAGGTGGTGGTGAAGCTGCCTTCTTGAGCCACTGCAATCCATGTGGTGTAGTTACACCTACAGTGCTATTAGGAAGGGAGTCCCAGGATTTTGACCCAGTGACAGTGAAGGAACAGAGATATATTTCCAAGTCAGGATGGTGAGTGACTTGGAGGGGAACGTCCAGGTAGTGGTGTTCCCATCTACCTGCTGCCCTTGTCCTTCTAGGGGGTAGTGGTCGTGGGTTTAGAAGGTGCTGTTGAAGGAACCTTAGTGAATTCCTACAGTGCATCTTGTAGATGGTACACACTGCTGCTACTGTGCGTTGGTGGTGGAGAGAATGAATGTTTATGGATGTGGTGCCAATGGAGCGGGCTGCTTTATCCTGGACAGTGTCAAGCTTCTTGAGTGTTGTGGGAGCTGCACTCATCCAGGCAAGTGGGAACTATTCCATCACACTCCTGACTTGTGCCTTGCAGATGGAGGACAGGCTTTGGGGAGACAGGAGGTGAGTTACTCGTCACACGATTCCGAGCCTCTGACCTGCTCTTGTAGCCACAGTATTTATATTTATATTTTTATCACCACCTTCAACACCTCTTTGATCCTTTTGTCTGTGACATCTTTTGATTACCTGCTCCTATCACTGCTTGCTTGTCCCTACAACCACCCCACCCTCAACTTCTCTCCCCCCGCCCCCCCACCTTAAACCAGCTTATATTTCACCCCTCTCCTAACTATACTTCAGTTCTGTTGAAGGGTCGTGTGGACCCAAAACGTCGACTCTTTTCTTCTCCACCGATGCTGCCAGACCTGCTGAGTTTTTCCAGGTAATTCTGTTTTTGTTTTGGATTTCCAGCATCCGCAGTAGTTTTTTGTTTTTATCTCTGTATTTATATGGCTAGTCCAGTTCAGTTTCTAGTCTATGGTAACCCCCAGGATATTGATAGTGGGGTAATACCATTGAACATCAAGGGGCGATGGTTGGATTTTCTCTCGTTGGAAATGGTCACTGCCTGACACTTGTGTGGTACAAATGTTACGTGCCACTTGTCAGCCCAAGCCTGGATATTGTCCAGGTCTTGCTGTATTTGGACTTGGACTGTTTCAGTATCTTAGAAGTCGTGAATGGAGCTGAATATTGTGCAATCATCAGCGAGCATCCCCACTTCTGACCTTTTGATGGAAGGAATGTGATTGATGAAGCAGGTGAAGATGATTGGGCCTAGGACACTACCCTGAGGAACCCATGCAGTGATGTCCTGGAGCTGAAATGACTGACCTCCAACAACCACAACCATGTTCCTTTGTGCTAGGTATAGCTCCAGTCAGCGGAGAGTTTTCCCCCTGATTCCCATTGACTCCAGTTTTGCTAGGGCTCCTTGATGCCACACTCGTCAAATGCTGCCTTGATGTCAAGGGCAGTCACTCTCACTTCACCTCGGGAGTTCAGCTCTTTTGTCCATGTTTGAACCAAGGCTGTAATGAGGTCAGGAGCTGAGTGGCCCTAGCGGAACCCAAACTGGGCATCAGTGAGCAGGTTATTGTTAAGCAAGTGCCGCTTGACAGCACTGTCGATAACGCCTTCCATTATTTTACTGATGATCAAGAGTAGACTGATGGGGTTTTAATTGACCAGGTTGGATTTGTCCTGCTTTTTGTGTACAGGACATACCTGGGCAATTTTCCACATAGCTGGGTAGATGCCAGTGTTGTAGCTGTACTGGAACAGCTTGGTTAGGGGCACGGCAAGTTCTGGAGCACATGTCTTCAATACTATTGACAGAATATTGTCAGGGCCAATAGCCTTTGCAGCATCCAGTGCCTTCAGCCGTTTCTTGATATCACGTGGAGTGAATCGAATTGGCTGAAAGCTGGCATCTGTGATGCTGGGGACCTCTGGAGGAGGCCGAGATGGATCATCCACTTGGCACTTCTGGCTGAAGATTCTTGCGAATGCTTCAGCCTTATCTTTTGCACTGCTGCGCTGGGCTCCTCCATCATTTAGGATGGGGATATTTGTGGAGCCTCCTCCTCCAGTGAGTTGTTTAATTGTCCACCACCATTCATGATTGGATGTGTCAGGACTGCAGAGCTTAGATCTGATCCATTGGCTGTGGGATTGCTTAGCTCTGTCTATCACTTGCTGCTTATGCTGTTTGGCACGCAAGTAGTCTTGTGTTATAGCTTCAACAGGTTGACACCTCATTTTTAGGCATGCCTGGTGCTGCTCTGCTACATGCTTCATTGAAGCAGAGTTGATCCCTGGCTTGCTGGTAGTGGTAGAGTGGGGGATATGCCAGACCATGAGGTTACAGATTATTTTCGAGTACAATTCTGCTGCTGCCGATGGCTCACAGCCGCCTCTTGGATGCCCAGTCTTGAGTTGCTAGCTCTGTTTGAAATCTATCCCATTTAGCACAGTGGTAGTGCCACACAACACGATGGAGGGTATCCTCAATGTGATGGCGGGACTTTGTCTCCGCAATGATTGTGCGGTGGTCGCTCCTACTGATATTGTCATGGACAGATGCATCTGCGGCAGGCAGGTTGGTGAGGATGAGGCCAAGATTGTTTTTCCCTCTTGTTGATTCCCCTACCACCATCCGTAGACCCAGTCTAGCAGCTATGTCCTTTAGGTCTCGGCCAGTAGTGGTGCTATCGAGCCACTCTTGGTAATGGACATTGAAGTCCCCCACCCAGAGTACATTCTGCACCCTTGCCACCCTCAGTGCTTCCTCCAAGTGATGTTCAACATGGAGGAACACTGATTCATCAGCTGAGGGAGGGCGATACGTGGTAATCGGCAGGAGGTTTCCTTGCCCATGTTTGACCTGATGCCTTGAGATGGGATCCAGAGTCCATGTTGAGGCAACTCCCTCCTGACTACATACCACTGTGCTGCCACCTCTGCTGGGTCTGTCCTATCGGTGGGACAGGACATACCCAGGGATGGTGATGATGGTGTCCAGGACATTATCTGTAAGGTAGGATTCTGTGAGGATGACTATGTCAGGCTGTTGCTTGACTAGTCTGTGAGACAGCTCTCCCAGTTTTGGCACCAGCCCCCAGATGTTTGTCAGGAGGACCTTGCAGGGTCAACAGGGCTGCGTTTGCCATTGTCATTTCTGATGCCTAGGTCGATGTTGGCTGGTCAGTCCAGTTACATTCCTTTTTTGTGGCGGTTCATTACAACTGAGTGGCTTGCTAGGCCATTTAAGAGTCAATTGCTGTGGGTCTGGAGTCCCATGCAGCTAAGGATGACAGATTTCCTTCCCTAAAGGGCATTAGTGAACCAGATGGAACCAATCGTTCCATGGCCATCATTTGACTTTTAATTCCAGATTTGTATTGAATTCAAATTTCACCATCTGCCATGGCCAGATTCGAACCCAGGTCCCCAGAGCATTACCCTGGGTCTCTGGATTACTAGTCCAGCGACCATACCACGACACCATCAACTCCCCTCAAATCCCAGTGCTCTTGCATTTGGCTTTTCTGGTCCGAGGCGAAATGAACAAAGTTGTGTGCCTTCGCGAAGATGGTGTCCGTGACCTCGTGGATGCATTTGTGGATGGAGGCTTCCGATATCCCACAGAGGTTACCTGTGGAGTCCTGAAAGCAGCCACTGTGTAAAATTTGAGCGCCGCAGTCACTTTCACGGCCGCTGGCAGTGGATGCCCTCCATGGCCCAAGGCACTAAATCCTGTAGCAGCTGGCAGATGTGACTGACCAATTCCCTTGACATGAGCAGTCTTCGGCGGCACTGGTTCTCGGCCATCTGCAGGAATGAAAGACGGATTCTATAGACCCTGGGTCTAGCTAGGTGGTGACCTGAGACTGCTTGCAGTGGCTCTTCAGCAACGTGTGCGGGAGCTATGGGCTGCCCCTTCTTCCTAAGGGTGCTGTCTCTCCCTCTGCCTAGCCAGGCACCTCCGTCGCTCTCTTCTCCTTTGTCTTCGCTCTCTGTAAGCCATGAAACATACAGCTCCGTTACCAGGCTCCATGCTCCTGATGTACTCCTCCTGAAGAATGAAAGAGAGAGACATGTGTGTTAGCTTAGGTATACAAAGAACCTCTCTTGGTTAAGTGTGAAAACCCCTTAACCCATCCCGGAGAGTACTGGCCACCACTTGCATGGCCTGAGTTTAGTGTGCTGTATGGTTGCCCAAAACCCCACCCAACTCTGCTCCACTCCACCTGACCGATTGGCGGCAGCTTTGGCCACTGGATTGCATGCTGTGCTCACAGGTGCAGAAATTCTCCTAACCTGCACTGTAAGGCTGCGCTGTCAGTTTGAACCATGAGAGACTGGTCCAAGCCTGAATGAAGGCATTGCAAGGGGCAGTGAGCACCTCCACCACTTGGTGGCACCTTCGAGCCTCTGCGTTGCTTGAGTGGGCAGATAAGCTAGAAGGCCAACTCAAAGCATGTCAATGTGCTGGGTCTGAACTGTCACAGCTGCAGAGGAATGGTCACTTTATACAAGGTTTTGTTAATGCGTGGCCACTTCCCCACACCACCCCCCCACCGACCCTGCACCTGCTTGTGCACCACCATCAACCGCGGGGCAGCCCTGGTGCCCTCACCCCACCGAAGTCACCTCAACTGCAGTGCAGCCCTTGCCCACCTTCCCAAATTGCCTCAACCACAGAATATCCCTTGCCCCCTCCTCCAAGTCACCTCAACTGCAGGGCAGCCCTTGCCACAGCACTGCACTGTCAGCCAGCTGGGAAAAAGTGACTTGCCTGTGCTCTTGCCCGAATGCATCTCAACCTTGAAGGCCAACAGGCGACTCTCAGGAGCGCTGCGCAACGTTACTGTGCACTCACCTCCGAGTTCCCTCTGAAGTGCAGCTTGCCAGGTGCATGCCTTATATATGCTGTTGTGAATCACACCAATGTGCTTGGATGCTCCAGAATAGGGGATGGTTCCAGCGAGCTGAGTTTATAATGATATGCAGATGTATTACAATGAAGTTCCCAATGTCTGACAGCGGGAAATGTGGCCCACCATTGATGGACAGAGCAGACGATTACAAACTGGTTTCATGATGTCGTGAAACCAATTTTTGGCCTTCTTCTCACCATATTGTCTGCTCACATTGCCACCAATGGGCACAGAAAATTCTGCCTTATGTACTCCTATGTAATATGGAATATGAGTGGTGGTTGTTAGAGATTGCTGGAAGGTGAATGAAAGCGAGTTCAGTTGTAAGAATATGGAATTTGAGGATTCGTTCACTGACTCTGACCACTCATGTGAAGTCAATAAACTTCTTGAGGTACTGTATCCAGGTTCTCAGGGCTACACTATGGGCATTGACCACAATGGCTATCTGCTCCCACTGCCTTTACAGTATTTGTTTGTGGGGGGGCCTTCTGGTCTCCTATGGATATAGAACCTCTTACCTCCTGTTCAACCTCTGCACCAAGGCCTCCAAGTGCTGCATCAGAGAACCATGTTCTCTGTTACGTTGTGCCATTCTTCTATCTTTCCAAGCTCATATTCTTTGAAAGTATTCCAGCACCTGCTTCAGCCAAAATGCAGCTCCTCTTTCTGAGATGCACTCTAGCTTTAAACAGTGCGGGTTTTAAAAAAATTCATTCATGGGGTGTGGGTGGTGTGGGTGATGCTGGCTAGGCCAACATTTATTGCCCATTCCTAATTGCCCTTGAGAAGGTGATGGTGTGTGCCTCCTTGAACCGCTGGAGTCCATATGGTGTAGGTACACCTACAGTGCTGTTAGGTGGGCATTCCAGGGTTTTAACCCAGCGACAGTGAAGGGACGGTGATTTCCAAGTCTGGATGTTGTGCGGCTTGGAGGGGAACTTCCAGGTGGTGGTGATCCCATGTGCCTGCTGCAACAGCAGCTTCACAATTTTGCTCCCTCTGCTCAGGCATGCCGTCACTCACCAGTTTGTTTAGCATTAACTGTGTGTTACAATCATGCAAATGAGGAGGTAACACAAAGTTTGCATGCTGCCTGCATCGGAATGATTGGGTGCACGTTATCCGGGTCTGTTTTCAGATCTATCCAATCTTGCCCCCACTAAAGCTCATGGCCACCAATATCGCAGTGCCATTTGTGGGTCCTTGTATGCAAATAGGCTGCTGCATTTCCTACATTACAACAATGACTATACTTGAAAAGTATTCCATTGGCTATCAGGCACTTTAGGATTTCCTGAAATCTGCTATATAACTGTAAATTTAATCCTAAGTTAAATTCCAAACATTTATTCACAGTGAAACTTAAAATCATAACAATACAATATCAAGTAAAGTAATCACTTGAATTTGATCAGCAATCAAGTGCAGTAAACAGCATTTTCTACTTACTCAATTGGTACTTAAGCAAATAACCGGTCAGAATGCCATTAGGTTTTGTCGGAGGTCCCCACATCAGAGTCACAGAGTTTTTAGCAAAGTTTGCAATTTGCAGAAAAGCAGGTTGCTCAGGGACTGCCAGACAAAGAAACGTAAAACATATTTTTAAATTATGGTTTTCAGTCTGTATTTTTTACATTAAGAAAGGAAAGACATTGCAAACCTTAGTCCCCATAATATTTTCATGTCTGGATCAAAACCTGAGAAAATATGATTGTGTCAAAAGTAACAATTTTTCCAGACATGAAGTTCAGCCTGATTAGCTCATTTGTGCTAATGCTTACAATTCCAAATATTGCCTTTTCTTTGAACAGTAGGAAATGATTTGTTGCATTAAAACATGGTACACTTACCAACTCAATAAATAATCCCATTAACACTGCCTTAATGACATGAATTAACTCCCTAATTGACTGTGATAAGATTATTTTGTTATTATTAACAACATAAATCCAGCAATTTCATGACACACAGTGGGAACGTTTACCATAAGATGGTATTTTTTGGGGGTTTTGGCATGGTTAATGCCCGAGTGGAGTAAGCCATCCAGCAATTTGCAGAGAATTGGAACTTGTGGTATATCTCTTCTTCGTGACAAATTTCTGGGTATTTTGCTCATTAATAATGGTATGCATCATTAATTCACTATTACTTTTCCAGCAATTGCTGGGCCAATATATTTTTAATGAACCAATGCCTTCTCAACCAGTTGTTTTGATTAAATATTAATTCATTAATTTTAGATGCCAACAGACATCAAAGTGCAAAGTTGATATTGGGGTTTAAAGCCATCGCTGGGGAGGGAGAGGTAATTTGAAAAAGCATTGCGTTCACAGCTACATTGGACAAACTGTGATTAAACTGAATTATTTTCTTCCTGTTTTGAAGTACTTGGAAGACGGCACATTTATACAAAGCCTTTAGCGCTAAATTATGAAGCAGTTAGTGACACACATACGAGATCCCCAGCTCTCTAGTAAACAATCCTCAAAGTAAACAATGTTGGCCATAATGAAACAATCCATTTCCCTGAGAGTATGGTGTTTCTTTCAGTACGGTCACTTCTTAATGGTTTTATTTGTTGGGAGTCATTCTGGTTGGATAACTGTTCCCGTTTTGAGAGAATGTACTAGTTGCAAGGTGCTTAGATTTTACAATCAGGCATACTCTCAATGGGATAGTTGAACAGTGAGAGAAAAGTATATGGCTGGTCTTTCATACATTATCCAGACATATATTATTCTTACATGGGATGAGAATATCACTGGCAAAGCCAGCATTTGTTATCCATCCATAACGTTGGTGAAGTGCCAACATTAAAAATGCCTGTAATTGGAAGTTCACGTATTGGTGGACAGGAAATTTGGTACTGCTGCAATACTCCAATCCAGAAGGACATATGCAACACCCCCTCCCCTTCCATTGTGGCAGAGGATCTAAGGCAACTTACTGTCATTTCCATGAAGGCTCAGATGGCTGCCATAAAGGCTCGGAGCCTCAGGTCAAACAGGGCACTTCTTCTGGCTTCCGTAGGCTTGGGGATTAGTAAGCGCGAACCTTTGAAAAAGGATTTCATTGATCCATTTGGTGCCACTAGCTCTGCTTTCATATCAATTACTAGCTATGATGATGCAGCGTCCAACAGCAAGCCATGGCTGTCTTTCAAGGTTACAAAACATTCAGGCCCTCCTAGCACCCCTGGCTAATGCATTGGGCCGATTCTTCCGAGGAGTGGCAATCACCGTCGGAATGCCACTCTACTCCAATTTTTTTGCATAGTGCTGGAGTTCCACATTCCTGGCCCGGACTGCCTTCATGCTGGATCATCTGAAATGCTGAGCATACCTGTTCTCGGAATCATTCTTCATCATCAGGGGAAGACAAGCCACGCCCCTTTTTTACTGCATGAGCTGGCGTATTTTACCAAGTCTTCATTCAGTAGCACAGTGAAAAGCTTTGGGACAATAAATAACTTCTCAATGTGTTAGTAAATGAGTGTGAATGAAGTAAGTGGGTAGGGTGCCAGCAAGTGGCAGGGTGGTAAAGTGACAGGGTGATAAGTTGCAGATGGCAGGATGGGTAGAGTGCCAGGAGGGTGGGTAGGTCAGGTGGTGAGGTCAGGCCAGGTCAGGAGGGGGTCAGAGGGTCAGGGTATCAGATGGTCAAGGGCGAGTTGGCTCAAAAGCCTGTGGGGGGGTTGGTCAGTAGTGTGTTGGGAGTTCAGTTGTATAATTGCTCAGGAATCAGGCGTGGAGTTTTCCTGTCCAACTTTTCCTGGGTAAATATCCAGCTAAGTGAGTCGGAACCCTTCGAAGTCTCTGACTCTAACTTAGAGTTGGAAACTTTGTTGCAGGATTATGGATGCAGGGGAATTGTCCATCGAAAGTTAAACTTCCTACCAATTCCCGTGGAGTCCTTGCATTGGGACTTCCAAAGGGTCCCGTCGCACATCTTCTGGGGTACCTTTGGGGTATGACCATCTGGAGATTGGAAGATCTGGGCAATTATATGTGGAAAGTTAGGCTATCCCTACAGTTATGGAATGTGCAGATTGAGTACCTAGTCCATCTTACAACACAGTTGCCAGGGAGCAAAGGCCACCTCAATCCTAAGACTCTCATGAATGCACAGCATCTTTTCCTGCCTTACACACTTACTATTGAGGTGGTATTCTCAGTAAAACATTGGAATGTGTCACTCACTGCTACCATTGCTGAGAACCATGGAAGTAATAAAATAGGTGCATATATGACATCTAAGGTTATTAGAAGTTGTTTGCACTAACATTTCAGCTTTGAAGTACTCCGAAGGTGCGTGTTATTAACTGCTTCATAATTTAGTGATAAAGGCCCAGAGATCCCCAGCTCTGTAGTAAATGATCCTCAAATTAAGCAATGTTTGCTATAATGAAACAGTCTATTTCCCAGACAGTGCCCTTGCTAGAGTTTTGTCACATGTTTGAACGGCTATCATGAATAAATTTAGAAGTTATATTGAAGAGTTTAACAATGCAGGTGTATATTTGTGGAGCACACCTTGCCATTATAACATGGAGGGCAAATGTTGATTGCATAATGGATCATTTTAAAAAGGTTTCATGATAGCTGCCTCAGAAACAAGTATTGTCTTGCATCTTCCAGCATTGCTAGTGTCAAACGAACTGAAAATTTAGAGAGTGGAATCCTTTCAGATTTGTGCAGGTAGTGTCTTTATGCAAAGGGAAAGCTTATAGCCATGTGGGTACAATTTATAATTATCTGGATCATTGGGAATCCTAATACTCTATAAAATTCGATACCCTTCGCAAGTTGTTGTGTTACCAACAGGGAAAGAGGTGAGATTGGCTGATTCAACAAACAAGGCATCAATGACTTGCTTAATACATCAACTGACAACTGATTAGGTTACTTTGTTGATATCTCCAGTCTAGGCAATTAGTTTTTCTTATAACAAAAAACAAATGACAAGTTACATAAACAGGCAAGGGTGTCATTCTGCTGAAGAAGCTATGTGATAGCATTAGTACTGAAATACTTTTATTTTGAAGAACTTTCTCCTGTTTCTTTTCATAGCTAATGTGAAGCCCCAGTTTTGTCGAGCCTGTTCTTTATTTGGTGTAGCAGTAGAATCTCTTATCTTAGCTCAAACCTGCCACTTTTCCTTACAGTAGTGACCAGAGTTTTGCATAATATTTTGTGCCAATTAGTGCATCAGCAGTATGGTGTCTCAAATTGAAGACAAGTGTATTTTCTCGGGCGTTAAGATTTATACAACTCCTTTTCTGATGCTGGTGTTGTCTGTGAAAATGTCTAATGTAAAGACTTGTCTCGCGTTTGCAACAATAAGGAATAAGCAATAACCAAATTGAATGATATTAAAGAATTTGTGTTACATGGATTATGTTGTTGCTGCACCTTAATTAATCTAATTGTGCCTCCCAAAACAACATTGTACAACCTGCAATGCCTATCCCATAATTATCTCCAACATCTGCAGCAGGGAAGGACATAGTGTTCAGACTACATTTTGATATATTACTATATTTCCAGCTCAACTGCAGCAGACTGAAGGACTGGAATGCCATCATTATCCCGTTTCACTTGCCTTTTAAAAGACAGTCACTTACTCCAACTCTTAATCCCATTGAGTATTTAGCAAACTCAGTCTCAAAACTGATAAAGGGGTTTGCTGATCTTCAGGAAGTATGATTTTGACTTTGTATGTCCTTCTCTATTTCAACTGGTAATGTAATACTGGCAGCCAAATTCAAATTGTTCATGACCACTCCATTGATACTTGCTCCATTAGTTTCCATACCTTCACTTGGTTCAGTCATAAAATGATCAAAAAAATACTGAAGCGATAAGGGAAAACAAACTATTCAATTCTTTCAGCTCTATTGGCTTGTTCATTCAGACCATGATATGGTTGGGAGCTATGTTTATATGCAGAATCAGCTGGAATAGTTCTTAGTGACAGGCTGCATAATATGTAAAATACAATATGTAAAGCACCATTATCCCCTCTTGAACTCTATTATCTATTTTTTAAGAGTAATACTAATAGGTATTCCAAAGAAATTATTTTATCTCCTGTTTTGTAGCACAATTGCAAGGGGAATGGTCAACACGTATCCTCAAGGTAACTGCATTATTCAGTGATGTCCTAAATCTGATCCAATATAATTTTGACTTCTGCATGTGTTACATACAAATTGTCATAATTCTTTATAAAAGAAATATGTTTAACAAAGGGCTCAAAAGTTGTACATAATACTATAAATTATTGTTTATAAAGAGGTTCTATTGTATCCACATATGATAAATTTGATGTGCAACAACTTCAAAGAAATTGTATGATATTTAATTTTGTTAAATCTTTTATAATTGATATTGTAGGAAGCTAATGCCTTACCTCCTTCTGGGGTCTTGAAATGAATGGAACCACTTTGTGGCCCATCGCCTTTTCTATTAAAGACCATCACAATCAGACCATATTCACTGTAGGGTTCTAGACCTGGAACCATTCCATGACTGCGTTGTCCATTGAAAGTAAGGACATGTTTCTCAACATATCGCTTTCTCCTCTCCAATAAACTTTTTATTTTCCAGTAGACAATCTGTAACAGTAAAAAATTTGTTACCTGTAAATTAGCTGTCTTAGAAAAACAAGCACACTGCACAATAAATGAACACAAAGCAATTACACATATAAAAGTGGAGGGGCAAGGATGAAGTACATCAAAAAAGTCTATTGTTTGGGCAAGTCTGTAGTTCACATTGACAATCTATTTAACTTAATACAATATATTTTTAAATGTGATTCCTTCTCATTGTTTATGGTAATAGCGTGGGTTTTGTCGTCAGCTGTTGAGGAATGGTGATTGCTGTTCACCTGGAAAAAAAGCAGCCCACAACGTTGTTGTGAATTCTAGTACACAGTCTCCTTCTTTCTGACATTAGTTTACATTTGGTGTTTTCTTCAGAGGTGTTGTGGCTTTCAGGTAGAGGGAAGGTAGCAGAGGTCAACCAGCCAATCAGACTGGAGAATTCTCATGCATGGCAAAGCAAGAATAAAATGCAGGAAATATAAATGATGTTTATATCATTGTACAAAAAGTGAAATAAAGATTGGGGCACACAGGGTTAAGGGAGAAACTTTCAGAGAAAAACACAACTTTATTTGAAAAGAAAACCGCAACATTTTAATTTTCTTCTGAGGGAATAAGATTCCACACTTCTAAAATTATTTTTTAAGGGTTGGAGAGGTTGTTCAGTAGAAATTATGACTTGGTATGCCGTTTAAAACTCAGTTATTCCTGATTGAACAAACCTTAGGTTTTCCATTTATATTTGGTGCAGTAATGGCATTTAACTAGTTCACACTTGACAATAATTCCTACGTAGCTCCCATCGGTGAATACTGCACCAGGGCATGCTGTGGAGAAGCAGGCTATCACTGACAGCACCTTTTGGGTTTCCAAATTTAACAGCACTTGTGTGGATGCCAGAAGTTGCTGTAAGTTTTATTCAGCAATATCAGTGGATGCCGACAGCCTCACCATTATTACTACAGCAAATTCTTCAGGGTTTGTCCAAGTTCCTCGGGATAGTGTCCTAGGCCCAACCATCTTCAGCTGCTTCATCAGTGACCTTCCTTTCATCATAAGGTCGGAAGTAGGAATGTTCGCTGATGACTGCACAACGTTCAGCACCATTTGCGACTCCTCAGATGCAGTAAGTCCTGGACAATGTCGAGGCTTGGGTTGACAAGTGGCAAGTAACATTCGTGCCAGGCAATGACCATTTCCAACAAAAAAGAATCTAACCATCACCCCTTGACGTTCAATGGCATTACCATCACTGAATCCCCCACTATCAACATCCTGGGGATTGCCATTCACCAGAAAATGAACAGGACTAGCCATATAAATATTGTGGCTACAAGTGCAGGTCAGAGGCTAGGAATTCTGTGGTGAGTAACTCACTTCCTGACTCCCCAAAACCTGTCCACCATATACAAGGCACAGGTCAGGAGTGTGATGAAATACTTTCCTCTTGCCTAGATGAGTGCAACTCCAACAACACTCAAGAAGCTTGACACAGTCCAGGACAAAGCAGCCCGCTTGATTGGCATCCTATCTGCAAACATTCATCCCTTCCACCACCAATGCACAGTAACAGCAGTGTGGACCATCTACAAGATGCACTGCAGGAATTCACCAAGGGTCCTTTGATGGAACCTTCCAAACCCATAACCATTACCATCTATAAGGATGAGGGCACAGATAGATGGGAACACCACCACCTGGCAGTTCCCCTTTAAGACTCAACATCCTGACTTGGAAATATATCGCCATTCCTTCACTATCAATATCCTGGAACTCCCTTTCTAACAGCACTGTGGATGTACCTACACCACATGGACTGCAGTGGCAACTCACCACCACCTTCTTAAGGGCAATTAGGGATGGATAATAAATGCCGGCCTAGCCAGCAATGCCCACATTCCATGAATGAATTTTTAAAAGTTATGATTGACAATAGAAGAAAGTTCATAACAAATAAACGTGTGACCATCATAGATATTGCACAACAATTAACATGTAGGCCAAGAGTTTCCACTTCGGCCAGAATTGGTGACCTGAGCTCAAATTGCGCCAGTTTTCATAAGCGTTTCTTTTTGCTCAAACTTCTGCTCAACTTATTTGCCTATCACCAATATATTTCTGTAGTTATATTTAAGAGTAAAATGTAGTGCAGTTTATTAATAAAGCTGGAAATGAGTTTATCACAAAAAAAATAGCATTTTAATTTTAGTCCACTGTGAGCGACCTGATTTTTAATAACGGAAAATAACTTTAAAATAAACCAAACAGAGCCATTTACCATTGGCGTACCATAATCAGTTCCTTAGTATTTTTTAAAAATATGCATATTGTATATAAATGTATATTTTCACACAGCGAGTGGTTTGGATCTGGAATGCACTGCCTGAGAGTGTGGTGGAGGCAGATAAAATTGTGGTTTTCAAAAGGGAATTGAGTAAGCACCTGATGAGAAAAAAATTGCAGAGCTATGGAGAACGGGTGGGAGACTGGGACTATCTAAATCGCTCTTGCATAAAGTCAGTACAGGCTTGAAAGCTGAATGGCCTCTTCCAATGCTGTAACCATCCTATAATTCTATGATTTAAAATCTTTTTGCCAAGAAAATCTTTTTGCACATCTTTGTGCCTAGGAAAAAATGTTTAATGTTAAGAGCCTCCTTGAAAACCTGCAAATGGTACAGATTAGCGAAAGTGTTCAATGCCCATTAAAACATGTGGGGGCAGGGTCAGTTTTGAGGGCAAGGTCTGCTTCCAGAGTAATTTTTTTTAAACCAGCATATAAGATTAGAAACACAAGTTGTGCAGGCCATAATTTGCACTGAACATAAAGTGTGCTTAGAATTCCTTACTCTTTTGTGCTGATCTGGTCAATTTTGGCCAAGCTAGTGGAATCTCCAGTCCCTCATGCTTTATCCCCCCAGTTTTCTCCCCAAGACTTCAAGCCTTTCGGTCTGTAGGGTTTGACATTACACTTGCTAAGGATGGGCAGATTAGGCCCATGAGATGCAAATTTATTGTATAATAGTTTGCACAAAATAACAGCATTTGTGAAGAAATTGACCATCAAGTCCCCCCTGCCTTTAACCCTAAGAATTTATATGTTGGTGACTGTCTTACATAACATAACATAGAAATGTATATTCCACAGTGTAATTTGAAAGAAAAGCATTGCTTGAAAGAAGATCCTGCCTTTGCAGCAATTTATGGCCTCTGTAGCTGCACAGTTAAACCTGGAAATCCATGAGTTACTGCCCAATTTGTCCTGCTTCTCCACTAATTTTGCTACGCTGGTATCTCACAGATAGATTCAGCATTTAATACGAGAAGTAGGTGAGGTTGCAGTGCTCACCCACTAGATACCTGCTAAACACACCAGGAAAAGTTAGGGTTCGTGCTTTCAGGGTATAAGTGAATTTTAACTCTGTGGTCAATCTTCAAGGTATTGATACAAAGCTCCTAAATACTGTGGGAGGCTTATTCCTACAGAATTTAATTGCTGTTGGAGCTTTTTTATAAAAAATTTAATTTATTTTTGCTTTTTCTGTCTGTCTCTTTTATGTCTCAATCTCTCTTAATCATGTCTTTCTTTTCCTCTCTTTATTTCACTTTCTGCACGATTTTATATTAAATATTCTATTTTAAGCTTCCAGGTTTAAAGCTGTGAGGACTAAATTAAATAACCCCTGAAAATGGGTGTGAAGATCACAGTGCATGATTAAGCCATGGCTATTCACTGTAATGCAGATAGCATGGCAACTTGGTACTGCCTGGCATTTGAATGATTGCTGCATGTCACCTCTAGTTCCCTGCTGCTCCCTAAACTTCTGTGTTCTCCTCTTTTGCAAAGTGTGAAAGTAGGGCAATATTTTGAGTGGATAGATATGGTGAGGGTCACTGTGAGGTATAGATGCGACATTGAGGGTGAGTGTGGATGGTGAAGTGGGGATGTGCGCATGTGCATAGACAGAGAGAAATGGGTGCATCTGCAAACTGCTATCAGGAGTTATGTGCAGCAGTAGGCTTGGGAAGGCAGGGTGAGGGAGGCTAGGGTTAGACACACATAAAATCTGCCATTACATCTTTAGTGATCTGATTAGGTCATTAAACATCTGCCACACTGCATCCAGAAATGTGGCTTCATACTCCTCTTCATAACTTCTGTGCAATATCCAACTATGTCTTCTTGTTCTCTGAAGTAGGCTTCCTCCTCCTGTTACAGGATGGGAATCTCCCTAGAGGCCACAAAAGACTAGGGAGGCATCAGTGAAACAAGGCACTGCCTTCTAACATTGAGAATTCATTGCTGCAGTGTCTTCCTATGTTTAAACACTTGGACAATTCTTCAGCTTTCATCCTTGCAGGATCCTGTTAAATACTCATCTTGTTCACTCACATAAATTAGTCAGGAAACCCGGATGTCAGATGCTAATTCAATGGTTGGCTTAAAAAGCCACTGACAAACACTCTGCAAGAAATTTTGCATTCCTCATGTGCTGTTGGGCTCCCAAATATCAATGTGTCGAATACTTAATATACAGTCCTGTGTATCTCCAGGAGGGCTGATCAATCTGCCTGGTTGAGTGGCTCTTTATTTCTTGCCCAGCTCACTGGGATATCTATGATAGATGCCCTGTTGATGGCAGTGTACTGAAACCGGCACGAATTAGAGAAAGTCTGTGAACTAAAGCCAGCCAAACACTTTGTGGGCAGCCATCAGTGAGCTGAATGGCGAGTGCCTTCCTTGATTACTGACCGCAAAATCTGGAGAAATGCATATATAAAATCTGCATTCAACTTGCCGATTCACAGCACTGGGCAAAAATATTTAATTCAAACCCAGCTTTAGTTCTTTAATAAATCCTCAGTGGTTTCTCATTGGAGGTTTTATAGCCATTCTCCTTATATTTGATGTGTATTTCTTACCTCGTCAGATTCTGATTTGCTGTTGCTTCATTAAAGTCAGGCAGTTGCAAGAGGTGTTATAGAATAGAAATCAATATTAAATATTGAAAGTCAATAGTGCCATTATAGATTATAAAGACATTAATGCATGGATTGGTGGAGGAAATGGGATTAGCTGAGTTGCTCTGGCAGAGACCCTGCATGAATATAATGGGCCAAATGGTCTTCTTCTGCAGTAACCATTCCATGTGGTGGAATGGTCCCAGATCTGCACTAAGTGCAGTAGTGAGTGGGAAAAAGGATGTTTTACCCACTGGCCGCAATGCTGGCTTTTCATGTCGTATTGTCCCAATCCCACCTCATTAATCATGCATTCCCAGTAAACATGCTGGGTCGCTGACTGGTATCCTCTCTTTCGCCTGCCCCACTGTCACATCAGGCCTTCAGTAAACCAGGCTGCCCCTGCACAGAGCTAGCACTCTTCAAGGGATAGGTAGATGCTGTGAACTGCTGGTTGCCAAAGGGAGGAAACATGCTGACCCCAGATTTAGTAACGCCTCCCTTGAGCACCGACTGAATGCAGTGGAGGCCCACCGTGATGTCCTCTACCCCAGCTCTGGGCGAAGGCCAGCAAGCAAGGTCACCAATCCAGCATGGGAGGTGGTGGCCAGCGCCAACGCCTTGCAAAAGAGGACAGCCATCCAGTGCCGTAACAGCATGAATCGTCTCATCCGTTCCACTAGCGTAAGTCATTCTTCTCATCACTCTCAACTCTCACAATCCCAAACCCACCACACATCCACAGGGATCTCACACCTGAAGGGACAACACCACTAACTCTCACACATACCCTCACATCTCCATCAGGCTCACATCCTCTTGAGCTTGTGTCCTCATCCATCCATGGCTCCGCTCACCACACAAATATTCTATGCTGTACCATGCTCCTCTCACATGTCCTGCTCACACTCTCTCCATCTGTTTTCATGCAGGAAAAGCTGGCTCACAACACCAGGGGGAGGTCCCAGATGGGGGTGGAGTGGCCCACATCAGGCCTCTCACTCACTTTGAGGAGGTTGCCATCACGCTGACTGGTGGACCGTGCCGCAGTCTGCGGTGAACACCCACGTGAGGATCCTGTACCACATCATCCCTCTCTCAATGCAAATGTTAGTGCTCTCTCTCCTGACTTTGACTCTGCTGCCATGTATTAATCACCTCTACTTTGGTTCATAGGGAGCTCTGCCAAGTGATCGACACCCTCAGACAGCCAGTCACTCAGCTCCATCCACGTCCTCACCTCCAGCCAAGAGGACACCTCCTCCATTGAAAAGCTGGAAATAAACAGCCTGAAAGACCCTTCACAGCGCTCATCCACACCCTCCACCAGAGCAGAGACACAAACCTCGGTGGGACCTAGATCTAGAGCAGGCCGGGTTCACAACCTGGCAGTAACCACAAGGGCACACACGTGTCTGCAGCAGGAGGAGGCAGGTTCTTGGGAGCTCCCTGGCACTCAGAGGATTGCTGAGGAAGAGGCATCTGTGAGGCCCAAGTCAGATGATGAGCCTCTGCATTTGGCCTTCCAACTCATCGTGGAGAGTCAGCAGAAGATGTGGGAACATCATGCAGAGTTGTTGGAAGGTGCATCCGCCTGCTCTCTGATGAACTGGTGCCCACATCTGCATGTATGGAGGTCTCCATGGGAAGGATGGTAGACGCCATGGAGACCCTGGTCCAGCAGAATGTGGAGATGTATGCAGGCCTGCACTCCATCGCGGGAGCCATGGGCGAGTTCCTGCAGTGGCAACGCAAGAGAGAAACGGGGCACCTCAACGCCCCCCCAGGTGTTCCTTCCTCTCACCCGAAGGGATGAGGAGCGGCAGCTGCACACCCCTGGGTTATCCATTCAGGAATCTTAGAGGCTTTCCACTCCCTCTGAGTCCCCTTTGCCTGTGACCTCCCTCAACCTTGCCCTCTCTCAATGCAGAGAGAGTAGCTGGCCCGCAGGAGGATAGCCAAAGCAAGTCAGGGCCCTCAATGCCTCAGCTCTCCAGGGGACGCACACCAAAGTCATCAGAGGCAACAGGGCCACCCACTGCCCCGAATGTCTCCACCCCTGCTGTGGATGTCAGAGCAGTACCTAGAAGTGTTAGACCTAGAAAAGTTAAAAATTTCTGATCACAAGTGATTGCACGGGTGAATACATTTTGTCACTTAATAATTTGAAAATATATTCACTTTCACTGAATGATGTGTAAAGGTGTCTTTCAGCCTCATTTACAGACTTCACAAGGCCCCCCCCGCCCCCCCCACACCCTGCATTCCCCCTCCACTAACACGAGTAGTTTTGGAGGGAGAAGTGAGCATGTGTGACAGAGCCTTTTGGAGCCTTGTGCAAGTGCTATCCCACGCATGCAGATCATTCCTCCATCACGCTCATCTCAATGTCCTGAACATTTTCAATGCTGCCTGCTGGGGTTCTCCTATCTGAGCTGACCCACACTCCCATGCAGCGCCTGTTCCCGCCCAACACAAGACTCCTTTCACTTTCAATTTTAGAAGCATGATACTGGTCCAGTTTGTCCTCAGCTCCCCTCTCCTTTCCCCTCCCCCAGTCACCCATGTCCTTTCCCCCATCATTGTCGACCTCCCTGGCATCACCTTCCACACCCCAACATCACCTACCAGCATGAGCCCTTTTCTTTTCGGGATGTTCAGGTGAACATGCACATTCCCTGCCTTCCCGGGAGTCCCACTCCCACCCACATTGACCTGCCTGACCCCTTCTTTCCCATCCCAGGGTCCGCGTCTGCCTCCCAGTCACCACCAACAACCCTCACCGTAGCTTTTATCGCTACTGTCGCACTCTCACCCTCCCACCCTATCGGCTCATTCTGCCCCCTCTCTTTCTCACCATTTCCTCCTACCATGCCCACTCTCATTTCTCTCCCTAGGGGGCTGTCATCGACTCCACAGTTCCCTCCTTTGCACATTCACTGGACATCCCACCCCTTACTCCTTTCTCCACCCAGGCTTCTACCCCCACTGTGAACTCTTTCCCTTGTCTGAACTCCTTCCCTTATACCTACTTCCCCAGTTGCCGTATTCTCCCCATTACACCCTCCTCCCCCCCCATACTCCCTCCCCCGCTCCCAACCTCGCACCCACCCCAAGACCATTGTTACCCTGCCTCCCTGCTAATCTCACCTCACCCCCTCTGGTACAACTTCCTCTCCCAGTCAAACCTAGATCTTCCTCTCCACCCCCTTGATGATCATCCATAGCAAACCATGGCCAAGACATTGATGCCCTGAAACAGACCCTCAAAGGTGACCTTCCACCTGCCATGAGTTGCTTCGTGACAGAGCCATGTCCATAAGGATCCACCTATCCAAGCAGCATGCGATGCACGTTCCTTCAGGGTCCCGTTGCTATCGGGCTCCAGCATCTTCTGCTCCTTGGATGTCCACGATGTGAGCAAAGCCCTGACGGTAAGTCCCAACCTCTGTACATTACACTTGTCAAGATGTGTTTGGCACTGGCATGTTTTCCTGCAACATGGGCGGTAAATTTGACATGGGGGGATGATTCTGGCAAGCTGGGCTTATGTATATATGCAGATGTATTAAAATGAAGTTCCAGATGAGTGGCAGCGGGAAATGTGGCCTGTCATTGATGGGTGGAGTGGGCGATTGCAAACTGGTTTCACGACAGCGAGAAATCGATTTTTGACCTTCCTGCCATATTGTCCTCTCATGCCCGCCATGATGCCCGATGCCAACGGGCGTGTAAAATTCTGCCCTATGATTCTATTAGTCCAGTCAGGTATGTATATATGTAAAGTTTTCTTTATTTATGCATATAATAAATGCACTTTTGGGCAGATTCCTCCATTGCAATTGAAATAATGGTTACTTTTGACAAAGAAATCAAGTGTAAAATATTAATTTAGTTAAATATGGAAGCACACTACAACTGTACTCATTCTGCTGGATCCCTATCACGTGCAACTTGCCTCACCTTACAATGATTTCCTTTGTCATGTTAATACTTATTTGCCACAATGAAGCTTGCTGTGCAGATGAGCTGTTCTTCTGTGGATCGATTCCAAATGCACTCATTCATCCTTTTAGACAGATGAAGATGCATCTGTGGTTGAACTGATCGTATGTGTAATGTGGACTATCCTAATTTTTCTATTTTGTCGGAAGCAGTTTTTAAACAAATAATCTGATTATTTTTTAAAGTGGTTCCAAATCCAAAATGGATCAGGAAGAACCAGAAACAATGAAACAGGCCAACAGGATGAACAAGATTACCATGAGGACAAAAATGGCAATGGTTTTCAAAATCAATTGTAAGGAAATTATACATTTGGATATTTGTAATTTTTGGGTTAATACTACAATAATAAAGTTATCCCTGTTTAATCAGTGTCTTCATTCATAACATTAGTGTTTGTTTCAGTGCCAGCTTACAAAGCCCTCTGTCCAAGCAAGATAGCTGATTATGCTGGGATTGCTGCAGTCTACGGACTAAAAAGGCATCAATTCATGAAAAGTAATCACAAGTCTGTCTTTTTTTCAGTCATTTACAAACACACCAACATGATGACATCTATCAACAATGGCAACAACAACTTGCATTTAGATCGTGTTATTAGCATATTAAAGAGTCTCAAGATGCTTCACAGGAGCATTGACAAGCCATATCTGACACAAAGACTTAAATGGCGATAGTACGAAAGATGATCCAAAGTTTGGATGAGTAGTTAGGTTTTGAAGAGCATCTTAGAAGAGAGGGAGCTAAAAAGGCAGGGAGGTTTAGGGAGGGGAATTCCAGAGCTCAGAGCCCAAATGGTTGGACGCACTTCGCCAATAGTAGAGTGATTAAAATCTGGGATGCACAAGTGGACAGAATCAGAGAAGCACAGATATCTCAATTAGGGGTTGGTGGTAGAGGGCAGGGGCATGGTGGTGGCAGTAATTTGTAGAGCTGGAGTAGATTATATATATAGGGAGAGGCAAGACCATGGAGAGACTTGAAATCAAGGGTGTTCATTGTAAAATTGAAGTGTTGTCGGACCGGTTGCCAATGTAGGCCAGTAAGCTGAAGGGTGATGGGTGAACAGAATGTTGTGTGAGATGGGAAAGGACATAAGAGTTTTGGATGGGCACAAGCTTATGTAATGCAGAAAATGGGAGGTCGGCCAGGAGAACATTGGAATAGTCATCTAGAGCAGTGCTGTCCAGTGTTGCCACATCTGGTGAATTGATGCTGTTCATTTTTAGAGCCATACAATATTGAGTTGTGTTAAAGTTGCAGCAGTGGACATGAGTACTGGTGTCATTCGCTGGACCACTGTTTGCTCTGTATCCTAAATTGAACAAGGAAGAATCAACCATGTTGCTTTCAAACAGGAGTCATGTGCCGATCAGGCTGTGACTATGTTTATCAGAATATAGTTCAGTTGTCACATTTCCAGTGACCTGGAAGCTGAAGGATCACTTGCTCAATGAAAAATTGGGAAGAAAACTAGTCCTCCGTTTGTTACATTCTCTGCTTCTGTTCTCTCTGGGTGCCTCTAAATGAGGATACATCTAGGTCTGTGGGACTGCTCTGTGAAGTGCTGTGAAAACAGGGCCAAGGAGAGCAGTCTAATTGCTATCAAAACTTTCCTCGGGGAATCTAGTGACACATGGGACGCTAACTAAAGAATATGGTTTTGTTTAGCCAGTTTTTCTTTATTCGTTCATGGGATGTGGGCATCGCGGACCAGGCCAGCATTTATTACCCATCCCTAGTTCAGAGAGCATTTAAAAGTCAGTCACATTGCTGTGGGTCTGGAGTCACATGTAGCCAAACCAGGTAAGGAGAGCAGATTTCTTTCCCTAAAGGGCATTAGTGAACCAGATGGGTTTTTAAAATGATCATTTCATGGTTGTTATTAGGCTTTTAATTCCAGATTTTTATTGAATCCAAATTCCACCATCTGCCACGGCAGGATTCAAACCCAGGTCCCCAAAACATTATCTCGGGTCTCTGGATTACTAATGCAGTGACAATACCACTACGCCATTGCCTCTGCAGCCATGCCACATGGCTGCTAATGAGGGTTGAAATGTACAATTCTGGCAAGATTGGGCTGTGCAACAACATCCAAATGGGTTCAGCCTTCATATTAATCTATCTGTTGAAATGAGTATTTGAAAGGAATAGAATGTTACTGGCATAAAAGGACAGGTTACAGAAGGTTAGCCATGAGCCAAAGGCCTATTATGAATCCAAATGTTGTGTTCAAAAATGGCAGGCAAAAGAGCATAAGCAAGGCAAGATTCAGACTGGAGAAACAATTACATGGCCCTGAATTTTACCTTTGGTGGGAACATGCGACCAGAGGGCTCAGGATCGATCGGGAAACAGACCCCTGACCGCGATCAGCCCCGACCGCAATTTCATGCTGCTGGCCAGTTAAGTCCCACCCAGCGTGAACCGTGTCTTCCCAATGGACAAGGAGGGCTGGGCAGGGGTGGGAGCCTGTCAGGCGCCAGGTCCAATGGTGACCCGGCAGGCAGTTTAGAAACAGCAAAGGCAGCTCCTTGAAGGCTGCCAGGGAAGAATCATATATTCTGTGTTCTGGAGACTGAAGCCATGGCCTCAACAGCAGCTGGAGACGCCAGGCAGGAGGGCGGGTCGGGTGGCACTCAGCCCCCTGTTTTTCGGGTGAGTGGCTCGTGGTCCTCCTGGAGGAGGTGGCTGCCAAGAGGGACACCCTCGTGCCCAGAGATGGGAGGAGGAGGAGGACACTGCACCAGACAAAGCAAGCTTGGGAGGAGGTGGCAGGTGAGGTCAGCAGCCACGACTTTGTGTGGCGCACATGGGTGCAGTGTCACAAAGGGTTCAACCACCTGCTGTGCTCAGGGATGGTGAGTACCACACTGGCATGGGTCAGTGTGTTGAAGTGTTTAGGTGTGGCCATCCCCCCGTGGAGCTCAGGGGTGTTAGAGTCTGTGCCAACTGTCAATGACGCCGGGGCTGGCCAAGTAGGTGAGCCCTGGCAGCTTGGATAGAGTGCCTTGCGGCTTGAGGGCCACGACTCGGAAGTGCCCTGCAAGGTTTTCCTCAAGTGGGATTGGCCAGGCTGAAATGGACCAATCAATGCTCCTCTGTCCTTTCAGGAGAAGACGAACCTTAAACACATTGAGAGGTCACGGACAGGCGGAGGCGCCCCAATCCTCCTAATATTGACCAGATTTGAGCAGGACATCTTGGAGCTGCAGAGGCACCACGCACCTCATTCAGCCGGTTGTGGAGAGGCTGAAGTGTCAGACGAAGGTAAGAGGTCAGTACACAGAGATGAGAGTTTTGGATGGTGCAAACATTCTTGTGCATCTTAATTGATGGGACCCTCAAAACTGGAGTCCCCATTGATCAATGAAAGATGATGGCACCATGATGCTGATCTCCATGTTCTCACCAGGGTGCCTAACATGCACAGTGACAGTGTGATAATTTAAACTAATGATATGTGGTTGTTCTCCCTTAGGTTCACCAGTGTGCACTCAATTGTAGGGCCTCAAAGAGCAACCCCTGATGCCAGATGACTGCCGGGCTTCAACTGTACCTGCGTCACACCCGCTCTCTGAACCAGGCACAGGAGCAGATATCAGCACCTTTATGGGCATTAGATCTTCAGCTAGAATGTCGGTGCACAGCGGTGAGGGCAATCCACACTCGCTTGAGGTGCACGCGGAGGCAGAAAGTGCCCAGGGGGCTGGTAGTCAGAGGACTGCTGGAGACCAGGACAATGCTCAGTTGAAGGCAGATGATGAGCCTCTGGAGTCATCCATTAGGCAGCAGATGCTGGATGTCCAGCAGGATGCGTGGGAGGATCTGGTGGAGATCCGTGAGGGTATGCATGCCATGGTCTCTGTTATGGAAAGGTCCATGTGGAGCATAAGCACTGTGTTGACCTTCATGGCTGAGTGCACTGCCTCCTCCTTTGAGAGAGTGGCAACTCTCATGGAGAGGCAGATCCATGGATAGAATCAGGGGTTCCCTCCACTCCTCTGCCAGTGACTGTGGCATCTGATGAGGTTACGATGATTGGGGAGATGCCAGCCTTGGCACTAGCCGCTCCCTCCCAGTCGGGGCCAGCACAGGTTCCACTGGCCAGAGGACGACCGCCAAAGTCATCAAGGCCAACAAGAACCAGAGTCAGCATGCTTCCTCCAATGCCGGTGCCAGCAAGGGGGTGGGGGTGGGGAGGGTGGTTGCAGGGGTGCGGGTGGGGAACAAGATACAGCACTTGCAAAACTAAATTTAAGGCACCATAGCACAAGGGCAGCAATGGATCATGGGTGATCTTCTGTTCTGTAATGTTTTGTTTACAAACTTACTGATGTGGAAATGAACACCAGAGATGGTAATGTCAATTTATTTTGAGTGTGAAAATTACATAAATTTTGTTTTTGTCATAATGGCCTGAGTATGCTTCACATTTTTGTTTTTTTGGTGCAGGTACCCTGCTAGTATGTAATGCTGGTTGTAAATAGCTCTATGGGCAGAATATTGAGGTCGGCGAGTGGGGGGCGGAGCCTGCTCGCCGACACATAAAATGACATCATTTTAATTTTCAGGTTGGCGGGGGCGCAGCCGAATCAGCTGTGCGCCTGCCGACCTGCCAATGGCCAATTGAGGCATTTAAAAACTAATTGAAGTAGTTAAAGGACCTGCCTGTCTAACCTTAAGGTTGGCGGGCAGGCCGGGAGCCCTGGCGGGCTTCAGAAAAAGCATGAAACCTCATCCACGGGCGGGATGAGGTTTCAAGACGGTTTTTAAAAATGTAATAAAAGTTTGATTAAAAGTGATGGACATGTCCCTACTCATGTGACAGTGTCACATGAGGGAACATGTCAGGGAAGTTTTATTATTCTACATTTAACATTTTTGAATTTGGCACCGATCTCCCTGAGGCAGCACTTAGCCTCAGGGAGATGAGTGCACTCTTTTGATCGCATGCGCGAAAGAGCACACTCCCGGCTTAGGAAATCCCCCCCACCGCCGCCTGCACAGGGAGCGCATAGCGCTTCCTGGCGGATGTCATGCTGGGCGGGACTTAATTGGTCCACTCACATAAAATGGCAGCGCGCCCCCGATCGGTGGCGCGCTCGCTCCTGAACTTCCTCCCTGACTGGGGGAACATTCTGCCCTATATTTTATTGCACAGGCGCTGAGTGGATTTTGGGTTCAAATGAAAGGGTCATTTCAGACATCCTGGATGGAGGCGGCAGCCCTGGCATGAGGTGGAGGCAAATCTTTGGCAGCCAATCTGAAAGAGCATTGCATCAAGGTGTCCCTGGTCTCCCTGCAGGGTACAGAGGTCTGCCTCTATGTCCTCACGATCTCTTCTTCTGAATTCATCCTCTGTGGCATGTGGAGCTGCCCTAAGATCCTCTTCCTCCAGTGGGTTCCCCTTTGCCAGTGCCAGATTGTGGAGAGCACAGCATGCAACCACTATCGGTGACACCCACTGTGGGGGTTTGTAGTGCTCCCCTTGAATGGTCTAGGCATTGGAAGCGCATCTTCAGAAGATCTATAGTCCTCTCTATCACTGCCCTTGTGGAGGCATTTTTTAAAAAAAATTATTAATTCACAGGATGTGGGCTTCACTGGTTGGGCCAGCATTTATTGCCCTTGTTCAGAAGTCATTTAAGATTCAACCACATTGCTGTGGGGTTTGGAATGACATGTAGGCCAGCAGATTTCCTTCCCTAAATGATATTAGTGAACTAGATGGGTTTTTACAACAATGGCTTCATGGTCATCATTAGACTTTTAATTCCAGATTTTTATTGAACTCAAATCCCACCATCTGCTGTGGGGGGATTTGAACCCAGGTCCCCAGAGCATTACTGTTAATCTCTGGATTACTAATCCAGCAATAATACCATCATGGCATCGCTTCCAATTGGGGGTACCGATCAAGCGGGCTCCTTTGTCTTGGATGGTGTCAAGCTTCTTGAGTATTGTTGGAGCTGCAATCATCCAGGCAAACGGAGAGTATTCCATCACACTCCTGACTTGTACCTTATAGATGGTGGACTAGCTTTCAGGAGTCAGGAGGTGAGTTACTCATCGCAGGATTCCTAGCCTCTGACCTGCTCTTGTAGCCACCGTATTTATATGGCTAGTCCAGTTCAGTTTCTGGTCAATGGTAACCCCCAGGATATTGATAGTGGGGGATTCAGTGATGGTAATGCTATTGAACATCAAGGGGAGATGGTTAGATTCTCTCTTGTTGGAGATGGTCATTGCCTGGCACATGGGTGGCACGAATGTTATTTGCCACTTGTCAGCCCAAGCCTGGATATTGTCCTGGTCTTACTGCATTTGGACCTGGACTGCTTCAGTATCTGAGGAGTCACAAATGGTGCTGAACATTGTGCAATCATCAGCGAACATCCTCACTTTTGACCTTAAGATGTAAGGAAGGTCATTGATGAAGCAGCTGAAGATGGTTGGGCCCAGGACACTACCCTGAGGAACTCCTCCAGTGATGTCCTGGAGTTGAGCTGAGTGACCTCCAACAACCACAACCATCTTCCTTTGTGCTAGGTATGACTCTAACCAGCAGAGAGTTTTCCCCTGGTTCCCCTTGACTACAGTTTTGCTAGGGCTCCTTGATGCCACACTTGGTCAAATGCAGCCTTGATGTCAAGGGCAGTCACTCTGACCTCATCTTTTGTCCATGTTTGAACCAAGGCTGCAATGAGGTCAGGAGCTGAGTGGCCCTGGCGAAACCGAAACTGGGCATCAGTGAGCAGGTTATTGCTAAGCAAGTACCACTTGAGAGCACTGTTGATGACCCCTTCCATTACTTTACTGATGATTGACAGTAGACTGACAGGCAGTAATTGGCTGGGTTAGATTTGTCCTGCTTTTTGTGTACAGGACATACCTGGGCAATTTTCCACATAGCCGGGTAGATGCCAGTGTTGTTGTAGCTGTACTGGAACAGCTTGGCTAGGGGTGCGACAAGTTCTGGGGCTCAAGTCGTCAGTACTATTGCCGGAATATTGTCAGGGCCCAAAGCCTTTGCACTATCCAGTGCCTTCAGCCGTTTCTCGATATCACGTGAAGTGAATCAAATTGCCTGAAGGCTGGCATCTGTGATGCTGGGGACCTCCGGAGGAGGATGAGATGGATCATCCACTTGGCAGTACTGACATGATTCCTATTATAACGCTGCTCTGCCTCTGTTCTTGGGTGGCGGAGAGATGTCACAAGCCACCTTTTCAACGGGTAGCCCTTGTCACCCAGCAACCATCCATCCAGTCGGGTTGGAGCACTGAATAGCCTTGGCACCTGGGAATGTCTCAGGATATAAGCGTCATGGGAGCTGCTGGGGTACCTTGCACAGACTTGCAGAATCTGCAACTTATGGTCACAAACTATCTGGACGCCCATTGAGTGGAATCCCTTCCTGTTGATGAAGGCACCCGACTAACCTGCTGGCATCTTGATGGCCACACGTGTGCGGTCGATTGGACCCTGGACGCAGGGGAAGCCAGCAATCACTGCAAAGCCTCTGGCTCACTCAGCCTGCCTGGCCTCGACCGTACGGAAATGAATAAATGTCATTATCCGCCTGAACAGAACTTCCGTCACCAGCTTGATGCAATTGTGGACAGCTGATTGGGACACTCCACAAACATCCCCCACTGACCCCTGGAAAGAGCCAAAGGCACAGAAGTTGAGGGCCACTGTGACCTTCGGAGCCACTGGCATGGGGTGTCCAGCCACACTGCTGGAGGTGATCTCAGGCCCAATCATCTGGCAAATGGAGATCATGCTATCCCTGGAGAGGCGGAGCCTCCTTCGGCATTGCACCTCGGACATATTGAAGTAGCTGCATCGCTGCCTGTAAACTCTGGCAGCGGGATAGTGGGGTCTTCTGTGGCCCTTCCATCTTGGACTACTTGCTGGCCCTGTGCCCCTTGTGCCTGAGCCTCTCCTCCCACAGGTCCCTCCCCTGGAACCTACATGGGAACACCTGGCCTCCTCTCCCTCTGCCTCCAGCAGAGAGTACAATCCCCATTACCAGGGTTAAAGAAGGCTGTCTGATACCTGAAAGAGTCCACATGGTCAAAATCCTCCAGGGACCTTGGAGACACCAACGAGTCCTGAAATGAAGCCTGGAAATGCTAAGAATGAAGTTCAGAACTGAGATGAAGCTGTTAAATCTAAATAAACAACCAGCAGCAAACTATTTCCTAAACTCCTCACTACTCACACTGACAATGCTGCTGACCCTTTTTATCCCACCCTTGGATGAGATTTTGCAAAATGTGGGCTGCCCGTTTTTCCCAAGCGACGAGTGTAAAATCGCACGGGCAACGTAAAATCGGGTTCAATTGAGTTTTTAATCGCCTGAAGTGGCCTTTTAATTGATGGCAGGCATGGCTCTGACACCCACGCGTGCCCGCTTACCTGAAGATTGTGCGCTTGTGGAATGACGTTGGGACATCTTCTCGTGCGATTTTACACCCAAGCGGGTTGGCCGCACCCATGTAAAATTCTGCCCATAGAGATTTGGTGATTTGTTTTCTCCTAACATATCAATTCTGATAAAATAAAGACAGTTTACTCTTGAAAAAATTTGCTTTTATTTCAAATAAACTGAAGTGGGGTGTCAGAAACTGAATACCTTGGTTAACAGGCTGTCATCATTCTTTGAGCGTGTATACAGTAGGCTTGTTTAGTGCAACAGTTGGACTGCAAAACCTTTTTGAAGCCATTCTACTGGCTCTGGCAGTGATTATATCAGTCTTGATTACTGACAGTTTAAAACCTCAAAACTATTTTCAAAAGATTGTGCATTTGTTTTATTAATATTTCACATATTTTGTATCATATGGCAAATATAGTGACCTGCTCGCCACAAGTTTGTTAAGCATCAAAATCCTATTGGACAACACTGGTCCAGATATTAGAAAGAGGGTTTAATAATTAGAGGGTTTAATCTGTAGATGAGCTGAGGCAAAGGCAGACTTGGGCAATGTTACGGAAATGGAAGTAGGCAGTCCTGGTGATTGAGCGACTAAATAGACCAAAGCTCATCTCAGTGCCAAATCAGACACTGAGGTTGTGAATGGTCTGGTTCAGTCTCAAGCAGTTGCCTATAAAGGGATGGAGTTGCAGATGAACATAATTGTGATGGGGCCTGGTCCCACGAGCTTTGATCTTCCCAATGTTTAGCCAGAGGAAATTTTTGCTGATCCAGTCCTGGATGTTGGACTATGGCAAATCAGAGACAGCTGAAGGGTTGAGAGAGGTGGTGGTAAGGTAGAGCTGGGTGTCATCAGCATATATGTGGCAACTCATGTTTGTGTGCATGGATGATGTTGCTGATGGGGAACACATAGGTGGGAAACAGGAGGAGGCCAAGGATAAAAGCTTGGAATGTCTCCAGGGGTAAGAACAGAAGGAGAAACCACCCCATGTGATTCTTGGGCTGTGTCTCGATAGATAACAATGGAATTAGGTGAAGGCAATCACACACAGCTGGTTGACAGAGGAGAGCTGTTGGTAGATGGATGGATGGTGTGGGCACTGATATCAAAGGCTGCAGACAGGTCGATGTTGCATCACATTGGCATTACAGCAAATGATGCATTGTAAATAAATTGGACAATGCTCTTCTCAATCAATCTCTTTCAACATACAGCTGACACTTTCCTTGAGTATCTTGAATAATAATAGTAGCACCAACATTGATTATATGCTCCAGTTTTCCCTGAAGGTTTCTCTTTTTTCAGTCTATACCCTGTTAAGGTATTCTTTACTGTCCCACACTCAGTGATCCAAATCCATTGCTTTAATTTCTCCTGCTGGTGTTTTAATCCAACTGTTTATTTTAATTATCAGGGTACTGAAAATCTGGCTGTTGATATTTGAGAAAAATCAATTATTTTGTCTCTTCTAGGGTTTCAAGAAGATATAATAATGTTATTGGAAATTGTTTTAAAATAGAGTTCAGTGGTGTCTGTGTCTATGTATGTGTGTGTGTCTTAATTGGATTAAAACCATTTGGTCGAGAGGCTTTGATGTATAGAACAGAAGTAAGTTTGAAATGGTAATTAGGTAAACATAGGGAAATAGAAGGTGAGGTGTGAAGGTGGCAATTTGCATTTTTAAATAAAAGCAAAATACTGTGGATGCTTGAAATCTGAAACAAAAAAAATAGCTGGAAAAACTCAGCAGGTCTGACAGAATCTGCGGAGAGGAACACAGTTAACATTTCGAGTCCGAATGACTCTTCATCAGAACTAAAGAAATATAGAAATGTGGTGAAATATAAGCTGGTAGAGGGGGGTGGGACAGGTAGAACTGGATAGAGGGCCAGTGATAGGTGGAGGCAAAGAAGAGATTGCCAAAGATGTCATAGACAAAAGGACAAAGGGGTGTTGACGGTGATGATATTATCTGAGGAATGTGCTAGTGGTGGCATTAAGGGTAGAAAGAAGGACAAATAAGTGGCAGATGGCCCTAGTGGGGGTGGGGTGGGGGGAAGGGATTGAAATGGGCTAAAAGGTGGAGATAAAACGATAGATTGAAATAAATTTTAAAATAGGTGGGAAAAGAAAAATATATTATAAAAAATATAAATTATTGGAAAAAGGGGGATCGGAAAGGGGGTGGGGATGAAGTTGTTGAACTCAATGTTAAGTCCGGAAGGCTATAGAGTGCCCATTTGGAAGATGAGGTGCTGTTCCTCCAGTTTGCATTGAGCTTCACTGGAAAATTGCAGCAGGTCAACGATGGACATGTGGGCTTGAGAGCAGAGTGGTGTGTTGAAATGGCAAGCAACAGGGAGGTCTGGATCATACTTGCGGACAGACCGAAGGTGTTCCGCAAAGCGGTCACTCAGTCTGCGTTTGGTCTCTCCAATGTAGAGGAGACTACATTGGGAGCAGCCAATGCAGTAGACTAAATTGAGGGAAGTGCAAGTGAAGTGATGCTTCACTTGAAAGGAGTATTTGGGCCCTTGGATGTTGAGGAGGGGGGAAGTAAAAGGGCAGGTGTCACACCTCCTGCGGTTGCATGGGAAGGTGCTGTGGGAGGGGGTTGAGGTGTAGGGGGTGTTGGAGGAGTGGACCAGGGTGTCCCGGAGGGAACATTCCCTGCGGAATGCCGCCGGGGGGGTGAAGGGAAGATGTGTTTGGTGGTGGCATCATGCTGGAGTTGGCGGAAATGGCGGAGGATGATCCTTTGAATGCGGAGGCTGGTGGGGTGATAGCAGCACTTCACTTGCACTTCCCTCAATTTAGTCTACTGCATTCGCTGCTCCCAAAGCGGTCTCTTCTACATTGGAGAGACGAAACGCAGACTGGGTGACCGCTTTGCGGAAAACCTTCAGTCTGTCCGCAAGCATTACCCAGACCTCCCTGTCGTTTGCCATTTCAACACTCCACCCTGCTCTCAAGCCCACATGTCCGTCCTTGGCCTGCTGCAATGTTCCAGTGAAGCTCAACGCAAACTGGAGGAACAGCACCTCATCTTCCAACTAGGCACTCTACAGCCTTCCGGACTTAACATTGAGTTCAACAACCTCAGATCATGAACTCTCTCCTCCATCCCCACCCCCTTTCCGATCCCCCTTTTTCCAATAATTTATATTTTTAAAATACATTTTTCTTTTCCCACCTATTTTAAAATTTATTTATATCTATTGTTTTTTCTCCACCTTTTAGCCTATTTCGATCCCTTCCCCCCACCCCACCTCCACTAGGGCCATCTGCCACTTGTTTGTCCTGTTTTCTACACTTAATGTCACCATTAGCACATTCCTCAGATAATATCACCACAGTCAACACCCCTTTGTCCTTTTGTCTATGACATCTTTGGCAATCTCTTCTTTGCCTCCACCTATCACTGGCCCTCTATCCAGCTCTACCTGCCCCACCCCCCTCGACCAGCTTATATTTCACCACATTTCTATATTTCTTTAGTTCTGATGAAGAGTCATTTGGACTCGAAACGTTAACTGTGATCCTCTCTGCACATGCTGTCAGACCTGCATTTTTTAAATAGACCATTCAAAAGAGCAGGTGAACTATTACACTAACCAGGTGAAGCTCAGAAACAATGTGTTTACTTTTTTCAAAGCTTACTAGTAAAGTGGTTACTATGAAAGGGCTTTATTGTTAGCAGATTTAAAGTTTTTAAAAAAACTTAGTGACAATGAGAATTTGCATTCAAAGAGGAAAATATGTATAAAGGAAAAGAAGGCTGTTGGTAAAAGGAGGAGGGGTTCTAAGATCTTAAGCCTCCATCCTGTAAACCTCAAGTCTGCCTGCAAGGACCCAGAGCTGTAAGTTCTCATTTGAATGTGACTGTCCATGGTGTGCTTTGCCAGGGGTCTGTTTAAATCTATGTGTTTTACTGTTGCCTTAACGGGGGTGTAACTGAGAGTCAGATTAATTAGGGATTTTTGTAGTCATTATAGCAGTAATTTTGTAGACATATGTATGTGCTTACAATCTTGTATTAATAAATGTTTAATTTAGTTTTATTAAAAAAAACCTCTTCAGACTCGGTGGTCTCATTAGTACTGAATTCAAAGCCTGCAACTCAAAACATACAAATTGCAAAAATGGGTTATGACAGTTGTTTCAAGTTTCCCTCTGCGATTTGAACAACTCAGCCTTTACCGTCGGCTGTGTCATAATAGGGTCCATGTCTCAGCTTCAATTTTAAAACAAAAAGAAAGTGGACATCTCATTTATCCTGTCTATTACAGTAAACAACATTACAGGACATGGGCAAAGCTGCCTTCTCTTCTTCGAAAAGTGCTTTAAGGTCTTTTATGACTGCCTGATACGGGGCTCTGTTTAAAATCTCATCTGAAAGTTGGCACCTTGAACAGCACAGTGCTTACTCAGGACTCCATTGGAGTCAGCTGAGATAATATACTCATGCCCTTTGGTTGAGCTTAAACCTGCAGCCTTCCTTTACCTTAAAGATAAAAATGCTATGCCAAGCTGCCTTGTCTCAGGTTTATAGGATGATATCACTGATCAACAGGAGCTCCATGCATCTCAAAGAGTCTTCATTAATTGAGCTGGGCAACGTGCCTGCAGACTAGCCTGAGAGTGAGTCAGACATGTCATTTCAAAATGACCTACTGGCTGCTTATGCATTGTGCCCAGCCAAGTTCATGTTGCACCAGATTTCGGCAGCTCTAAATTTGGAGTCAGTGACAATTTAAAAAAGAACTAAGGTGAAGAGAAAATATTTGATGCAGGGAGTCACCAAAGGAAATAGTTTAGGCAGCCACATTTGTGCCTTACAAGGGAAGATTTTATGAATATTTGAATCATAAGTAGGTAAAAGGCCCAGGGAGAGAAATTCATTCATTCTAATGCTAGTTTTAGATTGCTCCAGCAAAGAACCGGCAAGGACACAATGGACCCCCTCTGTGCTGCTAGGGCTTGACATTGTAGAAATAGGAACAAATCAATATACAGGTCAATGGTCTCACAGATTTTCAAAGATTTTATAAAAGTTTCCTTAACATTTTACCTTGGTACAAAAAATGCAGGAAATATATATTTTCATCTCCTACTTAAATGAAAGCTCAAAACCAGAGAATTTGTAGGTATTCTGTAGCCCCTAAACTATTTCCTGTTTTAAATTTCCAATTCAGCTAATAAAGGGCATATCATTTAGTCCAATTAGCTACACAGTCCCCTGTTTAAAGCAACATCTGCTACCTGAATCTTATTGCATTTAAATGATAAATTTTGCCTCAGTGTAACAAAGTTTCAGCTTTGAAACAGTGTTAAACACGTGAAATGTAAATTCAAGTCACAAATAACTCTGAACGGAAGAGAGCGATATTAGCTTTGCCAGGGAGTCTTCTATTTCTCCAATCCAGTGTTGGGCCAGATCCTAACTGTGGATTCTGTTTACACTGCACATCTGCAGCATTTGTACCATCTAATCAGCTCATGCAGACACTGCAGTTATGAGTGAACACATCACAAGAGCCTGGAAAAATAAGGACTTCTAATAATTCTCCAAGACAGCAAATGATTTTTGAAAACACCAATTATATTGCACAAGACTTGTAGAAAATATTTGCAAGTTGTCCTCAGAAAATCTCATTATTTACTCATATTCGCCAGAAGTTATTCATGAAAGAAAACGGTAGTGTAGATAATCTACAAAGTGCTGAACATCAATGATCTGCAAAAAAAAGTGGCTTTGCTGTCATGACTGTCACCTTAAAACGGAGAAGGGATTTGATTGTAATGTAAACTTAACTATCACAAGTTGCACTTGACTCAACTTACAGGATTAATTATGCCCTCTTCTAACAACTCCAAAGCAAGTGTTCTTATTCCCATTCAAGGTCAGAAGATGAACTAGCCAGAAACATGAATCTTGCACCATTTATTGATTCCTTTACTAGAGTTGCCAACCATTGCTATCAAAGCCTTTTCTCCTTGATAAGCACATCATGAACCACATCAGAAACACAAATCAACTATAAATATTAATGATTTATACTTCCTTCAACACTGCCTTCTGCAATTTAGAAAACAATTTCTGCCGTTGCATTTGTACGAAACATTAGAGAATACTGAGCACTCTAAATAATTATAAAGAGAAATAGAATAGACAGAGGATGATTTTGAGGCTTAAGGTTGGAAATATTTGCCACAAAGTTTAGTTGCGTCATGCCCACATTTCCAGAACTATGGCTGCAGTTTTGGCTCCAAAATATTGTCCACACTGCACGCACACTTCTGGTGTGGACCATGTCAGACACTATTTTGGTTCTGTTGCTCACACAGGTGCTATGACTGTGGTGGAAGTTCAGAGAGTAGGTAGATTGTGATGCCAGTCAGCTTGCACTGCTGATTTGTCTCTAGCAGTGCCATTTTCCACCTGAATGCTCCTGCAAACACCCTCTCAAAAATCCTCTGGAACATGAACATGTGTTCAGCAGCAGGAAGGACAGGTTTGCCACTATTTAAAGGGATCATCAATTACTTTCAGGTTAGTTGCTGATTGATTTCCACTGGCTGTTGCTCAGTTATTAAAAATGCTTGTACATTTGCACTGTTAGTTGAAGTTGCTAAAGTCTACATGGAGTGGCGAAAGTGTTGATCATCACTTCAAGGATTCCACTCACACCAATTTGTCCTAGTGAAGGGTGGTGTAGTTTCCCTTAAATGCTGTAGTCCAGGTTTCTCCATGCAGGGGGGCCACATTTCAAAATTTTCTCATTCAAGGGGCTGATGATCAAATTTCGGAACGATGAAGATTGACAAAATATTAATCACGAATTTCAAAAAATTGTTGAGGTATGAAAAGAAATAAATTGCTGAGGAAAGAAACAATGAGTAATAAATCTCGATGAGTATTAGTGTGTCATAGGGTGAGAGTGTGTGTGTCTGGCTCATTCCCAGTTTCAGGGTGCTCACTCATTCACCCTCACCAACTGTGAGAGTGGATGAGAGTGCATGATGGTGTGTGCGGGTGAGGGTGAATGAGAACCCTGATACTCGGAGTGATCCAGACTAATGGGCACACACTGCCCCCGCACAGATACTCCCCTCTCGCACTCTTGTTCCCTCCCTTCCTCGCACTCGCTCTCTCCCCTCCTTGCACTCGCTCCCTATCCCCCTCATGCACTCACTCACTATTCCCCGCACTCTCGCCCTCTCCCTCGCACTCTCTCCCTATCCCCCTCTCTCTCCTTATCCGTCCCTGCACTCTCTCATTATCTCCCTCACACTTTCTCCCCATGCCCCCTGCACTCTCTCTCCCCCTCTCACCTCTCCCTCTCCCAACATGCTCACCCCCAACTTCCCTCATCTTTCACATTCCCTCTCACCCTCACACTCACTCTCGCCCTCACACTCACTCTTTCTCTCAGTCTCCAGTCAGTCACAGTGGGCCCTGCTCTGGCTGCCTCAAGCCCCCTCTGGTCCACCCAGGACCCCTCTCTGGCCCCTCCGCTCCGTGGGTCTCTCCCTCTAGGCCCAGCTCCTCAGCTTCCCTAGCCCTCGAAACCCTGTCCCTCCCCAGCTGGCTCCCTACTCACTGGCTCCCCGCTCCTAGGTTCCCCACAACTCAGCTCCTCAGCTGCCTGGCCCTTGCTGTCCCGCTCCTTGGCTCCCTACTTCATGGCACCTAGGCTGTCCAGACCTCGCCTTCCCGCTCCTCGGCTACCCGGACCTCGCCTTCCCACTCCACGGTTTCCCCAGGCTCCAAACTCACAACTGATGGTGTTCACTGCTCCTCCAGTCACAGATTGTTTCTTTCCCACATTTACTGCTGATAGGTTCACTAGTGAGCCTCTCAGCAGCAAAGGCGGGAGAGAAATGGCCTGTGATTGGAAGAGCAGCTCCTTGCAGAAACTTCCATTCAAACTTACTTGTTTGACAGGCATGTTGAAAACTGGCTCTGGGAGCAACAATTAGGGGCTTAGTGGGCCCTATGTTTTGACCCGCCTGCTGTAGGCTAAGGGGAAAGTGAGCAGAAGCAACGCAAGACGATGACAAGCTGCTCGACGAGTAAGGAGGGTAAGGGGGAGAAGGGCTTTCAGTAGAAGATCAAATCAATCCAGGGTCTACATGAAGGAATTGTCCTTCCTCAAACTAAGATAGAAACAGTGTGCATGAAATTTCTTCTTCATTAAGGGGGTTCCCAATCAAACCTGCTACCTGCAAGCAGATCAGCGGTCCCTGAGCAGGGCGAGGGTGGCTGTGAAGGTAACTGTGGCCATGTATTCTGCATGTCTGGAACCTTCCAGGCTAAAGCCGGCACCATCTCCAACATCCGACAGTTTGTTGTCCACTGTTGTATAAAGGTGGTCTGTGTGCAAAGGGAAGATAATACATTGCCTTCTCTTCTTCTGGAGAAAAGCAGGTGGAGTGTGCACCTGGCTTCATCAGGATAGCTGACTTTTCTATGGTGCAGGGAGCCATTGGCTGGACACGGGTTGCTTTGTGGTTGCCACATATAAATTCAGAGAGATTTTGTTATGGTCCCCATGAGAGTGCCGTAAATCAAATTAACCAAATTTACTAAAGCACCGTGAAATAAATAAAGAATTACCAACAATATTCCACTTTTTATAGCTTTTAATTTAACACAATTCAGAACTAACACAAATTAAACATGAATTAACAGTCAAATGATTCTTCAAATTAAAAGTTAAATTTCACTTTAAACGATTGATACAACAAAGATACGTTTTACCCAAGCACAAATATTCCCCTTCAGCCTCTATGGCATTACACAGCTACACGGTTCCACAAGATGTTGTTCTTTATTCACGCGAGGTAAGTCAGGAGCCTTATCCGACAACAGCTTTCACCTCTGGTTTCATGGGTACGCACACTACAATGAACCCTCCCTCCCTCGGGTCACGACAGTCCTGGTGGTGTAACTTGCCAGAGTTCCTTTACAACCAACCAACCAATAACACTTTGTTTCACAGTTCGACCATTTCTGGGAAAACACCCAACTCTTTAGTGTCTGAGTTATTCACAAAGCTTTCTAAGTTTTAGACCTCTTTAGTCAATTTGCACAATGCCTCTGAGAGCTCCTGTTTCAATTTCTACCAAACCGAAGACCTGACCGCTTCCTGAGAGAGATTTACTTCTTCTCATCACAAGAATTAGGTGTGGTCCTCTTTCTACCTCTGTCTACTTTCACTTTGTGTCTGCATCTGTGCCTTCACACTTCAGCAGCTCTGCTTGCAACTGTCCTTTGTGTCTGTAACTTTCCTTTGTGTCTGCCAGAAGCACGGCTTCCTATTAAACTTATTTCCTGTTGGTACTGTTTCCAGGTCCAGGGTCACCAAGTGACATGGACCAGTATATTTTACTATCAAAGAAAATTACAATTGATCCCTTTACAATGGACACAAGCTCTTAAAAGTCCTTTTCAAACATTATTTAAAACAATTACAGATTCCATAGACCTTTTTAAGAAATTACAAATTTTCCTTACTGTACTGCTTGTCACAGTGTCACAAATGTCTCCACTCCCTCAATGTGTGGCTGGTGTGCGATGATACACAGTGCATCATGCAGGTTAATGCTCAATATCCTGGCAGCTGTCATCATGGTTTTATTCAGCGCCAGTCCATTGTCCTATCAGAATTTCAGCCATTGGAGACCAGAGGATGGCTATTGGATGACAAGAGCCATCCATTGACCACCTGGCTCATGACTCAAGAGCGGATCCCACACAGTCATGGGCAGCATACACATAACAAGAGCCATGTCAGTATATGAAATTTCATCCACTGTCTAGACCATGCTGAAGAAACTCTGGCACAGGGAGGGCTCTGTACCACTGGACTGGGCTCCACCAGAACTGGGCCGGAACCAGGGTCCTGGTGGAAAGGATAAAGAGGACAGTCTTAAGAACTTTAATCTTGTAAATGGTGAAAGGTGGGGTGAAGGGCTCAGATCAAAAAGCTACTCTAATGAATAGTTCAAAAACAAACAGGAGGGGAGAGTAACAGTCAGAAATGGCGCTTTAGGTCCTATAGGAAAAGACAAAACCTAAAGGTATAGGGCAGGATTATTCCCTCGTCAGGTGGGCACGGCGGGCGGGCCTGGGAGCGGCCAGGAAATGGTCCACCGCATGTGATCAGCCCCGACCGCGGTTTCACGCTGGCTGACCAACTAATGGCCAGCCGGCATGACAGGCATGCTGAGAAGCAATCAGGAAGATCCCAATGGTAGTGACATCTCTCTTCCAATTGGCCCAATCATGGGCCTCATTGGCTGACTGTTACTGTTAGTCAGTTGGCCACTGCTGTGCTCACACCATCTCTGGCAAGATTGCTTAGCAACAGAACATTTCAGCTAGCCAATCTGACTCACAATTTTCCAATTTTGCTCACAGTCCCATCTCGCACCCCTCCTCTTCAGGACCAGGAAAGTTCAGCCCAGAGAGTGGCAAACAGATGCAGATATTTAGCTTAGGACTAACAGATAAACTTGTTTACATGGGGTCATTTGGACTGGATTGCACCAAAGATTGGCACTAAGGCCTTTCCTCTTCCTGATTGTCATGGATGTTCTAACTGAACAAGTGAGGCAGGAAGTGCCTTGGTCAATAATGTTTGCAGATGACTTTGGACCATATGGTGGGGATGATGTGAGCATGACTGAGGATCCAGAGGACTGGAGAAAAGAACTGGAAGACAAGGGTATGAAAATCAGTAGAACAGAGACCCAATGCATGGATTGTCAGTTTGAGTCTTGGGAAGAGGATCAGAGTGAAGGGGCCACATTTTTGTCAGAGTTCGGGGGCATGTTTCAGTGTGCAAATGGCCACAATTAGATTGTTGTTTTTGGAGGAAATTTAATTTTCCTCCACATTCTCGACCACACGCCATTTTTCTCTGACCTTTTTTATGCGTCAGGAACGGAAGGAGTTTAAATGCACATCTGTCCGCACTGAGGATGGGTTCCTCATTTCAAATGGGAGACCTCCTGCACACTGTGTTCATCTGGGGTAGACCAGGGTGCTGGAAGCCCATTAAAAGCAGGTCAGGTTTGAGAGTACATGAAGAAAATGGAAAGCATCCTGAGGAATCTGGAACATTTTGAAAGGTATGTGAAAAGTGTTTTCACACCTTCAAATGTCACTATTAGGTTATTTATTGTAATGTATATGTGTTTTTAATGTAGTGATTCATCATAGGGATCTGTCCTTTAAAGGTAAGTTGATCATTACATTAGCCAATCTTGTGTATTTGTTCTCAGGTATTACAGTGCTTTCCAATGGAAAAAGCACCATAATATAGTTAAATGTTACAAAATATCCTGTCAATCTGTGATGTCATCTTTTCTACTGTGATTTAAATGATTGGCCATTAAAAGCAAAGCCTGCTTTTGACACTTGAAAAAAATCTAACCATCTGCTTCCTTACATAACTTGAAAGACATGCTGTTTTGAAATTGAAATGAGCACACGTTCTTTCCTCCCAGAAAACAACCCATTGTTTGGACATCAGTGGACATTCTGAATGCTGGGCTGAGTTTCAAGTGCTAATGCACTGCAGCACAGTAGGTGGACCATTCATCAGTGAGTGAATGATGGCTTCACGGAGCTGTAACAATAGATTGTGCCTTTAATGTGGATTTTGCTCTGCTGACACAAGCTATTGGATTACAAGTATTACAAAAGTTTTTCACATGCCAGAGTGCATTTTTTCTTTTAGTATCAATGATAAGGAAGCTTTTAGTAGATGGTGGAAGATTCATTTTTGCCCAAGGAATGAAAAATAAGTCCCATTGATATTCCATAGAATCTGAGGGCAGTAGTGTGCTCATTGATAAGTGGCTATGGAGGATACGTGGAGGGCATAGGTGACATCAGGGGGAATGGAGAATACATGAGGCATAGAGGTGGCATGGGTGATCTGAAGTGTCTTGGGCTGGCGTGGGGGTTGGTAGGGGGTGAGGTTTAGGGGACCATAAACACTGTCGGAGCTGGGATATTGTGCTGGAGAACCAAGGTGGGCCTTCTAACCAGCTCATCTCCACTCCTATACTCCTCTGCACAGGTTTGCAGCTCATAAACTGTACTGCGAACCCAAACCTGATCCCCGTGTGAAAAGATAAAAATAGCATGTGAAGTCATACATTGGGAAGGGGTACAGTTTGCGAGCCACAAAATTGCTCAGGTTGGGTTTTCCCAAACCCAGAGAAGGATTTGACACAAGGTGTAAAGATTATGAGCGAAAACTTGAAAAAAGTGAATAGTTTCAAGTACCTGAGGTCAGTGGTGGTAGAAGATGGAAGTATGGAAATGGAAATTAAGCAATAGATTAGCTCTGGTCGCAGTATTTGAAGAAGTGCAATGAAGTGTTATGTGATAGAAAAGTATCGCTGGAACTGAAAGGAAGAATCTTTAAGAGAGTTGTGAGGCCAGCCTTGTTATATAGTGCGGAAACCTGGGCAAATTTTTAAAAAGAGCAACAATGATTGGATACTAATGAGCTGCAGATGCTGAGATGGATGTGTGGAGCGATGAGAAAGGACAAGATCAGGAACCAGTAAATCAGGGGTCTGTGAAGGTTGTGGGAGCATCGACAAAAGTAGCTAAAAAGAGACTGAATTGGTGTGGTGGGTCACCTTTTGCGGAGAGAGAGGAAATGTAATGAAGTGAGTGATGGACATGAGACTGCCAGGAAGAAGAGGAAGACCTAAGACCAGATGGAAAGATGCGGTGGTGAGAGACTTAATTGCATTGGGGTTGGAAGAGTAATAGGTAGCTGATAGGAGGAGATGGAGAAGGGTAATCAACCAGAATTGTGGCAATCACAAGTAACTTCGGAAAAAGAAGAGGAGGAAAGGGAGAAAGAAGATGAAGAGGAAGAAGAAAAAGTAGAAGAAATTGTTCACATAGGATCATTAGACTGAAGCACATATGAATTTGCAAATAATTCTCTGTAACTCCTAATCTCTCTCTGATGGATCTTTGTATCCCAATTGCAGGAGAGCCAGAATTCTAGCTCAAACAAAGCTTGAGACGAGGGCAATACAAGCCAAGAGAAATTTAGACCTGGTCATAAGTCCTTGGGTGCATGAACAAAAGCAACACTTACATTTAGATAACCTCTTACATGTAGAACATCCCAAAGCAACCTGCAGGGGAAAGATGGAATTAAACACTGGGGCGGACTTCCAGACAGGGAAGTGGAAGAAAAGAAACTACAAAATTACAAACAAAACAGATGAATGCTCTGATGGGTGGGAGACTGTAAGGACTTTCTGGATGGGCCGTCTAAAAATAATTTCTTCATCAGCATTTATTTTGTGACCTTTTAAGAAATCTTCAAGTGTTTACTTCCTCTTTTGAAGGCAATGGCCTATCAAAGTGTGTCGTTATATGGATGTCAGTAACCTCCAATCATACATTCAAATGCACGCTTCATACCAGAGTCTGAACAAGGATGAAAACTCACTTTCTCGATCTATATTGCTCAGCACTAAATTTACTGATGATTAGCAAAACCCTTTACTATAAGAATAAAATTAACCAATGACTGTTTACTTACATTTGTATAAAATGTTGAATTGCTTTGTTGATTCAAAAATATGTAACTAGGTGAACTCACCAATGGCCAGAATTTTCCTGTCGGCGATTTGGGGATGGGGCCCGCTCGCCGACGGGAAAATGATGCGAGATGACGTCGGGAGGAATCCCCAACGTCATCCCGGTCCCTTTAAATTTTCAGGAAGGCGGGCAGACAGCAAAATCAGCTGTCCACCCACCAACCTGTCAATGGCCAATTGAAGCCATTGACAGGGTAAGTAAAGTATTTAAAGGCCCTGCCTGTCCAACCTTAAGGCTGGCGGGCAAGGCCAGGAGCCCCAGCGGGCTTCTAATAAAACATGTAACCTCATCCACTGGCGGGATGAGGTTTCATGTTCCTTTTTAAAAACTTTAATAAATGTAATGTGATATTTATTAACATGTCCCATCTCGTGTGACATTGTCACAAGAGGGGGACATGTTAATAATATTTTTATTTTTCTATTTTTTAAGTTTTGTGCACTGTTACTAATCTCCCTGAGACAGCACTTAGTCTCAGGGAGCAGTGCGCTCTTTCGCGCACATGCGTGAAAGAGCGCACTTTGACAGATGAGGATTCCCTTCAGCTCCTGCACAGGAAACTTCCCATCGGGCTGGCCGCTGGGCGGGCCTTAATTGGCCCACCCACTCAAAATGGCAGTGGGCCCCGTTTCAGCGGTGGGGGTCGGCTGTCCGCCCGCCGCTGAGCCGGTGGGGCCTGCACGCCCACCAAGGGCAAAATTCTGCCCTATATGTGGAACAAAGGAGACCTGCAATACTTTTGACAACTCAGAGACAAGGACTAAGGTCTTGTATGCTTGCATATTTAGATTATACAACAAGCTTTGACAAAATCATCTGCAGAACTACTATGTTGATTTTTAGTATTTCTAGTTTATTTGTGAATAGATTCATGAATGCTACCTCTGAAAAGATTTTCTGAATACCAAAATTATACATTCAAATGGAGTTATGTATTTGCAAACCTTTGAGTGCAGACATTAACTATGTAAGTAGAAACACAAACATAGAGGATGCTCATTACGTGCTGCTCACAAAACTATAATGACTGGGCAAAATTATACTTTATTCACTCCTGCTGATTCTACATATCTGATTTGTTATTTTCACAGGTTTCTAACATCTTAAGGCAGACATTTTATTGTGTGCTGTGAGAGCATTTTTTTTCTGAAATATCAATGACAAACATTTCTTGTTTGAAAGAAAGAACTAAGTGTTCCTTAAAAATCCCCACTGGAGCATCTCTGATGCTGTAATCATAGGCAATACAAGAGCCTGCCAGCTTCAAGAATAAAAGAAAAATGGAATGAAAATAAAGCTATTTAGACCACCAAGTGAGCATTTTGCATGTGTAAATTACCTTATTGTGGATGCTAGTCCATCAAATTAATTTTCAGTTGTACAGGCCTCCATAAATTTTGCCAGATTTCCAGAAGTATAGAATCATTGAATAATACAGCACAGAATGAGGCCATTCAGCCTATTGAGTCTGTGCCTCATATTATTTTGGGTTCTTTAGCCAATCATCATAAATCTGCGCTCTCTGGATATTGATCTTTCAGTCACTGGAAACAATTTCTCTTTATAAGCTCTATCTAAAGCCTTCATGATTTTAAACATATGAAATCTCCTCTTAGCCTTCTCTGCTCTAAGAAGAACAACCCCAATTTCTCCAGTCTTTCCATGCACTGTAATCCCTCATCACTGTAACCATTCCCATAAATCACTTCTGTGCCTCTCCAAGGTCTTCATGGCCCTCCTGAAGTGTGGTGCCTAGAATTGAACACAATCCTTCAATTGAGTTGAACTAGAGTTTTATATTGGACCAGCATAACTTCTTGCCTTTTGTACTTTATGCTTCTAGCTATAAAGCCTGCGATTATTAATTGCTTTGACAACATTTCACGGCAGCTTCAAAGATTTGTGCACAAACGCCCCTCGGTCTCTCTATTCTTGCACACCTTTAAAATTGTACCACTTAGCTTTTATTATCTCTCCTCATTGTTCCTATCAAATTATATGACTTCACACTTCTCTGCGTTGAATTTCACCTGCCATGTCTCCAACCATTCCACCAGTCTGACTGTGTCTTTCTGAAGTCTATTAAGAACATAATAAATAGCAGCAGGAGTAGACTATATGGCCCTTCGATTCTGCTCCACTTTTCAATAAGGCTGAATAATGCCGATCTCAACCAGCTCCAATTCCCTGCCTGAACCTCATATCCTTTGATTCACTTAGTGTCCAAAAATCTATCAGTCTCGGCATTGAATATGCTCAACACCTAAGCATCTACAACCCTCTGGGGTGGAGAGTTCCAAAGATCGACAACCCTCTGACTGAAGAAATTTCTCCTCATTTCAGTCCTATTTGATCTTCAGACTGCATCCGCTGTGCTAGATTCCCCAGCGAACAAAACAACCTCTCAGCATTTACCCTGTAAAGCTCTCTCAGAAATTTATATGTTTCAATGGGGTTACCTCCCTTTTGCTAAACTCCACAGCGTATAGGTGCATTTTACTCAATCTCTCGTCATAGGTCAACCCTTTCATCTCAGGAGTCAATCTTGCGAGCATTTGTTGCTACTCGGCTAAACGTAAATATATCCTTCCTTTGGTACATAGACCAAAACTGTACACAATGCTCCAGGTGTGCTCTCACCCAAACCCTGTCACAATTGCAAGGCTTCCTTACTCTTACACTCCAACCTTCTTGCAATAAGATCCAACATACCATTTACCTTCCTGATTATTTGTGCAGATTCAGGTACTGGTGAAAGGTCATTGATCTGAAACGTTATCTCTGTTTCTCTCAATAAATGCTGCCTGACTTGGTGTATTTCCAGCATTTTTTTTTTCAGGTTTCCAACATCTGCAGTAATTTGCTTTTGTATTACTTAAACACGAGTTACCCTTAACAAATCTGTGCTGAGTTCTCTTCAGCAGTTCTCATCTGGAAAATGGAAAAACAACTGTCACTCAAAACAAGACTCCAATAACCTGAACGATACTTCAATGTCCAAATAACGAACTTAATTAACAAGTATCATTGGTAGTGTCTTGCAATGAACTAGTAGCACATAAGTTCAATGAGGTGATGACTTTAACCACAATAGACAAGTCCACCCTGTGCTGAATGTCATCCAAAGGTCATGTTGAGGTATTTGGTATACCTTGGTGACTGCCTCCCAGCTGAAGTGTAGGCAGTAAAGGAAAGCATGTTTCATACCAAAGTCATTGTGCTTAGGTCATATGATATAATTTCTAGGGTGGTTATTAGGTGCCTGTCATTTCAGCGCATCACCTGTAAATCCAGGAGAGCTATTGCAAGAGCAACAGAATACCTATGGTGAGCACTGCCTGCAGCTAAAGAACAAACTGGTGGCGGCAGAAATGATGCTGCGGGTGCTGATTCAACGATAATTGAAATACTTGTAGTTACATGAAAGCTAAAATTATTTCTATAATATATCAGCAATATGTGAAGACTCTTTAGAATCTCTGCAGGGTCCTGTGAATAAGAAGCTGCAGAAAAACAACACAGTAATACTTTCCTTTTTATTTTAAATTGACTGTTGTCTAATTAGTTAGATACTATAAATGCACAGAGACCAGGGAAGTGGAATTGGATCTACTGCATACAATATTTTAAGTACAGATATAAGGTGGGTTGAAATGAGCATGACAGTTCATTTGATGCAAGATGCCAATCACTACATCAGATGCTAATTCACTTCTGTGCACATTTGCAATTATCATTAATTTTTTGGAGTCGTGGTAAGCTATTTTTTAGTGTTCCCCAAATTGACACTGCTAGGAAATAAAATCGCGGACCTGCTCAGTGTGAATTTGGTTCTTGTCAAGTTAAGAGCTGATTCATGGCGGAACAACAGCTTGGAATAACTCAATTGAATACCTCACCCTGGAGCATAGCGTTGTAGGCTCGGCTATTTGTTATCAAAACATCACACTTGTTTGTACAGGTCAGCATGAGTTATTAACTGGAGGCATACATCCAAAAGACAAGTAACATTGCTTCTGTCAATGCTCCTGAGCAGCATGTTCTAATCTGAGAACAAATTATTACTTCAGTATGGTAGGAATTGAGAATGCAACAATGTATGGCCCAAACAAACAATGTGTATTCGAACTGATTTCTAAATAACAGGGCCTGAAGATTCTTCACCAGAAAAATGATTCCGTTGCATAGCTTCAATGGTGTACCTTCTGAAGTCAAAGGTAATGTAGCAAATCTTTAAGTATAGAGTCCCCACAGATCACTGCATATGTCTGCTGCTGTGAAGATAGCATATTTCACAGTATGATTTCATTAACATTAGGCTGCATTCTCTTTTCCAATGCATCCAAAGAAAAACTGTTATTTTTGACAATCAAATTCATGTCTTAAGTTATAAATTGCCTGGTAATTATAAAATATTTACCATTGTGTGGCAGGGCTTAAATGCAATCATAATGTCAAAGATAATATAAGATGAGAAAATGTTGAATATTTTGGGTGATCTCCTATCATCTAACTATGTTTTTCTTAAAGTATTTTTTCTCTTTCTGAATGTGGGAGACCCTGCTCTTACTCCTTGTCAGTATCTAAGAGGAGTAGCTGTTCTTTATTTTTAGATCAACGCATGTTAGGGAGTTACTAAATCAGAGGGCATCATAGCAGAGCCAAAACATGTTTCTACACAATATCCAAAAATAGAAGCTTTCTAGTATTGATTGCTGGACAGTGATTACACGCTGGAACCCTGTGTGATCTGTTTCCTCTAATCCACAAACATTTAAGCCAATTGTAGCACATCACTGCTGCCCCTGGATGAGATCAGTTCACTCAGTATGGTTCAATGATCAAACCTGAAGTCCCCCACTGGTCTGTTTGATGAAACAATACATTATATGGTACATTTAGTCACTGACTTTCAGCCAGGCTAGAAGGACATTTTATTTATTGAATAGAGCATAAACTATATGGACAGTAACTGCATGGATATGACTAGCAGCTCAGAGGTTGGATTCAAAACTCACCATATCATGAAACTGAATTCAATAAATTTGTGGAACGGTAACAGAAAATAGTCCTGAAAGCTTCTGGATTTTTGTAATACCATAAACTCTCCACTAGCCTTGCTGAATCTTAATAACCTCAGGGCAACTGGGGAGACGCAATAAATATTGGCTCACCAGCATCACCAAAGATCAAATTTTTAAAAAGTTAATATGTCAAAAGCAACACTCACGTGAGGGACTAACTAATTATGTACTACAATCCCTTTCCGATGGATATAATATGCAGCAGAGACATAGGGCCCGATTTTAAAATCCATCCAATTTAAAATCAGGCCTATAACTTCCATCAACTAATTCATAATAAATATGGCTCCACTTTGCAAAATGATCTAACATAAAGAGGAAAGAAATTTAAAGGGGAATGCTTTTCCTTCAAAGTATTCCTCAGGTTTGTTTGAAAACAAGTTATGAAAATCCATTTATAAATACTTTTTTTTACTGTTGTTATGACAATGCATTATGTAAAATGTTAATTTATAAATAAATTGGCTGGACATATATATATTTTTTTTTAACGGAACACTTTTGAAAAGCAAAGAACTCAGGCCTACAGCAGCTACTAGGTTGCATATGCTAAGGACACAAGCTGCTTTATGGAGGCACAGAGTCTATGGAGATCTCAGAGACAGTGGCTAAGGTCGGCTCAGATTGAAACTAGAAAGAGGTCATGTGACTCAGCTCTCGGGTGCAAAAATATACTGGATTTGAACTAACAGTGTCAGAGAGAGCCTGTCACAGGGGCAACAGACTTTCTCTCTCTTTCTCTGAAACTTCTCTCATTAAGGCTGAGCTGTTTGTGATTTGAAATCCCACCGGAAGACTTCATTGTTACAAACTAAGAGTTATTAAAGGGGGATTCTGAGTCACTGTCTCCAAGAGAAAAGAGAATCAAACAACCATGACTGCTCCAGTGAGAAACCCAAGTGCCAGCAGCTACTATGGAAAGTGGCCCGTTAGCTGTAAACAAGCATTCAGACAATCTGTGGATATATATTTTTCTGACTTTACTTTTTACTTGGCCAAGTTTTAAGATTTGATACTCTTCAGTGTCAACCTTTCATCCCGCTGCACATTGTCAGTTCCTTAGCAAAAATATGATATAGATGGTTTATTAAACTCTTCAATCATCAGCCCATAATTTGCTGGAGCGGGGAATATTGTACAGTACACCAAAGAAAGAGAGAGGGAAATAGGCTGAATTAGATTATAACGGAATAAAAAGGGAAATAAAAAGAGGGAAAGATTGAGAAAAAAAGAGACAGAGAAAGGAACAGTAAGACGTTTAAAATATTAAAAATCTCTAACAATTCACTGCCTGTTGGAATGAGACTCCACAGCTTTAATTGTTTGCTTTCTGGAGGCTGCGTTGTTTAGGACGAGCATAAAACTCACTATTAAAAAGATGCAAATATGGCAATTTTTAAAAACTCATGGCATTTTCGCAATTTGCGACACTTTGCAAGCCGCAGTATATCCCTTTCGCACCACAAATTGTTGGGTGATTTAAATGTTAAAAACTCCCCAGTACTTTGTCAAAAAAAAATTGTCCAATGTACTCATTCATTCTGATTATTAAAACAGCATGTTAAAAGAATTCAGCTAGGAATATAAACTGTTATTCTATATTGCGACAGGAATGACAAGAGCAAGTTTGTGTGAAATTTGACATCAGCACACACTGTTGTAGCAATGGTGAGTTTTTATGTGTAGACATTTTTTTTTTGCCTTGTTAACTGAAAATGTTGCTAACATTGGGAAAGTGCTATTAGGAGTCCTTCTGTATCTGAAGAGTGCTAAAGAAGCAAATTTATCTGAATATGGCTTCCAAGCAAGTTTGATTTTTAAATTTTGAGTACTGGGTTAAGTTGAATTCCTTGTCACTTTTTTTATCAATGGCTTAATTTAAAATGACGACAAAACAACATTAAAAATATTGCACTTTTGTGGCTATCCCAGTTGCTCAATATATCAAATGCATTTTTAAAATATGAGTGGCACTGAATCATGGAGATAAGCAAAATCCCAAGATTGATTCTCACTAATGTCAAGTTAACTGAAGGCAAAAGGGTAATAACAGAAAAATTAACATGGGTCTTATTTTATTTGGTTAAAGATACTGGGGGGAGTGCATGGTAGGGACATCTATCCAGGACCTCCCCTCGGAATAGCTATGAAGTGACCATTTGCTGGCTCAAATAGCAACAATGACTACAGTCAAAAAGAAAATTGGATATGAAGTGCTTTGGATGAAGATGTGACAAGATGCTATAATTATTGAAAGTTTGTTCTTTCTTCTGCTGTGAAGTGTGGATGGGCAAACAAGATCTGGCTCTGCTGTGATGTGGCCAGGGCTGAATTTTGTCAGGGGTGGCGGTGCCTCATCTTGAATTTTTTCATGGTTCTCCAATTTGATTCTGAGGCCATCAGGCAATTAACTGCCTGGCATCTGTGATCCTATTGCTTTAAGTGTGGAGGCCCTGCCTCCAATTGCTGCCGGCCAATCGGAGGACTGGTAGCTCTTCAGTCCCAGCAGTGCCATTAGGTGCAGTGGCCATCACTAGAACTACACTCGGCCAGGAGCAGCATTGTACTACAGGGTGCCCAATTAGGAGGGCACCTCAATGCTCAACCCCGAACCTGCAGAGAGACTGCGATCTTTTCCTGGACTGTTTCCCCACACAGCAAATGGCATTCCGCCAGTTGTGGTGTGAAAAGGCCCTTAAATGCCCCTTAATTGGTGACTTAATGGCTTGAATTGGCCTCTGGACAAGAAGGCCGACCTTGACCTTCCTCACCGTAGAGTGAATTGCACAGTGTTGGGAAAGTGACAGGCACTCTACCCCCACTGTCTTCCCTCCCGATTTCTCAGTAAATTCCGCCCTCATTGTATAAGGTCATACATAAAGCATGAACATTTCAACAAATCACTGGAATCAGCTGTAACTAATCAGCTTTGTTCATCCATAAAGACACAATCCAAATGAATTAGGTGAGGAAGAAAGTTTTTGGGCAAATAAAGTGGTGTTTTTTTCTTTGGGGGTGTGGCCTTTGCATCACCAAATCACAGAACTCGAGCTGGACCAGTCAGGTCAGAGTTGGGCTGGTGGATGCGGAGGCTCCGTGCGCCCAGCCAGGGCCCTGCCCAATTCTTCAGAATGATCCAGATTATTCTCCCCATCTTAACAACTGCCACACTTTATCTGCAAACTGCACTTTATCTGTAAAAGAGCTGCATATGGCCCACAAGTTGCGGTCTGACCATCCCTAACATATATTTTTCAGGAGTTGGACACTCTCCACTATTCCTAGAATAAATGTTGCATCCAGCAAATTTAGAGACAATATCGTATCTAGTATAGGTCTAGCCATATAACAAACACTATGAGTACAGCATTAGAACAAAATTGTTAGACTCCAGTTTTTCTCGTCCACCAGCACATCAACCTGGAAAGGCAGGTTTGCTGTAATAAATATAAATATTCTAAGAGGCTTTAAAATTTAGATTGAATATTGATTGATATAGAAGGATGATACCATCAGAATAGACAGCAGCAATGAATTTACTATTTGTAGCTTTGCATCTGTATGAAGTATTCCCCAGGCACCAGCTACTGAGACTGCAATCCATGAGAATACACTTGACGTATCTTTATTGCCTATATGCAGATGTTATTTAGGAAAATGCATGATGTAAGAAATGCATTTTAAAATGCATGCTTTATGACTCTGAATCTCAACTACTTTTCTTTCCTTTGTTGCCTGATTTATACAGCCATCTAATCACAAAAGCAACTTGTAACAAAACATTAAGCATTTATTTCCTATTTGGCTGAGGGAATATACCACTTTTATCAAAGACTGATAACATTGTACCAAAACTAATTTAGATATCTTTGATCTTGGGATCCACTGCACAGAATAGCGCATTTGGAATTAGCTTAGTATATCGTCATAGGTTCTGACAGAAAAGCAATTTTTAGTAAAGGCAGGGGGAGGACTTAAGTACTGTGGTTGTTAAAGATAGAGGCACGTGGAATAGGATACACGCTTGGTTTGAGATTGGCAAGATAATGTAATAGTAAGCAATGAGGAAAGGGTCAAACAGATAACTTTCATTAATAGATGAGTATTGATGAAAAAAAAACGTATTGTTTTGCCTTGCACTCATCAGGATAGATGCAAGAATGCAAAAATTCAAAGAGTGCAACAATTTATACTGCATGAGAAAGTTGACTGATCGGTCCTAGCATTGCCATGGCAAATGCACCAGGAAGCTATTGTCCTCCATGATTTTGTTTAATCCAAAAGAAGCGCAATGCCTGGACATGTTCAGGGACTTGCAGTATTGCTTATTTAGGCTTGCTAGAAGCTACATATATTAAACACAGGGACCTGTCATCTGCAAGAAGAAAGAACATGAAAGAACATGATTTGCGGCATACGCAAATCCCAACTAGTAGACGTTACAGAGAAAAGGTAGCTTCTACTTTCATATAAAATCTAAAGACCTTCCATATGTCAATTATATGAGTGAATTCATATATAAAATCAACCTTGTCCGATATATATCGCTGTTAAAATGAAAGACAATTCCATTGGGGGGGCCAAATTCGATAACAACAGAAAATGAGGGTAGGGATTGCAATATTTGATTAACCTGCACTTGTTGACTACAACCTTGCTGTTTTAATTGATTGCAGCAGACGGCCAGTGCTAACCATACTACTGATTAGCTGGACACCTAAGCAGCGGGACAATTGTGTGAGAGGCTAGCACCAGTTAAAGCTAACATGAACTATTTAAAGTTTGTCTGGACCCCCTAAAGGAAGCAAGCCCTGAGAACCAGAGATAGTGTTGCAACCTCTTCAATGATCTGGCATGGGTGATCAAGGTCAGTAAACACATGCTCAAATTCCATATCATACCAACTACACTACTAACCTCACACATTGCTGAATTCTTCAAACAGCCATCATTCACCAATCAATGATCTCTATCAGTCATGACTCATGCCTAACATTTATATGCTCCAGCACACCCTTACATACATAGCACTGTTGTAAGCCTCATACACGTATCTCTCGGCTTACGCACACTGCCAGCTATTCAACGATAACAGCCAAACAGATTGCAATGCACTTGCTGACATACTTTCCTCTGCCTTACATGACAAGGTGGTACAAAACGAGACGCAGCAGGAGCTACCTGAAGGGGGGCAGGCACACCTCATGTACTCACCCCCATGGATGAGAGGTTGGCGGCCAGTGTTGGAACGCATACTGAGGCCATGGCCAGGAGAGGAGCTGATGCTATTACAGTATCCTCATACTGAATCCTTATGTCACATCCCACCTCTCCATCATTCCACACTATTCTGATTTACAAGATACACAATGGTGGAATCATGCAACATTTACTATCTCCCCACCCCCCCACCCTACAGCCCTTCCCCACCCACCACCCTCCCCCCCACTACACACTTTCCCACACCACAAGCTTACCCCCATGCCTTTCTCCTTTCAGATATGGAAGAAGTGAAAGCTGGCCAGACACTGGAGGAACAGCAAGAAGATGGTGATGGTGAAGATGCACTGTTACTCGATTTCACACTCAAAGCTGCCAGCTGAGATCCTAGCACTGTGTGTAATTTAGAGGATAGCACAGAGATGGGATCTGTATGAGCTGAGGCACTGGGCACAAATGGCCTGCAATCAGAGCAAAGGCAAAGGTCTTCTTCTTCTTATCATGTCCATGGACAGTCTATACATGGCTCAGCCAGAACTGGACACATTTTTGCGCCTTGTTGTTGAATTCAGCAAGATCTGCAACAGTGCAGGGTTCCTCTAGCGATAGGCATTGCAGGAGATGTTGCATAGTCTGTGGCTCAGTTCCACATTCACAAGTTGTCGGGCTGGTTGTATATCCCCATTTGCTTAGTGATACTTTTGAATGACCTACATCAGTCCTAAGTCTGTTAAGGCACTTCCAGGTTGCCCAGTTGCAATTAGCTCCTGGGGGAAGGCTTTCATCCAGTAGAATTTCCATCGCTGGGGGCTGTTGGAGACTGGTGAGCCGGTCTTTCCACAAGGTGATGCGGGCTTCAGATGGGGTTGATTGTAATGGAACAACACTGTTCAATGAAGCTCTTCCTTGACTTTAGGCGGCTGGGTGTAGGTGTATGACCATGTAGAGGGTGCCTCTCATCTGATGTTTGACGGAGTCGCTCTTTCTTGCTGGCTACCGTTCTTCTTATATCGGGGGAGTGATACCCACCAGGATATATAGGCTGTTGGTGTTTGTTGGTTTTAAACAACCTGTGATAAGTCGGCATCTTGCATTCAGAATGGCATCCATCTTCTTAGCATGAGTAGATCTTTCCCATGCAGGGCAGGCGTATTCGGCAGTGGAATAGCAAAGAGCAAGTGCACTGGTTCGCAATGTTTTCGAGCTTGCTCCCCATTTTGTGTTAGTGAGTTTATTCAGGATGTTGTTTCGTATGCTCACTTTTGCCTTTGTCTTTTTGATGTGGTTCTTGAAGGTGAGGCATCTGTCAATGGTGACTCCTAAGTAGATAGGGTGCTCACAATGCGTCAGTGTTGCTCCACAACAGGTTACTTTAAGCTGGCGTTTGGCTTCACGGTTTCTGAGGTGGAATGTACAAACTTGTGTCTTTGATGGGTTTGCGCGAAGGTGATTTTCTTCATAGTAGGATGTTAGTCCCTCCAAGGCCTCAGAAAGCTTTTTCTCCACGGTGTTAAAATCAGTGCTTTGGGCAGTGACACATAAGTCATCAGCATATATAAAACGGCGTGTGACACCGTCTATAGGTTGGTCATTCATGTAGATGTTGTACAGTAGCGGTGCAAGCACGCAAAGCCAAGGCAAAGGTAGGGAGATTGCACAACAATTTTGCTGAAGAGGACTCAGACAACAACTTCAATGGAGCCCACAGAAGAACAGATTAATATTCATAAGAAACTACTTGGTGCATTTGGATGTCTGTTAGAAAGCAAACATTCAATGTCAAGGACCATAAAAGAGTCCAACACCAACTTGGCACAGGACTTTGTACAGAACTCGGACCCTATACTTTGCAGCAACCATAATGTAGCTTTTAGCTCTGAAGAAGAGTCATATGGACTCAAAACGTTAACTATGATTTTGTCTCCACAGATACTGCCCGATCTGAGTTTTTCCATCATTTTTATACCATAATGCAGCATTTGATGGCTAATTCTGCTTCCACCAGAAGCTCAGATTGCTGCCTTCATGGCTGTGAATCATAGTGCGCTTAGTGGCTTGCAGGGTGTCACAGCAGTCCAGCAATCTGTCCTCTACCAGATTACTAGGATTGCTGAAGCACCGTCTTAGTGGCAGGGGACTGACAGTGGCTCCATAGAGCATAGATTTGCTGTCCTCCCTCAGGAAGACAGCATTCATCCTTCCACTCCCAACCAGTTTTTATCCGCCATACTCTCCGATGCCTCGCATAATGGTGATCTTGGCATCAAGATCAGATACCACATGATGGGAAACTGCTCAGTCTGAGACAACTCCAGGCAAAGACCGAGGTCCCCAAGGACTTGACAATTTCTTGTTTGCTGATGACTGTGCACTAACTGCCGGTTCAGAGCTGGATATGCAATGTAGCATGGACTTGTTCTCCAATACATGTAACAACTTTGGCCTTACGATCAGCATGAAGAAAACTGAAGTAATGTACCTGCCTGCTCCTGGAAAGCCCTATCGCGAGCCCGAAGTTTCAATCCATGACCAGAACCTGTCAGTAGTGGATTATATCTCTTATCTTGGCAGCACACTCTCTTCAGCTGTCTATATTAATGATGAAACACATGCAAGAATTGCCAAAGCAAGAGCAGCCTTTGGCAGACCTCAAACATCAGTCTGGCAGCAAAGAGGAGCAAGGCTGCCTACCAAACTGAAAGTCTATAGAGCAATAGTCCTGCCCACTCTTGCTCTAGGCATGCAAAACTTAGACTGTGTACCAGTGGCATGCCAAGAAGCCCAACCACTTTCACTTGTGATGCCTTTGGAAGCTTCTGAAGTTCAGGTGGCAGGACAAAATACCAGACACTGAGGTGCTCAGCTGAGCTGGCGTGCCAAGCATCCACACCATATTGAGATGCTCACAACTGAGTTGGGCTGGTCATTTTCCAGAATCCCTGACATTCACTTATCAAAGCAAATCTTCAGTGGAGAGCTTGAGCCTGGGGTGCGCTCTCATGGCAAAGGAAGTGTTACAAGGACACTCTAAAGGCTTCACTTAGGAGTTTTGATATCAACTTCGACTTCTGGATGAAGTTTGCCCAGGGTCGTTGGAGATGGTGCAACCAAATAAAAAATGTTGCAGCCTCCTTCAAAAGCAGTGTATATCAGAGACAGAGAGAAAACACAAGGAGAGGAAATCTCAAGCCAGCAATTCATCAAAAAAACTCAATCGTCTGTGGTATATTGTTTTTTGCAGCAGAGCCTTCCAGGCATCGATCAGCCTTAACAGTCACCAACGTACCCACTGGAACTCCATTAAACACCCCAGATGATGAACATGCTCATCTTCGCCTTTAAGGATGAACAAGAGACTCCAGCAGTGCTCTCTGATCTTGCTTGTCAACCAGCCAACCCAAACTGCTCATGTCAATTCCATGTTGATGCTGCCTGCGGCCAGGATTTTGATGTCCAAATCTGCTTCAGGACATCCTCCATGACAATGTGCAGTCTCCACGAATGGAAGTCAGCAGCCATCCAGCAGTAATGCTGCAGTCACTGGGGGAGCACTGCATTGGAGCACTAGGACAGGCAAAGGCACTCGGAAGACAGACATTCAGGGAATATACAAGGGTGATTAGTTGACTTTTGTAAATGGGATGATCTAATTTACAAAGTTGGTTTGAAATGTTTTTTTTGTGTCACTTTTGTTTTTGTATTGCGGCCAAGCAAACTGTGCGATGTCCAGTATCAGAGCAAAGGTAAAGTGTGGGACTATTGGAGTTGCAGTGTTGGTATTGAGTTCTTCACAGACTGGCTGGCCAGTAAGTAGTTGTAAAGGTTACCTCCTCTCTACCCTTTCCTCCTCCTCATGCTCCTGTGCTACTCGCTGTATAGCTACTAACAAGAGCTATCCTTCATGATGGTGAGGCTGTGCAGCATGCACCAGATGACCACAAATCTTGACACCTGCTCTGCCAAGAACTGCAGGGCTTCTCCAGAGTCACCAGGCAACGGAAACATTGTTTCAGCACGCTAATGGTCTGTTATCTCGCAATGCATGTGGCAGCTTGGCTTTCATTGTGTGCATGCTGCGCACATACATGTGTGAGTTGCACACCAGAGTCAGCTGTGCCATCAGTGGATAGCCCTTGTTGTTCAGTAGCCAGTCTTTGGTTTGCTGTGGGGCTCAAGTGCAGGTGTCACACAGGACTGCCATAAAATGAAGTCCTCAAGACAGCGGTCAGGGTACAGAGCATTACCCTGCATGATTTTCTGGTAAGGTCACGCGCCAGCTGGATTGGAGTAGTGGAGTAGGACCCTTTTCAATTCTGGTACAGAGCAGAGTTAAAATGAAGTAACTGCAAAGCAATACACTTGCAGTGAATGACACCCAGCTCTATGGTGAAGTTTGCTCTGCCAGTTGTTCCCTGACAAGAGAAAATAACATGTAATCAGCTCTTAGTGAATGATAAGCCTCAGTGACCTCCCTTATACAACCATTATCAGCAAACTGGGAGAGAACCAGGCATGCAAATGTTCATCACCTTGGTTACTTTAACATCTACTGACAATGCAGTCCTTTCCCTACTGTGAGAATGCAGTTGTGGCTGCAGCTGGTGATTATTTTCAATCATAACATCCTTGCTGAAGCCTAGAGGCAAACACATCATTCCTTACTGAGGTTCAGCCAGGCGAATTGCACCCTGAACACTTTCGTTGGATATGGCCTTCTGCTGAGAGCCTTTCTCCCCCTCCTACTTCCCATCTTCCCTCTTCCAGCAGCGTGCCCTCTACTTATTCTCCAAGTAATCCTGTAAAAACAAGATGAACGCCTACTTGTTCACCCATCTCTGGGGGCAACTTGTTTGTGCAGAATTTTTAAAGTTAGCAAAAAATCCTTCAGCACCTGCCACATCACTTTCTGTAGATTTGCACAACTTTAATCAATATAGAAAGCATCAATCAATTGCGGAATTGAAGCAGCAGCCAGAAGAAATCAACCAGCAACTAACCTGCAAGCAGTTAATGATTCTTTAGTTTTTAAAAAAACTCATTTATGGGATGTGGGTGTCACTGGTGTCATGATAATGAAGGAAAAACACTGAATTTCAACAAAAAGACTTTAAAAATAAGACCTGAGTTTTTAAAATGTACACAAGCCACTGGCTGGAGTGCTGCAGTGTGACTCCCTAAGAAGCAATGGAACCCCACCCTGCTGCCAGACAAGGTACTTCAAAAGACATCCAGGAACTAATTGCTCTCTCCAGTAGTGACAATGGGACATAATGGGAGATGAGCATCATCTCATCAAGATATCCTGTGAGCAATGCCCAAACAGATTTGTGAATTTGCTTCCCACTTGAAATATACAAAGAAGGGATTAAAAGTGAGCTGAAAACCTGTCCCGGTGTCTGTATGTTGGTGGGTGTTCTGAGAGAGAGCAAGTGCTGGAAGTTTGACTCAGAAGTAACAGTCACACAGAGTACCCCTGCAAATTGCCATTTTGCAGGTATCCCAATCTCTCTCCCTCTCTATCAAATTCGACCCTGGAGCCTCAAAACCGACTATTCATCTGCCACAGTCAATTGTACTGGAATCTTGAATCGCAACGCTCAATCACCTACCACCTACAAGTCAAAGACTGTTCCATAAACATATAATATATATATATTCACTTCAAGCTAATTTCTTACTTTAACCTATATGAGCATATATGCATATGTTTTATCCTTTCTTGCCTTTAGTAGTTAATAAACTGACTCTTACCTTTAACTCAAGAAAGTCAGATCAAATTGGCTCCTTCAAAATTAGAACAATTGGGTCTGGGAAAAAGGTATCCGCAAAAGGGATCCTCTTTAGACTAAATCTTGTTGTGACCAACAGAAGGGGAGGGTGGGGAGCACTGAATAAAGACAGGGAACCAGTTCATCCCTCCTCACCTGGTGTATAACAATTTGGGGATATCCCAGCCAGACAGTGACAAATTGAGGGGTCTTGCCTGGATCAGCAACTTTGGGGAACCTCACCTGGGGGTGAGTCATAACACTGGTTAGGCCAGCATTTATTGCCCATCCCTAACTGCCCTTGAGAAGGTAGTGGCAAGCTGCCTTCTTGAACCGCTGCAGTCCATGTGGTGTAGGTACACCCACAGTGCTGTTAGGAAGGGATATCCAGGATTTTGACCCAGCGACGGTGAAGGAACGGCAATACATTTCCAAATCAGGATGGTGAGTGGATTGTAGGGCAACTTCCAGGTGGTGGTGTTCCCACCTACCTGCTGGCCTTGCCCTTCTAGATGGTAGCAGTTGTGGATTTGGAAGGTGCTGCCTAAGGAACCTTGATGAGTTTCTGCAGTGCATCTTGTAGATGGTACACACTGCTGCCACTGCTTGTCAGTGGCAGAGGAATGAATGTTTGTGGATGTGGTGCCAATCAAGTGGGCCGCTTTGTCTTGGATTGTGTCAAGCTTCCTGAGTGTTGTTGGAGCTGTACTCATCCAGGCAAGTGGTGAATATTCCATCACACTCCTGACTTGTGCCTTGTAGATGGTGGACAAGCTTTGGGGAGTCAGGAGGTGAGTTACTCGCCGCAGGATTCTTATCCTCTCACCTGCTCTTATAGCCACAGTATTTATATGGTTAGTCCATTTCAGTTTCTGGTTAATGGTAACCTCCAGGATGTTGATAGCGGGGGATTCAGCGATGGTAATGCCACTGAATGTCAAGGGTCGATGGTTAGGTCCTCTCTTGTTGGAGATGGTCTTTGCCTAGCACTTGTGTGGCACAAATGTTACTTGCCACTTGTCAGCCCAAGCCTGGATATTGTCCAGGTCTTGCTGCATTTGAACAAGGACTGCTTCAGTATCTGAGTCGTCGCAAATGGTGCTGAACATTGTGCAATTATCAGTGAACATCCCCACTTCTGACCTTATGATGGAAGGAAGGTCATTGATGAAGCAGCTGAAGATGGGGGTCTTTCTGTTGCTGAACACATGTTCAGCTCTGCGAGGTTAAGAGAGGGGGTTAACTGGAGTGTTGAGTGACAAAATGGTAGTACTGACATCAAGTCAATGCTGCATACTGACTGATGTTTTGACCAGCCTGCTCTGCGTACTGCCACCGGACCTTCACTACACTCACAAATATAATGTCTGGCGGAGCTCGCCCCATAAGTGTGTTTACATGCCTTGTATGTCATTTTGGTCCCACATGGCAGCCCATAGCACCTGAATAATGAGTGCTACCTATCCCAATTTCAGCCTAATATATTTTCATGTGTTTTCCAGGCACATCATTCTTATGATCTTATATGTTACTCTAAACATTGTTTCCATACCAAAACTCAAAGTCCACTGAGTTTTGAGAAGATAAATAATTATTTGATCTATATGAACAAATCACCTATTTTGCTGCCAATGGTAAATTAATAGCCGATTGACTCAAATGAAAATTTCAGCCAAAAATATTTTCAACAACCTAACTTCGATAAACATTGAATGCTTATACCATATCATTAACAATGTATTATTCTGTATTATGGCACAGCTGTACCCTTTACGCAAATCAAGCCTCAGACCAAGCAGAGTTCTATTATTACGTAGGGATACTGCGCAGGGTGACCTTAAACTTCAAAATGCTTTTCAAGCTGCCAGGCACAACCTAGGATGAAAAGTCTCCCTGGGTAATAATATTTTTAAAAAAAGAACCTTACAGTTTTTTAAAAATCATAATTCCCCAAATATGACTCCTATGTTAACAAATTATTGTGCATTGGCATGGACTGCATCTCTGGCAGTGATGGGCAACCTAGGCTGGTGAGTGGCCCTCCTTCATTGCAGTGGGCCACAAGATTGTAATCGGGCATATGCACTAACCATGGCCTCATGAATAAGATTAAATACATTTAATACACTCCAAATATTTCATGATGAGGTACAGAAAATGTTTAATCATTCATATATTAATAGAACTGCCATCAACTTCAAATGGTAAAAACAAAAGAAATATTTACGCTTGCCTTACCCACGTTATACTCAATGCAACTTCTGGTTGGACCTGTCCTCCACAAGCTTTCTTAGATTTAACTGAGGTTTCACAATTCAACATTGAGGTTTCTGTCCATTAGTCTGTTTCGCTTCTTGCGTTTGATGTGTCCCATAGCAGAAAAAGTCTGTTCGCACGTGTATGTTGATCTAAAGATTGACATCAGCTTTGCAATGCAATGCCGGAGAACTGGACCAGGGAAATTCAACCAAAGTTCTCGTATACCTTTCCTCTTTAGCTAGTTAACTTAGCCTTCATCCAGGGCACGAACATGAATTAATTCCTCATCAAAATTCCTTTTATCAACCTCAAGCCTTTGACATACTGTGCCACATTTGCTCAGATCAAATTCAAATGGATTTGAAAGCAATGAGAGGTAGAGCTTCAGATCACTCAGAAAAGTGGTTCTCAAAATGCTCCACCAGTGTAGACAGCACTTGTATGTGAACTGATGGATCATATTCATCTCCTTGATCAGAGTGTTTCTCCAGCATTTTTTTCAAACTTGGGAAGTGGGTGTAGTCACATGAAGGCAACTGAGTACATTAACTGCAGGTGTAGTATGAATTTTCTGACACTAGCAACTAGTAAAGACAAGAAGTGATCTTTTCCCTGCAACAGCTCATCCAACGCGTTCAGGTGACCAGTGATGTCGGTGAGAAAAGCCACATCCAAAATCCAGTTTTCATCTTCTAACTCTGGGCAACCGCCAAAAGTAATATCATTTAGAGCAACCTCCCAAGTCCACTGGTGTCGTAACCACGACAGTCTCCTGGGATAGGGTAATTTTGCTACTGCGCTTGTGTACCCACAATTTGAGGGGCATGATGATTGAGCCGTAGCAGCATGACCCTGCGCATGGGAAATGGTCAACAAATGTCTGAACCCTGATGAGCTGCGTGCAGGTTGCCCACCACTGATCTATAAGGCCAAAACAACAGCCTTTTAAAAATAATTTTGGCAAAATAAATGTGCATTTAAACAAATAAGCTATATGAAATGTACCTAGAATAAATGTGGCTACCGTTATGTGTAACACAGCAAGTGTGACATGAAGGGCAGTAAATTTTGCACACATTATACTCTTATTTTATTACTCTTAGGAGTCCCTTGGTATTGTTTCTGGTGAATTGAAGCATATGCTAACATGTAACAGTAAGTGTGAAATTTACATGATGTGTGCACTATATTAACTTCTAAAATATTAACAGCAGAACAACAGTGTTGCTCATAGTGAGTAGAGGACATGCTTTATTAACATAATAAGGCTGTTATTCACAAATAACATATGATTCTGCTAAGAGAGCCTGCTGTGAGGTGTGTGATGTTAACCACAGGAAGTGTTTCTTTATGCAAAACCACCAATGCATTATTTTAACAGATCTCCTTCGGAATGGTTCAAGGTGACTTAAGCATTCCACTAGTCTCCCTCTCCCTCTCTGGACTTCTTGGTTTCCCTGGAAGTCTCTTCCTTTTTCCACCTCCTTTAAAAATCTTTCTTTTGCTCTCTCTCATCTCCAAAAGTCCTCTTTCACTCTCTCATTCTCTTTGCTCCTCATAGTCACTCTCTATCCCCACTGATCCCACTGTCTCCACCCCATACCCTTTCTCTTCCAATCTCCCCTGCACAACTTCTATCCACATATAGCCCCCCCACTGTCTCCCAATTTTATTCTTCCCACTTTATTTTCCCAGATATATTCCTTGGTACCTACATAAATATTAGGATAACCAAAGGAAAAACTGAAATGGCCAGGAAAGGATGGGGGTATTTGTGGTGGGTGGGTTTATGGGATGGAGGTTATTAGGGTTGGGTGGGGTATTCAGGCAGCAGTGGTCATCTTTCACTCTTGTGTTTATATGTTCACTTCTTTGAGGTTTATTTGGGGTATTAGGGTTATTAAGGTTAGGATTATTAGGAATATTAGGATTAGGGTTATTAGGTTTAGTGTTATTAGGGGTATTAGGGTTATGTTATTAGGGTTAGTGTTATTCGGGTATTAGGGTCAGAGTTAGGGTTATTAGGGTTAGCATTAGGGTTCTCCATTGGGGTGGGTGTTTGGGGTGGTGTTATTCAGGGGAAATAATTTAGGGGGATATTTAGGGTTAGGGGGATTTGCAGTTGGGGGGGATTATGAGAGGTTTTTTTTCAAAGGGACAGATTTGGGTAATTAGGGTAGGTAGTATTAGAGTGTGGGGTTATTGCAGTGGGAATTGTATATGAGGCAGTGGGGTGTTTGGGGATGGGGACTGAAGTTAAGGTATAGCTTTTAGTGTTTGGTTTCTGCTGTTAGGTATAGATAACGAGTAAATTGGGGTAGGGTTTGTGATAGGGTTCTTGTTTGGGGGTTACATTTGGGGTTAGATAAGCTAGGTAAATTAGTTCTTTCAGGTTGCGTGTTAGGTGTCGAGAGATAGACTGAGATAGACATGGAGTCATTTAAAAGGAGGCCTGATGAATTGGATTTGGACTTGGACTCAAAAGAATAATGAATAAACCACGTGTAGCGTCTTGCTTAAAAATCGAAAGTTACCTGAAGTTCTTACTCCAAATAGCTTTCTTAGGTTCAGCATCACAGATCATTTCTACAGGCAAGCCCCCATCATCCATGACCCAACATGTGCTGCTTTCAGTCATTAACATTGAAGTTCTAAGCCATTTGCATGGAGTTCAGTGTTCAACCGGCACCACTTCATCACTCTCTTTTAAAGACAATATTTTATACTCCATTAAGGCATGTGTACCACTGTATAACAAGTTAACTGCTCATTGCTGGAAAGAAGATAAACTAGTTTCTTTTGATATGATTGAACTGCCTCTTAATTCCTCTCTAAAACCTTATCCACTAGCCATTATAAATGGCTGAACTGATCTATTAAACTGTAATAGTCCTATTACAGAGTTCTCAAAACTAAATCATTATTGAATTTACGTAGATTTGTCTTGGCAAAAGGAAAAATTCCTCTGTTTATGCTGATTTTTCTGCACAGCTATTTATTTGCTAATATTTTCCCTTAGATGCTGCACAAATACACTTGATTTTTACACAGCGATCATAAATTTCTGCAAAAGCTACTACAATGTAAAAATTGGTTTGAAAAAAAACTGTAAGAGTAATCCAATTAGACAGAAATGAAAATGTTTGTTTCTTTGTGAACTATGCTCTGGAACAATGCGGTGAATTTTAACAAGAGCATGCAGTTTTAGGAGAGTGTGGAGTGTTAAAAAGTTTGGAAATTGGCAGTGTTGGAGGAAGCTGGCTCCAACCCCAGTGACTTCTATGTCATATGCCTTCAAGGGATAGCAGTATGCCATCACTATAAGGGAATTATATCATGTGATCCAGTATCAGTTTCACTTTGGCCTGTGAGCAGAACACAGCTCACACAGCTCAACTGCTGATATCTTCAAGCTTTCTACCTTTGTATAAATGTTACCATGTGCCTAGTTTAAATAAATGAGCCTACAACATGATTACCCAATCTCTTATGAGTGATTAGTGCCTTTCTATCATTATAAAAACACAACTTCCACATTTAACTGTAGCACATTAGGCTGCGTGTTAGCAACTCCCCTCAGGTGAGGTAGGTTGTTAATTTCAATATGATAATCTCATACAGTGATATTAATATGGCTTTTGGATAACTGTAGGTGCACAGATTTCTTTGGTTTCCTGGAACTTACCAATGAAAGTGAGGCAACAACACAGTAGCAATTGAGGGGCTGAAGATACGACAGGGAAACATACTAATAAGTGCTGAAACTTCACAGCTGATTTTTTTCACCCAATTCTTTATTCACCATTTGCGCTGAGAAGTTACTTTACACACTTTGGAGACAACTTTCACAATCGTGAATGTTGCTTTCACAACTTGGGAGCATTATATGTCTGGTTTTCGCTTGGGGGCTGTGATATATCAGATCACCATTGATGTCGCTCATGCTGTTTTACTTTGGATCTCAGATGAGGATCAAGATGACCAGTAGCATTACCAGCCTCAACAGCAGCAAGAGTAGCAGGAAGAGCAGCACTAACCAGCTCCTCACAGGCCTGCCACTTCATAGGGGGCAGGGGATGAACAGAGAGGTACAGGTTGCAGGAGGCCATGTACGCAATGTGCCAGCATCCTGGGCATGTTGGAAAACCAGTGTTTCAGGAGGCTCAGGGTATATTGTCAGGTGGTGGCAGACATTTGCAGTCGGCCAGAACAAGACCTGCTGCTAATGAGACTCAGTGGCTTCACTGTCAAAGTCACCACTGCCCTCAACACCTTTGCCTCTGGTTCCTTCTGGGGCTTTGCTGAAGACATTTGCAGGATCTCATAGTTAGTGGTACATAAATGCATAAGTGGCTGATAGTTTGTTTGCCAGAGTTGACAATTATGCCAACTTTGTCACAAATAATGCCAGTCAGAGTGAGCGGGTGCTCGGGTTTTTGGCTCTGGCTGGCTTCCCACATGTGCAGGGCATTATCGTTTGCACTCATGTAGCAATTAAGACATCCAGAGATTACCCAGGGATGTTTGTTAACCACAGGGGCTTCCACTTCATCAATGTGCAGCCACAAAAATATGTTAATGCAGGTACACACGAGATTCCCAGCAGTTGTCATGATACTTTCATTCTGTAGAAATCCATCCTCCCTGATCTCTTTGCGCCTCAAAGTAGTCAAGGAATACCCACTTAAAACATGGCGAATGACACCCATGATGAGCCAAACTGTTGAGGCCCAGGAATGATGAAAGCCAACTGACAACAGTATGGAAGAGGTGTCATTGAGCTAACCATCGGCATGCTGAAGGTGTGCTTCAGGTGCTTGGATGGATCTGAAGCTGCCCATCAATACCAACCAGAGTCTCCAGAATAACTGTGGTGTGCCATACCTTGCACACCACTGCACAACAGTCAGGTAGAACATGATATGGCACAAATTGTTGTCAAGGATGCACTTGTTATTGTGAGATTCACTTATATTCCACCAGTACGCCCATCTGACAACCAAATGCAAAAACCATGGCACTCCCATTCCAAAGTGGTCCTGGCAAAAACTAAGCATCCCTTTCATAGTCCTCCTTGCTCAACATAAATTCTTGTCTTAACATTCCTCACAAGTGGAAAGACTGTGTTCCAGGCAGCAACCAAAAATAGCCAACACAGAAAGTGGTGGAAACATATAAAGTTTATATTGCTCGAAAATTAAATAGAAACCTAACATTTTAACATTGTGTAACTCACCCAAATGCACACCATTATGCAACTACAAATCGTTATTCTTTCTCTTCCTAACACTTCCACATAGTGCTACCCCTGTGGCTTCAACATAGGTAGAGGCAGGCTGCTCAGATCACTGCTCTGACTGCAGAGATGGTTTTTTGCAATGTACTCTGGGTTTTGGAGGCTGTGAGGTCTTGCCAAAAACTGTTCCAATACTGAACCAGACTCAGCCAACAGGATACAGGCAGCATGCCAAGCACTGAATGAGGAAGGGCAACGTGTGAGAAGTTGAAGCACTTTGAACTGAGACCCTACCTGCACCTCCCCTTTCTAACAGCATCCTTCTATGGATTACATGCACTTCTTCTGCTAACAATGAGTTGAAGAGCTCTTTGTTGCAGTGTGTTGATGAACAGCCAAGGCTAGGGGTTCATGAATCCAATTGCAGATGTCATTCTTAGTGTGCAAGCCACAAGTGAGGGCCTGCATGCACCCATTTGATTGCCATGTTTGATGCTCCACGTACATGGCCACTCTTTCCATGGAGGATGACATTATTTCAAAGGCCTGCGACATCATGTCACTCATTCTTATGGCGCACTCCTTTAATCTCTCTGCTGGCATGCACAGTGGGATTGTCAGGCAGCCTGCTGGGTGTTTGGGCCTGTGTTACCTGGAGCTGGGTTTGTTAAATATCATATTGACGAGCCGCAGTCATAACAGGGTGAGAGTAGAGTATCAGAATGGAGAAACATTTTCCCATTATCTAGAGCCTCTGTGCTGGTGTCTGAGTTTGGTAGGAATAGTGTGCACAGGATCGTCTAGCAACCATCTTCTTCAATGGAAGATAAGTTTAAAACAGCAAGAGGAGAGCCGGGAGCACATGGAGAGCGGATCAGCACGAGGAGGGCAGTGGCAGGAGGAGATAAAAACTGGCAGCAGAGAGCCTCTTCAACCTGTTACTACCTGTAAGGGCTGAAATATGACATCACAGGAAACCAGGTAGGTGATTGGTGGGTATCTCTTCCCTGTCTCTTTTGATTGGCCAAATAGTTTAAATCAGGAGATGTTATTACAACTGAAGAGTACAGTTAAGAAATTCACTTTTAAAATATTTAACATCTTAATTACTTAAACAGAGTAGAGATGGCTTGGCAGGTGATGTGTTGCAGCTGTGGTATGTGGGTGCTGGTGGACGCTGGTGTGATCCACGGTGACCACATCTGCAGCAAGTGTTGGCTGCTCGAGGAACTTCGGATCAGAGTTGAGAAACTGGGGTCTGAGCTGCGGACACTGTGTCACATTAGGGAGGGGGAGAGTTACCTGGACACTGTGTTTCAGGAGGCAGTTTAGATTAATTACATCAAATTTGGTCCATGGTCAGGGATAGGAGGGTGTGACTGCAAGTGAGGTAGGTGTGGGGAACCAGAATTTAGCTTTGGAGGAAACTCAACCAGTGCCCTTGTCCAATAGGTACAAGGTTTTTGCTCCCAGTGTAGATGAGGGCACAGGCTGTAGGGAGGATGAGCGAACTGACCACAGCACCGTGGTACAGAGCACATGGTACAGGAATAGTGAAAGGAATAGGAAAAGGGAAATGTAGTAGTAATAGGGCATGGCATAGTTAAGGGAATAGATACTGTTCTCTGTAGCAAAGACAGAGAGTCCCGAAGGCTGTGTCGCTTAGCGGTGCCAAGGTTAATGACATCTCGTCTGAGCTGGAGAGGAACTTGGAGTGGGAGGGGAAGGATCCAGTTGTCATGGTCCATGTCAGTACCAACAACATAGGTAGGATTACTAAACAGGTTCTGTTAAGGGACTATGAGTAGCTTGGGGCTAAATTAAAAAGCAGAGCCACAAAATAATAATCTCCGGGTTACTACCTGAGCCACGTGCAAATTGGCATAGGGTAAATAAGATTAGAGAGGTAAATGTGTGGCTCAAAGATTGGTGTGGGAGAAATGGATTCCGATTCATGGGGCACTGACACCAGTACTGGTGAAGGAGAGAGCTGTTCCGTTGAAATGGACTTCATTTGAACCATGCTGGGATCAGTGTCCTGGCGAATCGTACAACTAGGTTTGTAGATAGGACTTTAAACTAATTATTGGGGTGGAGGGTTCAATTGAAGGAAAGTTTAGAAAATCAAAAATATTCGAGAGCGCTAAAGTGCAGGGTAGTGAAGAGGCGAACGATAATCAAAGTGTGACAGGAAGGGGCAGAAAATATAAGCAGAAGAGTGCAGCAGAAATTAGAACCAGAATGAGTAATAATGGTTAAAAGTAAAAGCTTAAGGCTCTTTATCTGAATGCAGCCTTTATAACAAGATAGATGAGTTGACAGGACAAATAGAAATAAATGAATATGACTTGACAGCTATTACAGAGACGTGGTTGCAGGGTGACCAAGACTGGGAACTCAATATTCAAGGGTATTCGACATTCTGGAAAAACAAGCAAAAGGAAAAGGAAGTGGAGTGGTTTTGTTAATAAAGGAAGGTATCGGTGTGGTGGTGAGTTGTGATATAGGTGCAATAGATCGTGACGGGGAATCAGTTTGGGTGGAAATTAGAAATAACAAGGGGAAGAAGTCATGGGTGGGAGTCGTCTATAGGCCCCCAAAGGGTTGCCTCACTGTAGGACAAAATATAAATCAGGAAATAATGGACGAGTGTAAGAGGGGCACTACAATTGTCTTGAGTGATTTTAATCTGCATATTGACTGGACAAATCAGATTAGCAGGGAAGATGAATTTGTAGGGTGCATCAGGGATTGTTTCTTAGAGCAATACACTGCAGAACCTACCCAGGAACAGGCTATTTTAGATCTACTAATGTGTAATGAGGTAGGATTAATAAGAAATCTCGTAGGTAAGGATCCTCTAGGGGGTAGCGATCACAACATGGTAGAATTTCAAATTCAGTATGAGGGCGAGCAACTTGGATCTCAAACCAGTGTCCTCAGCTTAAATAAGGGCAATTACAGAAATATGAAGAAAGAGTTGTCTAAAGCAGGCTGGGAGAACAGACTAAGGGGAAGGTCAGTGGATGAGCAGTGGCAGACATTTAAGCAGATATTTCAGAATGCTCAGCAAAATTTATCCTGGTCAAGAAGAAGGACTCGATGAGAAGGATGAACCACCTGTGGTTAACAAAGGCAGTCAAGGAGAGTATCCAATCAGAAACTAAGGCATACAAAGTGGCGAAAACTAGTGGTAGGCCAGAGGATTGGGAATATTTTTAGGAACCAGCAGTGGATGACTAAAAAGCTAATAAAGAGGGAGAAAATTGATTATGAAAGTAAATTGGCAAGAAATATAAAAACAAACAGCAAGAGCTACTATCGATATATAAAAAGAGAGTGGCTAAAGTGAGCGTGGGACCCTTGGAGGATGCAACTGGAGAATTGATAACCGGGAACAGGGAAATGGCAGATAATTTAAACCAATATTTTGCATCAGTTTTCACAGTGGAGGACACGATAAACATTCTAAAGATATCAGATAAGCAAGGAGCTAATGGGGAGGAAAGATCTTGTAACAGTCTCTATCACGAGGGACAAAGTATTTGAGAAACTAATGTGACTAAAGGCAGACAAGTCGCCTGGACCTGATGGCCAACATCTACAGGTTTCAAAGGAAGTGACTACAGAGATAGTGGAGGCATTGTTCAAAATATTCCAGAACTCACTGGATTCCGGGAGGGTCCCAGCAGATTGAAAAACCACTAACGTGATGCCCCTGTTCAAGAAGGGAGGGAGACAAAAAGCAGGAAACTATAGGCCAGACACCCTCACACCTGTCGTTGGGAAAATACTAGAGTCCATTATTAACGAAGAAATAGCAGCACATTTAGAAAAGCTTAACGCAATCAAACAGTGTAGACATGGTTTTGTGAAAGGGAAATCATGTTTGACAAATTTGTTAGAATTCTTTGAGGATATAATAGGCAGAGTTAATAAAGGGGAACCGGTAGATGTAGTGTATTTGCATTTCCAGAAGATATTCAACAAGGTGTCACGTAAAAGGCTATTGCACAAGATAAGAGCTCATGGTATTGGGGGTAATGTATTAGCATGGATTGAGGATTGACTAACACACAGGAGACAGAGAGTCGGGATTAATGCATCTTTTTCAGGTTGGAACAGCGTAACTAGTGGACTGCCACAAGGATCAGTCCTAGGGCCTCAATTACTTACTATCTATATTATATCCAAATTTGCCAACAATACAAATATAGGTGGGAGGGTATGTTGTGATGAGGACATAAGGAATCTGCAAGGGAATATAGACAGGTTGAGTGAGTGGGCAAAAACTTGGCAGGTGGAGCTTAGTGTAGGAAAGTGTGAGATCATGCACTTTGGTAGGAAAAATCAAAAGGCAGACTATTATTTAAATGGAGGGAGACTCCAAAAAAGTGCAACACAGAGGGATTTGGGTGTTTTTGTGCATGAAACACAAAAGGTTAGCATGCAGGTGCAGCAAATAATGAAGAAGGCAAATGGAGTTTTGGCCCGTATTGTTAGGGGGTTGGAGTTTAAAAATAGGGAAGTCTTGTTACAACTGTACAGGGTGTTGGTGAGGCCGCACCTGGAGTACTGCGTACAGTTTTGGTCCCCGTATTTAAGAAAGGATATACTGGCATTGGAGGCAGTTCAAAAGAGATTCACCAGGTTGATTCCTGGGATGAAGGGGTTGACTTATCAAGAATGGCAAAACAGGTTAGGCCTTTATTCATTAGAGTTTAGAAGAATGAAGGGTGATCTTATTGAAACGTACAAGATTCTGAGGGGGCTTGACAGGATAGATGTTGAGATGATGTTTCCACTAGTGGGGGAATCTCAAACTAGGGGATATTACTACAGAATAAGAGGACACTCATTTAAAACTGAGATGTGAAAGAATTTCTTCTCACAGAGGGTAGTGAATATCTGGAATTCTCTATCTCAGAGAGTTGTGGAGGTTAGATCACTGAAAGTATTTAAAGAGGAGGTAGATAGATGTTTGAAATAATGGACAGTTGAGGGCTATGAGGAGCTGGCACGAAGAAGTTGAGGCCTGGGGCAGATCAGCCACGATCTTCTTGAATGGCGGAGCAGCCTTGAGGGGTCAAATGGCCTACTCCTGCTCCTATTTCTTACATTCTTATGTTGAGGTCTCTTGGTTCAAGCTTCCATGTTGACATTCCTAAGTTGGTAAGATGGTGCTTTGTGCACTCTTTTATCTAAACATGTGCCTGGTAAGGGCTAGCAAATGACCCTCAGCATGAGGCAGCTAAAAAGTGGCTGGAGCTAAGTGATGGATGGTGGAAGGTGACCATCCTGACATCTTGGGTACCTGTCCTCTAATCATTGGTTAGAAATGTCCAAACAAGTGATTGACATAGGCTAAACTACCAGCCCAAGAAATAAAGCATATTAATGAGTGCTCAGAGGCAGGTGACAGTTCTTACCAGGCGGAAAACCTGCCAATACATTGCATATACTTGGCTTTTCCTGGAGAAGTATCCTATTCACCCAAGATTCAGTATCTGTGTCCAGGTGAGCAGAGCTTAGAGTGTCCTGCAGACTCCAATGTGATCTCTCCACTGCTGTTGTTCTGTCTCGATCATCTGCTCTTGCTGACTTGTGATATGTGGGTCACAGGTGAAAACTCAACTAGCTTCTTTAATGGTCCCACCCATTGTGTATCTGAGCCAGTGAATAGTCTGCATGAGTCATGTAATGTTGAACCCTCTGAGGGAGGGTCCTCCTTTGAGGAATCATCATTGACCTCCTGTACTGCCTCCAGCTTTGCTTGATCAGCTTGTGGGGGATTAAAGACTTGAACACTGTCAGGGTCAGAAAGTCTTAAGTGAATTTGTGCACATAATCATATCGGACTTGCTGATGACATCAAGTCAATATGAGCGAGTACTCTATGCCAGGTGGCTCTGAGATATATAATTTTGTTTGGAAACGCCCACCCCCTCCACATCCAATGCCCAGGCACGTCCAGACTCTGCTTATTTCCAGTGCAGCCTTCTCTGCAGCTGTCAGTATTAAGAGGTGGGAGGGTCACCTCCAGTTCTCTGTTTTTCTCTTAAGTTTTCTGCTCTCTTCTCCTGCCACGAAGGATAGAATAGACCTATGAGTGAGAATAATGGCATGTCTTAATATATAGACGAAAAGTATTTGTTGAGGGAGAGGCAGGACATTGCATAAGGATAAGGGTGAGTCTCAGTGGCGGGTGGACAGATGGGGATATAAGGAATTGCTTGGCAAGAGAAGGGTGGGCGCACGTTCAAGGTAAGTTGGTGTGAGGTGTGATGTGCTAGAGTAGGCTTCAGAAGACAGAGTGAGGGAATTGGCATGGTACACACATCAGGATGTAGCTGAAAGTGCCACTGTCCTCAGCTTTCCTGCCCTGCCTATGTCAATGAACTGCTTTCTGCATTGAATTCACACACACTTGCTGCTAGCCTCTCCATTACCTCCAGTAATATCTTCTTGGTTTCACTGGTAAGCTTTTTCCTTCTGTCAACAGGAAACAGCATCACCCTACAAGCCCTTAAAGCCCCCCAGCACACACCCTGAATGGTGTCACTAAAACAAGGCGTATGTAATCCATTCTAGGACTTCCTTGAGTTCTGCTCCAGAATTCATCAAATTTCACGTTCGCAATGTCTATCTAAGTACTAGAGTTGAAATCAACTCATGCAGGTCCTCATCACACCCATTCCCTAACAGGTCAAGAAACCTGTTATAATATGTTAACGTAATTGTTGTGCAGTAATTGTAGCTTTAAGGAATTTAGCAACTGTAGCTTTAAGACTTATTGTGTTGTATAGTATCACGTGACAGTGTGAACGAATCAGCTCTAAGCGCGGGGACCTTAGAGTGAGAGTTTTTCTTCTAGTTGTGGAGCTTGATGGAAGCATGTAACTGCTGCTGTAGTCTGTAAATAAAGTTTGATGTTTCTAATGAGAAACCTGTCTGGAAAATGAAGTCCGTAACAGGCTGGGTTAAAAAAAACCATTGACTGACATGCTGCACTTACTTGTGTTTCCCATGGGCTACTGGAAATCACCCTCACCCTCTACCCCTGCAATTCAACTGCATAAGATCTACCATTAAATACTTTTCTCAATCAAGCATGTTTTCTAACAGCAAAGTTATAGGACATAATTGAAGTTAATATTTTTTCTGTGTGTTTTCAAAACCCCATTAATAAACAAACTTCATTTAAAATATATATATATTCCTTCAGGGGATGTGGGTGTCATTGGAAAGGCCAGCATTTATTGTTCATCCCTAAAGGCCATTGAGAAGCGAAGCCACCTTCTTGAACCACTGCAGTCTATGTGTACACCCACAGTGCTATAATAGGGAGTTCTGAGATTTTGACTCAGTGACAGTGAAGGAATGGCAATGTATTTCCAAGTCAGGATGGCATGTGGCTTGGAGAGGAACTTGCAGGTGGTGGTGTGCCCATGCATCTGCTGCCCTTGTCCTTCTAAATGGTAATGGTCATGAGTTTAGAAGGTGCTGTTGAAAGAGGCCTGACAAATCTTGTAGATGGTACACACTGCTGCTACTGTGCATCAGTAGTGGAGGGAGGGGATGCTTAAGATGGTGAATGGGGTGCCAATTAAGTGGACTGCTTTGTCCTGGATGGTGTCAAGCTTCTTCAGTGTTGTTGGAGCTGCACTCATCCAGGCAAATGGAGAGTATTCCATCGCACTCCTGACTTGTGCTTTAGTGGGCAGGCTTTTGGGGGGTGGTTGGGTGGCGGAGGCTGCAAGGGTGGAATTATTTCAAGTTAATCAGAAAATGTTTTCTCAATAGCCAAGCCCACCTTTACAATTTGTTGTGTGAGGTAACTCATTTGATGGTCTCACTTCCTTTGGACATCTCCCATATAATTAGACTGGTATTCACTTGGGGGCATAAAGTGTTTACCAGTTATCATCTCAATAACTGTCAAACAGATTGGTAGCAGTATGATGTTTAGGAGCATTGTTCAAAATTTGTTTTTCATCCTGGCTCCCATATCATAGTGTGGAAATACTTCCTCCCTCAACATATAAATGTTTTTCAGAGTTACTACTGACAATTTGTTTGTAGGTTTGTGAATGCGACGACAGCAGAAATATATTTCACTGGCACGTTAATAAAATATTTTCTTCTGGTTTAACATGATAAACATAACATGATCAGGATAAAAAAGGATGTCTGAGTGTGGCGGAGGCAGGTTCAATTGAAGCATTCAAAAGGGAATTAGACAGTTATCTGAAAAAGAAGAATGTGCAGGGTTATGGAGAGAAGGTGAGGAAATGGAACTAGGTGAGTTGCTCAACTGGAGAGCTGGTGCAGACATGATGGGCCAAATGGCCTCCTTCTGCATCATAACAATTCTGAGATTCTGTGATTTTTAATGAGGAGAGTGCTGTTCTTTCCTTGACTACCTGATTTTTGATTTGTAATTAAATGGGTCTTAGTCCTACACCATGCCCTGTGCTGTTGAACATGAAACAGTACCATTATTTCACTAACAGCAATAATTAAAAAGTCTTGATGTAAAATCCAAGAGGATTACATATGCACATTGTCACCTAAATTTCAAGAAAGAATGCTAACTTAAAAACATATTCAATACTAACTAATAATAATTTGTATCTGCAATACTTCAATAATAATAATACAATACAGGCTCATATCAAGCAATATTGTTCAATAATGCAGAGAAGACTTTACCTTATAGCCTTCCAGGTGGCCACGAATTTTCTCTTTTGGTACTTCTGACCATGTAACTTTAATTAAAGTACTGTTCATGATTTCAACAGCAACGTTCAAAGGTGCAGCTTCAGGAACTGGTAAAATAAATTCAGAGAGATCTTATGATTATTTTAACAGAATCTAAAATAAGGCAATATTTTTATATATTATCTGTTTTATTCTCCTTCTGGTTCTTCAAAAACAGTTCGTACAATTTTATTAAAGTCCAGACTTTGAGTCAGAGATAAACAATATCAGAAAACAATAAACTCATATTGGTTTCTGAAATAAAAATTCTTGAAAATAGTTTGCAATGATAGTTGAACAATAAGTTAAGCAAATGGTGAAGCTTATATTATTCTCAGCCTGTGCTTATTGCTGAATTATTGTTGAACTACTAAGCAGGCCAATATGCCACATGGGATTTTAAAGAGAATAAGGTGTGAAGCTTAAAATATATCTGACTTCTGTAACTTAAAGCTTACTTCTGCTGACTGCAATTACTTGCTTTATGGCACAAATTACTGCTGTAACTAGCTTTTGCCAGAGGTTAAACACAGATTTTCATCAGGTTAAGCTCAACTGCCTATTCACACTATGTCAACTGCCTTAACTGGCCTTAGATGTATTAATTAATAAATGATGTTCAATTCTTCAATTGTGGACCAGTCACTAAAATTAGTTTGAGCTTTCTGTATGACTTTTAAAAATTCAAAGAGGACTGCAATTTCTTTAGATGGGAGGAAAACTTTTTTGCTTTATAACAAAAAGTTTGTTTTTTCAGGAAATGCAACTCCAGGGTGAAAATACTATACTTTAAAATAACATGAACAGCCAACTTTAATTGCTGCATATTTTTTCTTTCCTCACTAAAGGTAAATAAAAACTTACTCAGACTGGTACTGGTCATAGAGAAAAATTCCATTTTGGTGATCTATTGAAAACATACACTTGTACTATAGAGAGAATGTTTTCAAGGTTGAAGTGATCTTTTGTGTAAGGTTTGGGGTTATAAAAAGATTTTTTGATTCTTTAGAACATATTGACAATGGAAACAACTTTAAACTTGCATAGTTCTCTGGGGACGGGCAGGGTTTTTATTTGAATGAACCCCTGCTGGCATTTTCTCCTATTTCTCTTTTATTTTGCAAATCACCCTGATAGAAACATGATCTTACTTCATCTGACAGACTAAATAGACTAATGCACTACTGGAATGTGTACACTTCAAGATACACTTCAGAGAATAGATGCATTTGCAGTCTAATGAACCTTGGTGATGCCTTATAAACATGTGCCCTCCCCTCCCAGTTGGAAATGTGTTCGAAAAATAGCAGGATTTCTTTTCTTGCAGCTTTACTGAAGCATGAACAAACTTAAACATGTCAGAAATTAGTCATCACTCATTGTAAATATATATGCAAACAATTTAAGAACCACATTAATTTTGAATTACATTGGTAAAATAATTTACAGACATTGTTGTAAACTGAAGTTTTTTTTTCCCTTCAAGGCTTTGTTTAGCCCCCTATACCTAGGGTCAGAAACCACTCAGCGGCACAACATTTTTCACTCAAAATGGTGACAGGGTCCAAATTGAAAATTTTCCCACAATTTACAGCTGATAATATACCATAATTGGACAACAGGAAAAAACTGAGAGTCAAGATGTTTTCCTTTTTTAAAAAAATTCTCCTCTCACCAAAATGGTAACTTTCATCACAGCACAGCTGTCCATCTGATGCAACTGTTTTCAGCTCCCTGTAGATATGATACACTCATGAACCCTTATAAATACTGACAAATTCTTGGGATTCCTGTAAACATAACCACATTCCTGCAACCATATAAGTCCAAAGTTCCAAAATACTGTGCCAGCCATAGAAGGGAAAATAGTACTTCCATTGATTGCAGCATTTCTTTATTGGTGTACACCAATAAGTTAACAAATACAAGTAGCCATTATAGGAGACAGGAATTTTGATGATCTCAGGTGTTTCACAGATCTCAGATGAAAACCTAGAGTGGAATTTTACGACAGCGGGATTTTACAATCCCGCCGAAGTAAATGGAGTTTAGAATGGCTCGCTGCACTTTACGGCCCCATCTCCACTGTGAAGGGGCTATAAAACTCCGGCTCCAGAATCTACTGATTTAGTGAATAGCTACAATAATTTATTCCTAAAATGACATGGCTCATGGAATATATTGGGAAACTGTATTTTTCATTTGTTTGTAAAATTATAAGGGAAAACAGGATGAAGAGCAGCACTGCATCACTTGCAGGTGAGATGACCTTGTCTAAAAACAATGGATAGTTCTTCTTTGTCCCCAAACAGAAAGAGGATTATCAAACATATTTTCATTAAGAAAATGCCTCGCTGATTGTAGATTTAGCCCAAGCAGGGTCTGTGTTGTAGGCTGCTGCATGCTCAGCAAGGGGTCCAGGAGCCTGGGCAGATACCATGTGATGCAGCCAACCTGCTCCTCTTAAAAGCAGTCTGTCACTCTTAAAGAGGAGCTGAAATCAGTGAAAGGGAGCTGCTGCAGACTGCCTGTACTAAGGTTAGCTGAGTGTAGCAACTGCACAAATGGGGCATTAGGGAAAAGAGAAGGATCCTAAATTCATGGATATGGCGCTGGGGGCCTAGGTCATGAGTTGGACAGGAGAGAGGTCACACTTCTGCAGGGGGTCAGGAGGCCTTCAAGAAGCACTCTCAGAAGGTAATGGGAGTGGGTGTCAGGGTGGTCAAAGCAACGAGTCTGGCCTGATGACCTGGCAGCATGCCACAATAAGTTTAATGATATTGTTAGGGGAAGAAAATAAATGAGAATTTATGGTAAGGGAGAATTCATTATAAGGGAATTAATTACTTAAATTAGAATCGCTAGGCAGGCCAGCGCAAATCAGTAAATCAACAATAGAACAGTTAAACCAGAGGAACGTTATACACTCTCAAACTTTGTACACCCTCAGGGTTTGCAATCACCAGCAAGGTCCTGGGAGTTAGACTGGAGTCAGAGGATGGCAATAACATAGATTAAGTGTGCTCTTCAACAGATAGGGGAAGGGCAGATGGTCCCAGCTTAGATAGGAAGGCAGGTCTCTGCCTGGGTGAAAGTAGGGTTACCTTTGTACCAGAGACCTGTCTGTTTAATGTAAACCTATATGTTGACAAGATCGGAATCTGGAGGATATTCTTGCGTGTGACCAATAATGTATAAATATGGTGAACACTTGTAGCTTAGCGGAGTACTGTCTCAAGCTGTATTGAGATGGTGCCCTCCTTACAATTGCTCGAATAAGCGATTGAAACCTGTACCTGAGTCTCCTGTGGTCTGTTTGTCAAAGTGACCACGACAATATCAAGTCAAGGTCAGTGAATGCTAATTCAAATGACCTCTTACCCACCATATCAGCAAATTTTCATGCTGCTCAATGTGGCACAGCCGCATCACTCATCCATCAGCACTGTCTGGCACTCAGGACTCATGCCTGATGTCCAGGACACTCCACCTTTCCCTCACACAAATCCAATGATGCCACCCACACACCCAGTTCCCACTGCTTCCATATGTCATAAGCTTTCAGCTGTGGCAGGCACATCACCCAAACACTGTTGCAACACAGTCACTGACATCCTCCTCTCTCTCATGCAGCATAAGGTCCTGTAACTGCCGGGATCAGAGCAGAACGAGTGGGACCAACAGTGCCTGTACCTTAGAGACTAGTATTGTTATGATCCCCAGCTAATCTTACAATTGGGCAGGCCTGATCCCAGGGTGGAACCCAGCTTAATAGATCCTAACTTATATTTGTTTGTTTAGATACATGGAGAGGGGCTACTGAACAGAGTCACCAGAGTCAGCGAATGAACTTTTAACAAAAGCATGAAACATTTACTAAACAAGAAAAGATGAACTATATTACAATGCTCCTTCACCCACAACTATACATTTACAGATATATACAGGTTTGTAAGGATAACACAAGTTACAAAAGCTATCTTATACGCCAAGGTTCACAGTAAATACAGTCCATGTAAACCAGTTGGCAACCTGTGGTCAGACACACCACACTCTGAAACCAAGTGACAAATGCCACCCCAGGCTAATGCTATGGATCGCTCCTCAACTCCCCCCAGACACTTGTTACACTGTGAGCCAACCAGTCTCACCGAACTCCGTCTTTCACACAAGGGTTTCCAATCTCCAATTTCCAAGAACTCGCCTTTGAACCTTCTCCCAAACCAATGCTTTCTCTCAAACACCTTCCGCAAGGGTTCACCTCTAGGGTTGTGTGTTATCCTTCCAAGGCAACATTTTCCCCCTATCGGGGGGGATGTGCAGAACTGGGCGCGGGCAGGCGGGTTCCTGATCGGCAACCTCATTTGGGAGCACGCCGCCATTTTACGTAGGCGGGCCAATTAAGGCCCGCCCAGGGTGGCGTCTGCCAGGAAACGCTGTGCGCTCCCTGTGCAGGTGGGGGTTGGGGTGGGGGGGCATCCTGTTCCTGGAAGTGCAAATCGATTGATATAAAGGCTGCATTTTTACAGGGGGAGAAGTTTCAAAGGAAAGTTTTTTTGAAACCACCCAAAGAAGCCCGGGATGTAGAAGGAAAGCTATGGAAATTGAATAAGTGTGTTTATGGGTTGAATGGTGTATCAAGAGTATGGTATTTTTCTGTGAGGTCTGTCTTGTTGAAAATAGGTTGCATTCAGTTAAAGGCACAACCTGTGATGTTCTACTGGTATTATAAGGAGAAATTAGCTGGGATCTTTAGCATGCATGTTGATGATTTCCTGTGGGGAGGATCTGTAGAATTTGAATAATAGGTAACCGAGAAGATAAAGAAGGAATTCTAGGTTAGATGTCAGGCTTCTGGGGCCTTTAAATATATAGGTTTAGACATTAAGCAGAGAAAGTTAGGAGTGACATTGAATCAACAATCTTTTCTAGAAAATGTTAATTATATCCCAATAACTCGTAGTAGATCCTCACAAAGAGAGGACCCTGCTACCTGGGAAGAAATGGAACAGTTGAGAAGTTTGATTGGGCAGTTGAACTGGTTGTACGCTCAGACTAGGCCTGACGTTAGTTATGATGTGTAGGAGCTGAGTACCATGATGAAACGTGCAACAGTTGAGCAAGTTCTGAGAGCCAATAAAACTAAAAAAATATATAAAATAAAATTCTGAGAGATGTGTGCTCAAGTTGCAGCCTTGGGTGATCCAAAAGATATGAGGTTGGTCATTTTTAATGCTGCTTTACATGCCAATCTTCCAGATGGGTACTCTAGGACAGCAGGGTTCATCATATTCTTGGTGGGAAAAAAACGACAAATGTTGCCCACTGGCTTGGGAGGCCAGGAAAATAAAAAGGGTAATGAAAAGCACCTTAGCTGCTGAAACGTTAGCCTTGGTAGAGGCATTAGATTTGGGGGTTTATTTCTCCAATATATTGACAGAAATATTATATATATGTATAGAAATAAACCAGCTTTAACCAAGAGACCTGCCTGGATTAATTCTTCCACTACAACCTCTTATTCTGAGTAACACAAGCTAATGTTCTCGGGAAAGGGTTTGAATCCCATTATGGCACCTGGTGGAATTTAAATTCAGCTAATAAATCTGGAATTAAAAAGCTAGTCTCGGTAATAGCGGCCATGAAACCATTCTCAATTGCCATAAAAACCCACCTGGTTCACTAATTCCCCATTTAGGGAAGGTAATCTGTTGTCCTTACGTGGTCTGGCCTGCATGTGACTCCAGACCCACAGCAATGTAGTTGAATCTTAAGTGCCCTCTGAAATGGCCTAGAAAGTTACCCAGTTGTATCAAATTGCCAAAAATAAGGCAAGAAGGAATGAAACTGGATGGAACTCTTGGCATTGAACGAGGCACTGGAAACAACAATGGCAAAATCAGCTCTGTTGATCCTTCAAAGTCCTCCTTACTAACATCTGGGAGCTTGTGTCAACATTGGGAGAGCTGACTCACAGATTAGTCAAGCAACAGCCTGACATAGTCATCTTCACGGAATCATACCTTACAGATAATGTCCCAGACATCACCACCCCTGGGTATGTCCTGTCCCACTGGCAGCACAGTGGTATATAGTCGGGACAGGGTTACCCTGGCAGTTCTCAACACCAACTCCAGACCCCATGAAGTCTCATGGCATCAGCTCAAACATGGGCAAGGAAACCTTCTGCTGATACCACATACTGTCCCAACACAGCAGATAAACCAGTACTCCTCCATGTTGAACACCACTTAGAGGAAGTGCTGAGGGTGGCAAGGATACATAATGTACTCTGGGTGGGGGACTTCAATGTCCATCACCAAGAGTGGCCCGGCAGTACCAGTATAGAAGGAGCTGGCCAAGTCCTAAAGGACACAGCTACTACACTGAGGTGGGTGGTGAGGGAACCAACAAGAGGGAAAACCCTCACCGGTTTACCTGCTGCAGATGCATCTGTCCATGACTGTATTGGCAGGAGTGACCACCGTATAGCCCTTGTGGAACGAAGTGCCACCTTCATATTGAGGATACCCTCCATCGTGTTGAGCGGCACTACCACCATGTTAAATGGGGTAGATTTCGAACAGGTCTGGCAGCTCAAGACTGGGCAACCATGAGGCACTACGGACCATCAGCAGCTGCAGAATTGTACTCAACCACAATCTGTAACTTCATGGTTACAGGCATATCCTCCACTCTACCATTACAAGCAAGTTGGGGGATCACACCTGGTTCAAAGAAGAGTGCAGGAAGGCATGCCAGGAGCAGCACCAAGCATACCTAAAAAATGAGGTGTCAACCTGGTGAAGCTACATCACCGAACTACTTGCATGTCAAATAATGGAAGTGAAAAGTGAAAGTCACAGTAGTCCCAGAGGACCATAGGTTGCTCTCTCATTAGAGAAACAAGTGGTGGTGAGTTTAACCTGAGGGTCACCACACCTCAGCTGAGGGGGTGAGGTTGAATGGACGGTGCCTTCATGGATGACCTCAGCTGGTACAGGAATTGAACCTGTGCTGTTGGCATCACTCTGCATCACAAACCAGATGTCCAGCCAACTGAGCTGTGGAAGCAGCATGCAATAGACAGAGCTAAGCAATACCATGACCAATGGATCACGACTAAGCTCTGCAGTCCTAACACATCCAGTCATGAATGGTGGTTGACAATTAAGCAACTCACTGGAGGAGGTGGCTCCACAAATATCCCCATCCTCAATGATGGGGGAGCCCAGCACTTCAGTGCAAAAGATAAGGCTGAAGCATTTGCAACAATCTTTAGCCAGAAGTGCTGAGTGAATGATCCCTCTCAGCCTTCTCCTGAGGTCCCAGGCATCACTGATGCCAGTCTTCAGCCAATTCAATTCACTCCACATGATATCAAGAAATAGCTGAAGGTTTTGGTTATTGAAAAGGCTATGGGCCCTGACAATATTCCAGCAATAGTACTGAAGACCTGTGTTCCATAACTAGCTGCATCCTGAGCCAAGCTGTTTAGTACAGCTACAACACTGGCATCTACCAAGCAAGCAATGTGGAAAATTGCCCAGGTACATCCTGTCTACAAAAAGCAGGATAAATCCAACCCAACCAATTACTGTCCCATCAGTCTATTCTTGACCATCAGTGAAGTGATGGAATGAGTCACTGACAGTGCTGTTAAGCAGCACTTACTCAAACAATTTCCTCACTGTTTTGGGTTCTGCCAGGGCCACTCAGCTACTGATTTAATTACAGCCTTAGCTCCAACATGGACTGAAGAGCTGAATGTGAGGTGAGAGTGACTGACCATGACATCAAGGCCACATTTGACCGAGTGTGGCATCAAGAAGCATTAGCAAAACTGAAGTCAATGGAAATCAGGAGGAAAACTCTCCACTGGTTAGAGTCATACCTAGCACAAAGGAATATGGTGATGGTTGTTGGAGGTCAATCATCTCAGTTCCAGGACATCACTGCAGGAGTTCCTCAGGGTAGTTTCCTAGGCCCAATCATCTTCAGCTGCTTCATCAATGACCTTTGCTCCATCATAAGTTCAGAAGTGGGGATGTTCACTGTACAATATTCAGCACCACTCACGACTCCTCAGACTGAAGCAGTCCATGTCCATATTCAGCAAGACGTGGACAACCATTCAGGCTTTGGCTGACAAGTGGCAAGTAACATTCATGCCACACAAGTGCCAGGCAATGACCATCTCCAACAAGAGAATCTAACCATCACCCTTTGACATTCAAAGGCATTACCATCACTGAATCTCCCACTATCAATAACTTGGGGGTTACCACTGATCAGGAACTGAACTGGACCAGCCATATAAATACTGTGGCTAATTCTGGTGAGTAACTCACCACCTGACTCCTCAAAGTCTATCCACCATCTACAAGGCACAAGTCAGGAGTATAATGGAATACTCTCCATTTGCCTGGATGAGTGCAACTCCAACGCAAGAAGCTTGACATCATCCAGGACAAAGCAGACTGTTTGATTGGCACCCTATCCCTCACCACCAACATCTACTCCCTCCACCATCGACAGACAAACAGTGGCAGCAGCATGTACAATGTACAAATGCATTGCAACAACTCACCAAGGCTCCTTCGACAGCACCTTCCTAACCCGTGACCTCTACCACCTAGAAGGACAAGGGCAGCAGGTGCATGGGATCACAACTACCTGGAAGTTCCCCTCCAAGCTACACACCATCCTGACCTGGAACTATATCGCCATCCCTTCACTGTCACTGGTTAAAATCCTCAAACTCCCTCAAATTGCACTGTGGGTGTACCTACACCAAACGGACTGCAGTGGTTCAAGAAGGTGGCTCACCACCACCTTCTCAAGGGCAAGTAGGGATGATCAATAAAAATGTTCGCCTCGTCAGTGATGCCCACGTATCGAGAAAGAATGAAAAATAACTTCAAAATCACTGCATAGAACTTCCAAAGACTTTGCAAACAAAATAAGCTAGTTCAAATCATCTTACCTACAAGTTTGTGACTGGCCCTTTTATTGGTGGGGCCCTCTTGCAGTTGTATGAACATTTTTTGACGAGCAACAAGCAAATATGGTGAGTGGGCCTGCATGGTCTAAGTTTACAAATCCTAGGCATGGTTGTTTGACATCATGATCTGGCTAGTTGGGAAGCTTCTGGATCACGGATGGCATACGCCCATGTGACCACTCTGCCCAGCATGGGACACCACCGGGGACACCCAGAATTGGCTGAAAAATCTATGTGCCTGACACAGGGGGCCTCTGGACTCCATAGTGACAGCTCCAGCTGTGGTATAGACTCCAATTTCTCAGCCCAAATGCACAAGTTAGGAGTGTGATGGAATACTCTCCACTTGGAATACTCTAAGCTCTGAAGCGGAGTCATATGAACCCAACACACAAACTCTGTTTCTCCACAGATGCTGCCAGACCTCCTGAGTTTTCCCAGCATTTTCTGTGTTTATCTCAGCCTAGATGTTTGAAATAAGTCAGTAATGTAACGGAGAGGAAAATATTTGGTTCATGCTAACAAATGCTAATTAAATGTTTAGATCATACTGATCAAAGTAATTTCAAGTATCCCAATATCTTCTACATGTTAAGACTACCAAAGTGCCAAAAAAAATCCACCTCGTGGGGGAGTTTTTATTCATTGACTGTCGGACAGTCAAACAAGCCAATCGAGTTATTTTTCTTATCTGGGACACTCATTAATTAACTCATTCTTATTGGCTTATACTTTGCTCCCTGACAACTACTGTCAAGGGTGGTTGGTAGTGGAATAGGCATTTTAACAGCATTTTAACAAACTAACTGGAATGACCATCTCACTATAGCATTTTCTGCAGAACACCATCCCATAAAGTGATGGTGGGTGAATGCAATACTCCAATGTCCCACCTTATCTTTACAAGCCAGATACTCTGGATGTTTAAGGACTAAACGACAGCAAAATCCAGCCCACTGAGGCATTGACGACACTCATTGCTGACTTGAAGAAAGATGCCCACAAAGGTCGGTAAATCTCTGTGCATGGATTTCCCCTTTCATGATATCAGGTTGAACCTGGAGTTAAGTCAAGGAGATCTCCAGCAGTCCAGCAATAATGATGTTACCAAGCAGGGTAAGTAGCCAATCACACTGAAGTGTGCTCACAGTCAGAAAGCCAGGAAGAACATGGACTGTTTTTTTTTGCCTTCTAATTAATTCACCTCGCCACTTGTTGCTCCCACTGTTCACTACTCCCCATCCTATCACTCTCAAAGCATCACTTGCTGCTATTCAGGACTCAGGCCTAACATTCAGGTGCTTCTCTCACCCTCACACACATTCCAATGATTTCAACCTCAAATCCTACTTCTGGTGTATCCACATATCATCAGCTATTCAGCTGTAGCAGGCACATCAGCCAAACACAGTGTGACACTGTCAGTGACATTCTGTTCTCTCTACTGCAGGACAAGGTTGCCTTTAATCACTGGGAGCAGAGCAGAACCAGTGGCGATCAAGGACATCTGTATTTCCTGAGCCCAACAGAGGTGATGGTTCACTGCAGCATGAGGCCGGCAGTGGCAGACTCTGTGACCTCAGGCATTGCTGAAAGCAGAAGATGATGGGACTTTCCAGTCTTATGTCCCATCTCAACTCCCACCATACTGTCACCCTGCTATGCAGCACATCAAAACAACTGTTCATGGGTAACTTCATAAAAATATATGGTTTAGGTCATGGTGGCTATGATGCAATGCACCCAAGTTGTATCTCAATTTTTATTAAAATACATAGGAATGCTGTGGATTGAGGCTGAGCTGCTGCAGAATAATGCATCTGCTGTTGAAAAGGCTTGCCAGGGCTTTATAATTATAGTAAACTGTGCAAAGGAGAATGCTACACATGCTAATTGATGACCATAAGCTACTTCCTCTGAAAGGGTAAACAGATGCTTGTGCCAAGGTGACCAGAAGGTTGGCCATAGATGCTGGATAAGTGGGCAGCAATAGTGCCAGTGAATATTTCTGAAATGCTTTTTGAAAGCATGCAAACTGAGTCCAGGTGGTTCTGAGACAAATCCTCGAGAAGCTGATCCAACAAGTGTCCTTCTCCGTTGCATCCTGTACTGCAATGAAGTAACAAATGAAAGCCCTACTCCAAGGCAATATCCACTAAAATCTATATGATTAACATGTGTAAGATCTGGTTTCATATGGAAGTCTTGCCTCAATTGACAAAAACTCTTAATTCTCTCGATGTAACTCTATCTCAGTGTAGAATATGAAAGGATGGTGTTAGAGGTTGTTTATTGCAATTCTGAAAATAAATTATGCAAGTTTTTTCCTGCTTTAGTCCTGTGGCAAACTCTGTTCTCTTGTCACCATGTTAAAGTATGCTGCATAATAATCTGGTTTTAAAAAAAAGTCTCAAAATGATTTGAGCTGTAACTACCGTCTGTAACTTAAAAATCAATGAAGACCAGTTCCATCACATAAATGCTAGATTATGCACTGTTGCTATTGTCTTCACCATTTAACTGCGGAAAAAACAGTCTCGCTGAGGGATATCACCACATGTGTTTAATGCTGCTTTTGATCATCTTGCCAGAATCTTTATTCCAGTGTTGCAGAACTTTTCCTTCTATCTTTTCAACCTCGGATTAAGTGGCCTCTAGTGAGAGTCCAGCTTCCAATATAATTTGCGCCCAAGATTTAAATTCATATATGCAGTCGGGGGGATCAACAATCTCGCAGCATGCTGTTAGAGAAAGACACTTAGGTGAAAGCCATGAACTACTGAAATTCAATGCACTTCATCAAAGTTTAAGATAAATGCTGCAACTATATCTGTTATACGTATCTTATTTCACACAAAAGGAATTAAAGTATGTTGTATTATAAGCTAGTTTTAAAAATAGTCTGATTTGAGCTGGAACAGACAACAGTAAGCTAAAAATCAATGCAGACCAGTTAAGTCGGTTAAATGCTAGATCATGTACTATTGCTATGGTTAACTTCATTTTTTTTTAACATAAATCCAACCTTCAAGCACATTAGCTCGAGCCACACTCATACTGCTGTAAAAAAATGAGCAGGATTTCCGATTAATTGGGTAATATATTTCTAAATGCATTCAATGTCTCTCTTATAAGGTTATTAATCATCACCTGACATTGATACAGCAAAGATGATTGCCCCTAACAACATCCTAGCTGTGGTACTGAAATCCTATGTTTCAGGTCTAGCTGCATCCCTATCCAAGTTGTTCCAGTACAGCTATAACACTGACACCAAGCCAATGTTGAAAATTGCTCAGCTATGACCTGTCCACAAAAAGCAGGACAAATCCAACACAGCCAATTACTGCCCTATCCATGATTCTCAATCATCAGCAAAGTGATGGAAGCTGTCATCAACAGTACTATTAAGCAGCATTTACTCTACTCACCGAGGCTTCAGTTTGGGTTCCCCTAGTTCTACTTAGCTCCAGACCTCATTACAGCCTTGATCCAAACATCAACAAAACGGATGAATTCAAGAGATGAGGTGAGTCAATGCAGCATTTGACTGCATGTGGCTTAAAGAAGGCTGAGAAAAATTGAAGTAATTGGGAATCAATGGTAAATTCTCCATTGGTTGACATCATACCTGCATAAAGGAAGATGGTTGTGGTTGTTGGAGGTCAATCATCTCAGCCACATCATCTCTTTGCTGAAGGAGTTCGTCAATCTAGTGCCCTAGGCCCATCCATCTTCAACTGCTTCATCAATGATCTTCCCTCCATCCTAAGGTCAGGAGTGGATATGTTTGCTGATGACTGCACAGGGTTCAGTGCCAATTGCAACACCGCACATACTAAGCAGTCTGTGTCTGCATGCCACAAAACCTTAATGACATTCAGGCTTTGACTGATAAATGGCAAATAGCTTTCATATCACACAGGTGCTAGGCAACGACCAACTCCAACAAGCCAGAATATAACACTCTCCCCTTAATATTCAACAATGTCACCATCATTGAATCCCCCACTATCAGTATCCTTGAGGTCACTATTGACCAGAAACTTAACTGGACCAGCCATAAAAATACTGTGGCTACAAGCATAGGTGAGAGAATGGGAATTCTGTGATTAGTAACTCACCTCTTGATTCCTCAAAGTCTGTCCACAAAGTCAGGAGTGTTATGGAATACTCACCACTTGCCTGGATGAGTGCAGCTCCAACAACATTCAAGAAGCTCAACAATATCCAGGACAAAGCAGCCCGCTTGATTGATAACCGATTCACCACCTTAAGCACTGACTTCCTTCACCATCAGGACACAGTGGAAAGCAGCGTTTACCATATGCAAGATGCACTGCAGCAAATTGCTAAGGCTCCTTTGATACCACCTTCCAAACCCCCGACCTCTACAACCCAGAAAAACAATGGCGAAGAAGTATAAAAACATCACCGCCTGCAAGTTCCCCTCCATAATCATCGTGAATTGGAATTTGATCACCATTCCTTCATTGCTGCTTGGTCAAAATCTTGGAAATCCCTCCCTAACAGCACTATGGGTGTGCCTACATCACCTTGCTAGCGACACTCACATCCCATTAATAATTTTTTTAAAAATGCCCTTATTGGATGTTATAACATTGTATAAATACTTTCCTTTTGCTGTTTAGGATATGCTTGAACAGCATGAGCTCTAGTGGCTCCTGCAGATTACTGCCCCCAGTTCAGAGCATTTCCTTATTGTTAGGTGAATTTGAAATTGAGCTAGCTAATTTGCTACACATTGCATGATTCTTAATTTTATTTTAATGCATGGAAACAAGTGTTGAATTACTAAGCCTGACATAAAGACATCTGACAGACACTGCCACCAAGAAGCCCCATCACAACTAAGGTCAATGGAGAGGGTGGGGTGGTCAGGGGGCTGGGATGCAGTCAAGGGGAAAGTTCTTCAGTAATTGTGATGCCTGGCACAAAGGAAGATGGAGGCCAATCATCACAACTTCATGATATTGCTGTCAGAACTCCTCTGGGAACTATGCTCAGCCGAGCCACATTTACCCACTTCACCAATGACCTTACCTCTGTCATTCAGTGGGGAGCGGAACTAATAATTGATGATTCTATAGTATTCAACTCCACTCACAACTCATCTGATAATGATGCAACTCCTGCCAAACTACAGCAGGATCTGAGCAACATAATGCTTGGGTTCACATATGGCAGATGGCATTCATATCATCTAAGTGCCAAGAAATAAAGCATTTCCAGGAAACCACTTGCTGATTTCCATGTACTGTTGCCCCTCAACTGCTGAATCAGCACTCCTCCATGTTGAACACCACTTGGAAGAAACACTAAGAGTGGCAAGGGTGCAGAATGTATTCTGGGTGGGGGACTTCAATGTCCATCAACAAGAGTGACTCAGTAGCACCACTACTGACCGAGCTGGCCGAATCCTAAAGGATATAGCTGCTAACTGAGTCTGCGGCAGCTGGGGAGGGAACCAACAAGAGGAAAAAAACATACTTGACCTCATCCTCACCAACCTTCCTGCCTCAGATGCATCTGTCCATGACAGTATCGGTAGGAGTGACCATCGCACAGTCCTTGCGGAAACAAAGTCCTGTCTTCATATTGAGGATACCCTCCATCGTATTGTGTAGCACTACCACCGTGCTAAATGGGATAGATTTCGAACAGATCAAGCAACTCAAGACTGGGTATTAACGAGGTGCTGCGGGCCATCAGCAGCAGCAGAATTGTACTCGAACACAATCTGTAACCTCATGGTCCAGCATATACCCCATCAAGCCAGGGGAGCAATCCTGGTTCAATGAAAAGTGCAGGAGGGCATACCAAAAGCTGCACTAGGCATACCTAAAAATGAGGTGTCAACTTGGTGAGCTACAACATGGGGCTATTGGCATGCCAAACAGCATAAGCAGCAAGCGATAGTCAGAGCTAAGCGATTCCACAACCAACAGATCCGATCTAAGTTCTGCAGTGCTGCCAAATCCAGTTGTGAATGGTGATGGACAATTAAACAGTTCACTGGAGGAAGAGTCTCCACAAATATCCCCATCCTTAATGATGGAGGGGCCCAGCACATCAGTGCTGAAAAATAAGGCTGAAGCATTTGCTACAATCTTCAGCAAGACATGCCGAGCAGATGATCTATCTCGGTCTCCTCTGGAGGTCCCCAGCATCACAGATACCAGGCTTCAGCCAATTCGATTCACTCCACGTGATAGCAAGAAATAGCTGAAGGTATTAGATACTGCAAAGGCCCTGACAATATTCCGGCAATAGCGCTGAAGACTTGTGCTCCAGAACTTGCCATGCCCCTAGCCAAGCTGTATCAGTGCAGCTAGAACTCTGGCATCTACCTGACAATGTGGAAAATTGCCCAGGTATGTCCTGTACACAAAAAGCGGAACAAATCCAACTTGGCCAATTACCACCCCATCAGTCTACTCTCGACCATCAGTAAAGTAATGGAAGGGGTCATCAACAGTGCTATCAAGCAGCACTTGCCTAGCTAGGAATCGTATGACGAGTAACCCACCTTTTGTCTCCCCAAAGCCTGTCCACCATCTACAAGGCATGAGTCAGGAGTGTGATGGAATACTCCCCACTTGCCTGGATGAGTCTAGCTCCCACAACACTTAAGAAGCTTCACATCGACCAGGACAAAGCAGTCCACTTGATTAACACCCCATCCACAAACATTCACTCCCTCCACCACTGACACTCAGTGGCAGCAGTGTGTACTGTATTTTTTAAAAATAATTTAAAAAAATTTAATCTGGGAAATCAGCTGGCCTACATGTGACTCCAGACCCAAAGCAATGTGGTTGACTCTTAAAAATGCCCACTGAACAAGGGCAATTAGGGATGGGCAATAAATGCTGGCCTATCCAGCGACACCCACATCGCATGAATGAATAGTAATAAAAAATAGAAATACCCAAGCACCTCTTCTTGCCTTGGATGACACCATGATCAAAACCCGCTATCAGTATCCTAGGTATTACCACTGACTATAAGCTCAACTGTACCAGCCATAACAACATCATGGCTATAATAGTTGAAAAATGCTTGTATACTCAGCAACAATTAGTTTATTTTCTGATTGCTCAAAATCATTCCTTCATCCACAAGTCAAAATATTCATCACTCACACTGTAGTTGCATTGACAGTCAAGTTACTCAACTCCATAGAGGACAATACAGCCTGCTTGATTGGCACCTATGCCACTGGTGTGATGTGGAACAGTATGTACAGCTCAAGAATGCACTTCAACGACTCACCAATCACCTTCCAATAGGAATGACAAGAGGAAATGATAAAAAATACTCTCAACCTCAAAGTCCTCCTCTAAGTCAAATACCATCTTGCCTTCATGGAATTTACGATCTGACATGATTGTGGGCGTACCATCATTACAAAGATTGAAGCTGAGAAGGGGCAGCATCACTTCTTTAGGGCAGCTAGGGTAGACAATAAATTCATACTTCTCATGTTTCCCATATCCCAAGATCAAAAAAAGCCTTGCATGTGGTAACTGAAACAAGAGGCTTCTGAATGTCCAAAAAATATCTTACATCCACTACGGTGTCTAATTAACAAAATTAGTAAGTTTGTTAATGTTGATTTCTCAATGATGAAACTGTGTAAACAAATGCTTTTTATTATTTTTTAAAATTTCCAAAGTATTTCAAACAATTTCCACAGTGTATATGTTAGAGTGAGTGGTCTATAATTTTCAAATTGATTTTTTCACTTCATTTGCTTTCTTCTACTTTTCAGAGCTAATAGTACTCTGCAAAAAGTATTAACGAAGCCTGGGCAATTTCTTCCCTCGTTTCTTTAAGATTTCTGTGATGTGTCCTATTTTGGACGGATATCCTGTAGATATTCATTTCTTTGAATTTATTCAGAACACATGCTTTACTGATTTTTACACATGTTGTCGGCTTTTGCACCAAGATAACAGAGATTAAAATTCACATTTTGTATCTGTGACTAATGAAATGTTCTATGGGAACGCAACCAACCAAAATAGAAACATGTTGATAGATGGATGTTCCGCAGTTTGTTTGATCATGCATCTAGAGTGTCTCATAGGTATATATAAAAACAAGGACTCAAATGTTGACATTCTTCTTAGGATTATAGACGTCATGGGAAATTTTACAAATTTTTGAAGCTTAAAAATTACTGGAGCTAGCAGCGTGTTATTTTTGTTGCCATGAATACACTTTATGGAACAACAGACTAAAATAGGCAATGTTATATTTGCCTAATAAACGTTGTGGCACATCACACAGGAAGGGGGAAGGAAAATGGTGCCACAAGCTCATACAGCTATCAAAATCCATCAGAATCTCTATGAACAGTAGGATTCTCAATTGGGTGGAGATACAATCATTATACTGTTTTCTTTGAAGAATATGAGAGGCTGAAACATACATGGCTGCTGGAAATCTTGAAGGGCATGCTACCTTTGTTTTGCCCTCCCATTACAAAGTTATTTTGTGAACTACATTGTTATTGTCCTCGTAGAGGCAGATAACTAATAAAAGAAAGGAATCCCCACAATGCCAATAGAAAGAAAACGTATGGATGAGATTTAACTTTTTCTAATATTTACTTAACAAACAAACTAAAATCAACATAATTCAGATGTTAATTAACAGGAAAAGGAAATTTTCAAATAAAAAGGTAAATTTCACTTTAAAGAGTTGATACAATAAAGAAGCCTCAAGAAGTCATCCATCATTTCCTGCACAAATGTGGCACCTTGTGCAATCTGCAGTCATTCCAACTCGGCCTCTGGTGCATTGGTTCTCTCACTTCCTACTCAATGGGTTTGGCCCTCTAATCACTTTCATCGGCAGCCATGTTCTACCAATTGTCAAGAAAACCAGAACTTGTAATATTTTTCTTCTGGTAATAACCCTGGCATATTTTCTTATGTACTGGAAGTCAGGCTGTAATTGGATTAAGAACTAGAGTGACGGCAAGGGTCTAAAGTCAACAGTAAGAAATTGTTTTGATATGTTAATGAAACAAGGGGAACTTCAATCAGAATTTTACATAAAGCAATAACAGGAGACAGAGAGGTCTCAATTTCTGGTGATAGACGTCCACCAATATCCATTACAAGCCTACCGACTCCCACAGCTACCTCGACTACAGCTCCTCACACCCCGCTTCCTGTAAGGACTCCATCCCATTCTCTCAGTGCCTTCGCCTCCGTCGCATCTGTTCTGATGATGCTACCTTCAAAAACAGTTCCTCTGACATGTCCTCCTTCTTCCTTAACCGAGGTTTTCCACCCACGGTAGTTGACAGGGCCCTCAACCGTGTCCGGCCCATCTCCTGCGCATCCGCCCTCACACCTTCTCCTCCCTCCCAGAAACATGATAGGGTCCCCCTTGTCCTCACTTATCACCCCACCAGCCACCGCATTCAAAGGATCATCCTCCGCCATTTCTGCCAACTCCAGCATGATGCCACCACCAAACACATCTTCCCTTCACCCCCCCGGCGGCATTCCGTAGGGATCGTTCCCTCCGTGACACCCTGGTCCACTCCTCCATCACCCCCTATTCCTCAACCCCCACCTACGGCACCTCCCCATGCATACACAAAATATGCAACACCTGCCCCTTCACTTCCTCTCTCCTCACCGTCCAAGGGCCCAAACACTCCTTTCAAGTGAAGCAGCATTTCACTTGCATTTCCCCCAACTTAGTCTACTGCATTCGTTGCTCCCAATGCGGTTTCCCCTACATTGGAGAGACCAAACGCAGACTGGGCGACCGCTTTGCAGAACACCTTTGGTCTGTCCGCAAGAATGACCCAGACCTCCCTATCGCTTGCCATTTTAACACTCCACCCTGCTCTCTTGCCCACATGTCTGTCCTTGGCTTGCTGCATTGTTCCAGTGAAGCTCAACGCAAACTGGAGGAACAGCACCTCATCTTCCGACTAGGCACTTTACAGCCTTCCGGACTGAATATTGAGTTCAACAACTTTAGATCTTGAACTCCCTCCTCCATCCCCACCCACTTTCCGTTTCTTCCCCCTCCCTTTTGGTTTTTCCAATAATTTATATAGATTTTTCTTTTCCCACCTATTTCCATTATTTTTAAATCTATACCTTTTCTGCCCTTTTAGTCTTATTTCACCCCACCCCCACTAGAGCTACCTGTACCTCGCTTGTCCTGCTATCCATTCTCAATTAGTACATTCTTTTAGATAATATCACCACCTTCAATACCTCTTTGTTCTTTTGTCTGTGACACCTTTTGATTATCTGCTCCTATCACTGCTTGCTTGTCCCTATAACCACCACCCGCCCCCCTCCCACAACCACTTCTCCCCCCATCCCCCCACCTTAAACCAGCTTATATTTTACCCCTCCTATTTTTACTTTGTTCTGTTGAAGGGTCATGAGGACTCGAAACGTCAACTTTGTTCTTCTCCGCCGATGCTGCCAGACCTGCTGAGTTTTTCCAGGTATTTCTGTTTTTGTTTTGGATTTCCAGCATCCGCAGTTTTTTGTTTTTTATGTTTCTGAAGAGACTGGTCAAGATAATAGAGAGATCAAAGGGAAGGAATGCATTCAAGGAAACACTGAAGCCTATGTGAGGGGATAGCTGCTTAGATCTTCCAGAAGACAGCAGAGTAGCTGGTCAGATCTCCCAGACGGCAGCAGGATAGCTGGGCAGAACTCCGAGAAGGTAGTGTGTGAAGGCCAAACCTGAAGACCCAGTTGCTGTCAGCCTCAGAGGACACCCCAAGGAAAAATCACTGTGTGGTAAAAAATTACAGGAATTCTATAGATTTTAGAATCTATAAGGATAGTTGCTGAACAGGAAAGGGGAAGGTTAGCTCTGAGGGAAGTAAAGATTTGCGGAACTGTTTTAAAGTACTGTTTATTGTGTGAAGCCATTCTTGAATTTAAGTGTAATTGTGTTTTATTTGTTTTTTCTTTATTCTTTTAATAAATGTTTATTTTACTATAAAAATTATCACAAGTAGCCTGGGACATCATTTCCTGTTTTTCAGCACCGCTCCTCATACTATACAAATTGCAAAAGCCGTTTTGTCAGCTGTTCCAGGTTTCCTTCGGGGATTTGAGCAGCTCAGCCATGCCATAACACAAGGTTCACAACAGTCTTGAATGCACAGGATCCCCAGTGACTCCTTTCTCTGTGCCTTTTGAACTGTCTGGTTGGCTCTGGCGAAACTGAAACAGCAGCAGTAGTCTTGTCCAATCCACAATCCCTGCTCTCCCTGTCTTCACCTTTTTGTCCTTTTACCTGTAATACATATGCAGCTCCAGCTAAATGTGTGTCCTCTGGTCCCCTCAACTGCAGATTCTGTTCTACACACAGCTATTGGTCTTTCTGTGTTCTGAGACCAGCAGTAATCTGATCCAATTAGCTATCTATTTACTCTTTGCCATTTAACTTTCATGCCCATAGCAACCTTAGGTCACGTGGCATTTCTCAGAAGTCTAATCACCCCATACCCAGGAAAACTACTTCGCCCCCTTTCAAGAATTATCCTCGTTTCACTTTGGTCTTAAAGAGACCTTTTCAAAATAAAATACTGGCTTTTTCCCAAAGTGCATTGTCATCACAACATCTTATGTTCAGATCAATAGGCACCTGGAAACTCAGAATAAAGAAGGCTAGCTTCATGTGAACTGATGACTACCACTGACTTGGTCACTGGAGGCAATCTGATGGCTTTCAAAATCAGTGTTTCCCTGCACTATGCATCTAATATGAGAACATAATTAGAAACAATACGCAACCTAAGTATATGACTTTACCTCAACTTCACAGTGATAAAATATTACTTTTAAACTCTTCTGTTTTGAATTAAGCTTCTCCTGCTCATTTACCATAAACGCTCATAACAACACCATCATAATTTCACTCTTGCTTGAAAGCAAGTGCATATAGGTTAACAAGCTCATTAATTTTATTCAATTTTATTTCAAAATGAGATGTCTTTTTAAATTAACACTTTCAAATTTTCTGCCTAAAACAGAATAGGCCTCCCACCAGTCTGATGCTACTTGTTGTGATAAACTTGGTGAATCTTAACTATCCCATGAAATTCGCTCTCAAAATATAGACCAGAGTGGGGCAGGAAATTGAAAGGGGTCGTGGACAGATTAAGTGAGTGGGCACAATTGTGGAAAATTAAGTTTAATGTGGATACCTATGGAGTGATCCATGTTGGACACAAGAAAGGTAAACCGCAGTATTTCCTAAATACTTAATTCCTACAGGGCTCGACAGGGTAGATGCAGGAAGAATGTTCCCCCTGATTGGGGTGGGGCTGGGGCAGGGTGGTGCTTTAGAACCATGGGACATAGTCTCAAAATATGCTGTATGCCATTAAGGATTGAGATGAGGAGAAATTTCTTCAGTTAGTGGGTGGTGAAGCTTTGGCATTCTCTACCACAGACGGCTGTGGAGGGTCAGTCATTGAGTATGTTCAAAGCAGAGGTCGATAGATTTCTAGATACCAATGACATCAAGGGATATGTGGATACTGCAGGAAGATGGCACTGAGGAAGAAGATCGGCCATGATCTAGTTAAATGGCAGAGCAGGCTTGAGGGCCTGAATGGCTTACTCCTGCTCCTATGTTCCTATGTGTGATATTAGAATCTGCAATTGCAAAGTGACTTGGGAATCCAAGTACACAAATTACAAAAGCTAGTGCATAGGATGAAAATGTAATCAAAAAGGCTATTGGAATGTAGGCACTTATTTCAAGGGGTATGAATGACAAAATGACGAAGTTATGCTTCAGCAGTACAGGGTCTTGTTCAGACTCCATTTGTGTTCAGTTTTGGGCACCACACCTCAAAAAGAATATCCTGGTCTTGGAAGGAGTATGCCACTGATTTACCAGAATCTAAAAGAACTTCAAGGATTAGATAATGAGAAGGCATTACGTGAACTGAGAATTTTGAAAGAAATTGATAGGGTGAAAAGAAATAATTATTTTCTGTTTGTGGAGAAGTCTAGGACAAGGTGACATAATGTTAATTGTATATCAATTGAGTGTTAATTGTACTCAGGTGGTAGGTATTAATTAGGATTCACCTGTACTCATATATAGGCGCAGGATGAAAAAGGGATTGGTGGTGCCTCATGAGCCATTGTATCTCTGTAAATAAAAGCTTGTAGGTGTATGAAAACCAAGCTCCAGTGTTCTCGCCCTCACCGCCCGGTTATGAGTTCTAACTTATAATCTTAAAATCAGTGCCAGGCCACCCAGGAGACAAGTTAACAAACGCTTCTTCATGCAGAAAGCAATAGGTGCTAATTCAATTAGCTGTTTTGAAACCAGGGTCGATACATTTCTGTCAAGGGAAGCAAGCGATATGGACCAAGGGTGGGTGAGTAGAGTTAGGATACAGACCAGCCATGATCACATTAAATGGTGGAACTGAACTGTTCTTTGAGGGGGGCGGGAAATCGCCTAGTCCTGTTCTCTAAGTTCTCGCCACAGATATTCTACTTTCCCCTAGATACTGCACGAATGTATCTACATTTTATCAGCAATCACAAATTTGTGCAAAAGTTACTACGATGTTAAAAACTGATTTGAACAATAAAGGACTAACCTATTTAAATGAAAATGAAATTTTTTGTTACTTTAGTATTGTTGAAAAAAAGAGACGTTGTCAAAGCTTTTCATCTTGCACTCAACAGGGCAGATTCAAGAATGCCAAATTTCAAAGGGTGCAACAATTTATGCTGCATGAGAAAAAGGTGCCAATTAGTTGGCAAGTCAACTCTGATTGGTTGAGGCATTGCCATAGCGAATGTGCCATGGAACAATTGTCCTCTGCTCTTTTGTTTAATTCAATATAGGTGCAATGCCTGGACATATTCCTTTTGCCTGCGGTGGATAGGTTTTTGCATATGAATATATGTAGCACTGAATATATGTAACTTCTAGCAACTGTAAGTGAGCTACATTGCGAGCCTGAATGATGATCTAAAATAGGTTGTTAGTCTAATTCTTAGCACACTCGGAATTGTTCAGCAAATGCTGCCCAATCACAGAAGCACATCGAACTTTAGACCTTATGTTCTGTGTTTTTGCCAGCACAGGCTAGTTGAATATGGTCAGTAGTCTGCCTACTGTGAATAGCCAACAGGACATGCTGTTTGATACGATCTGCCAGTCTTTGGGACATATGGATAATCTACCTGGCTTTGCACCAGCAGTGAAAATCATATACCACATTACACATTTGTGTGGTGGGAAGAACATCTTTTTGGTTTGATGGCAGCATCCTGTTAGTGGAAAATACCACTTGTGTTGCTACTGCATAGTAGCAGCTTGAAACCAGGTGGTTTTCATGCATGTCTGTACAGGATATCCTGGAAGCTGCCATGATGCCTTCATTCTGCACCAGTCACATTTCCCAAAAGCCTTCGCGCCTCCAAGCAGAATGACCAGGTGACTCCTTAAACAGAGGGGCTACCCTCAAAAGACATACCAGATGAGACCTATGAGGAACCTTACCATGGATGCAGATGAAAGATACAACTAGAGCCACATGACCATAAGGGTATACACAGAGCAAACCAGTGGGTTACTAAAAATGTGATTCAGGTGTCTTAACAGATCTCAGGGTGTCCTGCAGCATGGACCAGCAGGGGTATTCAGATCTGCTGTGCCTTGCATAACACCGTCCTGCAGAGAGGGCTGGAGCTACAAGAAGAGGATGGTGATGCTTGCTGTGCGTCCTTAGAGGAGGAAGAATATGGGCAAGAAGGAGCCTGATTTGTCCAGGGTGCTCGCCTCATTGCCAGAGAAGTCGGCACTGGATTCATTCAGGAATGGTTCAGATAACCTGAGCATGTGAAGCTTTGAGGCACATTAACCTACTGCACCTCCACTGCCTCATAGGTGTCAATACAAGTCATTCCCAAAGTCAATAATTCCTCCGTATAATTTGCACCATTTACTCATCTTCCACTCTGGTTATACCATTCTCTTAAATACTAATGTCTATTTGGAAGGTGGGAGATAACTGTATCATGTTTGAAGACAGCAGAGCTTCTCAGTGCTTTCTCACTGTAAGTCTTTATTGGACTGATCTTAAGATGTCTGCTTACAGAGACTGCCTCATAGCAGAGGTCACCTGACTACAGAAAGCCAGATGAGACATGTAGAATTGATTGCATTTCAAACCCAAACAGTAACAATGGAGATGAATGGGCCATGGAGACTTGAAATAAAGTGCTCGATTCACTAAAGAATTCATATGCATAATTAGATTGACATTACCAGCATCCAAATGAAACTCCTTGTGCAGCTAAAAGTCTTTTATTCCCTTTTCCTATTCTGCATGGTGCTACCCTTGTGGCTTCAGCAGAGCTAGAGACAGGTTGCTCGTCCCCCTGCTCTGACAGCTGCAATGCCTGTAAGCAAGAAATTTGGAGCAAAAGTCCTTGCGCAGTTATAAACTAAAAGTTAGTTCTTGCACTGAAGTTTGTAAATGAAATTCATTTTTTTTCTGGACAGAGAGTAATGTGGAAGCAGATAGCATAACAGATCAAATTCACAGATAATGTATTGATAGAAAAGCTGACAACTGAAGTATCAGACCTGTAGTATTAGTAAAATGACACCTTTTCTCATCGAGACTGCAAATAATATTCATATCATTCAACCACATTGAGACATCCATTATTTTATGACTATAGTTCAATGTTCTGCAGTCCCTATTGTTTATTTAGATGCAACAGTTACTGCTACTTTCTATCAATACGCTGTTTCAGAGCATGTTCATTTATGCTTGCAAAGTTGCTACAGACCCACCATAATCCTGCAAAAATTGTTGGCTCAAATGTAGTGAGATGTGGCATTCCACCTACAGATTTGGGCAAGGTAGAGGTTGGTGTGGGGGTTGGGGGTTGATGATCAGAGAATAGAATCAGAGCTGGTTACAGCCCAGAAGAAGGCCATTCAGCCCCATCATGTCCATGCTGGACCTCAGAACAGTTACTCAGATCATCTCACTGCTCTGGCTTTTTCCTGCATCCCTGCAATTATCTTTCTCTTTGAATAATTTTCCAATTCCCTTTTGAAAGTCATGACTGAATCTGCTGCCACCAAACTCTCAGGCAGTACATGCCAGATCCTAACCCCTGTGTAAAAAGTTTTTCTCAAGTCCCCTCAGGCTATTTTCCCAAACACCTTAAATGTGTCTCCTCTGGTTCTCAACCCTTCTACCAATGGGAACAGTTTCTTCCTAACTATTCCATCCAGACCCTTCATGACTTTGAACACCTCTATCAAATCTCCTCTTAATCTTCTCTTCTCTATGGAGAATAACACCAACTTCTCCAATTTATCCAAGTAACTGAAGTCCCTCATCCCTGGAACCATTCTTGTAAATCTTTTCTGCATGCTCTCCAAAGTTTCACATTCTTCCTGAAGTATGGTGCCCAGAATTAGACACAATATTCCAGTTGAGGCTGAACCAGCATTTTATAAAGTTCACCATAACCTCATTGCTTTTGCACTCTATGTTGCTATTTATAAAACCCAGGATCCCATGTGCTTTATTAACAGCTTTCTCAATCTGAATTGCCATTCTCAATAATTTGTGCACATATACCCCCTGATCCCTCTGCTCCTGCAGCTCCTTTTGATTGTATCCTTTATTTTATATTGTCTCACCTCATTCTTCCTACCAAAAGATATCACTTCACACTTCTCTGCGTTAAATTTCATTTGTCACATGTCTGCCCAGTCTAGCAGCCTGTCTATGCCCTCCTTTGGTCTTTAAAAATATGCTATAAATTTTAGACATTTCTTCACAGGGTTCACCACAACTGAATTTCGGATGTCCTGCAGTAGCTTTTCTCTATGGATTTACCAATGTTGCTATGAGTATATTATATCATATTATGCAAATAGCATATTTTATAGGAAAACCTTGAATCTGAAATATCAAAGCAGTATTTGAGTTCTATTTTGTAACTGTCCTAAAGCTTCTTTTGTTCCATGCTAAAGGTATACTTTATATGTTGTAAGATAAACCATGCAAATGTGTATAATTTTTTCTCAGATTAAGACAGTCATTTTCTATTTTCACTTGCAAAACAGAGCTGTTGGAGGTAATTAGCAAGCATATAGCATGACATAAATTTGAACCTGTTGCAATGAGAGAGAACAGAACTGAAGAAATTGTTTCAGGGCATCAGTGAGAAAAGTCACTGATTTTCCATTCCCTGCCTGCTCTGACAACTCTTTCAGCCAGTGATCATTGGCTCCTCATGGGATGATTGGACTCAAAACATTAACTCTGCTTCTCTCTCCACAGATATTGCCAGACCTGTTGAGCTTTTGCAGCACTTTCTGTTTTTATTAAAAAAATTAAAATGGGCAATCCACCCCTTCTGCTTTTAATGGAAGCAGGTTGGGAACAGGTGAGGACACGACTCTCAGCAAGCAAGTTGGTCACTAAATTATTTTAAGGAGCCTCCAATTTAGCTTTGCTTTGAGTTTTTATACTAGTAGGCTGGTTTCCCAAGACTTGGGATAAAGGACAGCTGAATAGGAGCATGAAAGGCTGCAGCCATTGGCAAAATGCCTTTATAGCAGTTTGTGCGTCAGCTGAAGCTTGAATGCTCTTCCCTCCCCACACCCCAGCCAGCCAGCCAAGTCTACACTTAAACACTATCAGATCCCCATGATTTGCCAATCCCTCTCCATTAAACGCAATCAGGTAACTCCCGTCCCTTCATCCCAGGATCAGCGACTACCCTCCACAGTGCGATATCTGATACACTTCGCCCAGTCCTGAGATACCTGACCCTCTCTGCCCACTCCTGCGATACCCGACCCCTCTCTGCCGAGTTCAGCGATCTCCGACTCTCTCCACCCAGTCCTGAGATATCTGCCTCTCTCTGCCCAGTCCTGTGATATCTGACCCTCTCTGCCCAGTCCTGCAATATCTGACCCTCTCTGCCCTGCTATATCCAATTCTCCCCTCAGCCCTGCAATCTCTGAATTTCTCTGCCCAGTCCTGAGATATCTGCCTCTTTCTGCCCAGCCCTGTGATATCCAACTCTTTCCCACCCCAACCCTGCAATAACCAACTCTCTTGTCTCAGCCCTGAAATATCCAACTCTCTCCCTTCAGCCCATATCTGAATATTCTCCTCCCCACCCTGAGGTATCCTACTCTGTGGGGGGACAGTGGTGTAGTGGTAATGTCACTAGACTAGCAATCCATATGAACCAGGCTACTGCTTTGGGAACACAGGTTCAAATCTCACCACAGCAGCTGGTGGAATTTGAATTCAGTTAGTAAATCTGGAATATAAAAGCCAGTCTCAGTAATGGTGACCAAGAAACTATCTTCAATTGTCATAAAAACCCATTTGGTTCCCTAATATCCTATTGGAAAGGAAATCCTTACTTGGTCTGGCCTACATGTGACTCCAGACCCATTGCAATGTTGTTGACTTTTAACTACCCTCTGAAACATCCCAAGAAGCCACTCAGTTTAAGGGCAATTAGGGATGGACAACAAATGCTGGCCTTGCCAGTGACGTCCACATTCCATGAAAGGGTTAAAAAAAACTCTCTCCTGCCACCCTGTAATCCCTTACTCTCTTCCTCCATCTCTCTACTGCAATTTCCAACTCAATTATCAATCTGGCTGGCTGTGTCTGGGGAAACCTGCTAGAAAAAGTTAAAGCTGGTGCTGCTGTTAAATTTGACTGGGTCAGAGAAAACCTGCCCTCCTGCCAGCCTCCCATCCACACTCCACTCCCCGCCCCCACAACTTGTTCCCTTTCTGCCTCTAAGATATTTCTGGGATACTCATCTGAATTTCCTGTATAAAGGAGCTGAGCTCCAAATGGAATGTTGAAAGGCAAGTGAAACAATGTATGAGGTAAATGTGTGGTTGGACATTTTACAGATACATGCACGCTCACTAGTTCGTGGGGAACATAACGGTATTTTGTTTCAAACCATGGTCTTACGAGATGGAACGCTGCCACCAATTGGTAGTTATTTTTCAGATGTGGATGTTAATGGCAAGCCAATATGCATTGCTAGCTCTGATTTCCTTGAGGGCATTAAGATTCAACCACAAAGTGTGGGACTGGAGCTACATGCAAGCCAGAACATGTGGTGCATTGCCTTTTACGAACAATAAGCTTGTTGATTTCTTTTTTTAAACAACAATCTGGCAGGTTTCATGGTCATGTTATAGTGTTAGTCCACAAATTAGCAGAATTATTGAATTCATTTCCACAACTTGCCTTTATGGGAATTGAACTCACAACCTCTAGATTACTAATCCAGTACTATGACCACTGGAATGCTGTATCCATTAAACAGTCAACCTCTTATTTTCAGAATTTCTTCATGTGTGAAAAAGTCACTAAAGTATATGTATATTATAATCTTACATTTCAATATAGAAGCAATTGCCTTAGCAATTATAACAATTAACCAAAATATCTCCCATTACCTACAACTTCAATGTCTCTCTAATGAAAGTCCTTTCCAAGATGAGATTCATATGGGCGATAAGGAAACAAGCTTTACAACAACAACTACATTTTTACAGCACTGCTGAGATACAGAGTGACATCTCAAAGTATAATAAAAGTTAAAAATACTCACTATCCTCTCCTGAATATCCTGTTACTATCTTTGGATCAGGGCCTGGTCCAATATCATTTAATGCTTGCACCTTGATGTCATAAGGTATGAATGTTGAGGTATTCATAACAAAATGGTGATGCTTATTGACTATTTGCTCATTCCATGTTGTGTTAGCTCCTTGACGTCTCCAGCTAACTTTGTATTTCAGTCCAGGTCCATTCCAGTCAATGGGTTTCAGTGGCTGCAAAATAGGCGCAGAGAAAATTTTAGTTACACCAATTTAACTATGGCCCAACTCAGTCAGATTAACACAAAAGCAAAATTCTGTGGACGCTGGAAATCGGAAATTAAAAAAATAGAAAATGCTGGAAATACTCAGCATGTCTGGCAGCAACTGAGACTACAAATTTCGAGAAAAAGTATTTTATTGGCCATACAGAACATGTACTGGAAACAAAAAGACGACATCCTGGACACATTGTTAGGAATAAGAGCATTCTGAAAAAATTGTAGACATTCTGGGTTGCTAAAAGCGTTAACAGGGAGATCCTAGAAGACAAATGGTTCAAATATCTGAGAACTGAGATATTTCTAATTAAGCCTAGTGCCAGCTTCAACAGGGGGTCTGTTTGAGACTGCGAACCAAAAGACTGATAGAAGTACTATGATCCTAAAACTGATAAATTAATAAGCTAGGAAAGCTCTTGAAAACTACTGATATGATAAATTATTTTCCTTACTATGATATACGTTCTTGACAGAGGAAAGTAGTATGATACTTAATTGAAAATCTGTTTCTTGTTAAACTACTCCAGCATTGTAACCATTCTATGATTTTAATTACAATTTCTAGTAGCTGTCCAGCTGAATGACACCATGGAGAAGAATCCATGAAAGTTAATTATCATCTTGGTTGATCATGAAAGCTTCCTTTACTTGGAGTGGCATTTCCTTTGTGATAATTAAGGTATTTAAGAATATTTTGCTTATCCAAGTGGTCTGTTTCCAAAAGGTCTTTAAAAGCTAAAAGTTTAAGAATGGAAGTGAAAGGTTAAGGGACATAACTGTGTTCAATTTAAAGAAATAAAACCCACAGAGAAAAATTCAATAATGAAAAGGAAAATAACATATACACCAGGTTTATTGACCCAGGATGAGAAGATGGTTGGCAAAGAAAAGGCAAAAGATGTGGATGACTGGCCACAGGCATCCTGAAAGCTGAAGCACCAACATTGCAAAGGAAAGCAAATTGCCCAATGCTATAGCAGGCAACCTACAACAAAGGATAATGTTCTATATCTTATCATGTCATAGAGAAACAGACTCAATGTTGGAAACATACTAGTAACTTTAAAAACAAACTATAAGCTAAGTCATACTGCAATTCTAGATATTGTAATAACTGTGATACTGTTACTAAACAGAACGAGCTATTGCTGAGACTTTGCAATATATGTAAACGATCGTCAAGTCTATGCTGATCTAGGTTCTATCAAATGAATAGCACATAGCCTTTAACTTGATATAATCCTCAATGCTTAATTTTATAATGGTATTATGATAGATGGTCTTAAATAATGTAGCTTTTGTTAATGCATTTTTTTTATTCAAGGGATGTGGGCTTCACTGGCTAAGGCAGTATTTATTGACCATCCCTAATTCTCCTAGAGGTGAGCTGCCTTCTTGAGTCATTACAGTCCATGTGGTGGTAGTACACCCACAGTGCTGTTAGGGAGGGAGTTCCAGGATTTTGACCCTCTCTGGTCCGATGTCATCTTTGATGACTCCAGCAAGTGGAAGTTAATTAGTGTGTGCATTCTGGTACCATTATCCTAGAATAATTGATTTGGTTTTTGGCAATATTAGCATAATTTGCATTAGCTAGGTATGACCGTCCATAAGTGAGCTAATTTTGGCATTTTATAAACAATTAAGGGATCCGATTAGTTCAGTTGGCTAGACGGCTAGTGTGTGGATCAGATTAACACCAACAGCATGGCCTTGATTCCGGTTTTGGCTGAGGTAGACTTGGGACATGCCTCCTCACCCTGCCCCTGAGAGTGGAAGGCAATGGTAAACAACCACTGACAAAAAAAAACTGCCAAGAAAATGAGACAAAAGCAAAGAACTGTGATGCTGGAAATCCAAAACAAAAACAGAAACAGAAATACCTGGAAAACTTCTCCGCCGATGCTGCCAGACCTGCTGAGTTTTTCCCCAGGTATTTCTGTTTCTGTTTTTGTTTTGCCAAGAAAATGGCTCAGTGTGAAGAATCAGCAGACAATGAGCTAAGGACCTGCCTTCAGGCAAAGCACATGTGAATGAATGAAATGAATGAATGAAACCTTTAAACAGATACCAATTCAATTTTTCTATGTATGTGTATTGGAAAAGAAGTGGGGATGTGGAGAGTGAAGATTCATATGATACGCTGTGATTAAAAATTATTATCCATTGGCATTTCTGAAGCTATGAACTGAATGCTCCTCTTGTTGGTGGGGTTGTGGTCTTTTATTTCCTCATGCCTGTCAATGTGAAGCACCACTGATCTGCTGCTATTATCCCCCAGAACTCTCATTAGTCATGCTTCAAAGGAAGTTGATTGCTTTCATTGGCTTACTATATCTAGAAGGGAATGAAACAAAGTTTTGGTGCAGCCTGGCTACAGGCAATTGAAAGGACACCTAACATTTGCAGCTTTAGATACTGCACAACAGCGACAGGGAAAAGTAGTCTTGGGCGTGGCGACAGCAACAAGTGCAATAAACTGTTCAGATGTATCTGTGGAGGGAAAAGCTGAACTGTCTCATGGACATTGAGGGTTGGAAGCCCCATAAGTAGATGATACAGCCTGTCTTGAGGGAGGAAACTGACCCATAAATTCAGGCAAACCCAATTTTGGGCACACAAGTGTTCATTCCTTGTGTGTGAACGGTAAAGACAGATATTGGGCATCATTATAATGGAGCATCAGAATCTGACAGTAAAGGTGAGGGGTTAGGGTTGGGAAGGTGGGACTTCATCATCAAAATAATTGCTTAAAGTAAACACAGATTATTTAAAACATTCTGTGTTAATTTCTCTGTATGCCTTCAATTTTTGGAGGTTTGGATGACGGAGAGGGAAATGGAAATCTGACATATGAAGAAATTTACCACAAGTCTTGAACAATGAGAAACTTTGTGAGACTATCTTTTGAAATCAATGTGCTGTTAATTCTGCTCTCCTCACTCTGGCATTTGGTTCAACGGTTTCCCTTCCCCTTCCTTCATAGCCTTCTCTTGCTCTATTGTGCTTTGGTGTTTCAAATCTTTCCCCTCTCTGGTCATTATCAGCTTCAAGTTCCAGATGTAGCAAAGCAATATCATGTAGAGCACAACATGCAGAACTCTGGCTGTGCCGGACTGCAGTATCTGCTTTATCCAGGCAACTATTGAGAGGCCTCAGGATGCTTAACATCTGCTCCACAACATTGCTTGCATTTTTATCAACCTTATATCTGTTATCCTCATCTAGCTGTAGGAGCTACACTAGAGATACCAGTGTTTAAATTAGCAGAAGGATAAAGAGCCAGAGGATACAGATTTAAGGTGATTCATAAAGAAGCAACAGAGACATAAGGAAGAACTTTTTTACGCAACGAGTGGTTAGGATTTGGAGTGCACTTCTGAGATTGTGGTGGAGGCAGACTGAATCAGGGCCAATGAAAGAGAATTGTATAATTAACCGAGGAGAAAAAAACATTGCACTGATATAGGGAAAAGACAGAAGAGTGGGATTAGGTGAGTTGTTCCTGCAGAGAACTGGCACAGCCATAATGGGCGGAATGGTTACAGCATAGAAGACCGTTCTATGATTCTATAAAGTGATTGTACACACCCCCTTCACTTATCTAACAAAATCTTTATCAATCAAGACTCATTGCTAACATTCAACTGCTTCACCATACCCTCACACATTTAGCACCTCTGCAAGCCTCATATCCACATCTCATAGGTTGCACACACTGTCAGCTATTCAATCATGACAGCAACACTGCCCAAACACATTGCACCACAGTCAATGACACACGTCACTCTCTCTTGCAGACAAGGTGGCACACAATCCAAAGCAACAGGAGCTAACCAGATGGGAACAAATTTGCCTGCATATCCTAAACCCTGTGGAGGAGACAGTGCTGGCCATTATTGGGATGCCCACTGCTAAGGTTGTAACCAATGGCAGGACTGATGACGATAACCTCATGCCTAATGCTCCTTCTCCTACATCCCACCTCCCCTTCATTCCATACTCTTCCCTGATTTACAAGTTGAAGATAGAGTAAGAATAACGTTCTTACTCACCTAACCACCACCAACATCACCTCCCCTCATTGGCAAACACACTTACAATGCAACCATACCCTGTGCCTTGCTCCTTTCAGATATCCAAGAAATACAACATAACCTGACAGTAAATAACAGCAAGAAGATAGTGATGATGAAGACGCACCATCCCTTGACTTCACTCTTGGAGCCACCATCTCAGGTGCCTACACTGTGCATAATTTATGATAGCACAGAGGTAGCACAGAGTGAGAGAACTGGACATGAGTAACCTGTGGCAAGGACAGGAATGGTGCAGGTGCCAGTTCATCAGGTTGCACAAGGGTTCTGCTACAAAGAAGTCAGATGGACACTGTAGTATAAGGATCTGGCACATTTAGGGTTAATGAGGGACTGAGTACAGTACCGCCCACACACTTATGTAAGAGAACACATGACCCACACCTAGGGATCAGTGTGGTGTTGAAGAGAGCCAGTGCAGACCCAAGCATGGAGACAGCTCCTAGCTTATACCCTTTATGATATCTTCGTAAATAGTTCTAGTAGTTAATAAAGATTTACAGTGAACCTACTTCAGACTACAAAGACTTCATTAAAACCTGTCGAGATCCAACTAACACCCCACAACAAATACTTCCTTGGGGTAGCCTACAGAAGAATGCTGAAGGATGGACACAATGAACTACTTGGTGCATTGGGAAGCCAGCCAGAAGCCTGTGGCCAATATCATGGAGCATGAAGGAATCCAGACAACTTGGCTCAGGGCTTTTCAGAGAGCTCTGAGCCCATCCTTTCTAGGGTTAAAGGGATGGCCAGCAGATTAGCACACTTGTGAATCCAAGCATGATGCAACATTTGATGACCAATGTTGCAGCTTCCAATGCAGTACACAACGTCCAGGTGCTGCAACAGAAGGTTAGATTGATGCGATGGTTATGGATTTCAGTGGGCAATGAGACTTGTACGGTGCCAACAGATTGCTAGGATTGCTGAGGGGCCACCTGGGGAGTGGCAGTGATTCCATGGAACATGAACCTGTTCTCCTCTCTCATGAAGACAGCATTTGTCTTCTCAACTCTGCAGCTTCTGCCAATGCCTTTACTGTTACATATTATCGAAACAGCCTAGACTGCAGCAGCCCATACCAAGATAGTCCAGTTCGAAGCATATGGCATGATTTCACTTGCAAGTTTCATTTGGAATATTTACTTTGTGTTGACATTAATTTTTAAATTATGGCCAAACAGATTCTGCGATAGTGTCAGAGGGAAGGTGACATGTGGAGCCATTGGTGAATGGGGATTGGGTTTGCAGTTATGGGCGTTGCACTAAAGTGAGTTTTTCCACAGACAGCCCAGCCAGAAAGGAGTTTTGTCGGTTACCTCCTTCCTTCCTTTTCCTCCTGCTCTTTGCTGTATAACTGGTGGAAAGGGCTGTCTCCTCATGATGCTGGGGTTATGCAGCATGCAACAGACCAGAACAAATCTTGGCATCCACTGACACTGTGCACCATGGAGAAGCCTGCAATATTAGTGAATTCACGTACCCATTCTGGTCCATGCTCTCTGACATGAGAGAATGAAATTTACTATGTTTTCATTGAGTACAGAACCTCATTGACATCCATTATGCAGTGCTGGACAGCAAACTGGAAAATCTTGCAAATGTCTGCAGCTCCAGCCTAGAAGGAGTCAGACATATTTCATTGCCACAGCCAATTTGATAGTCACTTGTAATGCGATCCTTGCCCTGCTCTGCTTTTGCAGTTGTGGTATCAACAGGTAGCAGTTTTCAGAGAGGACATCCTTACAGAAGAGCACGTGTCTCACACATTGTTCCTCGCTGAGATTCAGGTGGGAGAATTGTTCCTTGACCACTCTGGGCAAATATGGCCTCTTGTTGAGAGCTGTTCTACCCCTCCTCCCTCTTCCAGTGGCTTGTCCAGTCATGCAGTCTGGGGGCAACTGGTTTGTGCAGAAATCTTGATGTAAGCCAAAAATTCTTCAGCACCTGCAATCAAATCCCTGCAGACTTTTGCAACTTTATGCAATTAGACAAAGCACCAAACACTTGTAAAATAGTAGCAACAGTTAGAAGACGATTCGTGTCATGATCTACCTGTTCTGTATACTTGCGGTGACCATTCACTGGATGCCGGTTAATATTCTCATCAATAAGGCATTCAGCACAATTGGCCCCAAAAATATGTGCATGCACTGCGAGTTTCATTTTAAAGCTCTAAGGGCACTGACAGTGCCAAAAGAATGGCATAATCGATTTCAATTTCTTGCTGTCTGCTGATTGCATATTTGTGTTCAATAAGGATAGAAGAATGAAAATAACATACTTAATGTTTCCACAAAAATCCTTTGTACATTGATTAAGCTAATTGCAATTAATTGTTTCCATTTGGTTGCGCGTTCAAAATGATTATAAGAGAAAAAAACTGCATTGCAGTTTAGGCTAATATTTCTTGAACATGCAAAAGTCATTTTCTGTTCATGAAATATGCTTAGTTGTATGCATGCAGAGGCTTTCAAATGCCACTGTAACCGAAAAGTTTGCAGCAAACTTTATTTTAAAATGTTTTTCTTCAACATTCAACATGTACATAGAATCACAAAAATATCAACATAACGCTCCCATTCAGCATTAGCAATTACAAAGGAATGATCCTTGATGAAGAATATAAATCTGAAATTGGCTACAATTATTGTGAAATATGCTGTGTAAGCTGCATCTTCAGGCATTATTTTATATCATTAAAATCTCAGAGAAGCAAGGGTTTCATGAGAGAAGATTTTCCAGAATTATTTTCCTTGGTGTCAAAGAAAAAGACATTGAACTAAATATCCTGGTGGTACCACATAAAATCCACCAATTACATTTTAAATCTTTTAAACATTATCACATGAGTATAACACATCAGGATGACTTCTTTGATGGACAATACAGTAAGAAAATGTGTGTAATTTTCCAACAGAGAATACATAGGAATTTTTTCTCATTTATAATATCACGTATAATTCTTAAACATACTGAGCTAATTTTCATCCTTATGTTCCTGGTGCTGAAAATGAAAATGACCTCCTTTTTACTGTGTTCACGTGCATTGGTAGCACTTGAATTGCTTGGTACATTTGTGGAGAGTGTGCATGATTTTTGTAGAATCTAAATTGTAGTATGGAGTTTGTATATAACTTCAGTGTTTATGAAGTTAATTGAAGGTACTTAAATACAAGTACTAGTTTGTAATAATACAAATATTAATTAATTAGGTAGGAATGACCACCGCACATTCCTTGTGAAACAAAGCCCTGTCTTCATATTGAGGATACCCTCCAGCATGTGTGGTACTACCACCGTGCTAATTGCGATAGATTTTGAACAGAACTAGCAACTCAAACCTGGTCATCCATTGAAGCACTGTTGGCCATTAGCAGTAGCAGAATTGCATTTAACCCCAATTTGTAAATTCATGGCCCAGCATAACCCCCAATCTACTATTACCACTAGGTTGAGGGATCAACCCAGGGTTCATTATAGAGTGCAGGAGGGCAAGCCTCAGGCATACATAAAGTGAGGTGTCAACTTGGTGAAGCTACAATATAGGACTACTTGCATGCCAAACAGCAAAAACAGCATGCAATAGATAGAGCTCGCTCAACCAACGGATCAGATCTAAGCTCTGCCATCCTGCCACATTCAGTCAGAAATGATGGTAGACAATTTAACAACTAACTGGAGGAGGAGGGTCCACAAATATCTCCATCCTCAATGATGGGGAAGCCTAGCACATCAGTGTAAAATATAAGGGTATTTTGCAACCATCTTTAGCTAGAACTGCTGCGTGGATGATCCATCTCTGCCTCCTCCTGACGTCCCAAGCATGACAGATACTGGTATTCAGCCAATTCAATTCATTCCACAGGATATTAAGAAATGGCTGAAGGCACTGAATATTGCAAATGCTATAGGCCCTGACAAGATACTGGCAATAGTACTTGAAGACCTGTGCTCCAGAACTAGCTGTGGCCTTAGCCAAGCTGCAACACTGGCATCTATCAGGCAATATGGAAAACTGCCCAGGTATGTCCTGTCCACAAAAAAAACAGATCAAATCCAGCCTGGCCAATTACCGCTCCATCAGTCTACTCTAGATCATCAGCAAAGTGATGGGAGGGGTCATCGACAGTGCTATCAAGTAACACTGAGCAATAACCTGCTCACTGATGCCTGGTTTACGTTTCACCAGGTCTACTCAGATCTCATTATAGCCTTGGTCCAAACATGGCTGAATGAGCTGAACTCAAGAGGTGAGGTGAGAGTGACTGCCCTTGACAATGGGAATCGGGGGAAACTTCTCCACTGGTTCGAGTCATACCTAGCACAAAGGGAGATGGCTGTGGCTCTTGACGGTCAATCATCTCAGTCCTGAGACATCACTGCAAGAGTTCCTCAGGGTAATGCTCTTGGCCCAACCATATTCATCTGCTTCATCAATGACCTTCTCTCCATCATAAGGTCAGAAGTAGGAATAAAAACAAAAAACTACTGCGGATGCTGGAAATCCAAAACAAAAACAGAATTACCTGGAAAAACTCAGCAGGTCTGGCAGCATCGGGAATACATAGTATTATTTAGTTCTGTTGAAGGGTCGTGAGGACTCGAAACATCGACTCTTTTCTTCTCCACCGATGCTGCCAGACCTGCTGAGTTTTTCCAGAAGTAGGGATGTTTGCTGATGATTGCACAATGTTCAGAACCATTCACAGCTCCCCAGATACCAAAGCAGTTTGTGTCCATATGCAGCAAGACCTAGTTAACAGGCTTGGGCTGAGAAGTGGCAAGTAACATTTACGCTACACAAGTGCCAGGCAATGACCATCCCCAACAAGAGAAAATCTATACATCTCCCCTTGACATTCAATGAATTACCCTCTATCATCATTCTGGGGGTCAGTGTCGATCAGAAACTGAATTGAACCAGCCATATAAATTCTGTGACTACAAGAGCAGCTCAAAGGCTGGGAATTTTATGGCGAGTAATTCATCTCCTGACTCCTCAAAGCCTGTCCACCATCTACAAGGCACAAGTCAAGATGTACAAGTACTCTCCACTTGTACTCAAATTAGAAACGTCACTTGGATTGGACACATCATGGGTTACTGAGGGAGGTAATGGTGTAAATTGCAGAGGCTCTAGGCACAATCTTCCAATCCTCCTGAGATATGTACTGCTGCCAGAGGACTGAAGGACTACAATTGTTACATCCTGTTCAACAAATGTGACAGGGCTAAAGGGAATTGTATAGGCCACAGCTGGAGTTTGTGTACAGTTCTGGTCACCACATTACAGGGAGGACATAATTGTTCTGCAGAGAGTACAGAAGAGATTTACAAGGATTTTGCCAGGGCTGGAAAATTGCAGCTCTGAGGAAAGATTAGGCAGGCTAGGGTTGATTTCCTTAGAAGAGAGGAGGTTGAAGATTGACAAAATTATGAAGGGCCTAGATAGAGCAGACAGGGAAGACTTGTTTCCTCTAGTGGAGAGGTAAATTACCAGGGGGCACAGATTTCAGATGATTGGTAGAAGGATTAGGGGGAATATTAAGAAAAATCTTTTCACCCAGATTCTGGTGGGTGTTTGGAATTCGTTGCCTGGTTTGGTGGTGGAGGAAGAAACCCTCAACTCATTTAAAAGGTACTTGGATCTGCACCTGAAGTGCTGTAACCTGAAAGGCTATGGACTGGGTGCTGGAAGGTGGGGTTAGAATGGCTAGTCTTTTTTTCAGCTGGCGCGGACACGATGGGCTGAATGGCCTGTTTCTGTGCTGTAACATTTCTATGCTTCTAAAGCCAACAATTACAGACCAGTTAGACTAACATTAGTGGTGGGGCAATTTTTAGAGACAATAATCCAGGACAAAATTAGTTGGTACCTAGGAAAATATGTGCTAATAAATGAAAAGTCACCACAAATCTGTGAAAGGCAAATGATGTTTGACTATCTTGATTAAGTTCTTTGATAAAGTAAAGAGAGAGTTGATGAGGGTAGTATGGTGGATGCGTATATGGAGTTGATAAAATACCGCATAACAAACTTGTTAATAAAATTAAACCTTGTGGGATTAAAGAGACAGAGGCAGCAATAAAATTGGCTAAGCGGAAGAAAGTAGAGAGTAGTGGTGTATGGTTGTTTTTCTGACTGATGTAGGTATATAGTAGTGCTCCCTTGGGGTTGGTATGACCGCCACAGCTCTTCTGACCTGGGCTTGGGTATACTGGGCATTTAAAGTTTGCAGATGACACAAGACAGATATCGACAAGACTGGTGAATTGGGCAGACACATGGCAAATGAAATATGAAATGATTCATTTTGGTAGGAAGGTTGGGGAGAGGTAATATAAACAAAATGGTACAATTTTAAAGCAACAGAGAAATCTGGGGGTGGAACATGCACAGAAATTTAAAGATGGTAAAACTAGTTGAGAATGTTGTTAAGGGATTCTTGGGTTTATAGGTTTGGTGCAGAAGCAAGGAAGTTACGTCAAACCTTTATAGAACACTGGTTATGCTTCAGCTGAAGTATTGTGTTCAATTTTGGGCACCCATTTTCAGAATGAGGCTATGCATAAGAGGGAGATTCAGACAGATTCACTGGAATAGTACCAAAGATGAGGGACTTTAATTATGTAGAGAGACAGGCGACTCTGGGGTTGTCTCTTTAGTGCAGAGAAGGTTAACGGAAAATTTGATAGAGGTGTTCAAAATCACATTTTGATAGAGTAAATAAAGAGAAACTGATTCCAGTGACAGAAGCATCAGTAACCAAAAGATATGGATTTCAGGTGATTGAGAAAGGAACCCGAGGTGACATGGAGGAAAAAAAGTCAAGTTGGTGTGATCTAGAACGCACTGCCTGAAAGTTTGGTGGAAGAAGATTCAATCGTAACATTCAGAAGATAATTGGGTAAATATTTGAACAGAAAAATGTTATAGGGCTATGGGGAAAGAGCAGGGAAGTAAAACTAATTGAATAGCCCTACCTTCTGTGCGGCACACTGCAATGATCCTATAAAAACAGATTTATTTTTTAAGTATGTCCAGGCTTTGAAGAGAGAAAGTCGCTGAGCAGATTAACTGACAATGTGGTGATGTGGAGATTAATTAAATTGAAATAGTCATTATTTTCATCATATCTGGTCTTCAAATGCACTCTAAATATTGGAGGTGATGATAGAAATTAATAATGCTTTCTGCACCAAGTTATTTTGTGGAGCACAACTTCTCTGGCTGGACAAAGTTGAAAGTAATTTGTTGAGCAATAGCAGCTCTTCATTTGCCATGGAAACATCACATCAAAGAAAGGCCTATCGCAGCTACATAGTAAAGGTAATTAATATTCTTTAACTGAAATAACCATTTGAGTCAAAAATATAATGAAATCTATAGATTTTTACATCACGTCCAGGCCACAACTTGCATCTTAGCTAAGTGAAATAAATTCATTTATTGCTGAATGTCATAATGCACATATAAATAAAAATACTTCACTAAGTTTTAAATTTTTAAAATAATTTTCTTATGTCCCCAAATCATAGAATGAAGCAGTTGCCAATGAATGCTTGATGCTCATTTGAAATTTGCTTCTCTGTTATTTTAACATAGACGCTAACTTATTAATGATTAATAGACTAAAGTTTTAAGCATATGCACACTACCATCCCAGAATGTATAACCTATACCTCATTACATGATTATTACAGAAAAGAGAAGTAAGGTTAATTTATAGTTAATGCATTCTTAAGAGGTTTGACAAACATGTTATTTAGAACAAGATGGTTTAAAAATTCATGTTTATTGGCAGGGTTGTTTTTATGTGTTCGTGAAAAATCAGTAACCTACATTAAAATCAAATGGATCTTATTCATCTCTCTGTTATTTCTCCTTCTAGAAATACATTTTAATAGTACACCACAGTTTTTGTGTTCAAAATAATCTCAGAAATACATTTTAAATGCATTATATACAACTGAAGTAAGTCCTTGGATGTGGAACAGAAGGGCATCTGAAGATACAAAGGCCAAGCAAATAATTTTCATGAAATGTTACACAGTGAATCTTTACTGTTAATTTTAATCAAGAAGCACTGTCAAACTATTACTTTTATGTTTCATTAGAATAGGATTAAATATCAGCATACAGATGTACAATGTGAATTTATCAGCAATCGCTATCAAGATCCTGGGGGTTACCATTGACCAGAAACTTAACTGGACTAGACATATAAATTCTGTGGCTACAAGAGCAGGTGAGAGACTGGGAATACTGTGGTGAGTGACTCACCCCCTGACTCCCCAAAGCCTGTCTACTACCCACAAAGCACAAGTCAGGTATGTGCTGGAATATTTGCCACTTGCCTGGTTAAGTGCAAATTCAACGACACTCAAGAAGCTCAACACCATCCAGCCCACTTGATTGGCACCGTATCCATCACCTGAACTATCACTCCCCCCACCACCGATGCACTTTGGCAACAGTGTGTACTATATACAAGATGCACTGCAGCAACTTGCTAAGGCTCCTTCAGAAGAACCTTCCAAATCCATGGTCTCTACTACCTGAAAGGACAAGGTCAGCGGATGCGTGGGAACAGCATCACCCTTAAGTTCCCCTCCAAGCCACACACTATCCTGGAACTATATCGGTGCTCCTTCACTGTCGCTGGGTTAAAAACCTGGAACTCCCTTCCTAACAGCACTGTGGGTGTAACTGCACTACATGGACTGCAGCGGTTCAAGAAGCTGGCTCACTACCACCTTCTCAAGGGGAATTAGGGATGAAGATTAAATGCTTGTCTTGCCAGCTATGTCCACATCCCATTAAAGAATATTAAAATATTATGGAGTTATAGAAACCCAGCTTTAAAATAGGAAAATTTCTAATAGTTCAATAAGTAATGTCATCAATCCCAGTAATGCAAAGAAAAACCCATTCTTTGAAGCACCTTCCTCATATTTTCATCTCTTTAATTTCATATCAGTGCAGGCAGCTATATTTTTATTTTTGTGAACTAAATTTTAGTTGACAAGTACACAATTTAGTTGAAGTACACAATAATGGACCCAACATACCCTTACTTCATCAAGTGCCTGTGCAATATTGTCCTCAAGAGATTTGTCTATTATGCTGAACAAAAACCTGGGACAATTTCTACCCCATTTATGATAGCCAATCTTTTTCCACTCCATCTGTCAGTACATCTGTAATCAGCACAGGGCACAGAGTCAGACTGCATAAATTTGGGAGCAGGTGGGGAGTTTGAAGTTTATACACTGTATTTTGGAATATACTGCTGTTCAGAGGACATGGCACCACAGAGGTTTTAGCTCTTCCACTTCAGCGACAAATAGATAGCTTCAATGCACATTTGGTCTCATTCAAATTGAATTAGGCAGGCAGAGTTCTCAATTGGAAAACTCTGACTTCCATTAGTTCTGAATAGTCCCTTGTCAATTATATTCTCAAAACTGTATATTGTCCCATTGCCACAGGAATAAAACTTTATTAAAATAAAAACATGGCTTAAATGTATTGATGAGTTTCAAAGTGTTAACATTTTCACTGAACCAATGGTTGTGCTGGCTTTTGTACTCTATTCAGTCACGCAAATGTCTTCGTTATTTGAAGAAGCCAATGCTAAAGAATATACTTACGCAATTTATAAGTCAAAAATAAAGCCATTAATGTTTGTCCTAGTTGTAACCAAAACTATTTATGCTGCATACTCTCCAAAATACATCCAAATCATTCAAATAACCTTTGAGACTTCTGAAATATAACCATGCTTCTTACTATGTGACTTATTAAGATCTGTTCATCATCTGGAACATTTTTAGTAACAAAAAGCACAAGGGTGCAATTGTTGCTGCCAGCCTATGCTGCCATGTTGGAGGAATTACTCTGGCTGATATGCACGGAGAAATTGTGAATACCCACTTTTTTAATGTATGAATTGATACCACCACACAAATTGGCTGAAGCAATTTTTCCATATCTCTTAAATCTTTCTCTCTCTCTAGAAATCCATTTCTCAAATGCATTTACTGTGTTGACTACAATTACCTTCCCTACTACTTATTCTACAACACTCATTATCCTTGGTGTGAGAAAGTTTTATCTCACTTCCTTTCATTGTCCTTATTTCTCAATTTTGAAATTGTTTTTTCCTGAAATTTGAATCTTCGCTTTTTAAAAATTATTAATTTTATATTAATTTATAAAATTATTATAATTTTAAAAAAATATTCATTCATGGGATGTGGGCATCGCTGGCTAGGCCAGTATTTATTGCCCATCCTTAATTGCCCTCGAGCAGATGGTGGTGAGCTGCCTTCTTGAACCACCGCAGTCCATTTGGTGTAGGTACACCCACAGAGCTGTTAGGGTTTTGACCTAACAACAGCTAAGGAATGGCAATATATTTCCAGGTCAAGATGGTGAGCAATTTATGTGGATCAATGTTGTAAATTTTCTTCAAATGTTTGAAATGTTCAATTACCTTGCCTTAAAGTTTCAACTTTCCTGCCGTAAGTGAGCTTCCTTTCAACTTTGTTGCATAAATTAATACCTGATTCCTTATTGCTTTCCTCTGCATCGTCGATGTGAACATAGTACCACTGCTTTGTTTAATGGCTCTTTTGCTTCCTGCGACAGTTGGTTAAGTCATCTGAACTGCATAAATCTGGATAAATTATTTTTCATTATTTCTCCCATTCCTATTGCGATATCTGCAAATGTGGATATTTTGTTTACTAAATTATTGTCAAAATCAACAATTCTGTGCAAATAATTGCACAAGTCCCATGAGAGACCATATGAATTATCATCTTTTCAATTTGAGAAGTTCTAATCATGGCTATGCTCTTTTTCTATGCAAGACTGTCTGTCATCCTTATTGACTCATTATGTTAACAATGTCAGACTTTCTTAAGAACATTCTGAAAACCCAAAGACAAATCGACTATTTTTCCTTATGCAGCATGTCATTAATATCTTCAAAAGCTTCCAATTGATTAAATATGACCTCCCTTTCCTAATATGTTGAATTATTGTTAATAAAATATGTTTTCCCAGGTGGTCTGCTAGATTTCTCAAAATCATTTCATGTTTTACAAATATTTAACTTATTGGTTGCTGGTTTTCAAGTATATTTTTTAACGCTTTCCTCCATAATCAAATGAAGTTAGTCACTTTCAGTCCTCTGTAATCTCTCCTAAATTAAGCAGATTTTAGAAATTATTAGTTTATAACTTCCATCCCCACCTCCTTTAAGGGAATAATTCCACCCCCCCAACCCCCCGTTAGGGGAGAAGTGTAGGAGCAGGTGCGGGCGGGCTCGCCTCTGATCGGCGCCCTCAATTGGGGGTGCACCGTCATTTTACGTGGGCGGGCCAATTGAGGCCCGCCCGCCTGACGTCTGCCAGGAAGCGCTATGCGCTCCCTGTGCAGGCGAGCGGGATTCCCTCAGCCGAGAGTGCGCTCTTTCGCGCATGCGCGTGAAAGAGCGCACTCATCTCCCTGAGGCTAAGTGCTGCCTCAGGAAGATCGGCACCAAATTTTAAAAAGGTGAAGGGGCAAAAGTAAAATTTCCCTGACATGTCCTCATGTGACACCGTCACATGAGTTGGGACATGTCCATCACTTTAAAGCATACATTTATTAAAATTTTAAAAACCCTCATGAAACCTCATCCCACCCCTTGATGAGGTTTTATGCTTTTTCTGAAGCCCGCCAGGGCTCCCGGCCTGCCTGCCAACCTTAAGGTTGGACGGGCAGGTCCATTAAGTATCTCAATTACTTTTTAAATGGCCTCAATTGGCTGTTGACAGGTCGGCGGGCACATAGCTGATTCGGCTGCGCCCCTGCTGACCTGAAAATTGAAATGACGTGGGGTGATGTCAGGAGTTCCGCCCAACGTTATCCTGCATCATTTTACTCGTCGGCGAGCAGCTCCTGCCGCCCGCTCGCCAAGCTAAAGATCCTGGCATAAGAGTTTATGGGTGTGAGTAAATTATTAATGTTAAATGATACCAAGTTGAATTAAAAGAATAGCCATAACATCCATGAAAATATATTGCAGATGGTCTAATGGCATCCAGAATGCAAAGCTGCATGGAAATAAACAATTGCTAATTGTGTACAAAGGTTAAAGTTCCCTACTTCATTTTTTTCAAAGCCAAAATTGCAATCTAGTTCATGAACTGCTGTAAGATTCCAATGTACTAGTGGTAATATGTTTTGAGAGAATACAGGTGAATGTGCATTTGTCCTGAAGCCTGGAACAATAATGGTGTATGCGTATGGTTTCTGTTCCTGTGATGAACAAAAAAAAAAATCAATGGTAGTAGATTACCACTCAAATGATATGTATCAGTCAAAATGGAATTTGGACGCAAATGCATCTATTGTGGGTACATAATACTGATTTAACTTTTAAGCTGGTTTAACTTTTACTATAACAGACTCCCATTTCATATCAAAGGTGTAAGGGATAACTTGCCATGGAAAGAAAAATGACACAAGCATGTGTCTGTCTCTGTCATCCTCTCAAAACCAAAAGAGTTCAAAACCACCTGTTCTATTTCAGCCAATTCTATCATTTATGGTCTACATGGGCGAAGACAAATCTTACTTTTATACTTCTAAAGAAAATTGTTTTAGACTTCCTGAATATGTTGTTTGGGCCAAAGACATTTCTAAATATCTTGCTTATGTATGGGTTAATTTATGTTTTTCTAATGTCAACCATGCTAACCATGCCCTCCCTCTCAAGCTGGGGCCTCCTTTAAGGAAATACCATTTCTGTCAAACTAAATTTTCTGCTTGTTCTCAAATTTACAACTAGAAAGTGTGTAATCTTTATTTTTTGCAGGAGTTGGGCCATTCATCTATTGCATGTAAAGGTGTCCTTCCTTATTACATCAGCTTGAATAACAACATTCTGTGGTGATGTCCAAGTTCTTCATTCACTCTATGACCTCTTATTATATAAAGTAAAAATAAGTCAATGCATTCGGGATGGATCATTGGTTTATAGGATGTTACATGATTAGATCATCTTTCTATAGTCATACGTTTGGTTATGCTTCAATCTTGATTTTATGGAGAGGGTTGTTGAGGGCACATTTGAAGTTCTCACATGGTTTGCAGTGACGTTGCATGGTGAAGTCACGTGGTTAATTCTGCAGCACACAATCATGTCTTGATTCTTCACCCCACTGTTTATCCACATCCACCAGCCACTGATCTTTAGGTGGCAGTGCCAAGGTTCAGAGTTTTGACTGCTAGGCAGCTGTTGTTTTTGGACTTAGACAATAACTTGGGTGCTTCTGGAATAATAAAGCTCTTCAGTAATAGGCAGATCTAAGTATGCTTAGGCCCAGTTGTATTCTGATTATTTCTGCTTTCCTTCAGAGGATCAGTAGTAAGTTATATGTACGAACAAATTATTGGTGCCAGTTTCAGAATATTTCTATGATGATTCTCAAAAGATGCTGAATTGCACATCAACATGATGTGTCCTTGTGCTTCCTGTCCAAGCTCTTTATTTTTTCTTTCATGGGATGTGGTCATCCCCAATTGCCCTTAAACTGCCATGCCTTTTTAGAGGGTGGTTAAGAGTCTACCACATTACTGTGGGTCTGGAGTTATATGTAGCCAGGCCAGGAAAGGATGGCAGATTTCTTTTCCTAAAGGATATTATTGATCCAGATGGGTATTTATGGCAATTGACAATGGCTTCATGGTCACTATTACTGAGACTACCTTTCAATTCCAGATTATTAGTTGTATTTAAATTCCACCAGCTGCCATGATGGGATTTGAACCCTTGTTCCTAATAAACCCTTGTTTATTAGTCTGAGCTTCTGGATTAACAGTCCAGTAACATTGCCACTACACCACCATCTCCCCCAAAGCTGCTGTAGAATATTCAGCTACTGAGAAAAGGGCCAACTCCCAAAATGCTTGCTTCTCAGCTTGTTCCAGCTAATTGTTGGAATAAGTTGATCCTGGTATTTTTCTTGACTGTAGGTTTTGCTTGATGTTGACAATATGTGAGAGTATGATCCAGAACCACTTGAGGACAATTTGGGAAGTCCTTATTTCTTAGTTCAGTAGCACAGAAGGGAGCATTCAGCTGCTTCTTTGCATGCTGGTTGCTCGAATGAAATGCAGAGACAGGATTCGGTTGAAGCCACCATAGTTTGTAATCGTCCTTAAGTACTCTCAAGTCTTCTGCAAACATGCATAAGATGCCCAACAGTGATTTCTGAAACCTTGCATTGATTAGAACATTAACTTCAGAAATTGCTGGTATCATTGAGCTGCTTTAGGGAAGCTGTAGAGCTTCATTAGGTTCATAATTTATAAATGATCTGCCTTGAACAACCAAATCTTCTACCTTTTGATTTCCTGCTAAATAAAACTCTAATCATATGACTTCTTAAGCACTACCTCGTGGTTGAGATGCTATTCTACTCCTCAAAGGGTTAAAGGATAAAGGCTTGAAGCTTGAGTTTTATTTTCCTATTGTTAGCATATGTTTTAAAGATATAAGTTTGCATTAACATTTACATGCAGATCAAAACAGCCAAAAGATTATTGAAGTTGTTGTTGGTGCATAAATTCGGCCACAAGTCTTTTTGGTAATATAGTAAAGTATCATAGCAGGAATAAAAGATAACAGGCAATTATGATTTCTAAAGTGTTTTGAGGAGAGTCATATAAAGACTTTAATTTTTTAAAATTCTTTCATGGGATATGGGCATTGCTTACTAGGCCAGCATCTATTGCCAATCCCAAATGGCCCTTGAGAAGGTGGTGATGTGCCACTTTCTTGAATCGCTACAGTCCATGTGGTGTAGGCACACCCACAGTCCTGTTAGGGAGGGAGTTCCAGGATTTTGATCTAATGACAGGGAAAGAACAGCGATATAGTTCCAAGTCAGGACGGTGTGTGGCTTGGAGGGGAACTTCCAGGTGGTGGTGTTCCCATTCATCGGCTGCCCTTGTCCTTCTGGGTGATAGAAGTTGTGGGTTTAGAAGGTGCTGTCGAAGGAGCCTTGGTAAGCTGCTGCAGTGAATCTTGTAGATGGTGCACACTGCTTCCACTGTGCATCGGTTCTGGATAGGGTGCCAGTCAAGTGGGCTGGATAATATCAAGCTGGGTTGGATAGTGACAATGCTGTTGGAGCTGCACTCACCCAAGCAAGTGGAGTGTATTCCATCCTGTCTTGTGCCTCGTAGATGATGGACAGGCTTTGGAGAATCAGAAGGTGTGTTACTCTCCGCAGAATTCCCAGCCTCTGACCTGCTTTTGTAGCCATGGTATTTATATGTCTGGTCTAATTCAATTGTTGATAGTGGGGGATTCAGCGATGTTAATATCATTGAATGTCAAGGTGAAATGGTTGGATTCTCTCTTGTTGGAGATGGTCATTGCCTGACACTTGTGTGACGTAAATTTCACCTGCCATTTATCAACCCAAGCCTAAATGTTGTCCATGTCTTGTTGCATTTGGGCACAGGACTGCTTCAGTATCTGAGGAGTCGCGAATGGTGCTGAACATTGTGCAATCAACGGTGAACATCTTCACTTCTGATCTTATCATGGAAGGAAAGTCATTGATGAAGCTGCTGAAGATGGTTGGACCTAGGACACTACGCTGAGGAACCCCTGCAGTGATGTCCTGGAACTGAGATGATTGACCTCCAACAACCATAATCATCTTCCTTTGCGCTAGATATGATTCCAACCAGTGGAGCATTTCCACCCTGATTCCCACTAACTCCAGTTTTAGCTAGGGCTCCTTGATGCCACACTCGGTCAAATGTTGCCTTGATGTCAAGGTCAGTCACTCTCACCTCATTTCTTGAGTTCAGCTCATTTGTCTGTGCTTGGACTAAGCTTGTAATAAGGTCAGGAGCTGAGAGGCCCTGGGGGAAGCCCAACTGAGTGTCAGGGAGCAGTTTATTGCTGAGTAAGTGCTGTATGATAGTGCTGTCAATGACACCTTTCATTGCTTTCTTGAAGACCAGAAATAGACTAACAGGGTAGTAATTGGCCAGGTTGTGTTGTTGTGCTTTTTCTGGATAGGACACACCTGGGCAATTTTCCATACTGCTCAGTAGATGCCAATGTTTTCGCTATACTGGACAGCTTGGCTAGGGATGCAGCTAGTTCTGGAGCACAAGTCTTCAGTACTATTGCTGGATTGCTGTCGGGGCCGAAAGCCTTTGCAGTGCTCAGTGCTTTCAGCTGTTTCTGATATCACTTGGAGCGGATCAAATTGGCTGAAGACTGGCACCTGTAATGCTGTGGGCCTCCCGAGGAGGCCGAGATGGATCATCCACTTGGCAGTTCTGGCTGAAGATTGTTGAAAATTCTTCAGCCTTGACTTTTGCACTGTTGTGTTGGGCTTCCCCCGTCATGGAGAATGGAGATATTTGAGGAGCCTCCTCCTCCGGTGAGTTGTTTAATTGTCCACAACTATTCACGACTGGATGTGGCAGCACTGCAGGGCTTAGATCTGATCCATTGGTTGTGGGATCTCATGATGCTTTCACCATTTGACATGCAAATAGTCCTGTGTTGTAGCCTTACCAGGTTGACACCTCATTTTTTGGTATGCCCTTCTGCGCTCTTCATTGGGCAGAATTTTTCCATTGTCAGGCGGGCTTGATGGGAGCGGGCTGGAAGCTGAACACCGCCCACGATCAAGGCCGGACCACGATTTCACGCCGGCAGGCCGATTAAGGCCCGCCCAGCGTGAATGCCGGCCGGAGAACCTCCGAGAAGGGGCGGGCGGAAGCAGGGGCCTGTTGTCCGCTGGGTCCAATGGTGACCCAGCAGTCGGTTCAAAAACGGCACAGGCAGCCCCAGCATCGGAGTTGCAGCAGCGACATGGCTGCAAATGAGGATGCAAAGATCATGCAGGGGGGGTGACATCGCACTCGGCCCCACTCCCCTGTTTTTCATATGAGTGCCTGACTGCCCTCCTGGAGGAGATGGCTGCCAGAAGGGACACCCTTGTCCCCAGAAATGGGAGGGGGAGGCCTCCGCACCTCACAAAGAGGGCATGGGAGGAGGTGGCAGCCCGGGTGAGCAGCCATGATGTGGTGCGGCGCACCTGGGTGCAGTGCCGGACGCGCTTCAATGACCTGCTACACTTAGGAAGGGTGAGTACCATGTAGGCAGGGGTCAGTGTGTTGAATTGTCTTGGGCTGGCCATCCCATTTGGAGCTCAGGGGTGCTAGAGTCTGAGTGCCAACTGTCAATCGCACCGGCACTGGCCAAGGGGCTGAGCCCTGGCTGCTTTGACTGAGTGCCTTGTGGTTCGAGGGCCACAACCCAGATGTGTCCTGCAAGATGGTCCTCAGTTGGGGTTGGCCAGACTGCAATGGCAGATCTCCGTTGTCTCACCAGGGTGCCTGGCATGCACAGTGACAGTGTGATGACTTTAACTAATGACATGTCCCTCTTCTCCCTTTTAGGTTCACCAGCAGGCGTTTGCTCTCAGGACCCTGAAGGGCCACCCCTGACCCCGGAGGACTACCATGCTCCAGGAGCATCTGCGTCACATCCGCTCTCTGAACCAGGCACCAGCACAGATAACAGCACCTCAGTGGTCATTAGGGCTGCGACTAGTGTCTCGGTGCACATTGATGAGGGCACTTCACACTCGCTTGAGGTGCAGGTGGAGGCAGAAAGTGCCCAGGGCGCCGGCAGTCGGAGGACTGCTGGAGACCAGGACAATGCACAGACGAAGGCTGATGATAGGCCTCTGGAGTCGTCCATTAAGCAGCAGATGCTGGGCGTCCAGCAATGTGTGTGGGAGGGTCTGGCAGAGATCCATGAGGGGATGGCAGAGATCCATGAGGGTATGCGTGCCACGGCCTCTGTTGTGGAGGAGTCCCTATGGAGCGTAAGCACTGCGTTGACCCTCATGCCCAAACGCAATGCCTCCTCCGTGGAGAGAGTGCCTCCTCATTCAGAGGCTGCTCCGGGAACAGAATCAGGGCTTCCTGGGGTTGTGCTCAGGCCTGCAAGCCCACACACAGGCACTGACCTCAGCTGGTCAGTGTCCATGTGTGAGATGGATGGGGTACCCAGTATCTCAGCTAGGCACCCGTCCATCAATGGCGAGCGGGGAGGCCCACAGCGACCTCACATTGGCACACAAGCTGCTTGTCTCTGCGGCCTCCTCTCAGGGCTGCTCCTCCGCTCCCCCCCCTGCCAGTGACCATTGCATCTGATGAGGCCGCTCCCTCCCAGGCTCCACTGGCCAGAGGACAACTGCCAAGGTCATCAAGGCCAACAGGACGGCAGAGTCAGCAGGCTATCTCCAATGCCGATGCCAGCGAGGGGCGAGCACTCAGACATAGCACCCATAAACGTTATTTTAAAGCACCTTAAGCACAAGAGGGACTGGTCACGGGTGATCTCTTTTGTTCCCCCATTTTGTTTTTCTTTTTTTAATGGTGTGACCACCAGCACCGGATATTGTTCCGTTCAATACTATGTGAATTCCAACATTAAATTACATTTGCTTTTGTATTATTGGCCAGAGTATGCTTCATTTGTTTCATAGATGCAGGATAGGCCAGTATGTAATGCTGGACGTGGGTGGCTTGAAAATTTATTGCACAGGCACTGAGTGTATCTTGGGGGCCAAGGAAAGGGTCATTTCTGAGATCCAGGGAAAAGGCAGAAGCCCTGGCATGAGGTGGTAGTTCTTATTTGGCAGCCTAGCTGAAGAAGCATTGGATCAAGATGTCCCTGGTGTCCTTGCCTCCCTGGAGGTTACTGAAGTCTGTCTCCACACCCTTACGTTCTCCTCACTACGCTCCTCTTCGGACTCACTACTGGATTCATCATCTGTCACCTGTGCAGTTGCGTCAACAAACTCTTCCACCACAACATCCTCTTCCTCCTTGTGGGTCCCCCCTTGCCAGTCCCAGATTGTGGAGAGCACAGCATGCAACCACTATCAGTGACACCTGCTCTGGGGGGTCTTGCAGTGCACCCCCTGAACGGTCCAGGCATCAGAAGCGCATCATGAGAAGACCTACAGTCCTCTCTACCATCGCCCTTGTGGAGGCATGGCTCCTGTTGTACCACTGCTCTGCCTCTGTTCTTGGATGGCGAAGAGGTGTCATGAGCCATCTTTTCAAGGGATAGTCCTTGTCACCCAGTAACCATCCATCCAGTCGGGCTGGAGCACTGAAGAGCCTCGGCACCTGGGAGTGTCTGAGGATGTAAGCGTTATGGGAGCTGCCAGGGTTGCTTGCACAGACTTGCAGGATATGCGTCCTTTGGCCACACACTATCTGCAATTTCATGGAGTGGAATCCCTTCCTGTTAACGAAGGCTCCCAGCTGACTTGCTGGTACCTTGATGGCCACATGTGTGCAGTCTATTGCACCCTGGATGCGGGGGAACCCAGCAATCACTGCAAAGCCTCTGGCTTGCTCAGCCTGGCTGGCTTCATCCGCACGGAAATTAATGCAAGTCAATGCACGTCTGAACAGAGCTTCTGTCACCAGCTTGACTCAACTGTGGACAGCTGATTGGGAGACTCCACACAGATCCCCCACTGAACCCTGGATAGAGTCAGAGGCATAGAAGTTGAGGGCCACTGTGACCTTCAGAGCCACCGGCATGGGGTGTCCACCCACATGGTCGGAGCTGATCTCAGGCCCAATCATCTGACAAATGGAGGTCATGGTCTCCCTGGAGAGTTGGAGCCTCCTTCGGCATTGCACCTCAGACATATTGAGGTAGCTGTGTCGCCACCTGTAAACCCTGGCAGCAGGCTAGTGGTGTCTTCCACGGCCCCTTCTGCCTTGGGCTGACCCTGCACCCCTTGTGCCTGTGCCTTTTCTCCCACAGGTCCTTTCCCTAGAAGCGGCATTGGGACACCTGGCCTCCTCTCCCTTCTGCCCCTTTGTTTCTCCTCAGAGGAGGTGCCTTCAGCAGTGACCACAATCCCCATTACCAGGGTAAGGGAAGGCTGTCTGATACCTGGAATGGTTCACATGGTCCGAATCCTCAGGGGGCCTGGAAGACACCAATGAGTCCAGAAATAAAGCCTGGAAATGCGAAGAATGAAGCTCAGAACAGAGATGAAGCTGTCAAGTTCAAATAAGCAAACAGCAGCAAGTTATCTTCAAAACTCCTCACTACTCACATTGACAATGCTGCTGGCCCTTCTTATCCCGCCCGTGGGTGAGGTTTTGCAAATTGTGGGCTGCCCATTTTTCCCGTGCGACAAGCGAAAATTCGCACGAGCAACGTTAAATCGTTGTCAATTGGGTTGTCAAGGGCGTTAACTGGCCACTTAATTAATGGCGGCTGCGGCTCCGACTCCATTGCGCGCGCGCCGAGCGAAATATCGCGTGTCATTTTATACTCACGTGTCATTTTACAGGTGGGGCACGGTCTGCCTGACAAGTGAAAAATTCTGCCCATTGAACCAGGGTCGATTCCCCAGATTGATGGTAATGGTGGAATGGGGGTTATGCCCGGCCATGAGGTCACAGGTTGTGGTTGTAAATAATTCTGCTGCTGCTGATGGCCCACAGCGTCTCATGGATGCCCAGTGTTGAGTTGCTTGATCTGTTCAAAATCTATCCCATTTAGCACGGTAGTAGTGCCACACAACATGATGGAGGGTATTCTATGTTAAGACAGGATTTCATTTCCACAAGGACTAAGCAGGGGTCACTGCTACCAATGCTGTTACGGACAGATGAATCTGTGACAGGTAGACTGGTGAGGATGAGGTCAAGTAGGTTTTTCCCTCTTGTTGGCTCCCTCACCACCTGCCAAAGATGCAGTCTAGCAGCTATGTTCTTTAGGACTTGGCCAGCTCTGTCAGTAGTGATGCTACTGAGTCACACTTGGTGATGGACACTGAAGTCCCCTACCCAGAGTACATTCTGTGCACTTGCCACTCAGTGCTTCCTCCAAGTGGTGTTCAACATGGAGGAGCACTGATTCATCAGCTGAGCAATGGTGGGGGGTGGGGGGCTGTGGGGTGGAGGATGTTAGGTGGTAACCAGCAGGAGGTTTTCTTGTCCATGTTTGACCTGATGCCATGAGACTTAATGTGGTCCAGTGTTGATATTGACGGCTCCCAGGGCAACTCCCTCCTGACTCTATACCACCACCTCTGGTAGGGCAGGAAATACCCAGGAATGGTGAAGGTCATGTCTGGGACATTGAGGTGAGGCCTGTAAGGTATGATTCAGTGAGCATGACTATCTCAGGCTGTTGCTTGACTGCTCTATGAGACAGCTCTCCCAGTTTTGGCACAAGCCCCCAGATATTAGTAAGGAGGACTTAGCAGGGTCAACAGAGCTGATTTTGCTGTTGTTTAGGACAATGCCGGGTGATCCATCTGGTTTCATTCCTTTTTGTAGGCTTTGTAGTAGATTTAATACAATAAGTGGCTTGTTAGGTCATTTCAGAGTCAACCACATTGTTGTGGGTCTGGGGTTCTGGAATCACATGTAGGCCAGACAAGGCAGTTTCTCTTCCCTGAAGGACATTACTGAACCAGACAGGTTTTAGGACAACTGTTTCATGGTCACTATTACCAAGATTAGCTTTTTAATTCTAGACTTAACAACTGAATTTAAATTCCACTAGCTGTGTGGTGGGATTCAAACCCGTATCCCTGGATTACTAGTATAGTGACATTACCACTTACACCACTGCCTCTGCCAAGAAGCCAACTGACCTGCTGCAATCAAAACAAATGACAGTGATGTTTAATATATTACATATTTTCTGACTTATGTTATAATGAAAGTAACAAAGAAACTGCAGCTTCATGTTTTAACCGTGATGGTGCTCTTATATATGTCTTTTGCACCAAGTAAATCATTGGCAGATAAAAGGTGAGCCACCAAATTAAATGTAACTATTCTTAAGAAAGCGTCTGATTAAACTGCTTTATCACCAAAATGGAAGCCTAAATAATTGAATAACATTTGAATAAATGAACATTCAGTTTGCAAATAAATTTGGGAAAGTATTCCAAAACACCGCAGGATTTTCTATTTGTAATTTTATGATAGGATGTATTAAGTTGTTTGTTTTACTCATGCAACTGCTTGAATGTCAAAAGCAGGAAATTACTTGCAACTCAACAGCTCATTCATAAAAACATTCTATCTATTTTTGTAGGATATGCGCATACTTTTAGTTCATTAGCTTAACCAGAGAGCAATTCTTCCCCTGCTTCAGAATGCCAGCTTTTTGTGAAATGGTTATAGTCTAGTATCCTACCCAATTAACCATATTTCATGACACTAGATAATACATTTGATTATTGGGAGAGGAAGATTCACTATTAAATCCCATTCTCTCTTTATTTGATATCCACCAGCATCCTGGATATTTTCCCAGTCCAATCACAAGGAACTCCAAGATCAATTGTGAAGCCACTCTGCTCTTTCTACACCGTACAAACCAGTGTTTGAAGTGATAAACACCTATTCTTATACAGTTCAGTCCCGTATCACAGACATGGCAAATTAATTCTCCAAAACTGTGGGAGCCCTGAATATTAACAAGGCACTGGAGATAATTTTCATCTTCAAAGGCAGAACAGATTACCCACCCTTTCTGGAATCTATTTTCATTCCATTGAAAATTGGGTACTTTCTTGATGAATGGGCGATCGCTGTGCCACATTACTGTTCAGCTGTTTGAGACTGCTCAGCTGTTTGAGCCATTAGGGATAGGAAATCACTCTTCTCAGCATGAACAATTGCTATGATGCTATAAATTCTTCTCAGTGTATACTTTGTATAGCAAAGAGAAAATCAGCCATAGTTTCTGCTTCTGAATGATCCCTGCTGGAAGCTATTGTGCAAACATTAGAACAAGATCAGGCTCTGCTGTGATGTCCTGCATGGTTAGAACCCAGAAGTAATTTTATTTGAGCCCCAAGACTGCCAGATTCAATCTGATGGCAATATCATATTGTCGGTTCTAAGTTAAGAGTACTGCAGAAGAATTTCACTATTTTGATGGCCATTTCCTATCCCAATAAATTGCAAGGACGATTTTATCTTATTTATCCAAGTGTTGTGTAACAATGATAGCAATAACAAAGAGCCAAGCAGCCTGAAACATTCCATCTGGTAGGCTGATTGATCATAGGACTAAGAAAAATAATGAGATGGGAGGAGATATTTAAATAGAAAATCAAGTATTCGGAGTTCACTGTGCACTTTCCAAATCCATTAGCCACCCTTGGACCCTAATACGACTGGGGCAAGGACATTTTCAGAAATCTTTTTGAAAAATATATCAGTTTGGATACTGCTATGTTCAATAGTGCAAAACAGTGAGAAACATGTTAGCAAAAATGCACACACACACACATATATGTGAATACTGTCCCTCTTACATTTGTTTCATTTCAAGAAGCATGTAAACAGATTAACAAATGGTGAGCAAACCTTATGTAGTGATCACAGTAAATACCTGCACTTCCATTCATGTTTGCCAAAAATTTACTTACATGTTAAGTTTCTTCAAATTAGGAACATACAAACATACGGAATAGGAGCAGAAGTAGACCTTTCAGTCCCTTGTGCCTGGTCCACCATTCAATAAGATCATGGCTGATCTGCTTGTGTTTTGAATTCCACATTCCCATCTACCCCAATAACCTTTGATTCCCTTGCCTAACAAGAATCTATCTACCTCCGCCGTAAAAATATTCAATGACCCCCACCTTCACCACCTTCTGAGGCAGAGAGTTCCAAAGCCGCACGACCCTCTGAGAAAAATTTCTCCTCATCTCTGTCCTAAAAAGGCGACCCCTAATTTTAAAACAGTGCCCCCTAGTTCTGGACTCACCCACAAGTAGAAACATCCTTTCCATGTCCATCTTGTCAAAACCGTTCAGAATCTTAAATACTTCAATCAAGTCACCCCTTGTTCTTCTAAACTCCTGTGAAAACAACCTATGTCCTCTGTCCAACCTCTCTTCATAAGGCAACCCACTCATTCCAGATATCAATCTAGCAAACCTCTTCTGAACCACCTCCAATGCATTTATATCCTTCAATTAAAAAGATATATTTTCAAAATTGCTGTTGCAGTCAACAAGTGGTACCCATTGTTTGTTTGTCCATTTAATATTGATGATATTTTGCATTACAAGTTGTTGGAAGTGCAGGCTGCAAACAACAGTGTCCTCTGCAGTGCTTTTGGGATCTGAGTAAATAAGGCAAGCAACTGTCTTCATAACCAAACTGAAGGGTTGTGAAATTAACAACACAAAGAATGAGCAGGAAGTGCAAGCTAGAATAATCAAATCAAGTACAGAGAACGAAAAATAGAGAGATAGAAAGATTGAATTAAAATTCAGAAAATAGGAAAAGACAAGTTAATTTTTAAAAAAATTTCCCACAACAGTTTAAAACTGAAGGAATGAGACTCCACCCTTGTAATAGTTAATATTTAAATCTAGAGAGGTTGACTGGCAGAAACTAACATTTATCACATTATTAAAAGGGTACTTAAAAGCTATGACTTTTGGAGGCGAGTTTGCCTTGTATCTGTCATCCAAGATGAGGAATTTCATCATCCCAGTACATTTGAGTGAGGAGCCAGAAACAAAATGCTGTTTCCACAAAGCTGATGATGGAACAGAATATTGCTGACAGCAACTTTTTACTTTCTATGTTTAACCATGACCAGTATCTGAGACTCTTTCTCACATATTCACTCTCTCCCAATGAGATTCTCAAATACTCACTACATCATAATCTACCCTCATCTGAAACTGCACATAAAACAGGCAAGCGCTATTCACCTTGGAATTACTTTGGCAGGAATTTTTGGCCCAATGGCCTATACATTTACTTTGTACTGGTTTTTTCATATGCTGTTCGAGTATCATAGTAGCATCTTAATAGTTTCATATCACTGAGCTCCAAGCTTTCAACTTTAAACCCAAGATACTAATTTACATAATGTAACAAATACCCAAGCTTCAGAAGACTAATGTAGTGCTGTAAGAAACTGAAGTAGGCTCAGGACATGGTGGTCAATTAGACATGCAGACTAGAGCTTAATTTTCAAAACAAGGTAGTTTATTCATCCATAACAGTTGTGTCTTTAAGTACAGCGATGAACAAAACAGTAACCCGGATTACCTTACGGCATACAGATTCTCACTCTTAACTCCTTCCTCTCTGGCCTTTACCCATCTAAACCATTTCTCTGCCTTTTATCTTTCCAGGCTGGGAGTTGTTTCTGATGTACCTTATTTGCCTTTGAAGATTTTTTAAAGCTATGCCTCCTCGCTTTGGTCATGCTGGCATTTTATATAATTTCTTAAAGCTGTACCCCTGTAACAGATACAGGGCTCTCAAAGCCCATGGCTTACACATATTGTTCCTCTCTTGCTCTGTTATAGTTAGTGTTTGAAAATTCCATAATAACAGCAGATCCAGAGTACTTAGCCACTTGTGGGTACAAAAATTACATTACCACTTAGAATATATATGAGAAAAGCACTGAGTTGGAGTGGTTTGCAATCCACAGTACATCATCAAGGATCAAAGGAAAACTGCTGAAGTACAAGTTTTCAAAAGTACCAATGTTATCTGAATCACTCTATTCTGTTGCAGCTTTGCATTTTGCATATGTGTTTGATACTTGGAAAACTACAACAAGAAAGAGCTTATAATCTTGCTGCACAGAAAGCAAGCATATTCTAAAAGATTCAAATATCTTTCAGAACCCCAAAGTGTTTACTATATTTCAATGTTTTGCTGCAATTTCACAGAAATTGTGACCATGCTTGGGGTGTGGGGTAGGGGACGGGGTTGGTGATGGGGATGCTTATTAGTTGCTGAATAATAAGCTCTATTTTCAGACTTCAGAAGCTTACAGAGCAAGAACAGATGAATTTCAAAAGAAGCAATTATTTTGAGGTCACTCTATTTCTTCCACTAGAACAACCAAGTGATATAAGCCTTTTGGGATTGTCACTAAATGAAAAAAGACAGTAAAGCACCATCTGGCCATAGGGAATGAAATACCATAGTACATGTGAATGCAACTACAAAATTGAGAGCAAAAGCTGTATTAAAAAACAAGACAAACAGTAGCTGAAGACCATAAGATATAGTCTCACCAGCGGGTATCAAACCATAAGGAAAAAAATACGCAATTTTCTCCGAAGAATTGAGCAAAACCATTGTCTGTTCCAATTATCAAGAAATACGATTCACAACACATATTATTTCCTTGAAGTCCTCACACAATAGAACATAAATTCTTATGAGAACAATAAATAAAATATAATTAGATGATCTGCTATGAAGATGCACTATTGCAAAGTGAAGGTACTTCTCGTTGAGAGGAAAGGTAACCTATGTTTCTGCCCTAAATGAGCCGTGAAATAAGTTACTTTGAAAGCTCTTAAATCTATTTGGAGCACATGTAATAGCCACTGGAAAAAAATAAGCAAATACACACCCCTTTGGATGCACAGAAAATTGTGAACAATAAATCAAGTTCAGTGCTTTATTTGCTTCAAACCTCAGTTGTATTGCCAACATTTCTTGCAAGAGAGTTTGCAGAGTTACTTTTCTCTATTGGTTAATTTTGTTTAGAAGCCCTGTAACAATAAATTAGGAGATAGAATGAGAAATTGTCTTACATTTTCTGGGTAACAGCTGAAAAAATGGCTTCAATATCTAGCAATGCAGAGAAAAAAAATCAATGCAAGTAAACAGAAAACACAAAAGGGATCCTAAGATGTTTGATTGAGCAGGTACAGACATGAGATACTAAGTTGTTTCTCAATTACACAAAATACATTTTTCATTTTTTTATGGGTTGCCTATTATATATATACAACTCAAGCCTTTCCCAGGCTTTGTATCGGGGCTAGGTCGGTAGTCCCACAGCTGAGACTGAAGGCAGGCCCTGAGTTCACACAGGTGGATGCTGGGACCCTGAAGGGGATTTTCCTCACAGTGGCCAACAAAATAGTTGGTGACAGCTCCGCCATCCAATTAAGGGATGGCCTGTCTTCCAAAGCTGCCAGCCCAATTTGAGGGCCGGCAGCTTGGTAGCATTGGCACCGCCACCAATAGAGGTAGCCACTGCTAAGGCTGCAGGGAGGAGGAGAGGGCACCTCCATGCTGAGCTATCTTTTTTTTTAAACATGCCAGGGCATGTCTGGAATGGCAGTGAGTCTAAAGAGGAGGACATGAACTTTCAAGACAGGAGGGACATTTATAGTGGTACCTGTGAACTAGTAAATAATCATGTGCTGCATCTTCCGGTCGGCAAGCAGGGGGGCTGGGCCCGCTTGCCGATTTGTAAATGACGCGGGTGACGTCCGGCGTACGTCCCGATGTCAACCTGTGTAATTTAGATTTTCAGTTTGGCGGCCACTTAAGGCCTTTGAAAAACTAATTAAGCCAATTAATGGAACCTTAAGGTTGGTGGGCAAGCTGGGAGCCCAGGCAGGCTTCTGAAAAAACATGAAACCTCATCCACAGGCAGGATGAGGTTTCATTAGGGATTTTAAAATTTCAGAATATTTTAAAATAAAAGTTATGGACATGTCCCAACTCATGTCACAGTGTCACAAGAGGGGACATGTCAGTAAAATTTTTTCCATTCTTCAAACTGCTTTTCACATTTGAGCCGATTTCCCTGAGGCAGCACTTTGCCTCAGGGAGATCTGTGCGCTCTTTTGCGCACAAGGAATCCACCCCGCCCGCACAGGGAGCACTTCCGAGTGGACGTCACGCTGGGTTGGCCTTAATTGGCCCACCCACGCAAAATGGCGGCACGCCCCTAACTGGGGGCACCGATCAGGAACTTGCCTGCTCCTGCACATCCCCCCCCGACGGGGGGAAAATGTTGCCCCATGGATTTTTACGTGGCTTAACTGTACTAAGGATAATAGAATGATACAACACATGACAAGGCCATTTGGCCCATCATGCCTAAGTCAGTTCTTTGGCAGTGCCATACTATAAATCCTAGTCCCCTATCTTTCCCCACAACCCTGTTTTTTTTTTCCCTTCATGTATTTATCCAATTCTATTTTGAATAAATTTTCACCATCATTTCAGGCAATACATTTCAGATCTCAACATATCTCAGTTTCTTTATGGCATCTCTGGTCTTTTGCCAATCACTTTAAATCCCTGTTCTCTAGTTACTGATATGTTATTTACTCTATAAAGACCATCCATAATTTTGAACACTTCAGTTGAATCATCCCTAACCTTCCCTAATCTAAGGAGAACAACCCCAGTTTCTTCATTCTCCCCAGATAACCGAAGTCCCTCATCCAATAAATCCTTTCTGCATCCTCTCCAAGTTCCTAGCATCCTTTGTGACATCTTTTGACTCAGAAACAGTGCAGTAGGGAAAATTTGTAATTTAAAAAAAAATGTCTAAGAAATCTGTAATTATTTTTAAGAATTTTTAATTTGACTGTTAACAGTTTGCATCAGTTGTAAAGGCAACAATTCTAATTTACATGGATAGTAAGTAATACTGGTCCACGTGACCAGGCAATGCTTGACCTGGAAGCAGTACCAACAGGAAGGGAGTTAAGATACAGATGCCATATGGCTGGACACAAAGGAGAGCTGCAGCAGATGGGAGAACAGAGAAGGCACATTTACCAAGTGCTGCGTGTGTGTGTGTAATACAGTTAAATGGGATAGAAAACGGAAGAGCAGGTCATAACAGAAATTGTGTATTGGACAATTTTACTGCTGCTATTTCAGTTTTGCCAGAACTGATCAGACCATTTAACGGGGTTTATTAATAAATGGATAAAGGAGTCTCTGGGGAGTCTGTGCTATCAAGGCTGTCGTGAGCCTAGTAAAGGATGTTCTGCAGGAGTGTGCCATTTGATTGACGACCATCTCCGGGTACCCGAGATGTACAGGTGCTGATGAAGGCATTCGAGGGCCAAATCAATTGTGTGGGAAAGTGAGAGATCCTATGTTCCAGAGGCCAAGTTACAGAACTTTGGAACTGCACATGGTGCCACATGTCTGTGGAGAGTGATGCTGGTGCTTGTGCAAGATGTATCTTTTTGAATCTACAATTTAAAATTAAATTTACCTTTTTACTTGAAGTATTTACCTGGTAAATTTGCATTTGTTCTGTTTCATGCTCAAGCAAAAGCTGCAAGAAGTGGAATCTTATTGGCTATCTCTTTATTCTCCTTACCTAACGGCACTGTGGGCATACATGCATCAAATAGATCGCAGCAGTTCAAGGTGGCGACTCACCACCATCTTCTTAAGTGCAATTAGGGATGGGCAACAAATTGCCAGCAATACCCACATCCCATGGGTCATTCAGTACATTTAATTCTTTTAGCGTACTGTTTGCCCATGGGGGTCTTAATACCTTCCTCCATTGGGTTGCCCAGAACTAAACACAATACGAGCTAAGGCCTAAAAAGTGTTATACGACAATTTAGCAAAACTTCCTTGCTTTCAATAAAGTCAAGGATCACAAAGTTTTTTAAACCACCTTATTACCTTAGCCTACCACTTTCAACAATTTGTGCACATAAACCCCAGGTCTCCCTGCTCCTGCATCCTCCTTTCCTCCACAATAAGGTCAGAAGTGGGAATGTCTGCTGACGATTGCTCAATGTTCAGTACGATTCACAAGTCCTTAGATACTGAAGCACTCCGTGTTCATATGCAGCAGGACCTGGATAACACTCAAGCTTGGGCAGATAAGTGGCAATTAACATTCACGCCACACAAGTGCCAGGCAATGACTATCTCCAACAAGAGAGAATCTATACATCTACCCTTTGACATTCAATTGCATTGCCATCGTTGAATCCCCCATTATCAACATCCTGGGGTTTACCACTAAACAAAAACTGAATTGGATCAGACACATAAATATTGTGGCTACAGGAGCTAAGAATTCAAAGGTGAGTAACTCATCTCCTGACTCCCCAAAGCCTGTCCACCATCTATAAGACACAAATCAGGAGTGTGATGGAATATGCTCCACTTGCCTGGATGACTGCGGCTCCAACAATACTCTAGAAGCTTGACAACATCTAGGACAAAGCAATCTGCTTTTTTGGCACTCCATCCTCCAAATTAAGCATATACTCCCTTCATCACCAATGCACAGTGGCAGCAGTGTGTACCATCTGCAAGATACATTGCAGCAGCTCACCAAGGCTCCTTCAACAGCACCTTCCAAACCTGCAACCTCTACCAACCAGAATGACAAAAGCAGTAGACTCATGGGAACACCACCATCTGCAAGTTCGCCTCCAAGCCACACACATCCTGACTTGGAACTATATCGCCATTCCTTCACTGTCGATGGGTCAAAATCCTAGAACTCTTCATCTCACAGCACTGTGGGCATACCTACACCATATGAACTGCAGCAGTTCAAGGCAGCGACTCACTACCATCTTGTCAAGAGCAATTAGGGATGGGCAACAAATTGCCAGCAACCCTACAACCCATGAAAAATTGGGGTGCAGAATAATAAAAAAAAATCCACCATTTAATTCATATTGCCTCTCCTTATTCTTCTGACTTCACTCATCTCTTTTACTTGTTTTCTCCAGGTCAAGTAATGTTCATAATAAAAACTGATTTGCACTGATATTCTCCACATTTTTGGATGCTCCTCCTCTCGATTGTCGTCTTGTTTGTGAAGCTAAAGTAAAAACTAGAAAACACCCAAAAATGTGGGATTTAAATTTATAAAAAAGCCTTCATACCTCTTCATTTTCTGTACGGGTATACTAGGAACTAGATCATGAGCCTAATGGACCAGCATTCCAGCAGCATCCAGTTAAGTACGCTCAGCCCACAGACATCAGCTCAGGTATGCCTACAAGGGTATTGTAATGAGTTAGAGTATGATTCACTAGCTGACACATAGAGAACAATGGCCTGAACCTTCCAAGGAGTGGCAATCACCATTGTACTGTTGCTCCACTCCTAGTTTTCTGTGCCATGATGCAGCTGCGCATTTCTGGCTGGGTCTCCTAATCCTGGCTTCTTCAGAAATGCAGAGTGGTCCTCCATCGAACTGCTTCCTCATAGTGCTGGGTCATCAGGGGATGTCAAGCCACGCCTCTTTTTTTTCAGCAATTGATGTCTTATTCTGTTAATTGTTCACTAACTGTGAAGAATATGCTTTCTGGAAAATTGGAAGGATTTTGAATTTTGGACACTCTCCCTCCAGAGTTGTTTTTTTAAGGCTACAAGTTCATTTTTGGTCTGTGAGCAGGCTGTTTTTTTTTCAAGAAATCACATGTTTCATCTAGATGACCAGCAGGACACCTGATGAAAGAAGAGTTACTTTGTTTGAATTAAAGAAAAAACTGATGTTGCCAGGCTGTAGTCTCATGCTGATTAGTTGAAAACACCTGGCTTGGGCAAGTTCCCTCTGGACATTTTGTTCTGAACTCAGTCTATGTGTGTTATGCCTTGAGAGCACTCGGTGAAGGAAGTCTGTCTGTCTGTCTGTCTCTCTCTCTCCCTCTCCTCCTGTATTGTCTACAGTCCTGAGTGAATTAACCTTCAGTTAGAAATTTCTCATCTTAGTATAACTCACCTGTATTTTTTTAAAAACCTGCAAAACTGTGACAAGTGAGAGTTATCAAACACAGTGTTTCACCAAAGATCCACCTGAAAAGACTTCCACATCCACTGCAATCAGAACCCTATCAGAACAACAATGTCAAGACCTTTTCAAACTTTATCCTTTTTTATAGTATTGCCTTACACCAATCTCTGCAGAGACTTTATTTGTTTTGTCCTTTGTTTTGTGCTTGTGTGTGGATGTGTGTGCGTGTTGGGGATTCTTTTTTAAAAAAGGGGGTAAATCGTTACACTTTCAGATTACAAATTGTATGCTAATCTGTTTTGCAACTTGTTTTAAAATAAGTTTGTTTTATAATAAACTAATTATTCTGTGTTTATTGAAAGAAGCCTGGTTAAAGTCACACCACTACTCTCTGCTAGAAGTTTGAACACCCAGGCCAGAAATATCCCCCTGTCAGGGGGGTTTGTGTGGGGGCAGGCGCGAACCCAATCGGGTCCGCGCCATCATTTTACGTGGACAGGCCAATTAAGACCCGCCCATCGTGACGCTCACCTGGAAGCGCTGAGCGCTCCCTGTGCGGGCGGGGGTGGGGGGGGATTCCCTGAGTAGCTCCCTGTGCTCTGTTGCACATGTGTATGAAAGAGCGCAGAGATCTCCCCGAGGCACTGAGGTGCCTCAGGGAGATTTGTTTCAGTGTTAAACTTTTTGATGAAGGATTTTTAAACTTTTGAAACATGTCCCCTCATGTGCCAGTGTCACGAGCTGGGACATGTTAATGAAATTTTGGAAAAAAATTCACTGCTTTTTTAAACACTTTATGAAACTTCATCCCGACGGTGGATGAGGTTCCATGAAATATGTGAAGGCCGCCTGAGCTCTTCGCCTGCCCACCAACCTTAAGGTTGGACGGGCAGCTCATTTAATTGTATTAATTAGTTTTTAACAGGCCTTAATATACCTTTGACAGTTTGGTGGTCGCGCAGCCGAGTTGGCTGCGCGCCCGCCGAACTGACAATCTAAATGATGCGCGGTGACGTCAGGACACACGCCCCACATCACCACGCATCATTTTATGCATCAGCGAGCAGGCCCTCCCCCCCCACTTGCCGACAGGAAAATGCTGCCCCATGTTTAAACAAAGTTTCTGCTGGTTGTGAAAGAGAACAGTTTTGCACTAGAATATAAATGCACCCTGAAATCAATATTAAGTTTATGGTATAATAATAAAGCTTTACACTCACCTCTTCCAAACAGCATGGGGGAAAAGATTAATAAAGCACAAAAACAGGCACAGGGATTGTGATGCCGGATTAACCCACATTGTTCTTTCTGAAACAGGCAGCACACAAACATTGGGCCGCCTGCTAATTTAAATGCCAGTGGCCTGCAGCCCAATGCTAAATATGCTGTTGAATGGTTGCGCAACCCAGCAGGGGGCCCAAGTTTGGGTGACTTAAAGCTTGTCTGCACCTCTTAAAGAGAGGTGCATTCTGACTACAGCAGGTGCTGTAAGTAATTGGGGACAACATTCTGAGCAGGAAGAAGAGTGTCCATGGATCTATAAAACAGAGAGCATACTCCATGATTCTCTGATGCAGCACTGGAGGCTTTGCCATATGAGGTATACAGGCAGGAAGAGAGGGCCTCTATCCACAGGGAGTCAGGGGGCCCTCCCAGGACGACAGTGAGTAGGCAGAGGGAGCGGACAGCTCTCACGGTCAATGCCAGCTGTGTAGTCCAGAGCTCATGGATACAGTGCAGCAAGAAGTTTAATTACCTCACACAAGTGATCAATGTCATTAAATGCAACCTCAATGACAAATAGTTCACCAGCCTCACACACTGTTTGATTTGCCACGCCACCTTCACTCACTTGCCAACAATCACTATCAATTGTTATGATTCCCATGGAGACCAAAAGAACCAAATTTGCTGAATGGCCCCAGTAAGAAAACCAATGGATAAGATTTCACTTTTTTTTAATAACTTTTAGTTTAACAATCAAACCAAAATCAACATAAATTAACGGGCAAATTACAGCCAATTTAACCTATAAATTGTGATGCAATGATAGATGTCACGGATTTACTAGGCAGTCCACTTGGCATATGTGATACTAACTTCAGCCATAAAATCCTTCAAAGCTCCAATCTTTCTCCCGTACAATTCCAGCTCCTTTTCCTCAAGGGTTTAGTCTGGTCCCCAACTGACAGCAGCACCCAATCAACCCAAGTTCCACAGGCACAGTCTTCACCAAAAGGCCATATGTCTGCAAAAACTCCTCAACTCTGCTCAGTCTTGTTGGTGTGGATCCAGCCATGTTACCTTCAAATAACAGGAACAACTGTAGCAACTGTTTATTTGCCTATTCCCACATCCTGGTCCAGAATCTTCTGGTGAGCTGGGGTGGGGCCCACTCGCTGACATATAAATGACGTGCAGTGATGTCAGGCGTGCGTCCCGACGTCACCGCGTGTCATTCCGATCTTGAGTTCAGCGGGCGTGCACCTGAGTTGGCTGCGCGCCCGCCAAACTGTCAAAAGCTTATTAAGGCCATTTAAATATCAATTAAACCAATAAACTGAGCTGCCCGTCCAACCTTAAGGTTGGTGGGCAGGCAAAGAGCCCAGGCGGCTTTCACATTTTTCATGAAACCTCATCCACGGGCAGGATGAGGTTTCATGAAAGTTTTTAAAGTTTAATAAAATTCATTGACATGTCCCAGCTCATGTGATATTGTCACATGAGGGGGCATGTCTTATTTTTTTTTTCTTTATTATAATTTTCAAACATTAAATTAATCTCCCTGAGGCAGCCCTGTGCCTCAGGGAAATTTCTGCGCTCTTTCACGCGCATGCACGAATGAGCGCAGGCCCCAACTCAGCCTACTCCCCCCGCCCACACAGGGAGCGCACAGTGCCTCCAAGTGGACATCACACTGGGCGGGCCTTAATTGGCCTGCCCACCTAAAATGGGGGCATGGAGCAGATCACGGGCGGCGATCAGCTACACGCTCGCCCGCGCCCGCTCCCGTCCAACCCCTCCCAACAGGGAGAAAATTCTCCCCCTGGATCCAGCCTCTGGTTTCTTCAGCCTGTCTGTGCTGCACCACTGGGACCTGAGCTTGAATGGCGCAGTGTCTTTTTATCTTGTTTCAACCAGTGTCAGTTTCTCCAGAAATGTGAAGTTTCCATTTTCCTAGAAACCTGAAGGTTCAGCTTTCCTTTCAGTTAGCTGAAGTTTCTGTTTCAGTTCTAGTTAGGGTCTGTCTCAAAAAAGTAAAAAAAATTGAAACCACGGATTCCATCACACGATCATGATTCATACTTTACATCCATAGCTTCACCTCACCCTTACACTGCTCCTAGCCTCACATGAACATGCATACACTGCCAGCCTTTGAAACATGACAGACACATCATCCAAACACATTGCGCCACACTCACTGACACACTTCCCTCTCTCTTGCAGGATGCGCTGGTGCATAATCACAGGCAGCAGCATCTGATCAGTGAGGATAGGCACAGCTGCATCTCCTAACCCCCATGAAGAAGATGGATCTGGCCATCTTTGCAATGGCCATCGCTGAGACCATGGCCAGCAGTGGGGCTGAAACTATTTAAAGATGATGGTATGTTTCCACCTGATCTATCTTACCCCAACACACAGTTTCTTCTTATGTACAAGCTGCAGGTGATGTAAACAATGCAGCTCTTCCTTTCTCTACCTTCCCTCCCTGCAAGCATACTCTTGTGCCTTTCCTCTTTCAGATACCAAATTATTTCCCCTTGGCTAAACGGTGTTGCGAGAACACAAAGTGGAAAAGGAATAAGAGGCTGATCATGATTAAACTCCATCACTTGATCTCACACACGCAGCCACTTGGTCAGGTACTGGCACAGCATGTGCTTTAGAGGGCAGCAATGAGAGAGGGTCTGCATGTGGTGATACACAGAGCACAAAAGGCCTGCAGCCCCAGGACAGAGGTAAAGGGTTGCACAGATGCCAGGTCCCTGAACGGCAAGTTCAGACACAAGTTCTTCTGATGAAGATTTAGATGACAACTTTGATGGTGCAGCCTACAGAAAATGGCTGATGGGCATGCACACTGAAATACTTGGTGCCTTGTCAAGAACGCCAGAAAGCCTGCTGTCACTGTCAAGGCACATGGAGGAGTCCATCGCCAACTTTGCCTAGGGTTTTGCACACACCTTGCTGCTCATATTTTCCAGCATGGAGGTGGTGGCCAACTTCATGGGGACACTTGTGGATCCCATCATGATGCAGTGCCTGATGGCCGATGTCTCAACTTCCCATTACAGCAACAGCAGAAGCCATCCAATGTCTGAGTGCTGCTGTAGAAGCTCAGAATGGCTCATAAAACCTCAGCTTGATGCCATGCAGCCTCAAAGCATTCCAGCAATACAGATTACTAGAATATCTGAGGCTTCACCCAGGGGAGTGGCACTAGCTCCAAGGAGCATGAACTGCTGCTCTCTCTCAGGGGGGGTAGCATTCGTGTTGTCTCCATGCCACTTTGTCAGCGCCCATGTTGTTGCCTGTCAGCCAGCCCAGACTGCTGCCTCCCATGCAGAGATTGTGCAATCCAAAGCCAGAGCAGGTGGTTGTGTTCACTGGAACCATAGTTGGATAAGGTTATCACACTAGCCTGTCTGGAAGGGGGATGTGGTGCTTGCCTCCCCCCTTCCTCCTCAGCTGTTCACCCTATACCTGGTGGATTGGACAGTGGCCTCATGACAGCAATGTTGTACAGGGAACAGCAGACCATGCAAATTGTGACATAATGCTTTAGCGAGTAGTGCAGGCCTCCTCCAAGCAGTCCAGGGCGTCGAAGCATTGCTTGAGTGTCCCAACGGTCTGACCGATGACGTTTCATGTGGCAGCATGGTTCTCAATATATGCATACTTCTCACAGAGTCATGAGCCAGGAGTCTGTGTCTAACTCTCATCACCCAATAGCTGGTTTGACATGGTGGCTCAAATACTGATGAAATTGTGGATTAGAGCAGAATAAACCACTGCTAAGCTACCAGACACTCAACTGCATGATGTGCTGGGCATGGTCACACACCACCTGCACATTCAGCGAGTGGGGCCTTTTGCAGTAGTGGTACATCTCTCTATTTGTATGCGAGCACTGCAAAGATATGTGTATGCAGTCAATGATACCCTGCATCATGGGGAATCCCACTCTCTTTGTGAAGCCACATACATGCTCCGCCTGCTTCTCTCTGATCAAAGAAAACACAATGCATACTCCCCTCCTGACATAAAGAGTGTCAGTCACCACTCTTATGCAGCAGTAGACGGTAAACTGGGAGATGTTAGAGGTCTTATCAGCACCAGCCTGGGTGGATTCCAACATGAAAAATTCACAGCCGCTAGCAGCTCTGAAGAGGGTATTTCCTCCAATCCAGCAACTACCACATAGGCCAGTTGAAGAGGTGAAACTACAATCCCCGATCACACAGCGATCACAGAGACTCAGGCTTCTTTTAACGGTTTTATTCAAGCATATGCAAGGGAGCCGCAATCATCCCTGAGAAGGAAGACCCAGCAGCTCCCTGATTGATTACATTTCACTACTTTTGTACTTTGTCTTATCACAATACATTTGAGTATATTTGAATACATCTAATTGGTAACCGACACACAGGTACCATGTTAAAACTATCCTATTGAGTACATAAACATGTGATTCTGCTAACCAATTATTCTAAAGGGTGTATGCATAATTATATTATCCAATCAAAATTAAAACACGTACGCAAAGACCTTGATTCTCATAACTCAGAACTGTTTGTGTTTCATCAAAGCCCTCTCTTGTCTTTGTATGTCCTCCCATATCTAAGTTAAACCATCTGCCCCATCCCTATCTGAGAGAGGAGTATACCTAAACTAACTTTATATTATGTTTTATCTCCAGTCCAGCTCTCAAGGCTTCAATGCACCATTACATCACTTGAATGGTTCTGACTGTGCTTGGACATTAGCTCATCTCTTGAAACTGTGTAAATCACACAAAACTCAAAGCTCCTTTGTGTGCAATATCCATCTGCTTACCCTCAGCTGTCAATAGGTTTAGCATCCATGGCTGTTTGGAGATTTTAAGTGTTCTTCAGTAAATTCTTACAGTGTTCTCATTTAGCATTTTTAATTTATCCTTACCAAGCCCCATTCTCGTCCTGCACTGAGACTGCAGCTCCATCTACAAGAGGTAGCAGATTTCAGCGGGCACCGCCTTTGTAAAATGTAAACTTTGCACATACTCTTCCTCACTGAGGTTAACGTAAGAGGGATGTTCCCTGAAGACCCCAGGTGGATGAATGCTTCCTGCTGAAAGCCCTTCTCTCCTCCTCCTCTTACCTTTGTGAGCAGCGTGTCCTCTACTTTGCTGCCTCTGCTCATTCTCCCTGTCATGCTACAGGCCTTGGGGGAAAAAGCAGCTACAGCACTCGTGACTGGGCACAGGTAGTTTGAGCAGGACCCTTGAAGTCAGAACCAAGGCCTTGACCACATGTAACACCACTGCCTTAAACTGCACCAACTTTAAAATTGTAGTAAAAACCTTACTGCACCTGTAACTTAGTAGGAATCAATCAGCAATTAACAAAAAGTAGGTTATTTTCTCTTTAAACAGAGGACATTCTTCCTGCTACTGAATGCATGTTAAAAGAAGGCAATAACTGGAGTGTTGATGTTGAAAATGGCAGCAGTGGTGTTAAATCAGTTAATGCACTAACTGACAAAATTATCTGTCTGCTCTGCATAATTCCTGCATACAATCCTAAAGCCTGCACTAACGCCCTCACCAAAATGATGTCCAGTGTGGTGCGCACACGAAACACGGATGTCACTAAAATGAAAGCAAATACTGTGGATGCTGGAAATCTGAAATGAAAACAGAAAATGCTGGAAAAGCTCAGCAGCCTCTGGCAGCATCTGGGAAGAAAGAAACAGAGTTAACGTTTCGAGTCCATATGATTTATAACATGGATGTCATTTTGGTATCAAATAGGCGGGCATTAAGGAGACTAAGTTTGTGGCCCACAACTTTTCTTATCTTGAAAATGTTAACAATTATGAATGCCTACCAACTCAACCTTCAAGTCAAAAGACCAATATCATGAGGAAAAGACCTACATTTCTGTGCCAATCTGACAAATGAAATAGAGGTGTCAGTGGTTAGGTGAAGCAAATAAAACCTTTAACTATGCCAATAGATAACAAAAGCTACATGGTAACATCAGGTTTTCATGAGGATCATGTTTTGAAAAGTGAGGCAGTTATGTCTGGTAAATGAAAGGTAATATAAGCAACATCCCACATTCATATAAACACTAAGTTCAGTGCAATATGATATGATTACAGGCAGAATTCCAAACAAAGGGTTTATTGACATGCAGCAACTGATCAGCAGTTTTCAATTTATTTTCAGGATACATTCAAAGGTACTTATCTCAAGGTTGAGAGCACTTTGAGAAGTCCCTCACTAATACTCTGGAACTGTGAGGAGATAACTAAGTGGTGCCGATGTGTGAAAGGACTCTCAACATGCAGTGCTGTGATAATTTTAGTTTATAAATTGACCCCAAGAACTTTACTGAAAGGTACCATGGGAACTGAATGTTCTCTGGTTGAGATTGTGCTTCAATAATTATGTTGCTTGTGAGGATCTGAAAATGGAAGCAAATTAACAAAGGATGTAATAGTTTATGAAGCATTAAGCATATAAACGAGAAATGACTATAGGATTTCAGTGCACTGCTATCAAACTTGAGTGGAAGCAAGTCACCCTCACTCCTGAGGGACTGCCTAAGATGATATCTACCTTTAAAATGAGTAGAATTAAATGGCAGCTCAGTTACCACAGTGCCCCTTTAAAAGCTTTCCTTCTTTTAAATTTTAACTTGGTTTAATTGAACACCGTGGCATCGAAATTTTGCTCAACAGCACAGTTTTCCCCTAGCTGCTATGAGTGCTACTTTTATCTCCAAAATAATGACCAGGGCATGCACGCGCTCTTCTGGTGTTGAGCCATGCCAGGAGTTCTTTAGGTGAGGGCGTTAGTGTCCACTGGAAATAAGAATAGCAGGTATTTTGTGACATCAGTCAATGTGTAATGCCAATTTGATGCCAGTGCTGCCATTTTGAAGCTCAACAATGCAGTTTGTGCTGTTTCTTAATTTTGCACGGCTGAACATACGTTCAATAATAGGAAGGACGCTCCAGCAGCGTTACATAAAGGGATCATCAACTTCTTAAACATTAATCGCTGATTGTTTTCTACTGGCTTTTACTATGACCTTATAAGTGTTTATGGTTTCCAAAGTTGTTTGATGTTGCTGAACTATTATGAGCGTGATACGGCACATGCAATAGGATTCTGTAAAAAGCTCTTGCTCACAGACATAGGTACAATAGTTTGCATCCCCTTTGGACTGCAGGCAGAATTAGCAGAGGTGGCACAGAGCGGGACATTTTGTAGGAGGAGCAAGCAGACAGGAGGAGGAAAAGGCTTTCAGCAGGAGGCCATACAGCCCAGGATGCTCAAAGACCTGCCTGAATCTCAGTGGGGAACAGTGTGTTAGAGCTTCTGCTTCACTATCAACAGTCTCAATGAAATGTGCCATCGACTGCAGCCCTAATTGCAGCCCCAGAGCAGATGAAGACAGCATGGCCAGTGGGTATGGTGACCATGGCTATGAACTTTAATGTGTCTGATTCCTTCCAGGCTGGAGCAGGCAATGTTTGCAATATCTCCCAGTTATCTGTCCACTATTGCTTAAGGGAGGCCACTGAGACTCTGAACTCCAAAAAAACCCCAACACATTTCATTCTTACCTGCCAGAGAGAAGCAAGTGGAACGAATATGTAATTTTGCGAGGTTTGCAGCATCTCTCATGGTGCAGTGTGCCACTGACTGTATGCATGCTGTTTTACAGGAACCACATGTCAACTCCCAGATGCACCGTGACTGAAAAGGATTCCATTCCCTGAATATCCAGCTGGTATGTGACCCTACACAGCGTATCCTGACAGCATTTATGATGCCTTCATGCTGTAGCAGTCTACTGTGTCATCTACATTTGAGGCACCATCACAAACCAGAGGGTGGCTCTTGGTCGACAAGGGCTATCCTTTGACAGCATAGCTCAAGGCTTCAGTGTGCAAACCATGCAGACATGGGCAGCATGGATATAACAAAAGCCATGAAGCCTCTTTCTCTCTCTCTCTCTCTCTCTGTGTTTGAAGCCAAAGTTTGACAAGATTTTAATACCTCGTTCAATCTTGCCTGCATTTTCACTGTGTTGAAATAAATTCTAATTACATTATCACTGTCTCCATTCCTTCCTGATCAGTCAATTTTCCCCTCCTATAACTTAAACATAAACTTATCATCACTTATTCTCTATTTTCTAATTTACCTGTTTTCTTTACTGTTTTCAAGTGCAGTGGTTTTCTACAATATGAGCATTTGCATTGCTGCTTGGTTTCTCAATACATGAAAAAAATTCCCCAGAAGTGACATCCTCCATGCTGAAGAATAGAAAGCCTCACTGAAATGCATAGAATGAAAAAGTGTCCTTCTGCCAAATGCCCTGCTGCATTGCACTGGAAATGCTACAGTTCTCTTTTTAAAATTTGTTCATGGGATGCAGGTGTCACTGGCTGGGCTAGCGTTGCCCACCCCTAACTGCCCTCGAGAAGGTGGCAGTGTACTACCTTCTTAAACTGCAGCATGTGTTGTAGGAATACCCAGAGTGCTGTTGGTATGGGAGTTCCAGGATTTTGACCCAGTGACAGTGAAGAAAATATAAACTATTTGCCAAAATACTGTCATGAATTCAAGTTCAAAATTCAAGAACGCTTTTTTGAAGTGAATAGTTTGCTTTAAGGGGCAATCCTAGCATATATACAAATATAAAAGGCTCTGTATTGCTACAATGGGGCGTCTAATAGCATTTGCCTTGCACCCCAAACAATTTTGGCCACCGCACCCTTCAGTTCATAAAGGCCCATAGAGAGGATAGGAGCTGGATATTTATAAGAAGATTTCAGCAAACGTCTACAAACAGGGTGCCTTCCACTCTCTTAATTACAAATTAAAAGCATTTAAGAGCTGAAATGGAATGCAAGTCATTTTTGGAGGCTGCTTTAGCAAAGCGGAAGATATGTAACTTGTATTTGAGGACTGAGGAGAAAGGCCAAGCAACTCAATAAATCAGTATGAGAAAATTGTGTGAAACTACTGGTGTCACTTTATTGGACTTGCCAGCAATGTGAGACTGAAATTGGATTTCAACTAAAAAAGGACTCTTAAAAAAATTCATTCATGGGATGTGGGTGTCGCTGGCTAGACCAGCATTTGTTGCTTAACCCATAGTTGCCCTTGAGAAGGTGGTAGTGAGCTGCCTTCTTGAACCGCTGCTGTCCCTGTGGTGTAGGTACACCCACAGTGCTGTTAGGAAGGAAGTTCCAGGACTTTGACCCAGCGACAGTGAAGGAACGGTGATATATTTCCAAGTCAGGATGGCGAGTGACTTAGGGGGGAACTTCCAGGTGGTGGTGTTCACATGTGTCTGCTGCCCTTGTCCTTCTAGATGGTCTGGGTTTGGAAGGTGCTGTCTAAGGAGACTTGGTGAGTTCCTGCAGTGCATCTTGTAGATAGTACACACCGCTGCCACTGTGCATCGGTGGTGGAGGGAGTGAATATTTGTGGACGGGGTGCCAATCAAACAGGATGATTTGTCCTGGATGGTGTCAATCGTCTTGAATGTTGTCGGAGCTGCACTCAACCAGACAAGTAGAGAGTATTCCATCACATTCCTGACTTGTGCCTTGTAGATGGTGGACAGGCTTTGGGGGGTCAGGTGGTGAGTTATTCGTCACCAGATTCCTAATCTCTGACTTGCTCTTGTGGCCACAGGATTTATATGATTAATCCAGTTCAGTCTCTGGTCAATATTTCCATGTCAGGATGGCGAGTGACTTAGAGGGGAACTTTCAGGTGGTTGATAGTGGGGGATTCAGCAATGGTAATGCCATTGAATGTCAAGGGACGATGCTTAGATTCTGTCTTGTTGAAGGGGGTCATTGCCTAGCACTTGTGTGGTGTGAATGCTACTTGCCACTTGTCAGCCCAAACCTGGATATTGTCCAGGTTCTTGCAGCATTTGGAAATGGACTGCTTCAGCATCTGAGGAGTCGTGAATGGTGCTGAACATTGTGCAGTCATCAACGAACATCCCCACTTCTGACCTTGTGATGGAAGGAAGGTCATTGATAGTTGGCTGAAGATGATTGGGCTGAGGATATTACCCTGAGGAACTCCTGCAGTGATGTCCTGGAACTGAGATGACTGACCTCCAACAACCACAGCCATCTTCCTTTGTGCTAGGTATGGCTCCAACCAGTGGAGAGTTTTCCCTGATTCTCATTGACTCATTTTTTGCTAGGGCTCCTTGATGCCACACTTGGTCAAATGCTGCCTGGATGTCAAGGGCAGTCACTCTCACTTCACCTCTGGAGTTCAGGTCATTTGTCCATGTTTGAGCCAAGGCTATTATGAGGTCAGAAACCAACTGGTCCTGGCAGAACCCAAACTGAGCATCAGTGAGCACGTTATTGCTAAGCAAATGCCACTTGATAGCACTGCTGATGACCCCTTCCATTACTTTACCGATGATCAAGAGTAGACTGGTGGGGCGGTAATTGGCCGGGTTGGATTTGTCCTATTTTTTGTACACTGGACACACCTGGGCAATTTTCCACATTGCCGGGTAGATGCCAGTGTTGTAGCTGTACTGGAACAGCTTGGGTTAGGGGCAAGACAAGTTCTGCAGCACAAATCTTCAGTACTATTGCTGGAATATTGTCACGGCCCATAGCCTTTACAGTATCCAGTGCTTTCAGCCATTGTTTGATATCACGTGGAGTGAATCGAATTGGCTGAAGACTGGCATCTGTGATGCTGGGGACCTCCGGAGTAGGGCAAATGGGTCACCACTCATCACTTCTGGCTGAAGATTGTAGCAAATGCTTCAGTCTTATCTTTTGCACTGATGTGCTGGCCTCCCTCACCATTGAGAATGATGCAACCTCTGGTGGTCTGGAGAGTGTTTGAAGTTGATTTTAGGGATCAGTGGATAATGTGGTAATGTATCACTCAGTCCTCTTACGATTAACATACCTTTTTCAGGCTGTGTAATGATGCAGAGGATTGATGTGCCAATCTTCTGTTATAGAGACAGACAAAGCTGCTTGTCCGCAAATTCCACCAATGAGTTTCAAATCTCTTCTGGCTCAATTTGGAGGATTTACTGAATGGAAGTAATGTGATTCACTAAAGGCAGAGGAATAGTCAGCTAACACCATTCTCACATATCTCCTTTGTGAGTAACTAAAAAAGGTTTTGGCAAAGACCTACAAGCAGGCTGCTCCCTACTCTCTTAATTATGACCTGGCCAATGACAGTGTGGGACCTATGAAAAAAACCAAATTACAAAATTTAAATGTTTTTTGCTAATATATACCATACTTTTACTATAATTACTAACCTTAATTTATGAATTTTCATCACCTTTGATTTTTTTAATGGTGTATCTTTCATGTACATGCCATTTCCTTTGGTATTCAACTATCTTCACTAGCACAAATTTTGAGAGGTTTTAGTCCCTTTGCACAGCCCTGCTTAGCCTGAGCATGGAGTCGAGAATTGGGTGAAGGGTATGGCTGATTTGTATTCCTCCCTATTTCCCTGTCATTTGCTCAACAAATAATGTTTTGGTTGACTGGAAGCATTGTGTCCAAAAAATTACCTTTAAAGTACACATCTGCATTCTTGGATATAAGGAGTAATGCTCCAGTTAACTTCCAACACAAAATGAAACACCTATGACTCTATAGTAATATAAGCTACAAATAATTATGTAAATGACTACTATTTTGCCTTATTGCTGCTGCATTGATCCAACTGGAAATACATGATACATCACCATATTATACAGAGCTGGTAAAGAACTTTCAATTTTGTGCACTGCCGCAGGGGAGTGGGACTAAGGTTCTTGCAGAGGGCTGGCACAGATGCGATGGGCTGAATGGTCTTCTGTGCTGTAACCATTCTATGATTCTATAATAGGCAAATCTGTATTTGAAGAGAGTGCTGGAGATTTTCAAAATCATTCGTAAATTCCACATAGACATTAAAAGTATCTGAGTTTCTTACCTCCCATGAAATTTTCATATTGTCAATATTTGTTCCTTCTCCTTTTACATTTTTTGGATTCTTTTCTGGAACTAAATAAAACAAAAACAATTAACTGAATAACTGAAATTGCAATATATTAGAAAATTATTTTCATTTTTTATAGGTTTGCTTAATCCTTGGACAAATTTAAGACAAATTAAGAACTTATCAATTTTTCCTACCCCTATTTTTTTTTAAAGAATGCAAGTTCACAATTTATTTTTACTCATTCATGGGATGTGGGCATTGCTGGCTAGGCCAGCACTTATTGCCCATCCCTGATTACCCTTGAGAAGATGGTGGTGAGCTGCCTTCTTGAACCACTGCAGTTCCTGTGGTGTAGGTACACCCACAGTGCTGTTAGGAAGGGATTCCAGGATTTTGACCCAGTGACAGTGAAGGAACGGTGATATATTCCAAAGTCAGGATGGTGAGAGGCTCGGAGAAAAATTTGCAGGTGGTGGTGTGTCTGCTGCCCTTGTCCTTCTAAATGGCAGCAGTCGTGTGTTTGGAAGGTGCTGCCTAAGGAGCCTTGGTGAGTTCCTGCAATGCATCTTGTAGATGGTACACACTGCTGCCACTGTGCGTTGGTGGCGGAGGGAATGAATGTTTGTGGATGGGGTGCCAATCAAGCATGCTGCCTTGTCCTGGACAGTGTCAAGCTTCTTGAATGTTATTGGAGCTGCACTCACCCAGGCAAGTGGTGAGTATTCCATCACACTCCTGAACTGTGCTTTGTAGATGGTGGACACGCTTTAGGGACTCAGGAGGTGAGTTACTCATCACACGATTCCTAGCGTCTGACCTGTTCTTGCAGCCACAGTGTTTGTATGACTGGTCCAGTTAAGCTTCTGGATGTTGATAGCGGTGGATTCAGCAATGGTAATGCCATTGAATGTCAAGGGGAGATGGTTAGATTCTCTCTTGTTGGAGTTGGTCATTGCCTGGCACTTGTGTGACTTGAATAACACTTGCCACTTATCATCCCAAGCCTGGATATTGTCCAAGTCTTGCTGCATTTGAACATACAGCAAATTGTGTATGACTGCACCATATGGCAATAAATATAAGTTAGTGGCAATGATGTGCATTGCATGTACATCCTAATGTCATGGATGGCTTATTGCAACAATTATTCTGGATATGTATGGAAAAACAATGACATGGTAACAATACATTCTATTATTTATCTGCAAATCAACAGCACGTTTAGGGAATTAAAAGATACGCCGTGACCTGTTGGTCGATTTTCAGTGCTCTACGTATTGCTTCGCACAAATGGCAATGGGGCCTGAGCTTCCCAAATTCTTTTCAAGAGCTTGCTGGATTTAAATATTAATTGTCAATTAAGTGCACCACTGAAAGTTAAAGCTGGTGATTTTAAGTGTAAGTACCCTTTTCTCAATGATAATTATCAATGTAAAGGTAATCTTAACTCTCTGGTACAGAAAGGGAACAATTTAAACTATTCAATCTCATTACTGCATGTAGTAAATTCTTCTGATGCAATTGTAAAAATTTCAAATTTTAATTAGTTATTTTTTTCTTTTCCCTTCAGTCTCTTTTCCGCTCTTCATCAAATATTTATTTTCCTCTTTTTGCTCCTTCTGTACCTGATTTGACACTAATTCACATTATTTCCTCTTCTGTTATTTTTTTTAATTTCCCAATTCTTAAATCTTAGTGGCCAAGGAAATACTGTTGGTCCAATCATGCACTAAGGGTACAAGATGCCCTCTGAAATCAAAATACTGCAGAAGCGGGAAATCTGAAGTAAAAACAGAAAATATTGGAAATACTTAGTAGGTCTGGCAGCATTTGTGGAGGGAGGAGCAGTGTTAACGTTTCAGGTTGTGACCTTTCATTTGAACTGGGAGCAGTTAAAAATGTAATAGCTTTTATGAAGGTGAAATGGGGGAGGGTGGAAAAAGAACAAAAGGGATTGTCTGTGATAGGACGGAAAACTACAGACATGAAATGACAAAAGTATTGGTCGGGGGAGCCAAAGGGAGTAGTAATAGGACAAGTGACAAAACAAAAGAAAGCTTCAGAGGAGGCAGGAATAGCGAAATAATGAACAGCTGTCTTCTGAAAGCAAAAACAAGAGCAAAACAAAATTAAGACTGAAACATGCAAGGCAAAGGAAATAAAATGGGAGAGCAGAGATTACGGTCTGAAATTGTTGACTCAATATTGAGTCCAGAAGGCTGTAAAGTACCTAATCAAAAGATGAAGTGCTGAGCTTCATTGGAACATTGCAGTAGGCTGAGGACAGAGGTGTCAGCATGAGGACAAGGTGGAGAATTAAAATGGCAGGCCTTTGGAAACTCAAGGTCATGCTGAACAGATGTGTTCTGCAAAGCAATCTCCCAATCTGTGTTTGGTCTCGCCAATGTCGAAGAGACCGCATTGTGAGCAGTGAAGGCAGTAGACTAAATTGAAAGAAGTACATGTAAATGCTGCTTCAGCTGGAAGGATTGCTTGTTTGGATGGTGAGAAGAGAGGAGATAAAAAGGCATCTGCCCATACCATTCAAAGCCCCAAACACTCCTTCCAGGTGAAGCAACGATTTATTGAATCTAAAGCGAAGGAGGTATCACAGGTTTCTCACTTTGCAGAAGCAGATGATTGTTCAATTTCATTCAACACTAAGCAATTCTGGAGTTACCAGTGCTTGACCCCTCCTAAATAAATTAGATCACATAATTTACCACCAGACATGATTTTGAAGTACAGGTATGAAACAGATTATTGTCTGCTGGTCTTTTGATCCTGACCTGATGTTACCACGTCACCTATGCTGAACTGTCAACATTAGAGTAATGTTTGGAATTCAAGTCCATCTAAACAAATGGATAATTTTTAGCAGTGGCATTCTTCAAAGTAGTTTGGATTTTTAAACTAAAATAAACACTCTCACTTATCATTGGTGATTTGGATTGGAAAATCTCACGTCACTCCCTTATTTAAGAAGGGAGAGAGGGAGAAACCAGGCAACTACAGACTCATCGGACTAACATCAGTTTTGCAGGTAACTAGAATATATCACCAGAAACAAAGTGACTGAAAACTTGGACAAGCTGATCAGGGACTCAACATGATGGAATTCAAGTTTAATTAATAAATGTGGAATATAAAGCTAGTGTCAGTAATGGTGACTATGTTAACCATAATCAATTGTTGTAAAACAAAACCCATTTGGTTCACAAATGTACTTTAGGGAAGGAAATGTGCCATCCTTACCTAGACTGGCCTCCATGTGACTCCAAAAACCACAATATGTGGTTGACTCTTAACTGGCCTCTGAAATGGCCTTGTAAACCACCCAGTTCAAGGGCAATTAGGGATGGGCAACAAATACTGACCTTGCCAACGACGCCCAGGTCCCACAAAAAAATAAAGAAAGGATTTGTGAAGGGTAGGTCATGCCTGACTAATCCAGCTGAATTGTTCGAGGAAGTCACTAGTCTGGTGGATGGGGGAATGTCTATGGATGTTGTCTATTTGGACTCCCAGAAGGAATCTGATAAAGTTCTATCAAAGAGATTATTAGAAAAAAATAAAAGTGCACAGAATTGGAGCTATCCTTGTGACATGGTAATTGGTTGAGAGACGGGAAAAAGAGGAGAGTTCTCTGGTGAGATGTGACAAGTGGATGAAGTGCACAGCAGCATTTCATCATGCAATGACAGAAAAATAGAAGCCAATACCATGATATATTCCAGAAAATATATTTAATCTTTTGTCACAGTCATACAAATGTATTTTCAAAACACATTTTAAGACTGGTAGGTAAAACTCAAGGACAACTTGTGAAGTGAAAAAAGCTGTGGCAGTTGGGAGGAGTCAGAGAGTTAGATAAAAGGGGCATTTTCAAATTGATGGGCAAGGGCAAGTGGTGTTTCTTAAAGATTGGAGTTGGTGCCAACATTTCACTCAATAAATTAACCGGTTTCGTGAAAAGTCTAGGTATATTAAAATTGTAAATGATACTATGCCAGGAGGAATAGCGGACTGTGAAGAAAAGGATATCCCATTATTTTTAAAAATACAAATTAAAGAGTAGCTGGAAAGAAAGCAAATGGAATTTAATGTAACCTACCATGAAGCAGAATACTTTATAGCTATGAACATCAGATTTGAATACAGTCAGGGGTATAAATTAATAAAAGGGATTTTGGACATAGGGACATAAGTCATTAGAAGCTTGGCCACAAGTTCAAAAAGTGATTAAAAAGCCTCATCACAACATGTATATATCCTATAAACAAAGACGCACACTAGCAATGAGACAGAATGCTTGTCAAACCTGAGACCTGGGGAACTTAACTTATTTTCCCCGTCAACAGCATAGTTGTGTGTCAAAAATGAGGCATCTTTATCTGTTCTAAATTATTGATTTGTTTTGGTATTGTTGGTTACAGAATGATCTCTGTTCATTGATTCTCAAAGTGCAGGGATACATATTTTGAAAAGGCGGGATGAAAATCAATTAATACTAATCTGAGTTATGATTCCTGCTGCATATAGAATGGCTATTATGTTAATTGCCTAATTGTCTAAGCATTTTATTTCAAAATTTCCAAACTATATGTGTTCCAGGCTGGTTCCAATAGTCCAATATTGTCTGTGATTGAATACTGTGAAACGATCACCAATATGTTGAATTACAAGCACTTTAGTTTGTTAATATATTTTCTTTTGACAGCCTTCATAGGGTTTTGAAACAATTCCGTGAAATCCTCTGATATAGATAAAAGTAACAAACATCTTAGGGCAGTAGGTTTGATTGACAGTCATGTCTGCATCTGTGAGAAGGTGCAGACTCATTGCCTGACAACAAATCTTTGATGTAGTGAGAAGCTCCCAATTGGGGATTATCTGTAGTCGTCTGAGCCCGGTTGGTGGGTCTACAGTTTATTGCTCGCACAAAGTCTGGGCTAGTTTGATTCAGTGAAAGTTTTCTGACTTCCATACAATGAGCAACTATTTTTAGGGGTCCAGTTATGTTGAAATATAGCTCAGATAAAACATCATAGTTGTTCTTACATATTGTGAAATACAGCTAAATGTATAAACTACTTGACTTTTTTGTTATTTATATAGGACTCTCATTTGCCTATTCTTTGTGAAATGATTTGTTAGTTTTTGAGTGCACTCTACCTGTCAAAGACAAGGAAAATTACAGGACAGTGTGTGATATATTCCAATAATCTGGCAAATAGTAGCAAGTGTTCTTATTTCCCTGGATTTGCTATTATATTTACCAAGAAATTGGTTCAAAAAATATACACTCTGGTTCTTAGGTGACATGATGCTCACTTACAGGAGTAACCAGTGACTGAAAATCTGAGTAGAATATCTAGCATATAGAACCAAAAATCTAACAGGATGGTCTGCATGGGGTATTTAGGAAAGGGAATTCATAGGGGAAGCATAGGGGATTCTTTCCTCTATTGGCAAAATTTAAAACAAGCCATAATCTTAGAATACAAACCAATTCAGTTAATACAAAAATTCTGAAAAACCCTGCCCACAAAGAGCTGTGAGAAAGTGGAATGTTCTTCAACAAATGGCTATAGAACCAACTAAGATTTTTAAAAAGGAACATGATAATTGCTTGGGGATTGAAGAAATGGAGAAAGGGTTGAGAATTGCAATTAAAATGGTACAACCTCCTTTAGAGACAAAAGCCGCAGGCTCAATGGGATGAATAACTTACTCCTGTTCCTATGTTTCTAACAGTCCGTGCTTTGAGGTATGAATGCTCTGGTATAATAATTAATTCATCAACAGGAAATATTACTGCCACTGGTTGGCAAGGTAGTTCACATTGATCATCTGATATCATCAACTGATTTATTCTACTACACATTTTGACCAAACTATGCTGATGAATGAACAACCATCAGCTTGAAAAAAGGTATTTTTATTGCATTCAAAACAAAGTGCAATTTTATCAAGACATTATTGGGAAATTTGCAAAACTGCTTACAGGCACTGAGAGTTAAGAAAGAAAAACATTTCAATGTGTAAATCTAGATGCAGTTTAATAAAAAGCAATTCCGAAACAATGCAAGTTTGATAGAAAATTAAATACCAAGGGAAAGGATAGAAAGAAACACTGAAAGATTCCCAAGTCCAAATGAAAGTTACAAATGCAACCTCAGTAGCAGCTGCACTTGTGAACAAACAAATGATGTAAACAGTACATTGCACAAAGCAACATTATTCTACATGGTATTCCTCTTTGGTCAATATTCTGATCATCAGGGGAAGGAAAGGGAACACTTTCCATGCTGGGCATGCAGTATGGGCAATCAAGTATTTTTAGGTCAAGTACAACAAGGTTAGCAACGAAGTAATGGGCTAATTGGCCAATTAAATGCTCAATTATCATAAGAGTAACAGAACATTCATCAATCAATTGATAACTGATCCTTTTTATCCCCTCCTCAATTACCCCTGCCTACTTTCTCCCATCTTTTCCTCTCCTTAAGATTTTGAATGTTTCCCAGGATAAGATTTCATCAGAATATACACCTTTGTAGTACTTTGCCAAATTAGCAATTTTCATGTGTGAATTTTGACAGTGAATCTCAGAAGCTAATACATAAATTTAACATGGGAGAGTTCTATATATTTTGGGGGAAGCAATTCGAAAAGGGTAGCACACACGCTTTTTTACTTTGCATGATTTTAACCACTATAAAAATGAAGTCATTCCTCCTACTTTTGGTAATAGGAACCATTGAGCTGAAGTTGAGTTAACACTCTTGTTACCATCTATTCCCAGATAATAAGTTGTCCCGTACTTACAGCAACTTTAAAATAACAAATTCCACAGATATACTCTGCCAACTAATAAACTATTCTATGGGAAAAATTATCCCCCCGTTGGGGGGGAAGTGCGGGAGCGGGTGTGGGCAGGCGCGCCTCCGATCGGCACCCCTGATTGGGAGTGCGCCGCCATTTTAAGCGAGCGGGCCAATTAAGGCCTGCCCAGTGTGACGTCCGCCAGGAAGTGCTATGCGCTCCCTGTGTGGGTGGGTGGTGGGGAGGGGTGGATTCCCTCAGCTAAGAGTCTGCTCTTTCACGCGTGCTCATGAAAGAGTGTACTGATCTCCCTGAGGCTAAGTGCTACCCCAGGGAGATCGCCTCAGAATTAAAACTTTTAGGACAAATGTTTAAAAAATTTCCCTGACATGTCCCCTCATGTGACACTGTCACTTGAGTTGAGGCATGTCCATCGCTTTTGCTCAAACCTTTATTAAATATTTAAAAGCCCTCATGAAACCTCATCCCGCCCGTGGATAAGGTTTCATGCTTTTTCTTAAGCCTGCCAGGGCCCCCGGCCTACCCGCCAAGCTTGACGTTGGATGGGCAGCCCTGGCAATTACCTAAATTGGTTTATTAATAGCCTCAATAGGCCGTTGACAGGTCGGCGGGCATGCAGCTAACTCGGCTGCGCCCCCACCGACCTGAAAATGGAAATGACGCGGGGTGACATCGGGAGTTCCACCCGACATCATCCCGTGTCATTTGATGTGTTGGCGAGTGGGCCCTGCCCTCGCTCGCTGACCAGAAGATCCTGCCCTATATTTATAGTTTGAAAAAGTTTACCAATTATATTGTATTTACAACCTACACTCAAATAATGAATATTCTATGTTTACATCGATCAGTTAAATGATTAATTATTCCATGTAGTAAGTATTAAATAATTATCTGTGCTATGTGCAAGATGTAGGGTAGGGGATGGAGAGAGAGAGAGAGACAAAGAAAGAGAGAGAAAAAAGAATTAAAGAGGCAAACAGATAAAGAAAAAGTGAGAGGAGATAAAAATTAAAGACAGACTTAGAGTGAGACACCAACAGCAGAGGAAGAAGGATACAAGCTTACTTTAATAGATCAACTAGTGGAATGTAATTAAATCAAAGAAAACTAATCAGTTTATCATGCTAAACAAAGTAGGAAACTGGAACCCTCCATATATTGAGGTACTTGGGACATGTTTTGAAGACTTACAGTGCTAAAATTGAAATCTTCCAGCAAGCGTGGCTTCGAAAATCATGCATTCCTGAACTAATTATTATTGTTGTTATTATTCTTAATACCCATTGTCTGATAAAAGCCTTATTTTGATAGGAAAGGAACAAATAGTAATTTTTGTTTACATACCTGCTGATGTTGTTGTGTGCTTTTCCGAAGGCACACTGGGATGACTTTTGCCCACTTCATTCCGAGCTGATATACGAAACTGGTAAGTCACATATGGGGAAAGCTGCAGTATAACTGAAGTTGTATTCCCGAAAACGCTTGTCTTTTCATGCCACCTTTCAGGTTCAAATGTAGTTTCCTCCACAATAAACTCTATATAAAATTGAAGTTGTGTCAGATGTTATTAAATTTATAAAATTACATGGAAAATTCAGCATTTATTTGTTGTTACATATTAATGATACAAATTAATGATACATCTTTTGAATTTTATTTTTGATGACTATTGTGAATATAATACATCAATTAATTTACTAAGCAACAGAGGTTGAAACTTAAACTTTTTTAGACCTCTACTAGACTAAAACTTCTCATAACTTTTGGGATTTGAGACTTCGTATTCAAGGCAGTTGCTTTGACTTCAATAAATAGAAGTTTAATTTTCAAAAATATACACATATTCAGCATTTTTGTCAAATACAAAGAATATATTTAAAAAGCACAGATGTAAAACAAACATATTTTTCTTTGTAGTGTAGTTAGAAAATATATTTTCCATCAAAAAATAGATTAAAATGGTTCTGACATTACATGACTATTGTGCATTATTTGGCATCATTTACTTTTCTGGATGAAAATCTGTAAATTTTGATGGAAACCAGATTATTGCAAGATGAATACGGAACATTTTCTCTCTTTTATTTGCAATTCTATTTTGGTTTATTGCACAGTTTAGATGTTGGACAAACCTCCGTCCAACAATCTAACTCAGAAGAGAATCTTTTGAAAAGAAATTCTTGAATTTATATAATGCTTTTCTTGACCATCTGATATCTCAAAGCACTTTACAGCCAGTGAAGTACTTTTGAAATATAATAACTTATGTAATGTAGGAAGTGCAATAGCCAATTTTGTGCACAGCAAAGTCACAGAAACAGCAATGTTCAAATACCAGTAATCTGTTTTCTTGCGATGTTCATTGAGGGATAAATATTGGCCAGGTCACCAGGGATAACTCCCTGCTCTTCTTTGAAATAGTGCCATCAGATTTTAGCCTCAACCAGAGCAGATCCACAGGGGCCAGAACCTTCAGGCTGGTGAGCAGGGGGTGCCCGCTCGCCAACGCATAAAATTACGTGCGGTGAAGTCAGGTGTACGTCTCGACGTCACCGCATGTCATTCAGATCCTCAGTTCGGCGGGCACGCACCAGAGTTGGCAGCAGCCCACCGAACTGTCAAAGGCCTATTAAAGCCATTTAAATTCCAATTACGATAATTAACTGAGCTGCTGGTCCAACCTTAAGGTTGGCAGGCAAGCAAAGAGCCTGGGCGGAATGAGGTTTCATGAAGGTTTTGAAAGTTTAATAAAAATTTTTAATAAAATTCATTGACATGTCCTAGCTCATGTGACACTGTCACATGAGGGGACATGTCTTAAATTTTTTTTTTGTTTCTTCATTAAAATTTTTAAAAATCAAACTAAACTCCTGAGGCAGCGCTATGCCTCAGCGAGATTTCTACGCGCTTTAGTACACATATGCGAAAGAGCGCAGGCTCCGACTCAGCCCACTCCTCCCGCCCACACAGGGAGTGCTCAGTGCTTCCGGGTGCGCATCACACTGGGCGGGCCTTAATTGGCCTACCCAAGTAAAATGGTGGCACGCAGCCGATCGCAGGCAGCGATCAGCTGCGCGTCCACTCCCACCCAACCCCACAGATGGGGAGTAAATTTTCCCCAGGGTCTCAGTTTAAAGTCTCATTTGAAAGACAGCACACCCTCAGTACTGCATTGGAGTGTCAGCTTCAAATTTTGTGCTCAAGTCTAGGGCGTGACTTGTAACCTTTTGTCTTGCATCAATAGAAGTTTAATTTTCAAAACTATGCAGATCTTTAGCATTTTCATCAAATACAAAGAATATATTTTTAACATCACAGATGTGGTGTAACTCAGAAGTGAGAATGCTACCAACTGAGCCACTGTTCACCCTTTGCTTTAACATACCATCTATCCAATCAAACCATTTTTTTTGCTCCTTTAATTCTACCAATATTGTGCTCAATTCAAGAGTACTGAGTTTTCTGTTTACCCCCATTCAGACTTCTAACATATGGGTCAGGATTTCCCAACTGGCGAGCGGGGGGGGGGGGCGGGGCCTGCTCGCCGACATGTAAAATGACACAGGATGACGTCGGGCGGAACTCCCGATGTCACCGTGCTCCATTTAAATTTTCAGGAAGGCGGGGGCTCAGCAGAATCAGCTGTGCGCCTGCCGACCTGTCAATGGCCAATTGAGGCCATTGACAGAGTCATTAAACTAATTAATGGACCTGCCCATCCAACCTTAAGGTTGGCGGGCAGGCCAGGAGCCCCAGCAGAAATTAGAAAAAGCATGAAACCTCATCCATGGGCAGGGTGAGGTTTCATGTAGGTTTTTAAAAATGTAATTAATGTGTATGTAAAAGTTATGAACATGTCCCAACTCATGTGAGAGTGTCACATGAAGGGACATGTCAGGGATTTTTTTTTCTATTTTTCAGATTTTTAAATGTACAGCCGATCTCCCTGAGGCAGCACTTAGCCTCAGGGAGATGAGTGTGTTCTTTTGTGCGCATGCGTGAAAGAGCACACTCTCAGGTTTAGGGAATCCCCCCCCTCGCCTGCACAGGCAGCGCACAGCACTTCCGTGCAGACATCATGCTGGGTGGGCCTTAATTAGCCCGCCCATGTAAAATGGTGGTGTGCCCCCAATCGGGGGCACCGATTGGAGGTGCGCCTCCGCGTGCCCGCTCTTCAACTTCCCTCCCCGACAGTGGGAAAATTCTGCCCATGCAGTTGGAAGGGCCATCCAAATCAGAAGAATTTATATTGGTTTATCTGTGATCATAATCAAATCCAACCTTTCAATTATACACCATAGTCCATCTTTGAGAACCACATAAAAAAAAATTAGGGAAGAAAAAAAAAGTGAAATATTAAACATTGCCTACCAATTATGGGACTGTTATGGCTATTTCCAGGCTTCCAGTCTAATCTAACATTCCTGTTTTGCAGGCTAGTCAATTCCAAATCTTCTGGTGACTCTGGAGCATCTAACAGAAAACATATTTTTCAGTGTCAATACTTTTGCAAATGCACATCATAATCAAAAGCTGATAAATATTCAATGTGTTTTTCCCAAAGATAAATTAACATTGACATGTGCCATTTAGAGATAATGATAAAAGCTTCCAGAAATTTCCATTCATAACAAAGAAACAATAATAACAGCATGACAAAAATCAACTATTTTATATCTTTTGGTCACTTCATGTAGTTTGTACCTATGGCGCTGACTGTGTCATGCTGTTACCGACTTATTAAGATTTACAAAAATCAATACAATGCCTTGTGTTGGAATGGATTTATTTTCCAGTTTCACAAACAGCCAGCAGATAATGACAAAAAATTTGAAGCAAATTAGCCAATATAATTTTCTTCCTCATATGTCGCAAAACTGTAGTTTTTAACATTCCTGTACAGAAAATATATTCAATATATAATACACATTTATTATATCTATAACATACATGCTTTTAAATAAAAACAACAATACTGTAATTATCTGTGGAAAATTGAAAATAGTTAGCAGGGTAACATTACTAAATGACAAATAATCCTTTGACATCTAACAAAATACTTTTTTACTTGCTCATAAAACTCATGAATAAATACTTTATGGTTCTATGTTTTTCCATAACTACGTAATGCCACTCTTACCTTTATTACATTGCTAAAGATCTATTTTCCAAAGGTAATAACAATAATTTTTCGGAACAAGAAAATATCTCTAGGCCCCAAAGAAATCTATTCCTATTTAATAGGTCAACATCACCTACCCACTTTCTCAATATCCCTTCAATATTCAGGAATGCATCCATATGTTATTTGAATTCTTCACATGATTGAACTTTGTTGGGAACGTGAACATTTCATAACTTTATTTCCTTTTGGGTGATATAATTCCATTCTTTCTTGTTCCTAATTTCTGAATTTAAAAGCTTTATCGTTTGATATTTGAAATGTTCTTCAACATGAACTCTATCTATTCTGTCCATAATCTTGAAACCTTTAATGACTTCACTTTGGAAAATTAAATTTGCCCAAGAAACTATTCCTTTAACGTGTGCTCCTGCTTTAAACTTCTACCACAAAGAATCATCTTTGTTCTTCTCCTTTCTGTCTTTCAAAAATAATCATAGCCAATGTTTTTCCTCTCAATGAAGCCCAATACTGTAAGAAGTACTCTTAGTGGAGTTTTATTAAAGGTTTATACAGGGTCATTATTAGCTCTTAGCTTTCATATTCTGTACCCTGTAATAAAGTATTCTGTACCCTGTAATAAAGCTAAGAATTTATCAATCAGAAGTGCTGCTTTTAGTGTTCTGTGAATTTGTCTCCCTACAATTGTTCAGCTCTTCCATAGCACCAATTTTCAGAAAATGTATGCTGCTTCATTTTTGCCAAAATACATTACATCAAACTCACTGACACTGAATTACACATGCCACATTTTAACCCATCCTCCCAATGTATTAATGTCGCCATATATCCTTCCTTTTTAAAAAAAAAGAATGAACTATAATTACCGGTAACACCTGCAAATTTGGTTGCCATTCTCTCTTAAATTTAAATCATTGTTATACACAGTGAACAGAAGTGGTTCAAGAATTGAACTCTGTGGGACACTACTACCCACTTTCAACAATATTGGAAAAGTATCCAGATTTTTGTCCCCTCATGGAGGTGGGAATTGCCTCGTAAAATGCAGAACATAGTTTTGTTTGCAGGAAAACAATTTTCCTGTTCTTTTCCGACTCCTGGCCATCTTTGTATGGCTTTTTCGTGGCTGCAAAATGCCATGCACCTATTCTGAGATCAAGGTCGCCATTGTGAGGACAACAGGAAAATTGTATTTCCACCCTCACTCTTTCGTGCGCTGGTATGGATTTTGGAAGCACCAAAAAGAATGTCTTCTTGGAGAATTCTGATCACTGGGAGAAGCCTCTGAGTCGGGGACATTCTGATCTTTAAGTATAAAATATGTTGACATCTTCAAATGTCACTATTAGATGTTGTACTGTGATGTTAATGTGTTTTAAATGCAGTGATTCATCGTAAGGCTCTGTCCTGCAAAGGCAAGTTGTCCCTTACATTGGCCAACATTGTGTAAGTGTTGACGTGCATTACAGTACATTTTTCCATTGTATAAAGTGCCATAATGCATCCAAAAATATAGAAAAATACATTGGTATACCCTCCTCATCATATTTGGTACTGGGGTGTAAATGCATAGATAGCTATGATTTAAAAAATCCACTGATTTTGAAAGGTAAAAAAAAAATCTAAGCACCTGTTTCCCTCCATTGACAATCTGCTTTGAAATGGAGAAGACACCATCTGCTCTTGGGGGTGATATTTCAATAATTGATTTTACAAACTAACATTAGCACAGTGGGGTGCTTGTTAAGTGAGCAATTTGATTGAAAACTCCAAGTGTTTGTAGGAAAGAAATGTTTGTTTTCATTTGAGATTAGTTGAAGGAATTTCTATGTATTGAATGATTTCTTTATCAATGAGAATGCTTTTGTTTAAAATAGTGACACATAACTTTGTTTTACGTGAGCTTGGCTCCTGAAGTTCGCCCATGATGGAGACAAGGTGAGTTGGCATGGAGGAGCCAAGGGCAAAGGGTGGTGAGTGGGGTCATGTGTTGGCACTAAGTTGGCATATGCAACATAAAGGGCCATGGGAATGTGGCGTAAAAATGGGGGTATGAGGGGACATGGCAGGTGGGTAGAGGGGCTTGGATTGGCATAGGGTGTATGAGGGAAAATGGGGTCAGGTAGAGGGGCATGTGCTGGCCTAAGGGGTATGAGGGGCCATGGGAATGGGTGGCAGGCATGATATAATATAAGTTGGCATGGGGAGTTTGTGGGGGAAAAGTGGGGGGGGAGGTGAGGAGTGATGGCTGGAGAGCTGTTTTTTTTCTAATCATTTTTTAATTGAATTCAATGAAGTGTTGGAGCACAGAGGCAAGCCTTTCACCCAGCCTGCCTCCAAGCCTGGCAGCTCTACAACTCGTTCTGGGGGCAGAGGACCCGACTTCTTATCTAGTCTGCCTCCAGAACAAAAATTGGAACTGCAGGCTGCCATTTTTAAAGGTCAGGTTCTCAGAGCCTGTAACTGTCCAGTCTCTGCGCACCTGACCTGGCAGCGAAAACCTGGGCGATACTTACATTCTGGTGTAAGCACTCTAGAATTTCCCTGGTGTTAAGTGTGGGGAGACAGTGGTGTAATGGCAATGTCACTGGACTAGTAATCCAAAGGCCCAGGCTAATGCTCTGGGGACATGGGTTTAAATCCCGACACGGCAGCTGGTGGAGCTTGAGGTCAATTAATGAATCTGGAATGTAAATCTAGTTTCAGTAATGGTGACCATGACAACTAACATTGATTGTTGTAAAAACTCATCTGGTACACTGATGTCCTTTAGGGAAGGAAATCTGCCATCCTTACCTGGTCTGGCCTACATGTGACTCCAGACCCACAGCAATGTGGTTGACTCTTAACTGCCCTCTGCAATGGCATTCAGTTCAAGGGAAATTAGGGATGAGCAACAATTGCTGGCCTTCCCAGTGACGCCCACATCTCGTGAAAGAATAAAGGAATAAAAAAGCTCTGTCCATGTGTTAAAGGTTATGATGTCAATGGAGATTGGTGAGGACAGGGGTAATACAATAGCCCCGAGAAGAGTGGAGATGGTGAAGTATTGAGCAAGTTTATGTAAAAGCGGAGCTCAATAGGCCAACTCAAAGAGTAATGCAAATATTGAGCTTGAACGTGATTTGGGTATGGATTAGGATTTCAGTCGTGATGGAACGAGTAAGGCCAGCAGTGGGCAATGTTGTAGAATTAGGTATCGCTGATCTTGGAGATGAATATTGATCTGAAACTTAGCTCAGGGACAAAGGGGCCTTTGAGGTTGAGCACCACATTTCAACCAGAAAGAACACCCAGGGGCGTGAATTGAGATAGAAAATAGGATAAGGAATTTCTGCTAGGAGCTGAACAAAGCTTTGCTTTTGCCAATGTTAAGTTAAATAAAGTTCAGGTTCATTATGTGATTATAGACAGGTTGGCAAAAACCAACAAAGAGTCACTGAGTTAAAGTTGGTGGCACTTTATGTATATATATATATATATGAAAACATATATAAAACACCCATATGTGTATATATCTATATATATGTGTGAAGAGATGTCTCCAAGGAGCACCAGATGGGAAATAGAAAGATACAGAGAGGGCAACATTGGGGCACTCTTGAGATGCCTCTTTAAGTAGAAAAGCTATGACAGGAGATGTACTGTTTATACCAAAACAAACAAGAGTGAAGCCAATGGTGTATGAGTGGACAATGAGGTACATGAAGGTCACATGGTAGAAAAAGGCAGAGGCCATGTCAAAAGTCTTAGAGGGATCAAGGAGGACAGGAAGAAGTCTCAAATGATGTTGTTAGTGACTTTGTCAAAGGTAATTTCAGTGTTCTGGATAAGACCACTCTGTCATTGATAGCTAGGAAATCTGTAAGGATGATCTAGGGTGACTGACTGAACCACAGGGACTGGAATAGGTCATTTAGCCCTTTGAGTTTGTTCCACTCTTCATCTAGATTATCACTGATGTCTAGCCCAACTCTATTGACCCCTCTTAGTTCCATATCTATTAATATCCTAACCTGACAAAAATCTCCAACAAACTCTATCAAAATTTTCAATTGACCTCACCTCAGCAGCTTGTTGGTGGACAGAGTTCCAGATTCCTACTATTCTTCTTGTGAAGAAGCTCTTTCTGACATCACCCCTGAATAGCCTAGCTCTAACTTTTATCTATAAATGGTTTTACACTGCTTTTTGAGTGTGGGGGAGCGGGTACATTCTGTGACCTGCCCACATTGGTTGGAGATGCTCAACAGGGCATTTTGTGTTGACACTTCATTCCCATGATTACTGTGTGTGGGACTAAGTGTCTCCTTTTCTGCTGGGTGCCTGGTCACACAATAGGGTGAGTAATTAATAAGCATCCAAGGTGGGCAAATGTTCCAGCTCTTGAAGGTAGACTGTCGTTCTAAAAGGGAGACTGTACTGCTGAACTGAAGGCTGACAGAAAGTGGTTTTGGGACACTGAAGGTCAAGAAGCATGGTGCACCAGCCATAGATAGTGGATCCCAGATTTTCTGATGGGCCATTAGCCATGTACAGAGTGGAGTAGCTCTCGCTCTCCCAGCAGCCAGCCTCTGGTTCGTAGAAAAGCTATGACAGGAGATGTACTGATTACATCGAAACAAACAAGAACAAAGCCAGTGGTGCATGAGTGCATGAATGAGGTGCATGGAGGTCACATAGTAAAACAGGACAGAGACCATAGGATGGCCGAACGTGGCGGGTAGGGCAGACTTTTGCATGATAAATGCATCATGGCTGCTGCCAGGATAGTGGGCATTTGTCGAGATGAAGGACATACATGGTCACATGGCAATTGCACATTTACTGAATGGAAGACCTTGTGGTTCCTGCACCCCTCTCTGTTGATATAGGGGGCATAGAAAGCCATTCGGGTGCATGCAATGGCACCCCAAACCATCAAGGATGCCACAATTATAACAAAATCTTGTGCTTTTTCATCCTGTTTGTTCCTCCTGAGCGAAGAGATGATGAACTCTCTCCCTCTGGGACTTTATCACTTCCCGGGTGCTGCGGTGAGTAGCATATTGGGAAATGTTGGCAATGATTCCAGTTTTCACCTAGGAAGACCTGGAATTGTAAGCGCTGATGGTGACAGTGACCTTGGTGGCCACTGTCAGGGTGTCCTCACTCAGGGGAGGCAACAGGACATGTTGTAGAAGATGCCGCAGCTAAGTGACCACCGCCTTCTTAATCTGGAGTTATCTCAGGTGTTGTTTCTGGGTCAATTGAACACAGAAGAACTGCTTTCTGAAAACAAAAATAAAAATACCTGGATAAACTCAGCAGGTCTGGCAGCATCTGCGGAGAGGAACACAGTTAACGTTTCAAGTCCGTATGACTCTTCAACAGAACTAAGTAAAAATAGAAAAGAGGTGAAATATAAGCTGGTTTAAGGGGGGGAGGGTAGAGCTGGATAGAGGGCCAGTGATAGGTGGAGATAGCCAAAAGATGTCATAGACAAAAGGACAAAGAGGTGTTGAAGCTGGTAATATTATCTAAGGAATGTGCTAATTAAGGGTAGAAAGCAGGACAAGCAAGGTACAGATAGCCCTAGTGGGGGTGGGGTGGGGTGAAGGAATAAAAGGTAGTGATAAAACAATGGATGGAAATACATTTAAAATAATGGAAATAGGTGGGAAAAGAAAAATCTATATAAATTATTGCGAAAAAAAGGGGGGGATCGGAAAAGGGGTGGGGATGGAGGAGAGAGCTCATGATCTAAAATTGTTGAACTCAATATTCAGTCCGGCAGGCTGTAAAGTGACTAGTCAGAAGATGAGGTGCTGTTCCTCCAGTTTGCGTTGAGCTTCACTGGAACAATGCAGAAGGCCAAAGACAGACATGTGGGCATGAGAGCAGGGTGGAGTGTTGAAATGGCAAGCGACAGGGAGGTCTGGGACATGCTTGCGGACAGACCGAAGGTGTTCTGCAAAGCGGTCACCCAGTCTGCGTTTGGTCTCTCCAATGTTGAGGAAACCGCATTGGGAGCAATGAATGCAGTAGACTAAATTGAGGGAAGTGCAAGTGAAATGCTGCTTCACTTGAAAGGAGTGTTTTGGCCCTTGGACGGTGAGGAGAGGGGAAGTAAAGGGGCAGGTGTTGCACCTTCTGCGGTTGCATGGGAAGGTGCCGTGGGAGGAGGTTGAGGTGTAGGGGGTGATGGAGGAGTGGACCAGGGTGTCCCGGAGGGAATGATCCCTGCGAAAACACTTAATGGGTAGGACCTTCAATGGAGCGCTCTCCTCCTCTTCCCTCAGTTCCCCTTTTTGCATCCTCTGCTCTATATCCTGGTTACGTTACAGACCAAAATACAGAACAACAACTGCCCCCAAATTTGGCCAGGCATTCCTCTGTGCTTGCTGAATGTAACCATAAACTGCCAAAAACAAAATAAACAAAAACCCTTAAGTGTATCCACAAAATAATTCCAATCTAAAGTAAGTGAGAAGCACCTCACATGCAACCTGTTGAGTGGCCTGTTAAATAGCCCTCACTCAGGGCCCATTTTCCAGTGGAACACCTGATCTTTGGTGAATGATTATATGTATAATTATTGTTTAAACCTTCGTGGCCAAATTAGGAGAATGGGCATCACTCCGGTCAGTAGGACTGTGTGGCATCAGGATAGCATTGAATCTGAAATTTCTAGTGCAAGCTGGGGACTATGATGCCCTTTTCATGATCAAACACCTGTGGGCTTTGCTGGAAATGGCTGGTGATGCAGTTTGCCCCAGCCAACTATAGGGTCTAGGCCTCAGTGGTGCAATGGAGATGAAATAAGTTTATGTCCCCTTGTTCTGAACTAACCATAGGAAATTGCTTCTATCTATCCTATTGACTCATCTTAAACACCTCAATGAGATGACCCCTTAGTCTTCTATATGACAAGCCGAGTCTACGCAACCTGTCCTCATAATTTCATCCTTACAGCCCAAGTATCTTTCTGGTGAATCTGTGTTCCAAACCCTCCAAGGTCAGTTTATCCTTCCTGAGGTGCAGTGCCCATTGAACACTGTACTCCATATGTGGTTCAAGCATAGTGTTATACAATTGTAGTATAACTTCCCTTCTTTCATATCCTAGCATCCATTCCATTCATCTTTCTTTTGCACCTGTCCACTAGTTTTCGATTGCTGTGCATGAACACTTAAATCTCTGCTCCTCACCATTTAGAAGGTGCTCTGATCTACCTTCCTTAGGTACATGGTGGAAGGCATCATAGTTTCCCCCACTAAACTCCATCTGCCACAGTTTCTCACGCTCACTTCACCAAATTATCCCCTGGTTTATGAAGCGGTGCTTTGTTTTCTGCTTTAGGCCTGCCCGTGATGGTCCAGCTAAGATGAGTAATATTACACATGAAAAATAAGCCCGTAAAGTCCACAATTCACCACTCGGAGTAGAATCTTTGGCTCCCGCTCCCGCTCGCCGAGGCGTAAAATGACGCAGAGTGACGTCAGGCGTGCGTCCCGACATCACCGCGCGTCATTCAGATTTTCAGTTCAGCTGGTGTGCAGCCAGGCCTATTAAGGCCATTTAACCATCAATTAAATCATTGACCTGAGCTGTCTATCCAACCTTAAGGTTGGAAAAATTTTCATTAACATTAATGGACACGTCCCTGCTCATGTGACAATTTCACATGAGGGGGCAGGTCCTTAAAATTTTTTTCTCCCTTTATTCAGTGTTTTATATGTGAAACTAATCTCCCTGAGGCACCTCTGTGCCTCAGGGGGATTTCCGCGCTCTTTCGCCTGCATGCATGAAAGAGCGCAGGTCCCAACTCAGGCAAACACCACCCCCCCACCCACACAGGGAGCGCTCAGCAATTCCTGGCGTGTGTCACGCTGTGTGGGCCTTAATTGGCCTGCCCACGTAAAATGGCGCCGCCTAGCCAATTGGAGGCGCCGATCGGCTACGCACCCGCCCGCGCCCACCCCGCACAGCCTCCCCGACGGGGAGAAAATTCTCCCCTCGGGGTACATGCACCATTGGCAGATAGCATACTAACAGTGGTTACAAGGAATTATATTCCTCACAGAAACTTTCTCCCAAAGGTAGAAATGTTGCTATGGTGTCATTTGATACAATGAGTGTGCATCAACACAAAGAGTGGCAGGACAACTCGAGTGACAGTGCAATGTTGCAGGAATTTGATAAACTTATGTTGCAATCTTTTTATGCAATGAGAAAGCAACACATCTTTCCTAACATTAAACCTTCACTGCCTTTGAGTGAGCTTTATGTATTGGCCTCTGTGATTGATGTTAAAGCAGTGCGGCCTAGTAATTATTTATAACCAGCTGTCGTGACGACCTCTCATTCTGTGTCACTGGCTTTAGTCTAAGCCACAAGTACTTATTCTCTGTTCTTGGCACACAATTTAAAATATTGAATAAAGAATATACAATTGCCTGCTCCTCTGTATCTTTATTAAATATTACAAGTTTTGGTGCACAATTTACGGTGTAGAGATAAAGGCACATAAAATAGATAAGAGAAAAAGGAGAATTGCTTAGAATACAATTTAGATACATTTCTCCAGGGCTGTATTGCTGTTTCACTTTGAACCACTTCCTGCACATTTTGCAATCTTTGAGCACTTCATCCTATTTTCAAATAATACCTTTTTAACAGAAAAAATGTTCCTGTGCTGAGTTAGTTGATTTAAATTGGAATGCCTTTAGGAACAATTAACTGAAGTACTCCCGGGTGAGGGAGCAGAAAATTGGGAGAATTCCTGTTCCAAGTTGCTAGTGGGTGACCCCTGCTGGAACTGGTATGTATGAACATTGGGTGAGAACAGCACCATTCATGGTTCTGATGTTTCCTGCCGTTGAGTAATGTCTCAATGTCTATTGTCAAAATATTTTTGATCCCTTGAGCAAGGTGACTTGTGTCCATAAAACCTTACTCCAAATGTAGTCAATACTTTCAGGAAAGGGAAGAAAATGGGCAAGTAAAGGAAATTCTACCTAGAATATTAAAAACATATAACCTGCTGCACTTCCTGGGTGCATCTCTCGACTGCCTGTTGGCTCACTTTTGCTATTATAAATTCCTATATTCATAATCAGCTTGGATTTTGCCTACATAAGCTTGTCATGCAGATAAATGTGTTTGTGGAAGCTACAGTGGCAAATACATTTAATTTGGAAGTCTTTTATGCACAATGCCCACTAGCAATTGCAATAACATGTATTCTCAAGCATTTATAATGTTTTATCTGAGTGCAGATGAAGGTTTCTTTGCCTATCACAGGAACTGGCTGCCTCCCAAATTGTACCACGGTGGATGGTGGGCAGGATCGGAAACTGGTGGTTGTCATGCATGTTGAGACAAAAAGAGGCACCTGAGTTCACCACTATCTTTAATGCCGATTTGTTTGCATTTATGAGCCTCCTGCCTGTTTTTGACGGGGGCTCCAGCCACCTGAATGGAGGCTATCTGGAAAACCAAGATTGCTGACACCTCATCAATAGATTGGTGCTTCCACCAGTCACAAAATTTTGGTCCCACTGACGCTCAGATTTTTTATTTCAAACTGAGCGGTAGCAACATGAAAATCACCCCATTTTAAAAAAAAACTATAAGTCGAGTAGATGCACTATTCGTTTAATTTTGCTTTGTGAACTACATCAGCCAGTGCAGACATACGAAGGGACATTAGAACATAGGAGCAGGAGTAGGTTATTCAACCCACTAAACCTGCTCCACCATTCAATTAGACCACAGCTGATCATCTACCTCAATGCTACTTTCCCGTGCTATCCCCTTATCCTTGATGTTGTTAGTATCCAGAAATCTATCAATTTCTCTCTTGAACATGCTGAATGATTGAACTTCTACAGCCCTCCGGGGTAGAGAATTCCAAAGACTCATTCAGCCTCTAAGTGAAGAAATTCCTCCTCATCTCGGTTTTAAATGGTCTGCCCCTTATTCTGGGACTATGTCCCCTGGTTCTAGACGCACCAGCCAGGAGAAACATGGGCCAGGATTTTCCCCTCAGCGATTTGGGGGCGGGGCCCGGTTGCTGAGGGGAAAATGACACGAGATGACGTCGGGAGGAATCCCCGATGTCATCCCGGTCCCTTTAAATTTTTAGGAAGGCAGGCGGACAGCGAAATCAGCTGTCCGCCCGCTGACCTGTCAATGGCTAATTGAGGCCATTGACAGGCTATTTAAAGTAATTAAAGAGCTGCCCGTCCAACCTTAAGGCTGGCGGGCAGGCCAGGAGCCCCAGCGGGCTCCAGATTATTGACGAAACTTCATCCACTGGCGGGATGAAGTTTCATGTCCGTATTTTAAAAAATTAATAAAGTTATGTGGTCTTTATTAACATGTCCCATCTCGTGTGACATTGTCACATGAGGGGGACATGTTAATAATTTTTTAATTTTTGTATTTTTAAAGTTTTTCGGACTGTCATTGGTCTCCCTGAGACAGCACTTTGTCTCGGGGAGAAGTGCGCCCTTTCGCACGCATGCGTGAAAGAGTGCACTTTGACAGATGGGGATTCCCTCCCCCCCACACAGGAAGCGCATAGCACTTCCCGTTGGGGATGCTGCTGAGCGGGCCTTAATTGGCCTGCCCACTCAAAATGGCGGTGGGCCCCATTTCAGTGGCGGGGGTCGGCTGCCTGCCAGCCGCCAAGCCGGTGGGGCCCACACACCATCCAAGGGCAAGATTCTGCCCATGATTTCTACATCTACCCTGTCATGCCCTTTAAGAATTTTGTAAATTTCAATGAGATCACTTCTCATTCTTCAAACTCTAGAGAATACAGGCCCAGTTTCCTCAATCTCTCCTCATAAAACAATCCCGCCATCCCAGGAATTAATCTGGTGAACCTCCATTGCAATCCCTCTATGGCATATATATCCTTCCTTAGAGAAGGAGACCAAAAGTGTACACAGTGCTCCAGGTGAGGTCTCACCATAGCTCTATACAATTGCAGCAAGGTATATTAACTCCTGTATTCAAATAACCTTGTGATGAAGGCTAACATATCATTTGCCTTCCTAGCTGCACCTGCATGCTAGCTTTTAGTGGCTCATGAAGGAGGACGCCCAAGTCCCTTTGGACATCAACACTTCCCAATCTCTCACCATTTAAAAAATGCTCTGCCTTTCTGTTTTTTTTTCTACCAAACTAGATAACTTTCACACTTATGCACATTATATTCCATCTGCCATGTTCTTGCCCATTCGCTTAGCCTGTCTAAGTACTATTGAAGTCTCCTTGCATCCTCCTCACAACTTACCTTCCCACTTAGTTCTGTGTCATCAGCAAATATGGAAATATTACATTTAGTCTCCACATCCAAATCACATCCTTTGTAATAGATTCTGACATTTTCCCTCCTACTGACATCAAGCTAACACATCTGCAATTCTCTGTTTTCACTCTCCCTCTCTTCTTAAATATTGGGGTTAAATTTGCCACTTTCCAGTCTGCAGGAACCTTTCCAGAATCTATAGAATTTTGAAAGATAAGCACCAATGCATCCATTATCTCTATAGCCACCTCCTTCAACACTCTGGGATGTGGCTCATCAAGTCCAAGCGACTTATCCATCTTTAACCCAATTAATTTTTCGAGTGCTACCTCTTTATTAATACTAATTTCTTTCAGTTCCTTATTTTCACAAGTCCCCTGGTTCCCTAGTATTACTGGGAGATTGTCTTTATGGAGGAAGATACAGGAAGACACAAAGAGCGGAACTGTCCGTGCCCGCTGGCATCAGGCATGCTCAGCAGCATGAGTGGAGAATATGTCGAGAAGGCCAAAAATCAGTTTCACGATGTCTTGAAACCAGTTTGCGATCGCCTGCTTGGCCCATCAATGATGGGCCATGTTTCCGGTGTGAACACCGACGCGGTTCACAGCAGCATTTATAAGGCATGCACTTGGTGGGGAATTCCACCCCATGCCCTTGGAGGGGTGAGTACACAGTAATGTCGCACAGCGCTCACCCGGGTGGCCTGTTAGACTTCAAGGTTGAGGTGTGTTGGAGGTGTGGGGGCAAGGGCTGCCCTGCAGTTGAGGTGGCTTGGGGGTGGGGAGCGGAGTGGGGGGGGCGGGGGGCAGGGTTAAAGGTGGCAAGGGCTGCCCTGCAGCTGAAGGTAGTGCACAAACATATGCGGGGTGGAGGGCAAGGGGGCAGCTACAAATTTGGGAAACCTTATGAGACAGTTCAGTCACAGCCACGTTGACATGCGTGGAGTCGGGCCGCTAGCTTATTTGCCCACCCAAGCAATGCAGAGACATGGAAGTGCCACCAAGTGCTCCAGAGCTTCTCACCCCTCAGGCGGAGGCTGCAAAATAATGAGAGTTTTTATGGACTGCAGAACAGTTGAAAAACTGGGCATGTTGTACGATCTCCTTGCTAGAGCTGGCCATGGAGCAGTCACTGGTGGAGTTGCTCACAGCCATTTGCAATGTCAGCATCCCGGGTTGGACCAGTCTCCCCCATGGTTCAAGCTAACAGGGCAGCCTTGCAGCGTGGGTTAGGAGAATGCCTGCGCCTGAGCTGAGAGAACAGCATGCAGTCCAGTGGGCAAAGCTACCACCAATCGGTCAGGTCAAGATGGGTGGGGTTTCGGGCAGCCACGCAGCACACCAAACTCTGGCCATCCAAGTGCTGGCCAGCACTTTCCAGGATGTGATAATGAGTCTTCAGACTTAACCAAGAGGTTCTTCTATATCCATGCTAACCATGTGTCTCTCTCTTTCATTCTGCAGGAGGAGTACAGCAGGAGCATGGAGCCTGGTGAACTAGTTGTGTGTCTTGTGGCGTACAGAGAGAGGAGATAACGAAGAGAGCAACGGGGGCACCTGACTGCACAGATGGAGGAGCAGCACCCTCTGGAAGAAGGGGCAGCTGGGGCTCCCACACATGTCGCTGAAGAGCCACAGTGAGCCATCGTTGGTCGGCACCTAGCCAGACCCAGAGTCTATAGACATCGCGTTTCATTCCTCCTGGTGACCAACAACCAGCGTTGCTGAAGAGTGCACATGTATAGGGAACTGGTCGGTCACATCTGCCAGCTGCTGTAGGATTTGGCGGCACGGGGACATGGAGGGCATCCACTGCCAGTGACCGTGAAAGTGATTGTGGCGCTCAATTTCTACACCAGTGGCTCCTTTCAGGGCTCCACAGGTGACCTCTGTGGGATATCACAAGCCTCCACCCACAAATGCATCCAAGAGGTCACGGATGCCATCTTCTCCTTGGCACACAGCTTTATGCATTTTGCCCGGGACTAAGAGAGCCAGGATGCAAGAGAGATGGGATTTGCCCAGATCTCGGGTTTCCCTCAGGTGCTGGGTGCTATCGAATGCACTCACATGGTGCTCAGATCTCCATTGCAACAAGGGGTTTACTATGTCAACCACAAGGGTTTCCTGAATGTACAGCTGCTGTGTGACTACCATAAACGCATCCTGCAGGTTTGCACACGGTTTCCAGGGAGTGCCCATGACTCCTAGATTATCTGTTGGTCAAGATCCCTGATGTCTTCCAGGATCCACAGAAGCTGCAGGGATGGCTCTGCAGGGACAAGGGCTACCCGCAGAGGCCTTGGCTGATGACACCTGTGCGGTGGCCTCAGACTGCAACACAGCGAAGGTATAACGAGGCTCACGCTGCAACTCGCAATTTGGTGGAACAAACCATCAGGATGCTGAAAATGAGGTTGCAATGCTGGACCTGCAATACAGTCCACAGAGGGTGTCACACATCGTCGTCACCTGCTGCATCCTTTACAACCTGGTACTGCAATGGGGAGAGGAGCTGGCTGAGGGGGAGATGCAGGAGCTGGTGGTCTCTTCCGATCATAGCTGCTAAATTTGTGGGGAATGATGGCGACATGCAGTGAGGTGAAGTCATGGATCCTCACATTGCCTCTACGAACGTTTGACGTCAGTCTGGCGAATGGAAGCGCACATGCTTTCTGTAATAATGCTCCTGCCATTGAGATACAGTGGAGGCCCTAATAATTGCTCAATTGCAGGAGGACAATGACGATATGCAGTGAAGATACTCCATAGATCTTCACATATCGCAAGCGAGCTGCCCTGGGACAGACAAGAGTCAGACATTCCCCGAGGTCGTGATCAGAGTCATATCATGGAGACGCAGCCATGAAACTTTAAAAGCATCTGATCCTTTGTCCGCCTTCAGCACCTGTCCCCTTCAGGAGCACAGTGTCACTGGTCACAGATGCTGAGGAGATGGAGGCCATCCCCACCTTAAAGGTGCTGAGCACACACAGAGAGAATGACGGAACTCTGTGACGCCTGCCAACGACATTCTGGCAGCAATGACAAGCACCGTAAAGGTGCAGGCATCAGTAATGTTTCCAGGGAATGTGAGACTTTGGTCTGAAAGCTGAGCAAAGCACCGGGAAGAGGCCATGGACTGTGACATCTGCCTTTATCCTGTGCAGAAAGGTTTCACATCTGAGTGACAAGAACACTGCTCATCAGAACGAGGAGCCATAGGCAGGGAGAGATTCTTAGGAGTTCATTAATGTACTTGAAAGAGTTACAATCTGTGACTGTTGATAACTCGAAAGAGTTACATCTTCTTATGGCCTTCCGTGCCCGGTGGGCACCGCGGGGACTGGGGTGTTTTGTTGACCCCTTTAATCACATCTTGGTTTGATGTTTGCAAGGTTCCTTTAAAGTTTTTCCTTGATTTTACAGCTGACCTGACTTAGGGGCTGTGCTTGATTTCTCCCTTGTTATTGTTAATTTAGTTAATTGTTTTAACTCTACAAGAGTTACATCTTCTTATACAATCGTAGAATGTGTAGGTTCACGGACTCCCAAGACACCTGTCTTTTTTGTGGTCTTGTGGAGTCTGTGGACCACGTTTGCATAGGGTGTTGTAGGCTGCACTCCCTTTTTAGTTATTTAAAAAACCTTTTGTTACTATTTTGTTTGCACTTCAGTCCCACGCTCCTGATTTATGGACACCCGGTGCGGAAGGGGGTCGGGAAGGAGGAGGACCTCCTCGTGAACCTGCTCCTGGGCCTGGCCAGGTTGGCCATTAACAGGTCCAGGCAGCGGGCGATCGAGGGGGGAGTCCCGCCCGATTGTCCCTCTTCCGCGGCTACGTTCGTGGCCGGGTGTCCCTGGAGAGGGAGCACGCGGTGTCTGCCGACACTATCGAGGCCTTCCATGCCCGGTGGGCACCGCGGGGACTGGGGTGTTTTGTTGACCCCCTTAATCACATTTTGGTTTAATGTTTGTAAGTTTCCTTTAAACTTTGTCCTTGGTTTCACAGCTGACTTGACTTAGGGGCTGTGCCTGATTTATCCCTTATTGTGTTAATTTAGTTAATTGTTTTAACTCTACAAGAGTTACATCTTCTTATACAATCGTAGAATGTGTCGGTTCACAGACTCCCGGGATACCTGCCCTTTTTGCGGTCTTGTGGAGTCCGTGGACAACGCTTATATAGGATGTGGTAGGCTGCACTCCCTTTTTAGTTATTTAAAAAATCTCGTGTTACTGTTTTGTTTGCACTTCAGTCCCACGCTCCTGATCTACGGACACCCGGTGCGGAAGGGGTTCGGGAAGGAGGAGGACCTCCTCGTGAACCTGCTCCTGGGCCTGGCCAGGTTGGCCATTAACAGGTCCAGGCAGCGGGCGATCGAGGGGGGAGTCCCGCCCGATTGTTTGTCCCTCTTCCGCAGCTACGTTCGTGGCTGGGTGTCCCTGGAGAGGGAGCACGCGGTGTCTGCCGGCACTCTCGAGGCCTTCCATGCCCGGTGTTCACCGCGGGGACTGGGATGTTTTGTTGAACCCTTTAATCACATTTTGGTTTAATGTTTATAAGTTTCCTTTAAACTTTGTCCTTGGTTTCACAGCTGACCTGACTTAGGGGCTGTGTTTGCTTTATCCGTTATTTTGTTAATTTAGTTTAATTGCTTGATTCTGAAAGAGTTACATCTTCTTAACTTTCATAAAGCTGCCGCTACATCTTGGTACTCCCCGGACATGCACAACGGAGGTGGAGGCAGCCTGCTGACTGCCATGCCCTGTCTGTGATGACCTTGGCGGGCATCCACTGGTGTGCCGAGACCTGGAAGACCCCGGCCTACTTTTGGGGTCCTGTTGTGTGGCAGCGACACTCTTCTCAGTCTGTGGAACTGAAGCTGCTGAGATCACAGGAAGAGGTGATTCGAATTGGTCGGACACATCAGAGTCACCTGGATGGATGGCCCCGGGGGTACACCTGCTGATCCTCCCACCCTGTGGGTGCCCGAGGGCCCACCTGGAGTGTAGATTGGGCTGCCCTGCACCCCTCTTGCACTGTTGGAGGCCAACTATGGCGTCGGCAATGAAGTTGAGTCCGGGCAGTGTGCAGGAGCATCATCCTGGGCCAAGGTCTCCATGGCGGTTGCCATCCTACCAGTGTTGACCTTGATGCATTGGCATTCCAGTGCTATCACCTCAAACTGAAGGCAGACAGACTCCTCCATCATGCCTTCCAATCTGAGGAGTGCAGAGGCCATCTCTTCCTGATGTTCCCAAGCTTGCCTTTGCAGCTCCAGCAACTGTGACATGACCGAGTCCGGAGGCTCATCATCTGACACAGACTCAGCAGATTTCTGGCGTCCAGCTGTCTTCCAAGTGCTGGACACCTCGGAAGTCCCTGCCGCCGCCTGCAGTGGATCAGACTGTGCGATGTGCTCACCAGATTGTGATCCAGAGGCTCCTCTAAAGCTAGGTCCCACCGAGGTGAGTCTCCCTGTGCTAGTGGAGGGTGTGTGTGAGCGCTGTGGTGGAACTTCAGGGAAGGCTTCAGCGGATTCCTCTTCTTAACTTCACTTGGGACTTGATTGGAGGCCCTGGGTCGTGGTCTCTCTTGGCTGTTTCCCAGATATGCCTGCGAAAGCAAGGAGAGATAATTGGTGCATGGAAGTGGCCTGTGAAAGAGGACACATCATTCACAGCGTGGTTGTCTGATGGATGTTGCACTGCTGGATCCTCACTTGGTGGAGCACCACCAATCTCACTGTCAGCAAGGAACAGTCCAGATCCTCGCCGGCCAGCTGGATGGCTCTGCTTTCAGAGTCTACGAAGACCTTGATTTCAGACATTCCTCCACAGGTCTGCGACCTCTCCCTCTTGTTGTGTACCAGCTTCTATAGCATGAGTACAGATGAAGACAGTGTAAGCATGATACCTGCCAGATGATAAGTATGTCTGGCCTGTGTGGGTGGTGAGTGGTCCCATGGATGGGATGAGGACAATGATGGTCTGTGTGAGAGAGTGAATGGTGATGTCCCTTGAACTGGCAGTGAGTAAGTGCCCTGTGGATGTGCGATGGGTTTGTGAGTTAAGAGTGATGAGAAAGAGTGAGTATCCTGGCAGATCGGAGGAGATCATTCATCCTCTTGCTGCACTGGCGGTTGTCCTCTTTTGCAGGACATTGGCACTGACCACCGCTGCCACCATCCCCCAAGCCGGATTAGTGATATTGCTGCCCATCCTGCAGCCAGAGCGGTGGTAGAGGACATCATGGCGAGCCTCCACTGCATCCAAAAGGCGCTTGAGGGATGCGTCATTGAATCTGGGGTCTGCAGTCTTTTTGCCTTTCAGGGTCATGTCTTCCGTGCAGCAGTCATAGGATGGAAGGCACTGAGAGGTGTGCGCGCGGCTGCACTTTAAATATGGCGCCTGACATGATGAAGTGGCGAGGTGATGGCGTGGCGGGCGAATGAGAGCCCGCCTATCATCGAAACAGGGGGTTCCTGGGAACGCGTAATTTATGGGGCAGGTTTAGGACGATACAGCGTGAGAAGCCGCCATTGCGGCCGACGGGTGAAGCATCGTTTTACTCGCCCGCTACCACACTCAGTGCAAATCTAGGATGATTCCGCCCAAAGTAATTGTTTAGTTTCTCTGCCATTTCCTTATTCTCCATTATAAATTCTTCTATGTCCTCCTGTAATGGATCCGTATTTGTCCTAGCTAATTTTTTTCCTTTTCATATACCTAAAGAAGCTTCTATAGTCCGCCTTTATGTTTCTTGCTAGCTTGCATTCATTTTCTCTTTTCCCTTTCTTTATCAGTTTCTTGGTCCTCCTTTGTTGGATTCTAAATTGTTCCCAATCCTCGGGCTTACCATTTTTTCTAGCAAACTTATCAGCCACTTCCTTTGAGTTAATGTGATCTTTAATATTTTTTGTTTACCACGGTTGATTCACCTTTCATGTTTGGTTTTTGTGACTTAGAGTAATGTATCTTTGTTGTAGACTGTTCTGTTTTTATAATGATATAAAGGCACCAATCACTCATAAGAGATTGGGTAAACACATTGTGAATTCTTTTATTGAGACTAGGCATATGAGAACAGATATACATGGGTATAAAGCTTGAAGACGTCAGCAGCAGAGCTGTGTGCGCTCTGTTCTGCTCACAGGCAAATGTCAAACTGGAACTGGGTCACATGACACACTTCCTCTTGAGTGATGGCATGCTGCTTAAAGGCATATTACACTATTCTCCTTTCTTTTAAAATGTCCCTTCCCCCCAACATAGACCATGTAATACTATTTTAAATTCCAGCCACTGCCTATCTGCTGTCAAATTTTTTAGTGTATTTTCCCAATCCACCATAGTCAACTTGGTCATCGTGCCTTCAGAATTTCCTTTGTTCAGTTTCAAAATCCTAGGCCAGGATTTTCTGGGCCTTGTCATGGCAGGACCCGCCATGGGATACTCAGCGGCCCCGCCAAAGTCCTTTGGCTTTTGGCAGGACTGGATGATCCCAGTGGTAGGCAGGGCAGGAAAATCTCCCCCCTCGTTTCAGAATGAACTACATCACTTTCAAACTTAATGTAACATTCTATCATATTATGGTCACTATTTCCTAAAGGCTCCTTTACAGCAAGATTATTAATTAGCCCCTTCTCATTACATAAAACTAAATCTTAAACAGCCCAATCCTTAGCTTGTTCTTCAATGTGCTTCTACAGAAATCCATCTCATACACACTCCAGGAATTTTCCTTTGCAGCATTAGTGCTAATTAGGTTTAACCAGTCTATATGTAAATTCAAGTCACCCATTTTTACTGTATTACCCATGTTGCATGCAGCTCTAATTTCCTGATTTATACTGTGCCCAACATTATCACTAGTTTGGCGGCCTATAAACAACTCCCACCAATGTTTGCTGCCTCTTGCTATTTCTTCGCTCCATCCAAACTGATTCTATATCCTGATCCTTCGACCTAAGACCCTCTTTCACTAGTGTACTGATCTCTTCCCTTATTAACAGCAGTACCCCACCTCCTTTTCCTTTTTGCCTATCCTTCCTAAATGACGAATACCCTTGGATATTCAGTTCCCAGTCTTGATCACCCTGTAACCACATCTCTGTAATGGTAATTAAATCATACCAATTTACTTCTATTTGTACCTTCAAATCATCTAACTTGTTACCAATGCTATGTGAATTCAGATAGAGTGCCCTTAACTTTGCCTTTTTAATGTTATTCTGCATTCTGATCATTTTTGATGCTTGCCTTCACTTTGTCTGCCGACTAATTTCACTTACTACTTTTCTTCTTCTTGTTACCAGTTTGTTTCCCTCCAATCTGAGCTCGCTTTCAGATTCCCATATCCCTGCCAATCTAGTTTAAACCCTTCCCAACAGCGCTAGCAAATCTCCCTCCGAGGACATTATTCCCGGTCCTGCTAAGGTGCAACCCTTCCATCTTGTACAGGTCCCACCTGCCCCAGAACTGGTCCCAATGCCTCAAAATCTGATGCCCACCCTCCTACACCAATTTCCTACACCCAAGTGTTCAATTGGTCAATCTTCCTATTCCTATGCTCATTTGCATGTGGCATTGGGAGTAATCGTAAGATGGCTGCTTTTGAGGCCCTGTTTTTTAATTTATTTCCTAACTTCTTGAAATCTGCTTTCAGGACCTCATCCCTCCTTCTATCTATGCCGTTGGTACCAGTGTGGGCCAGGAACTATGGCTGTTTAAACTCCCCCATAAGAATGTCTTGCAGCCGCTCTGTGTAATCCTTGACCCTGGCACCAGGGAGGCAACATACGATCCTGGAGTCACATCTATGGCCGCAGAAACACCTGTCTGTTCGCCTAATTAACAAATCCCCTACCATTATTGCTCTTCCAGACACAGGTAACACTGGTAATTCTTTGCCTCAGTTATTTTTCCTATTCCAGTTGGCATCCAATGCTGTCACAGTGAACCACATAGGATGGGCGTTTTGCTTCGGTCACTGCCGCCCTTTGAGCATCTTCTGCTCGGTGTTGAGAGAAGCATAAAAACAAAATACTGTGAATGCTGGAGAACAGAAAGTGCTGGAAAAACTCACAGGCCCCAGATGCTGCCAGACCTGCTGAGTTTTCCCAGCATGTTCTGTTTTGATGTTGAGAAACAACCTGATCACCATTGCTTGTTAGATGTAGCTGATTCACATCACACAACTGGAATGGTAAGGAGTTAGGGTGTTGTGGCAAACACAATAATGTCATCAGATGAGTGTTTAACAGGTGCTAATCGATATTTAAGAATCAAGTTTGCAACACGTTTATTTTACATTATTTACCAATCAAATTGATTCTCACTAATTTGTTTTTTTTATAACTGCAGCATCCTTCAGGTGTCACTAACAGCTTGAAAACAATTTGAAACTTAGAGTAGTGAGCTCAGAATCAGGCCATTAATTGAAAGCACTAACTCTTTTTTAACTTGGAGAGATGGAACCCTGAATTGAATTATTAACACTTGGCATTCTTTAAAACAATTTGGAGCATGCAGTTCTGTCAGGGCTTAGGAAAAGCAAGGATGACTGGTGTCTTTTTTTTGAACAAGGCCTGGGTAATGTAGCCTCATGTGAAGGGGGAAAAGAGGAAGCTAGCTAGCAGGTACACTCAGGATTCAGCAGTCACTATAGAAGACAGGACGACTGTGCCATCACTGGTAGTAGATCTGGCACCAGTGTTGGGAGGGTGTGATTATTTGGCAATTAGTTATTTCCATAATGAATGTAGACATAGGAAAATAGCAAATAGGATGACAAAAGCTTAACAGTTGGTGTATACAGTGGGCAGATATAAGGCTTCTAAAGTATTACAGATACATTTAAATTTGAACAGCTTTCTAAATAGGTTGCAAGTTTACAATTTAAAGAAAAATGTGTTTTGGTGATCAGGCTGCTCCACTTGCACTTCTAGAGGGCACCCCTGATGCTTGAAGCCATAATAACCATCCCATTCTCAATGACCTGGGTCATAAATGGTTTCAATTAATATTTTCTCAGACACAGTCTCTGTTGCAGCTCCTACCTTCCAAATTTAAGTGCTAGTGGTGAGGATCACTGGGAACAGCAGTGGGTTGAAGGATGCAGTGGGAAAAGGAACAAGTTAAATTCCCCTTAGAATAGTGGATGTAGTAGATGATTTGTCAGCTCTGGCCCACAGTTCCTCTTCCCCTACAAAATATTGACCGGCCATACTTAGCTGAAAAAAGTACTCCTTCCATTATTTTTGAAATGTGAAGTCTGTATTCAAAACTATATTGGAAGGCTCTGCTCTGATTTTTAAAAAATATATAAAGTGACTCTAAAGTATAAACAATCACCCTGCTTATAGATTTTTTTTAAAAGATCGGCTTCACTTTTTCATAACAAAATGATGAATGGGTCCCTTCCGTGTTTTATGACTGAAGCCACCAGATCCCAATATGGCCTTCCCGTCAATATCTCCCGCTTTGACTGACAGTACTTACAGCACTGCCCAAAGGTTGCTGACCTCCTGTCTGATATTTCACAACTCTCTCCCTGCCCCTGTCTCATTTATATGCCATTATTGTAAAAATAAATCACAGCTAATTTTGTATGAGGCTTGCCTTCACTTGTCCACTCATTTCTTTTTCTTCCTCTCCTCTCTCTCCTTCTTGAACCCACCTCCATCATATATTCTTTCACCTCCTTTACTCTCCCACCTACCTGCTCCCCCCTTCCTCCTCACTCTCCCAACGTCTCTGCCTTCTTCTTCTCCTTCCCAAATACCCGGTTCTGCTCTGCCCTTACTTTGTCCTCGAACGCCCTCTTCCCCAGAAGACTGTGAAAACTAGCAAGTATAAATATTTCAATTGTTACACTTTTGAATTAATAATTAACTGTTTTCCTGTTGAAATTTGCAGGTGACAGCCAAGACGTGTGTAATCTCATCACTGAGGAAAACTGGTCAAATAAAAATCAAGTTTAATTTTTCAATATTAATAAGAATTGAAGATTTCAAGCAATTATCCAAGCAATTTAAATATTTTGTCTTGTTTCTTATGGTACTAATTAAAGGCAACAATATGGAGAAGGTGGTTTATGGTATTTTCACATCTGAAGTAAGATTGATACATCTTATTAAAACAAGTGAGCTAAATTGAGACAGCTTTTTTGTTGAGTGTGTTAATGAAGTCTTCAGGACATAGGATGAAAGTGGGTTGTTGGGGAAACAGCAGAGCTTTTATTCCAATGCTGCTAATTCACAATTTATGTAAGGCATAGTACATTCTATTATTTTAAACTGGATGATGTGAAGAGTTGTCTCTGTGTATTTTTAAATATTTATGTGCATCTTTCCCCTGTGATTCACCAGATGTTAATAATGCAATAATGAAGTAGGTTCCACAAAAAGAGAAGCAGCATGAAACATCCCACCTGAATCAGACCTGACATCTGATACTGTGCATATTTCAGGAAAAAAAGCACAACACTGTGTATATACACTGTTACTGGCACATATTCTAACCTAGGCCAGGATTTTATGTGCGCAAATTGGGACTGCGGTCGCCCTGCACATACGTAAAACCTCATAATACAGTAGGCAGGCGAGTGCTGAAATTGGCAGCCCATTTTGAAAAAAAATCATTCATGAGCAACTGAGCTTTTTAATAAACCAACTGACCCAAATATTATGCTGCCCTGTCCATAATGTGGTTTGGTGTGGGCAGGTGGGTGAGAGTGGAGTCCGCTTTTTCACCATCTTACATGAAAAAGCAGGAAGGGAAGGTGGGTATATCTTTTGGGGGGTGCCCTGTACGCATTGAGAGCAATCCCCCCCTAAGATGATACCCCCTTTGTGCCTCCCTACCTGGCCTCCAAAACCCACCCCCAGCCCCACTCACCTCCCTCCCCTAGAGTGCCTGATCCCTCCCCGCTCAAAAATCCCAGACTTTGCTGAGTCTGGGTCCTCTGAGAGCCATTGCTCTCTTCCTGACTCTGCTTGCAGTACCAGCTGTATCCAATACTGAGTGCTGCTGGTGCTGCTTTGACTGCTAGAGCTGCCAACGAATCAGATTGGCCAGCAGCTCTCAAAGGCGTGAGTTCCTCTGACTGAAGGGTGGAAATCCCTCTCTGCAGGGCAAGATTTTCCACTCATTGGGTGGGCGCGATGGGCGGGCTTAGGAGTGACCATAAGACATAGGAGCAGAAGTAGGCCATTCGGCCTATCGAGTCTGCTCCGCCATTTAATGAGATCATGGCTGATCTGATAATCTTCAATTCCACTTTCCTGCCTTTTCCCCATAACCCTTGATTCCCTTACTGATTAAAAATCTGTCTATCTCAGCCTTGAATATACTTAACGATCCAACCTCTACAGCCCTCTGCGGTAAAGAATTCCACAGATTAACAACCCTCTGAAAGAAGAAATTCCTTCTCATTTCTGTCTTAAATGAATGACCCCTCTCACTGAGATTATGCCCTCTGGTCCTAGACTCTCCTATAAGGGGAAACAACCACTTAGCATCTACCCTGTCAAGCCCCCTAAGAATCTTATATGTTTCAATAAAGTCACCTCTCATTCTTCTAAACTCCATTGAGTACAGGCCCAACCTACTCAACCTCTCCCCATAAGAATATCCCTCTATACCCGGGATCAACCTAGTGAACCTTCTCTGGACTGCCTCCAATGCCAGTATATCTTTCCTTAGATAAGTGACCGTGAAACAGTCCACCACCCACAACCAAGCCATGACTGCAATTTCATGCTGGCTGACCAATTAATGGCCAGCCAGCGCGAAACGTGCGCTGAGAACCTAAGCACTGCTGGGGCGGGGACAGGAGGAGGGTGAGCACTGATGTTTGCACAGGTGCAGGGGAGCGCACACTGAAAGCTCCCTGAAGGCACGGAACTGCCTCAGGGAGCTGACGATTATTAAAATGAAAAATGAAGTATCAACAAATAATATAAACATGTCCCCACAGGTGACTCAGTCACATGAAGAGGGACATGTTAAAAATGAGTTTAAAACTTTTAAATTTTTTTAATTCACTGTTGGAAACCTCATCCCGCCCGTGGATGAGGTTTTGCAAAAAATGCAAAGGCTGCCTGGCCTATTTGCCCGCCTGCCAACTGTAAGGTTGGACGGGCAGCAAAAAAGTTCAACTTAATTACCTGCTTAGGGGCCTTCATAGGCCTTTTAATTGTCAACGGGTGCACAGCCAATTCTCACACACGCCCGCTGACCAAAATATCACGCAAGTGCGCAATGACATCGGGATGCTCGTCCAATGTCATCACGCGTTATTTCACGTTCCGGCATGTCAGGCTCATGCCCAACACGCTGAGCTGAAAATCCTGGCCTCAGATTTTTTAGGCCACAGGCAGCATGTTATCGCTGCAGGGCAGCCTATTTTTTTTTTAAAGTGACCAACTTTTGCAACTTGGGGGAGTGAGGAATGCCCCCCACACCGTCCCCACCCCCTCCCAGCCCTGTAAAATTCGCCCCCTATTATAAACATGATCTAACCAGCCTGGACCACTAATGCTGGTAACAAACTTAACTGAAGTTCCTTCAATTTCAAAAGAATTGCTATATCCTGCTGTTACATTTGGATCTTTGTGCTGCCGTTTTTGCAGTTGTCTATAGACAAGTATTAAATACAAGATCCTTGAATTTACATTACATTACGTTGGTTCTTTCCACACAATTCACCTAAAATAGGGCATTTCAGCATTAGGAATTTTAAGTACAACTTATGTTTAGTGCAAGTCAAGTTGCTGCGATCTTTAATGCTGGCTTATAAAGCATGCACCAGAAGCTGGCCCCACCCACAAAACTGGCCATGCCGCCAATTAATGAGGTGTAGCCTTTCAAGGGAGCTCTTCAAATTAAGCTCTTTTTTGGTACAAAGGCAGGAGGTACCATGTTTTAGGAAAAAACAGTTTGGACCAATCATCTTGTTTCCCAGTTTTTACTGTTTTTTTTGTCCTGGGAGAGTTAAATATAATGAGCCATAACTTCTAAGCCCTAGGACAGTATATCTGGGGGGAACCCCAAAGATGTGCTAGGCCCCCGCTCTCCCCCGCCACTCGCACCCGGTCGCTCACAGGTAAGGATTGCATGGTAATTGCCCAGGTAGTTCAAACTTCCAACAGGCAATTGCCCTGCACTGGGAACCATCTGAAAACGCGATTTAAATTGCAAACTTCGGATGGTTCAGACTGTGTTACAGCAATAGCTACCCAGAAACAGTTAACAGAATTAAAACCATTTCTAGCTTCTTGGTAACGATAGCACTGACCCATGGGACTCTCCGCCATCCTGGCCTGACTCCCAACCTACTCCCCACCAACAGCCCCCCCACCCCAGCCCTGACTCCGAACCATCCCATACCGGATTCTCGAAACTCCCCCCCAATCACAACCCCCAGGGCTGACTCCTGAATCCATTCCCCCAGGCCTGACTCCCCCGACTGTCACCACCATCACCAAATCCTACCCACTTATCTGAGACACTTAGATATGCTGTTTTTTTGTGATAAAATATTTTTGGCTAGATTAAAAAAACTGCACCAGGTCAACACTTCAATACATCAAGGCCAGAATTTTCCTGTCGGCGATTTGGGGGCGGGACCCGTTAGCCGACAGGAAAATAACGTAGAATGACGTCGGGAGGAACCCCCGACGTCATCCCGGTCCCTTTAAATTTTTAGGAAGGCGGGCGGACAGCAAAATCAGCTGTCCACCCGCTGACCTGGCAATAGCCAATTAAGGCCATTAAGATCATTAAAGAAAGGCCGTCCAACCTTAAGGCTGGTAATACATGAAACATCATCCACTGGCGGGATTAGGTTTCATGTCCGTTTTTAAAAAGTTTAATAAAGTTTATGTTGTTTTTATTAACATGTCCTATCTCGTGTGACATTGTCACATGAGGGGGACATGTTAATAATATTTTTATTTTTTTATTTTTTAACTTTTGTGCACTGTCATTAATCTCCGAATCAGCACTTTGTCTCAGGGAGCAGTGTGCTCTTTCGCGCGCATTGTGCTTCCTGTTGGGAAGGCTGCTGGGCGGGCCTTAATTGGCCCGCCCACTCAAAATGGCAGCAGGCCCCGTTTCAGTGGCGGGGGTCGGCTGTCCACCTGCCACCGAGCCGGTGGGGCCCGCACACCATGCGAGGGCAAAATTCTGCCCCAAGAAATACTTCTTAATACAAGGAAAGAAAAAAATAAACAATTATGTTCTATCACGCTGCTCGATTACTGGTTCATAGAGGATTTCACGGTTGGTGATATGCAAATGAGCCTGAGCGAAATTATGAACTATAACTTTACTTCAGAAAACTAACACAATCCCAAACACAAATTGGTCCTGACTGCCTATTGTGCCCAAAGACAAAACGCTACACCAAGATGTTTACTCCTGTTCCCACCATAAGTAAAATATACCAAGAACATTATTTTGATATCTAGTCCACCAATGGGATTTTACGAATTTTGTTTCCAATTATGTCATTGAAACTTGGTTGCTCTTTCTCATGCCCCATGTCCAAATTTTATCCCTTCCCTCACTCCCATCTTTCCATTGATTTTTGCCTCTTGCCTCTTACTGCCTCTTGCTCTCTACATCTTGTCTCTTCCCAGTTTCCATTCAGCATATGTTATTCAATCAAAGGTCGGTAGCTTTTATTGGCTTGTCCTCTTGAGTCATTATTGCTCAGTGCAGCAGAACAGGATCTGGTACAGGCCACAGGTGCCAGCAAAATCAGTTCTTTGTTTTTTTGCATTCTTGCAATGTAAGCATCAAGGCTCCTTCGACAGCACCTTCCAAATCCACGACCACTACCATCCAGAAGGACAAGTGCAGCAGATTTTCAAAAACACTTTTTTAAAAAAAGTCATTCATGGGATGTGGGCTTCATGGCTGGGCCAGCATTTACTTCCCATCCCTAGTTGCCCTTGAGAAGGTGGTGGTGAGCTGCCTTCTTGAACGCTACAGTCCATGTGGTGTAGGTACACCCACAGTGCTGTTAGGAAGGGAGTTCCAGGATTTTGACCCAGCGACAGTGAAGGAACAGCGATACATTTCCAAATCAGGATGGTGAGTGACTTGGAGGGGAACCTCCAGGTGGTGGTGTTCCCATCTATCCGCTGCCCTTGTCCTTCTAGGTGGTAGTGGTCGTGGGTTTGGAAGGTGCTGTCTAAGGAGCCTTGGTGTATTCCTGCAGTGCATCTTGTAGATGGTACACACTGCTGCTACTGTGCGTCGGTGGTGGAGGGAGTGAATGTTTGTGGATGTGATGCCAATCAAGTGGGCTGCTTTGTCCTGGATGGCGTCAAGCTTCTCCAGTGTTGTGGGAGCTGCACTCATCCAGGCAAATGAGGAGTATTCCATCACACTCCTGACTTGTGCCTTGTAGATGGTGGAAAGGCTTTGGGAGTCAGGAGGTGAGTTACTCATCTTACAATTCCTAGCCTCTGACCTGCTTTTGTAGCCACAGTATTTATATGGATAGTCCAGTTCAGTTTCTGGTCAATGGTAAACCCCAGGATGTTGATACCGGGGGATTCAGTGATAATAATGCCATTGAATGTCAAGGGGCAATGGTTGGATTCTCTCTTGTTGGAGATGGTCATTGCCTGATACATGTGTGGCGCGAATGTTACTTGCCACTTATCAGCCCAAGCCTGGATATTATCCAGGTCTTGCTGAATTTGGACATAGACTGCTTCAGTAGCTGAGGAGTCGCGAATGGGGATGAACATCATGACCTTATGATGGAAGGGAGGTCATTGATGAAGCAGCTGAAGATGGTTGGGCTGAGGGCACTAACCTGAGGAACTTCTGCAGTGATGTTCTGGAGCTGAGATGACTGACCTCCAACAACCACAACCATCTTCCTTCGTGCTAGGTATGACTCCAACCACTGGAGAATTTTCCCCCTAATTTCCATTGACTCCAGTTTTGCTAGGGTTCTTTGATGCCACACTCAGTCAAATGCAGCCTTGATGTCAAGGGCAGTCACTCTCACCTCACCTCATGAGTTCAGCTCTTTTGTCCAGGTTTGAACCAAGGCTGTAATGAGGTTAGGAGCTGAGTAGCCCTGGGGGAACCAAAACTGGGCATCAGTGAACAGGTTATTGCTAAGCAAGTGCCGATTGATATGATGACCCCTTCCATCACTTTACTGATGATTGAGAGTAGACTGATGGCTGGGTTGGATTTGTCCTGTTTTTTGTGTACAGGGCATACCTGGGCAATTTTCCACATAGCCGGGTAAATTCCAGTGTTGTAGCTGTACTGGAACAGTTTGACTAGGGGCGCGGCAAGCTCTGAAGCACAAGTCTTCAGTGCTATTGCCGGAATATTGTCAGGGCTCATAGCCTTTGCAGTATCCAGTGCCTTCCGCCATTTCTTGATATCATGTGGAGTGAATCGAATTGGGTGAAGACTGGCATCTTTAATGCTGGGGACCTCCAGAGGAGGCCGAGATGGATCATCCACTCGGCACTTCTGACTGAAGATTCTTGCGAATGCTTCAGCCTTATCTTGTGCACTGCTGTGCTGGGCTCCTTCATCATTGAGTTTGGGGATATTTGTGGAGCCTCCTCCTCCAGTGAGTTGTTTAATTGTCCACCACCATTCACGACTGGATGTGGCAGGACTGCAGAGCTTAGATCTGATCCATTGGTTGTGGGATCTATCACTTGCTGCTTATGCTGTTTGGCACGCAAGTAGTCCTGTGTTATAGCTTCACCAGGTTGACACCTCATTTTTAGGTATGCTCCTGGCATGCCCTCCTGCACTCTTCAATGAACCAGGGTTGACCCCCTGGCTTGATGGTAATGATAGAGTGGGGGATATGCCGGGCCATGAGGTTACAGATTGTGGTTGAGTACAATTCTCCTGCTGCTAATGGCCCATAGTGCCTCATGGATACCCAGTCTTGAGTAGCTAAATCTGTTCGAAATCTATCCCATTTAGCACATTTGTAGCCCCACACAACACGATGGTGGGTATCATCAATGTGAAGGCGGGACTTTGTCTCCACAATGACTGTGCAGTGGTCATTCCTACCAATACTGTCATGGACAGATGCATCTGTGGCAGGCAGGTTGGTGAGAATGAGGTCAAGTATGTTTATCCCTCTTGTTGGCTCCCTCACCACCTGCTGCAGACCCAGACTAGCAGCTATGTCATCTAGGACTCAGCCAGCTTGGTCAGTAGTGGTGCTACCGAGCCACTCTTGGTGATGGACATCGAAATCCCCCAACCAGAGTACATTCTGCGCTCTTGCCACCCTCAGTGCTTCCTCCAAGTGATGTTCAACATGGAGGAGTACTGATTAATCAGCTGAGGGAGGGCGGTACGTGGCAATCAGCAGGAGGTTTCCTTGCCCAAGTTTGACCTGATGCTATGAGGCTTCATGGGGTCCGGAGTCAATGTTGAGGACTCCCAGGGCCACTCCCTCCTGACTGTATACCACTGTGCCATCACCTCTGCTGGTTCTGTCCTGTCGGTGGGACAGGACATTCCCAGGGATGATGGTGGTGGAGTCTAGGACATTATCTGTAAGGCATGGTTCCGTAAGGATGACTATGTCAGGCTGTTGCTTGACTAGTCTGTGAGACAGCTCTACCAATTTTGGCAATTGTCCCTAGATGTTAGTCAGGAGGACCTTGCAGGGTTGACAGGGCTGTGATTGCTGTTGTCGTTTCCAGTGCCTAGGTCGATGCTGGGTGGACCGTCCGGTTTCATTCCTTTTTTGTAACTTTGTAGCGGTTTGTTACAACTGAGTTGCTTGCCAGGCCATTTCAGAGAGCATTTAAGAGCCGACTACATTGCTGTGGGTCCAGAGTCATATGTAGGCCAGACCAGGTAAGGGTGACAGATTTCCTTCCCTAAAGGGCATTAGTGAACCAGATGGGTTTTTACAGCAATCGACAATGGTATCATGGTCATCATTAGACTTTTAATTCCAGATAGATAGGAACATTACCACCTGGAAGTTCCCCTCCAAGTCACTCACCATCTTGACTTGAAGCTATATCGCCACTCCTTCACTGTCACTGGGTCAAAATCCTGGAACTCCCTCCCTAACAGCACTTTGGGTGTACCTACACCACAGGAACTGCAGTGGTTCAAGAACGGGGCTCAAAGGCATTTAGGGATGGGCAATAAATGCTGGCCTAGCCAGCAAAGCCCACATCCCATGAATGAATTAAAAAACAATCGCTGGCAAGGTCACCATTTAATACCCATCATTGTATACAGTGCTGATAGTGAGGGAGTTCCAGGATTTTGACTCAGCAACAGCGAAGGAATGGTGATATTGTTCCAAGTCAGGATGGTGTGTAGCTTGGAGGGGAACTTGCAGGAGGCGGTGTTCCCATGCATCTGCTACCCTTGTTCTTCTCAGTGGTAGAGGCTGCAGGTTTGGAAGGTACTGTCGAAGGAGCCTTGGTGAGTTGTTGCAGTGCACCTTCAGATGGTACAAACCAATCACTCTGTGCCGCTGGTGGATGGGGTGAATCTTTAACGTGGTGGGTTGCATTGTCCTGGATGGTGTCAAGCTTCTTGAGCTGCATTCATCCAGACAAGCAAAGAATATTCCATCACAATTCTGCCCTGTGCCTTATAGATGGTTGACAGGTTTTGGGGAGTCAGGAGGTGAGTTACTCACCTCAGAATTCCCAAGATCTGACCTCTTCTTGTTGCCACAGTATTTATATGGCTGTTCCAATTAGGTTTCTGGTCAACGGTAACCCCCAGCATTTTGATGGTGGCAGATTCAGCGATGGTAATGCTGTTGAATTTCACGGGAAGATTCTCTCCTGTTGGACATTGTCATAGCCTGGCACTTTTGTGGCATGAATGTTATTTGTCATTTATCAGCACAGTTGTATGTTGCCCAGGTCTTGTTACAGGCAGGCATGGACTGCTTCAGTATATAAGGAGTTGCAAATGGAACTGGAACCACAGCAATGTGGTTGACTCTTAATTATCCTCTCAAATGGCCCAATCAGTTGTCTTCAAGGAGGTGATTCACCAACATCTCTTCAAGGGCAATTAAGGATGGGACAATAAGTAATAGCTTTGTCAGATATGCTGACATCCTGTGAATGAATAAGAAAAACATGAGCAAACATCCCCACTTCTAACCTTATAATGGAGGGCAGGTCAGTGAATGAAATAGCTGAAGGTGGTTGGGCCGAGGACACCACCCTGAAGAACTCCTGCAGTGATGTCCTGGAGCTGAGATGACTGACTCCCAACAACTATAACCATCTTCCTTTGTGTTATGCATAATGACAATCAGTGAAGGGTTTTCCCGCCTGATTCTCACTGACTTTGATTTTGTTAGGGCTCCTTGATGCCATGCTTGGCCAAATGCTACTAAATGTGACAAAGGAAAGAGTGGAACCTCAACACAGAAGAATAACACACAATCCAAAATATGTGGTTGTCGTTTCTGGGCTTTTGCCTCAAGCTTGAGTTTATTTCAGGTTCTAAACCACAAATGAATTGTGATCTCCAATGTAAGCTGTTATAGCTTCAACTAAAATGTACTTAAAACAATCACATTCTGCAGCAGACTTTCCATTAAAGTTATCAGAAAGGACACAGATGTTAAACTATAAACAGAGATTCACTAACATTTCATAACATGATCCTCATCCAAAATCACCTCCCAAGCTGGCACTTTAAACAAAGCTTCCACAACATGAGCAGATTTTAAGGCTGCAGAGTTTGTGCTAACAAGAGTTCCACAACTGGGTCAATTTAATGATAGAGGGTTCTCATTAATATTTGTTTACAAAGTAAGATTGACTACTGCAGCTGAACCATTCAATTAAATTGAAAATTTGCAAGCGCATATATGTGTTTAGTCAAGCATATACCTCCCTGGAAGGTCATATGTTGTATTTGCAGTATTTAATGGGATCACCAAATGGGTACTGCATTGTTGGTTTAATATCAGACTTTCCAGCTTCCAAGTCAGGCTCATTTTTTTCTCTATATCGATCAACTTCCTTTATTTCCTCTCCATCTGTCTCCCTGGGCTATGGTTCAACTGGAACAATGAGTGGCATTCACCAACTCTCTAAGACATTAATACTGCCATTCTGAACCAACTGCTAGGACTGCACAATAGTGATCGTTAGAAATGACTTTCTGGCTTACGGAAGAAGCACAAGGCCTCAGCTCTCACCTTCCCTAACAGATCAAGAACGGAGCAGCACAACAAATCAGTAGTGCTGTAAATGTAACATGCATCAAGCTGCTCTGTGCCTGTAGATGCTCCTGTTGCACCAAATTTGAAAAAAGAAATGTGAATATTTTGCTACAGCATTAACTATGATAAGCAATTAGCAGTGCTAACTAATTTATTTTAACCTGCATGGCCATTAAACACAGCAACACAGCAGGTTTGAATAAAATTCTAAGTGGTTGTGGCCTGCAACATATGCAGGCATAGGCCAGCTGTTGCTTTTGACAACTCTGGAGAATTCACATTAGCCAAGCCAACATAGAAGTGAGTATAAAATAATTTGCAGAATACAGTATATATATATTGTGTAAAAATATACTAATACTTGCTAATATTGCAAGAGAACCATATTTGTTGCCAATTATAGTAATTACAATGGAATTTACTAATAGTTCAATTTTAGTACCATTTGAGTGCAACTTCAGGGAAAGCTGTTCCCAAAGATCTGTTAAAAAATCTGATCAAAACAATAAAGCAACAGATGTTTGCAGAAGTACCACTGAAACTAATTAGGTAGATTGTGCAACTGGGAATTGTGATAAGGCCAAAGGGTGTTGTAAGACTACTTGGTAATAAAGCTATGTATTAAATTTATGTAGATTTGTAACATCTGCTTAAATGACTTCAGCTGACAGATTCAAAATGTCAGATTTGAGAAATGAGAATATACTCGATAGGGACACTGCTATTAAAGCACAAATTATCAAACCATATACACAAAGGTTTTAACAATTAAATTTTAACAATTAAAATTATATAATATTACTTTCATACCAAAGGTGTGAATAAAAATTAATCAATAAATGCAATTCTCAAGCTTGCACAAATGCATCTAATGTGGGATTTTTTTTTGTTGCAATTTTTCTCATTAAACTGAGAAATGACTGCCAGAGAATGAAACATTTCCCGACAGGCATCCAGTAGGAATAGTAAACAAGGTCAGTGTTAAAATTAGTCTACCTGCCAAAACTCCTCAATCCGTCAGTACAGTTTCTACTGAATCAATGTGACACTTTTATTATCTCCAGTCATTTCTGTAGATAAAAATGCTCTAAAATTGACATTCATAATTGGGAGCCAAAAACTGCATGGAACGTTCTATCTTATAAAAAGAAACAACTGCAATGTTCGCAAACATTCCATGTCAACCATAGTCTCATTGTTATTAAGATTGGTGGGGGAGGCTTTTCAACTTAGCACTGGAGTGTAAAATTGAACTCAATGGAAAAGAAGATTGTGTGATGTCTATAATGGGTGCAGGTCCCACAGTGCTGTCTTTGCCTTCACAGTAAGTTGAAAATGACCTCCCATGGCTACAGTTAATGGAGCAATTAGGTATGCTTTAATATTAATGCTTTAGCAAGTCATTTGTCCTCATCATGGTATGCATGAGCCAGTAGAGAAAACTAGGAAAAGGTAACCAACAAATCAAGGAAGATAAAAACAGAAGATATTGGAAGAACTCAGCAGGTCTGGCAGCATCTGAGGAGAGAGAAACAGAGTTAACGTTTCGAGTCTGTATGACTCTTGTTCAGGCGGTAGGGATCCAGAACTCACTGCCTGAAAAGATGGTAGAGGCAGAAAACCTCATAACATTTAAAAGTAGTTAATATGCACTTGAAATGCCATAACCTACACGGCTACAGACCAAGAGCTGGAAAGTGGGATTAAGCTGGGTGACTATTTGTCAGCTGGCATGTACAATGAGGGGAAGGATGGCCTCTTCTGAGCTGTAAATGTCTATGATTCTATGGATGGCAGAGAGATCCAATAACTAACATATGTAATAAAAATACAACTTAATTGCAGGCAAAAGCAGAGCCAAAAATTGAAGGAACAAAAGAGAAAAAAGTAAGACATTCTAAATGCCTGTTATTTTAGAAGATAAATCGTAATGCAAAAACAAATTTAAGTAAGAAAACAAAATGAAATGCACAAGAAATTTATTGACAATTTATCTCTCCCACCACGTGTTTTTTCTCCATTGGTGCAACAATCAATTAAATAATAGTAAGGACATTGGCGACAAACCCCTACACCACCTCCACCCTAATTGCAATATGTATACTCTGCACACATGCCCTTTCGAACTTCATTAACCCTCAGCAAGTGCAACATGTAGCCAGCTTTAGAGAATAAATCTTCATGAAAGGCATATTCTTATTTATCTTGTTGTGGAAAGACTGCTCCTGCTGGGAGAAACAATACCCAGCCCATAGCCAACCAGCAGCCAACTGTGTTGGCGGGAGGGTGTTCAGGTGCCTCAAATTGCAGGTGCAGATTCTGGAGTGGGAGAGTTGCCAGAACTGAGAGAGGGAGAGGATCTGTAATACAGTCAGCTATTCTTAGTTTTTGAGTTGATATCAAATATTGCAGTTGGAGGAAGAAAAGAACTATACTTCTGTACTAACTCAATAAAAAACTGAAACCCAATAGTATCAATGGGTGGAATTTTCCATGCTCGTTGGCGTCGGGCATCATGGCGGACAGTATGGTGAGTGGACAATATGGCGGGAGGGCCAAAAATTGGTTTAATGACATTGTGAAACCAGTGTGCAATCGTCCACTCTGCCCATCAAAGGCGGGCCGCAATTCCTACCTCCACACGTCGGGAACTTCATTGTAATACATCTGTATATCATTATAAACCCTACTCACCAGAATCATTTCCCCACGCTGGATCATCCGGGCATGTTGGGGTGATTGTACACCAATGTGTTCCACAACTCCTGGCAAGCTGCACTTCACTCGGGGCTTTGAGGTTTGTTTGCCTACCCTGCTTCGGGCAGCACTTGCGCTCATCAGCACCAGGCTTCGCAGGCAGCACAACATCACTTTTATGGGGGCTCACAGGCAGGACTCTACTAAAGAGACCAGCCGTAAGGAGGGCCTGGCTTTTCAACAGATGCAGGGCTAGGGCTTGCTTGAGGAAGGGGGAGAAGTGGTCTCAGGAAAGGGAAGAGATTGCAGGGCTAGGGCATTACTGGGGAAGGGGGAGTATCCCAGGTGTATATGGGGGACACATGTTGATCTGTACAAGTGGCCACAAGAGGGTGAAGGCTGAGGAGGCAGTCTCCAGAGGAGATGAGGCCAGATGGTGATGTGAGGGTGTGTGTGAGAGAGTGAGTGGTGATGTCCCTTGAGCTGGCAGTGATGTGCGATGGGCTTGTGATTGTGTGAGTTTAGAGTGATGAGATGGTTGCCTTACCCTGGCTGTACAGATGAGAACATTCATCCTCTTTTGGCACTGGATGGTGTACCTCTTCTGTGCAGCATGGCACTGACCACCTTTGCCACTGCGTCCCAAACTGGAGTGGTGACACTGATGGACCTCCTGTGGCCAGAGCGGGGGTAGAGGGCATCGCAATGGATTCTAACAGTGTCCACAAGGCGCCCCAGGGATGCCTTGCTGAATCGGAGGGCTGCAGTCTTCTTGCCTTTTGGGGCCATGTCTCCTGTGTAGCAGTCCTGGGCTGGACCCACTGAGTGGTGCGTGTGCGACTGCAATTTAAATCTGACGCCCGATGTGAGGAAACAGCAGGGTGAAGGTGTGGCGGGTGAATGACAGCCCACCCGCCAGTGAAACGGTGCATTTCCCAGGAATGCATGATTAATGAGGCAGGATTGGGATGATACGGGGTGAAAAGCCACCATTTTGGCAGGTGGGCAAAAGGTTATTTTTACCGCCCACTACCGCACTTAATGCATATCTGGGACGATTCCACCCTATGTTGCTGCTTCTTTGGTTTTCATCCTAACAGCAAGTATTGGCGGGACTTTTCCAACCAGCCTGGAGTGGCCGTGCCTATATTTCCCTCACAGAGAGTAAAGTATGTCAGAGTCCTTGAGACTAGCGTATTCATTATAAATGACTTCTGCCAACCACCCAGTTATTTTAAAAAGGTTCCAGTTATTCTTCTGAATATCAGAATTGAGACTTAGAAAACTCTTACAGCTTTTGACATTGCAAATGTAGATAGAATGTTTCCCCTGGCTGGTGAGTCTAGAACCAGGGGACATAATCTCAGGATGAGGGGCAGGCCATTTAAGACTGAGATGAGGAGGGACTTCTTCACTCAGAGGGTGGTGATTCTTTGGGATTCTCTATCTCAGAGGGCTGTGGAAGCTCAGTCTTTGAGCATGTTGAAGACAGAAATCAATAGGTTCCTGGAGACTAATCATATCAAGGGATATGGTGAAAGTGCGGGAAAGTGGCATTGTGGTAGATGATTAGCCGTGATCTGATTGAATGATGAAGCAGGCCTGATAGGCTGAATAGCCTACTCCTGTTCTTATGTTCCTAGAGCAAGAATAAGGGGTTGAACTTGTTTCCCCACGAAGACATGAATCCCCATTAATTCATTTCAAAATCCAGGCTCATGGGGTGGAGGGAGGGGTTAACTCCCAAGAATGGATGGATTGGGGAAGGTGAGAAGTCAAACAGCCCATTTTCAAGCTTAATAGGGGCATGTTTGGATGTCTGCAAGTAGCCAACTCACCTAAGTTGGGACCTCAATTAGTGTTGGTGTGTGGGCATTTATCGCTCCAATTAAGATCCATAGGAGATGTTACTGAGGATTTCTTGAATTGAATTTTACTTGGTTTTACATTTAATGGCCCAGATCTTCTAGACTCCGAATTGTTGAAGACTGGATATTTGACCGAAGCTGCACGTCAGGGCCCTGCGGAAGTCTCAACAGACTGACCTCTGTGAGAATTACCGAGAAATTTGAACTTCTGATGGGAAATTCCCCTTCTCCCTGGAACCCCCTGTGAAAGTCTCCCACACTGAGTTAGAGTCAGAGAGTAGAATTTTCCGCTCGGCATGCGGGTGTGTGCCCAATACGCTCTAGCGTGAGATAGCGTGTGATGACGTCGGGCAAATGCCCTAACATCATCGTGCACTCACACACTGCCTCCACACCCATTCATCCCTGCTCAGTAGGTGAATTGCCAGATCTCACTACATCTGAGCTAGCAATTGCTGCAGGATCATGGCGGGAGTCTGTTACAACCTTGCAAGCATAAATGAGCATGCTTTGGAAGCAGCATTTTGACAGAAAGTAGCATAGATTGGTGCATCTAAATACAGAGTAGGGGACTGCAAAACATAGAGGTATCTATATTATGACTGTAGTTCAAGATAGTTTTTGTATATTCAATTGTATTTGCAGTCTGAATGAAGAAAAGCATAATTTTACTAATGCTATGGGTTTGCTACTTCAGTTGTCAGCTACATGGTCGATCCATTATCTGTAAGTGTGACCCAAGTTTGGAGCAGTCTGCTCCAATACTGCACCCTGTCCAGGAAAAAAAAATGAGTTCCATTTATAAGCCTTGGCACATCAGATAACTTTTAGTTTATAACCACATACAGACTTTTGCTCCAAACTTCTTACTTACAAGCAGCACCAAAAGTAATCAAATTGAAAAAAACAGAACCACTTTAAACCACTATTGTTCACAATGAGGCAGCTACATGGTAAACCTCAATGATTCTATATTAACGATAACACAAAAGTTTTGGTAAAAGTGGGCCTTTTTTAAAATATATACGTGGCTAGTCCAGTTCAGTTTCTGATCAATGGTAACCCCCAGGATGTTGATAGTGGGGGATTCAGCGAAGGAATTCTATTGAATGTCAAGGGGCGATGGTTAGATTCTCTCTTGTTGGAGATGGTCATTGCCTGGTACTTGCGTGGTGTGAATGTTACTTGCCACTTGTCAGCCCAAGCCTAGATATTGTCCAGGTCTTGCTGCATTTGGACATGGACAACTTCAATATCTGAGGAGTCATAAATGGTGCTGAACTTTGTGCAATCATCAGTGAACATCCCCACTTTTGATCTTATGATGGAAGGAATGCCATTGATGAAGCAGCTGAAAATTGGGCCTAAGACACTACCCTGAGGAACACCTGCAGTGATGTCCTGGAGCTGAGATGACTGACCTCCAACAACCACAATCATATTCCTTTGTGCCAGGCATGACTCCAACTAGTGGAGGGTTTCCCCCCTGATTCCAATTGGCTCCAGTTTTGCTACGGCTCCTTGATGCCACATTCGGTCAAATGTGGCCTTGATGTCAAGAGCAGTTCATCTCACCTCACCTCAGGAGTTCAGCTCTCTTGTCCATGTTTGAACTAAGGCTGTAATGAGGTCAGAAGCTGAGTGGCCCTGGTGGAACCCAAAATGAGCAACAGTGAGCAAGTGTCACTTGATATCACTGTTGATGACCCCTTCTATTATCTTACTCACTATCGAGAGTAGACTGATGGGGTGGTAATTGGCTGGGTTGGATTTGTCCTGCTTTTTGTGTACAGGACCTAGCTGGGCAATTTTCACATTGCCGGGTAGATGCCAGTGTTAGTAATGTGCTTTGTTTTCAATTGATTTACCTGTTACTGTTGGTTATAAGCAAAGATAAGCTGTCAGTACTTCTAGTCTTCATAACAAAGTAAATGAATTGATGGCTCACATTGAAGTGAATAAATATGATCTGATAGCAATTACGGAGAAATGGCTGCAAGATGACAAAGATTGGATCCTGAATATTGAGGGGTACATGACATCCAAGAAGAATAGGATGCTAAGTAAAGGTGGAGGAGCTGCACAATTAATCAAACAGGGCATTGGTGTAATAGTTAGAGATGACCTTGGTTCAGAAGTTCAGGATGTAGAATCGGATTGGATAGCGATAAGGAATAGTAGGGGAAAAAAGTTATTAGTGGGAGTGGTCTACAGGCCCCCTAACAGTAGCCACAGTGTAGGATAAAGTATTCAAGAGAAAATACTGTGTGCTTGTGATAAAGGGATGGTAATAATCATGGGTGATTTTAATCTACACATAAACTGGAAAAATCAGATTTGCAGTAGTAGCCTGGGTGAGGAGTTCTTAGAATGCTTTTGAGGTAGTTTCGTGGAGCAGCATGTTCTGGAACCAACCAGAGGGAAGGTTATATTAAACTTGGTATTGTGTAATGTGACATGATTAATTAGTTGATAACGTAAAGGCACCCCGAGGCAGCAGCAATCTCAAAATGATTGAATTTTACATCCAGTTTGAAAGGGAGAAGAGTGGGTCTAAGACTAGTGTCTTAAATTTAAATGAGAGTAACTATGTGGAGGTGAAAGTTGAGCTAGCTGATGTGAACTGGGAAACTAGGCTAAAGGATAGACCAATAGAGAAGCAGTGGCAGGCACTTAAGCGAATATTTCAGAGCGTTCAGCATAAGTACATTCCTATTATAAAGGAACCACCATCCATGGTTAACTAAAAAAGTTAAGGAAAGAATCAAACTTAAGGAAAAAGCTTAGAACTCTGCAAAGATGATTGGTCAGAATATAAAGAATGGTAGAGGATGACAAAAACGCTAACCAGGAGAAAGAAATTAGAGTATGAGAGGAAGCTAGCTAGGAATGTATAATTGATAGCAAGAGTTTCTATGCATTTGAAAAGGAAAAGAGTAAGCAAAATAAATGTTGGTCCTCTAGAGAGTGACAGTGGGGAGTTAATAGTAGATAATAAGGAAATGGCAGAAGAAATGAACAAATATTTTTGCTTCAGTGTTCACTATAGAGGATACAAAAAACATTCCAGTAATATCTGCCAATCAGGAGGTAAATGGGAGAGAGGAACTTGGTGAAATTGAAATCACTAGGGAAATGGTACTGAGCAAATTGATGGAGCTGCCAGCTGGCAATTCTTTGGGCCCTGATGGACTACATCCTAGGGTCTTAGAATATGTGGTGAATGAAGTAGTCGATGCGCTGGTGTTAATTTTCCAAAATTCGCTAGATTCTGGAAAGGTTCCAGCAGAATGGAAAATAGCAAATGTAACCCCTCTATTCAAGAAGGGAGGGAGGCAGAAAACAGGAAGCTATAGACCAGTGAGCTTGCTGTCTGTCATGGGGAAGTTATTAGAATTGATCAGTAAGGAGGTTATAGCTGAGCACTTAGAAGAGCTCAAGGCAATCGGGAAGAATCAGCATGATTTTGTGAAAGGAAAATCATGTTTAACCAATTTATTGGAGTTTTTTGAAGGAGTAACATGCACGGTGATAAAGGGGAGCCTGGAGACTTACTGTACTTGGATTTCCAGAAGGCATTTGATAGGGTGCCACATCAAAGATTATTATGCATGGTGTAGGGGGTAACAAGCAGAGAGTATGCATAAATAGGTCTTTTTCTGATTGGCAGGATTTTACAAGTAGAGTCTCACAGTGGTCTATGCTGGGGCCTCAACCTTTTACGATTTACATCAATGACTTAGATGAGGGGAGTGAAGACATGGTAGATAAATTTGCAGATGACACAAAGGTAGGTAGGGAAGTATGTTGTGAAAAGGACATGAGGAGGTTGCAGATGGATATGGATAGGTTGAATAAGTGGGCAAAGATCTGGCAAATGGAGTTTAATGCGAGAAAATGTGAAGTTGTTCACTTTGGCAGGAAGAACAAAGAAGCAGAATATTACTTAAATGGAGAACGGCTTTCTGAAGTGCAGAGGGATCTAGGTGTTCTAGTACATGAGTCACAGAAAGTTATTATGCAGGTAGAGCAAGTAATTAAGAAGGCTAATGGAATGCTATCCTTTATTACAAAAGGGATTGAACATCAAAGTAAGGATGTTATGCCTCAGTTATACCGGGCATTGGTGAGGCCACACCTTGAATACTGTGCGTAGTTTTGTCTCCTTATTTAAGGAAGGATGTAAGTGCATTGGAAGCGGTTCAGAAGAGTTTTACTAGATTGACACCTGGAATGAATAGGTTGTTGTATGAGGAAAGGTTGGACATACTGGGCTTGTTTCCACTGGAGTTTAGAGGAGTGAGGGGTGATTTATTGAAGTATACAAGATCCTGAATGGCCTTGACAAGATGGATGTCGAAAGGATGTTTCCTCTTGTGGGTGAGTCCAGAACTAGGGGGCACTGTTTTAAAGTTAGGGGTCACCCTTTTAGGACAGAGACGAGGAGAATTTTTTTCTCTCAGAAGGTTGTGCGACTTTGGAACTCTCTGCCTCAGAAGGCGATTGAGGTGGGGGTCATTGAATATTTTTAAGGCAGAGATAGATAGATTCTTGTTAGGCAAGGGAATCAAAGGTTATGAGGGGTAGATGGGAATGTGGAAATCGAAACACAAGAAGATCAGCCATGATCTTATTGAATGGCTGAGCAAGCTCAAGGTACCGAATGGTCTAATCCTGTTCCTATTCTTATGTTCTTATGTTTCTTACGTAGAATACAATATTCAATTGACAGAATATGGTCTGAATTTTAACAAATATGATTCTACATCATGATTCATGCTGTAAACATTCCCTACTGTTCTTTCACAAACCATGCAGTGAAATAGAAACATTTACTGTGGTGGATAAAGGTTATACTTTGCTCATGGGCAAATTCTAATCTTTTCAGTTGATATTCATGACTAGTCCCATAGGTCGATGTGTTTAAAATAAACTACATTGGTTTTGAGGTGATTTTGTTTCACACTTTATAAATATGTTAGCCCTTTATACCCATTAGGGGAGCGTCACAACTTAAAATAGACTCCTTGAGGGACCAAAATTCAATGTAATTATTAATATTTTTAAAGAAACCATGAGTTACTGAATATTGTACACTTTAGGAAACATGTTTGCCATCATTAAAACCTGGGGCCTTAGTGACATCACTCTCTATACAGTAGACTAATACAATGTTAAGGTTGACATTATTTATTTTTAGAGTTTCACTGATTCTGAGACATTTTGTCATGTAAAAAGCAAACCTGTAAAATTGGGCTCATACATGTATGCATTTTTTTCCCCAAATGTCACCCATGCCACACACAATTCCAGCATGATCCACGTGAAACGCCATCTTGGTGAGGATGTTAGTGCTGGTCTAAGAAGTGTGTGACAAAAGTATACAGTGTAGCCAGATTCTGTGACAGTGCTTTGACACCAGTGTTGCCATTTTCAAACATTTCACTCTAGCTCTCATCCTCCCTTATCCTCGAACTTGCAGATTAGTTGCCAATTTTACTTTGTACTGGCTCTGTTTGACTGTTGAATGCTTTGAGGAGTTGATTAAAATGGGCGAAGTCTGCAGGGAGTGGTGCAGCATATGGAGAAGTCCTTGGCTGAAGAGCTCTGGGCATACCATTTGTTCCCAGCCATGGCTGTTACATTTGCAATTACCCTTAGGTGTACAGCATGAGAGAGAGATGGAGCAGAGACACCAAATAAGTGGACCAGCTGCTCATAGAGGGAAGGAGAGAAGAGCTTTCAGCAGGAGGCCTCATCCACCTTGGGTCTTCTGGGAGCACTTCTCATCTGTACCTAAGCCAGGAGCAGTGTGTATGTTGCCTGTACTTTACAAAGGTTCTTACAAAACTCTGACAATTCTTTCAACCAGACCTGAAACCACACAGCAAGGCAAGAACATTACTGCCAGTGGCTGCAAAGGTGCCGTGACCCTGAATTTTTTTTTGCTGCTGGATCCTTTCAGACTGGAGCAGGTGATTTATGCAACATCTCCCAGTTTGCTGTCCACTGCTGCACCAGAGGCTATTTATGTCAGGAGTGGGGAGTTCATTGTCTTCTCTCTGACTAAAGTGAATCAGGTGTGATGCCCAATGTCTTGCTTTTCCGGATAGTGGGCATCCCTGTGGTGCAGGGTGCCATTGGCTGCACATTTATGGCTTTGTGGGCAGCACAGCTGTATGCTAAGATGTACCAGAACTGCAAAGTTTACTATTCACTGAATGCACAGTGGTGTGTGACCATGCCCAGCACATCTTGCAGGTGAATATTCAGTATCCTAGCAGCGCCCTGATGATTTCATTCTGTGCCAGTCCATTGTTTCTATAAACTTTTAGGTGCCAGGTCAAACCAGAGGGTGGCTAGTGACTATCTGCTCTTCACCTGGCTCTTCACTCCACTCCATAACCCAATCAAAATGCTTGCATTGAGAACCACGAGAAACATCAGTGAGCAGACCACTGGGGTGTGGAAGCCATGTTTCTGTTGTCATGACCAATCTCGAGAAGCCCTCAAATAATCAATGGAGTGTACATCCTCATTTTTAGTGGCTTGCTGCATCCTCCACAACTTGGCCCTCATGAGGGTACAGCCTTGCTACCACGGCTTTGGCAAGAACCTCAGGACGAGGAGGGGGAGGATGAATGGAAGAGGCAGGTGGCACATCTGAATTCCGGCTGGGCCGTCCATGAACACCACATTTGATTCTAGTTGTTATGAATACAACCCCAGATATCCATTGTACAACAGCCACAAACCTTACCATGCCTCTGTTACAGACTCTCATAGCATTCTCTTGACCACAATGCTGAAATAAAAGCCACCAAAACCATGCTAGTTTTATTCAACAAAATATTTAATATTCTAATCACAAGTCAACTGACCACCCTTATGCATTTCCTTTGTATCTATCTCCTGGGTGCCTTTGCCTGGTCTAGTGCTCCAATGCAGTGCTATTCTGGTGACTACTGCATGGCTGGCATAGGAACCAGGCACATATTCTTTCATCATTTTATCTAAATAGTTTATCCCTGCAAGAATTCAGACAGGTCAGAATCATCCAAGTGCATTGCAAATGGCAAAGTTGGAAATGCTCCTATTTTTTGTTTCATAATAAAGTGACTTGTACTTTCATGTGATGTGAACTATAGTGACATGGCTTTTTTTTATTTTATAGTCTGATACAATGGAACAGCACACGCCATTTTGTGTTATTATGAAATATAATTGCTATGCTCTTTTCTAGTGCTGCCCAGTAAATGACTCCTTGCATTACTCGTCTTTCATTTCACAGAACAGAATACACATTCAATCTCTTGTCATGACTGCTAAGATGCTTTCCTCATCCTTCCAGTGACATAATAATTACCATCCTTTTCAGAGCATGATAATGGTGTTGAATCCGAGAAAATTCTGGGGGTGGATAAGAAATTGGCTCAAACACAGCAAACGAGTACTTGTTAGAGAAATTATTTCAAAATTCGGGGGTAGGGTGGCCAGGCTCAAGCTTGGTGCTGGGACCATTACTGCTTTTAATTTACATAAATGACCTTGATTCAGAAGCTCAATGCAAAGTAGTTATATTTGAAGATGCTACCAAAATAGAAGGGACAACAGCATTGGAAGAGGCAGCTCAAAAAGATACACAATGAGTTGGACTAGATATGTAAACTGCCAGAACAATGTCAGGTGAAAATTTATTCACATAAGGGCAGAAAGCAAAAATGGACAATTTTTATACTCCATGAATGCTATTGAAGTGACTATAAATGAAGTCTACAAGCATCCTTGGAGCCTTAGTAGACTCAACGTTGACCATGTTCAACCAATGCAGAGCAGCAATCACCAAAGCCAAAGGATGCTGAACCACATATCCAGGACAGTAGAATCATGATCAGATTGAAGGTGTTCTAGTCACATCCAGTATCTAAGAAACAACGAAAACACTCAAGTTGCAAAGAATTGAATTGGGAATTGCCATACATATTTATCATTCACTTGTTGGTTCCAATGGAGGCAGCCCTCCAATATGGTGCTGCTTGTTCATTGCAATGATCATAGCATTCAACCAATGCTAAGTGTGCAGTTGAGCAGCTGCACATCTCAGTAGAGGACCCAAAATTTAAAAAGCTAACACCAATCTGGACTACTTAAAGCCAGCCTATATTTCCCACAGGGAAGTGCAATGTGGTTAGAACATATGCTGGAAGTCATTCAATAACTGATTCTTCCCTGGGAAAGACATAAGAATGGCACAACATCGAAGAGTGCAGGCTCTGATATTTTCAAACACTGCACTACAGGTTTGAGGAGGGGCAGTCCTGTAACTACAGGGGAGCCAGAAGGCCTTTAGAAAAACTCTGAAAGGCAATGGGAGTAGATAGCTATAGCAGTGAATGCCAGGAGTTAAGCCTTGTGGAACTTGATGCAGTGACACAAAAATTCAATGATCTACCAGATGTGGTCAAGGGCAGTAAATCTTAATATTCCATATCCCACCAATGACATCACTAGCTTCAAACACTGTTCAATGCACCACACCCCCATCACTCACCTACCAATAATCCTTATTAGGACCCATACCTGACATTCATGTGCTGCTCCACACCTTCACACATTTAACATTGCTGCAAGCCTCACAGCCATATCTCATAGCTTGCAAATATGGCCAGCTTTTCAACCATAACAACCATCCAACACAGTTATACTGTATTCCAAGGCCATTTGCCATCTCCTCCACCAACAGTCAGCAGCCTTCCACCAGCCATGCTACAGCCACTGGGATAGCATTACATAGGAACACTAGAACAGATAAAGACATGTGAAAAATAGGCACCGAAGAAATTCACAAGAGTGATTTAACAACCTTTGTGTGCAATATTCCATTACTTCATTCATAAGTTTGGTTTGGGATGTTTATTTTGCAGTGGTTTTTATTTTTGTACTGTGGCCAAGCAGATGCTATGATAGTCAGTGACAGAGGAAGGTAAGGTGTAGGACTGTTGGTGAATGGAGATTTGGCTATCGCAGCAGGATGAGATGTTCACAAACAGCCTGGTCAGAATGTTGCTTTCTGGATTGCCTCCACTCTTCCTCTTCCATTTCCTCTTCCTCCTCTTCCTTTTCTTCTTGCTCCTCCTTCTGATCCTCAGCTGGTTTCTACATAGCTGGTAGCAAAGCCAGTGCCCTCATGAGGCAAGGTTGTGCAGCACACAGGAGAGCACCACAAATCTTGACACCTGCTCTGCTGAGTACTGCAGGGCTCCTCCAGAGCTGCTCAGGACCCTAGCAGCTGATGCCTTGTTTTAGTATGTCACTCTTCTACTCCATCACATGTAACATGAGATTCAAGCACATGAAGTGCAAGATTATTATAAAACAGAGACAACAACAAAAATAGCTGGAAAAACTCAGCAGGTCTGACAGCATCTGCAGAGAGGAACACAGTTAACGTTTCGAGTCCATATGACTCTTCATCAGAACTAAGGAAATAGAGAAATGAGGTGAAATATAAGCTGGTAGAGCTGGATAGAGGGCCAGTGATAGGTGGAGGCAAAGAAGAGATTGCCAAAGATGCCATAGACAAAAGAACAAAGGGGTGTTGACGGTGGTGATATTATCTAAGGAATGTGCTAATGGGGACATTAAGGGTAGCAAGCAGGACAAGCAAGTGGCAGATGGCCCTAGTGGGGCTGGGGTGGGGGGAAGGGATCAAAATGGGCTAAAAGGTGGAAATAAAACGGTAGATCGAAATAAATTTAAAAATAAATTTAAATTTAAATAAATTCCCCCCTATTTTTAAATTTCGATCCCTTCCCCCCACCCCACCCCCACTAGGGCCATCTGCCACTTGCTTGCCCTGCTTGCTACCTTTAATGTCCCCATTAGCACATTTCTTAGATAATATCACCACTGTCAACACCCCTTTGTCCTTTTGTCTATGACATCTTTGGCAATCTCTTCTTTGCCTCCACCTATCACTGGCCCTCTATCCAGCTCTACCTGTCCCACCCCCCTCTACCAGCTTATATTTCACCTGATTTCTCTATTTCCTTAGTTCTGATGAAGAGTCATACAAGCTGGAAATGTTAACTGTGTTCCACTCCGCAGATGCTGTCAGACCTGCTGAGTTTTTCCAGCTATTTTTGTTGTTGTTTCAGATTTCCAGCATCCGCAGTATTTTGCTTTTATCTTATTATAAAACAGAGGTTCTTTATTCCGCTAGCATAAGATCTTCATAAACATTAACAGAAGAGCTAAGCTCAGACAAACAAACCATTTAGATTGGATATTTACGGCCAAAGCCCCACATCCACCAGGATACCATCGAGAACTCAATTCATGACCTTTATCAGCCAGGCAGCACAGTTCAGATGATGGAGCTTCAACTGCTAATTTCTCATGACCATGTAGCCCAGACATGAAGGGGCTCTCCCTCTCCTCATGGCCTCTCAAACTCAGGAGTGCTTCCAGCAGACTGCCTAGATCTCCAGCAGCTGTTTCCCAGCTCTGCTGACCTATTTGTGGACTTGGGTCCTCAATGCTGTGATTCACTAGTCTCGTAGTCTCAAACTTCTGCTCCAGCTCCTTGCTGCTGCCTTGCTCTCCCTCTTTCTACATGAGGCTCCTGGCTCTGCCCCTTCTTTAACCTGCGCTGCAGACTTAGATTCTAAACCCAACCTGTTGAGGGCTTGGCCTCTTGCCCTGAGAGGGCCCTGAGGGGCAACCGATTCCTCTGCCCTGCATCCTCCCAAGCTGAGGACCATTGCTGGTGGGGACCCAGGGCCCCGCAGGGAATGTCCCGCAGAGTGGGGGCCCAGTATCCGGCCCTGTCCGATGTTGGAAGTCAAGATGCTGAGGTCCAGCTCACCTCCCCGGCTACCCGCTTCCCTGCTTGAGACTGGTTGTCCTAGCAACTACCCATATCATACAGTGACTGTTTACTAAGCAGTCATGTGATCATCAGGTCTGATTGAGCTACGATGGTTAGCACATTAGTATCTACATCGGTGGAAGCATTTTCTTTGTACATCATCAATTTGGGAAAATGGTAAGGGTTGGGATGATATCCAACATTTGCTCGAGATGACCTTCTCAACCCTACATCTGTTTGGTACTTTCAATGGGATCCAGGCTCTGTAATGGATCAACCATATAGGGGTCTAGATTGGTCATGTTTCCAGAGATTGCATGATCAGCAGCAATTGCTGCTTCAGTTGTTGCCTCACAGCAGGCCATCTCTGTGTCTTCTTCCCGGGCCAGAGTAGGCCTCCTCACACTGAATGCACCCCTTGGATTTGCAACACACGAGATTCCCCATCGCTATCTGACTCCCCTTCACTCAAGCCACAGCCCAGTGACACTTGAGGTGTAGCGATGCTGCTGAGTGAGCTGCTTGCCTCCACATCATCCACCAGATGTTTGGCCTCAAGCAACTCCCCTCTGTGAACCATTTTCTGAGGCTGCTGTCCCACTACAGGTTCAACAACATTGTCTATATTTCGATGCAAGGCTGTTATTCCTTAGTTGCATTATTTCACTGTCTGATGTCAAGATGTTGAACTTGCATTGGTGCCTTATCTATTGAGATGGTTTCCATATTCGACCTGCAGGAGGCTGGTTTTCACAGGTAAGCTTGAAAATGGAACCAGGTTGGGGGTGGGGAGGCTCTTTATTTCTCTTCCAAGGAACAACATTATGGCCCTTTTTAGCCTAATTGACCACATCAGTTCAATGGCTGTGCTAGTTGGTCTCTCTCCCTGGGTGATGAAGTTCTATCATAGAGTTTTGTCTCTCTTTGAAAGCAGTTTGAAGTTTTTCTGTTATATCTTTAGCAAGGAGCCAAGATGGCCGCTCTATCATGTGATCTCACATCAGTGTCAAGTCATGGTCCAAATATAATATTGTGGTAATCCCATTAGGCAGTTGGATTTTTTCTCCCGACTGTGGTTTTAGTACGCCAAAACCTTTGCTTCTTGAAAAGGCAAATTCACATTTCTTTTATAATGAAGGTGTTAGTGCAGTTTCGTTTATCTCCTGGTCTGACTAACATTGAGTCACTATCAGAAAGAGTGTCTTTGTCCTCTCTAAAGATAAACATAGTCTGATCAACGAACCTGGCTGGCTGCTCTCAGGGCCATCCTGAATTTCTGTTTTTTAAAGTGTAGCTTTTTAAAAAAGATAGTTCTATTGAAGAGTCATAAACAGTGCAAAAGTCTTGAAGGCAGTAAAGTGTTTTTCAACCAGCAACCAGCTTGTAAGTACGAGATGATCCCTCTCAATAACACTGTTATGGAGTCCTCCCTGCTGTTAACCATGAACAGCAGAACATATGTTCAAGATAGGGCGTTAGCTGGGGCACTGAGCTGCAAAATAGCAGCACAACAGTCATGCTGATAAATGACACGATCTGCCTGCTCTGCTAACTGTGGATGCTAACTGAATAGGCGCTAATGCCCTCACCAATACGGTGTCTGTGCGACTCACGCCAGAAGTGTGTCTGTAAGCCGCGCATGTATTTTGGACCTCCAAGTCACCCACAAAATGGGTGCCACACATCTGAATTTTGCACCCTTCAGTTTTTCACCCGAAGCAGAAGGTGACTTGGAGATGATTTTATAGGGGTATGCACAATAATTGAGTGCATAGGAATATTTACAAAGAATATTACTTTTATTTCAACTGTGAAAATATGACAAGACTACATACAAAATGAACCATTGAGCTGATATCAGGAAATTCACCATCACACAAAAACCACTAAACACATGGATTGAATGTTCAGATCAAGTCATCTAAGCAAAAACGAGTATAATTTAAGCAACAAGATGCTACAATGGGGATGATGTTAGGATCTTCCTGGATGGTTGAATTAATATAGTTTGAACCATAATTATTTTGTGATCTTGTCTGCAACAGAAAATGGAAGACTCCACAGCTTCCAATGATTTTATTAGAAACTATGAAATTATAATTTTGTATCCCCTTACTCTGTAGCATAGTGAAATTAAATTTCATATTATTGTGGTTCAAATCTTTTTGGTACAGAAGAATGTTAGGTTAAACCATTTGTTCTGAATATGGAAACAATCTGACTATCACTGTTCAATATAGTAGATATCAACAATAAAGTGTCTGCAGAATAAAGCCTTGAGCAGTAAAATACCAGAGGATGGAATAGGTCAAAAGAAAAGAATTCATCTCAGGTTTCAGATGACATCAATAAATCACTTGAGATTCACTCTTGTAGTTCATGTTATCGTTGGAGCCCCTCAATGTGCAGGCTTGTTAACACACACTAGTTTATGTGGCATCCTACAGTGAGTTTTGAACTATAACATAAACTGGAGTTCAAATGAAGTTCAAAGGCTGCCTTAACTGCTTTACACTCTCCAACCCACTATTATATCTTCTAGGTGGACTGAACAGCAATTTATAATTTCACTGTTCAGTAGAGTGATAATTCCAGCCAGGGAGAAATGAAAACAATAATAAAGATGGTTGACAGATAGTAAAACACTCTAGAATTAATTGAAAGGCCACCTTAGAAAGTCAGCTGCCAGATAATACTTCATCTATGACAGTTAAGTTGGAGACCTCCTTTAGCTCATGCAGGAGGGGAACATCAGTCACTTGCACCTCTAATGCTCATGAATCATGGGTCTGTCATGCAAGTAAAGCAGCACCAAAAAGGCACTATCACCAACGAGGCATCTTCCACAAAAACACAGAAACAGAATCACATGGCTTTTTATGAATTCTGACTGATTAAGGGATGCTTTGGAGTACCACTTTGAGTGTTTGTTTTTGAACTATCAGCTATCTTTGAGCTGATAAAGGTAGAAAGGTTGATTTTCTTTTCAGAAAAAGCATTTCTCCTCCTTTATCTCCCAGCATTCCCCTGTCCCTTTCCTGCAGAACAGCTCCTTCTCGTTTGTGCCATAGGTGGCAGAAACCTTCTGGTGCTTCATCTAAATATCCATTATTTATTTTTGAACCTAGGTAGTGAGTATTGAGGTTGTCTATCTGTGGAGACAGCATATCCAAGCCAACTACAAACTGAATTATACTCCATACTTTGATAGGTGATACTCATCTGCTTAGTAAACTAACATTTACACTGCTCATTGATAAGAGTGGAATGTCTTCTTCTCGTATGAAGTATAGTTTTGCTTAATTGATTTGTGTAATATTGTAACCAACCTAAATTGCTTTACAGGGTTTAAAACTTGTCCTCATGCTCATTCTTATTTTATGCAACAATTTTTTCGCAGTCAAATCTCTTGAAAACTTAAGCATTAGGTTCACCGTACTAATGTATCCTCCCCTTAAGTGACAAAAAAAACAAAGCATACAACAACACAACAACCTGAACTAACATAAACTTCAGAAAAAGAAATAAACAATTGTTAATAGCTTCCTGGAAGGCTCAGTGTATTTTTCCAGTGAGTAAGTTAATCATATAGGCTAGACAGATTACACGGCCAATTCCCCAATCTGTGCTTCACTGTGTTAGTGTAGCTCAATCTGAAACATTTTTGCCTCTGACTTAGAAGGATAAACAATTCTTCCTCTTATATCTAACTGGCTGTCACATTTGTGGATGTAACAAAAGTGACTTCGCTAAATAATGAATTGCTCATGGGATATCCTGCAGGTGTGATAAGGTGCTACTTAAATAAGACAGTTGTTCTTAATATTGGCTGATGCATTAAAAAAAAAATGACCTCTGCTTTCATGAAACAGCATTTTGCTCCTTCCTCACACTGATCCACTAAAGATAGTTGGCCTATGGCTTTATCCTCCTACTGGATATTGTTTTTTTTTCAATTACCGCCACCAAATCCAGTTCTTTCTCTCCTGTCCCTCTTCTCTCTCCGGTCGCTCCTCGTCCTTTCCTCTTCTCTGTCCTCCCCTCCTGGCTATCCCATCTGCTTCCAATCCCCTAATCATTTCCCCGCCCCCACCCTCATCCAAATAACCAATGATGTAAAGATCAGACAGATTACAGAAGCTATATATGTAAACCTGGCCTAAAAGATGGTCAATTATATGGTCCCATCTGCTAAAGTCTCCAGATGTGAGACTGTTTGAATGTTGTTGGCATAATTGATTTATGGCATAAATCTTTGCACTTATTTGGACATTTGCTATATAATTCATGTTTTTAAAGAAATGCTTTTTTTCCTTGCGTTCTTACCAGAACCTATAGCTTAACTGTTCCAGTCATGTTGCCATGTTATTGGTGACAAATGTTAAAACACAATCTTTACATGGTTTCCCCTGAGCATGTGGTTGTTCCTTGACCGAATAAACTTTGTCCAGGATGCACTTAAAAACAGGGCTATCTCGCCCATGTTATAAATGATTGGGAGCAAGGTAAGTCAGCAGATTTACATGCGATGATATGAGTCTGTCAATATACATGGTTATAAAAGAAGGCCTTCACTACCATTAGGGAATTTTTAAAAAATCATCATATCAAGTATGCCATTGATTATGTTGACAGTGACATACATAAAGTAATTAATATTTTCTTGTCAATATTAATACAATGTCGAGATAAACAAGTTTGAGCTAAGTGGGTACTTTACTATTATCCCTTGTTGAAGATACTTGGGAAGACTACTCTGTTGAGTTACACTGGTTGACTAATGTAACTTGGGAGGCTGGGGTTGAAAATTGAGCAGGGATGCATCACTTTTGTCCCAAAATGATCTTCTCACGCCACTTTCACCAGATACCAGAAAATCCTACCCAAAGAGAATGGACATTATCAAGTTAGGCTGTAATGACAGTGACATTATACATTAGTTTCATGGATTACCCACCAAAGCAATGCTGGAAGCTTGTAATGCTAGCATATTACTGATGTGTACTGCTGCTGGGATGATTAGGACCTTTTAAAAATAAAATGCCATTCCTACAGAATGCAATAGATAATCTGGTGATCTATTCCAATTGCTCTACTGGGAAGTTCACAACAGACCAAGCAGAGGCTAAGTATTTCCTTCCTACCCTGGTGGATGGCTTCTTTTAGCTATTTCAGGTGACAGACCCTTACAGCAGCAGAGATTTTTTGGAGCCTCACCTCATCCCAATGATAGGCACCCCAGTGCAGGCGGACAGAGCAGGGTCAGCTCACGACCATCAAGGCAGATGTAATTCCTGCTAAATTAAATTTTCGATGGCACAGCTGCTCTAGAACTTCTTTGAATTTATACTGATCTAAACGCTTCCTTTAGAAGGCACTTCAAGTAAATCACAGCAATCCTCCTGAAAATCATTGGGCAGGATAATACCCAAAGCTGGTATAATTATAATTAGAAAATAAAGCAGTCAATATCTATTTGGGTGTGACTGAGTCCTGTACAATATTGCAAAGTTGCACAAGAGTGTTAACATGGATAGCTTACCAACTGCTTTTACAACTTTGCAGAATGAAAATGATTCATCTGTTTGTTTAACCTCTTCTTGTCTTACTTCCTTGTAAAACACCATTGGGCCTGCTGATTTGAAATTACTATTGATATGTGGCACTTCAAATTATCTGAGAATAATCAGAACTGACATTTCACCATGCATAACAGATTGCACTGCTCAATATCTAGGTCAGTCAGAGTTAGCTATTAGCCTTACAATAAGTGCTCTTAACAAATGCATACATAACACAGCACTATTAATTCCCAAGGAATACTTACCAAGGACGACAAGTTTTGCATCTGCTGTAACAGCATCCAAGGAGGTTCTTGCGACACAGGTGTACATCCCTTCATCATCTTCACTTACATCAATAATTCGAAGGATATCACCATCCATAACTATTCTAGAGGATTACAAGATTATAATGGTACACCAACTTTGTTAAAGTAGATCTTACTTTCATGATTCTTTATATTAGAAAGAACACTTACCAATGGAAACCTCTAAAGATACCAGCTTAATGACATAATTTACAACTAGCGAATGTAATCATGATACAGTGGCACAAAATGCAAGAATTCCAATATAGAAGAAAGACATAGAGCTAGGTTTCTGTTAATTCCCTTCTCTACCGAGTTGCAGGGCGGAGTCATGCCACTTAGGCACAGTGCATGCCAGAATGGCAAAAAAGTCACCCACAAATTACAATGATGCTCATGAGACAGCTCATTGGCTGCACTGCTGGGCAGGCAAGCAGGAAAAATGAGGAATGGATAAAATTACCTTCAAACAAGAACAGACGCGCCTTCATGAAAAAGTACAAAGTCAGGAATTAAGTAGAAGTATGCCTAATTTTAAAGCTAATTTTGTAGATTTGGTTCACAAGATGCATTAACTTACAGGTGTGTTCTCCTTGCTTTTATTTAGCAAAATATGTTCTCCAATTTATTTTCACAATTTTTTCACTAAAAATCAGAAACAGACAATAACAGAAGAAAAATACGCATGCCTGTGCAAAATATAAAAATGAAGTAAACGTAAAAAAAAAAATTCTTAGCACACACTGGAAGACTGCTGACCTAAGAAATGGATACCTACTACATTGACAGTTTTTATTCTAGATGATTTTAGTGGTGCTGAATTGACATTAGCAATAATGATGACTAAAGTGGAGTGCTTCTTGTCCATTTTACAAACTATTACCTGTCATTCTCTGTTTGGTCACTGTAAATTTCGTCTCCATCCTTTTTCCATGATAACTCAAAGTCATTTTCAAAAGCTGAGTCATATTCAGCATGACATTTAAACTGTGCCAGTGCAGACTTCTGTATCATCAAATCCTCAGGTGGAAACACTATTTCTGTAGCAACTGAAAGAGATACAGAGGATCGAAAATGCTATTAGTGCAATTTCTACAATAGTAATAAATATATCAAACAGAAGAGGATTATTTCAGATGTACGAATGTTAGCATTGAAAGCATTTAGACATTGGGACCATTATTCAGCAATAATTAAAACCATCAAAGTGAAATGTGTGCCTGAAGAAGCAACTTCCAAAATCTGACTTACCTGTTCCTTTGCTTTGTTTCTGCTTGATTGGACATGATTTTTTTTAAAAGTTAAGATGCAGTGCACAATATAAAATATCATTGTTTCATATGCAAAAAAGAATTTGTATTTATAGAAGCATGAAAGTGTAGCAAAATAAATGAAAACAGAAAATGCTGAAAATGCACTGCAGCTCAATCATCATTTGAAAGAAAAACGATATTGTCTTCCTAATCGGGAAAATAAGCTACCAGATATTGCTGTTGTTATCACAGGTAAGCAATGGTTCTGAAATTTACCAGCAGGAAACTATATTTGGGCTGAATTTAATGGGATGCTGTGTTGCTGCACTCCCTCGCCACCACGCCCACCCCCGCTGAAAAGTCAGCGAGGAGACCACTCACGAAAAAGCTGGCTGCCCCGCAACCATTTTACACTCGGCGGGCCTAAATTGGTTCAGGGTGAGACTTCCGCCCCCATCTGGAAATCTTGCTTTGGAGATGCTGGACAATCTGATTGGCTGGCATCTCTGTAGCCCCAGCAGCACTAGGGTTGAGTGGTGGCCACTGCTGGGACTACAGCCAATGCTGAAGAAGAGGAGGTTATGTAAGCCAGACTGAAGGCAAATCAGGGGTATTGGCGGAGCCAGGCTGGCAGGCCCTAGCGAGAGGCAAGAAATTGGGGCCGGGCTTCAGAGGCCCGGGGCGAAGATTAAAGGAGGGCATATGACCTTGAGGAGGTGCCTCTGATAGGTACAGGGCCATCCCAAAAGAGGTCCTCCCCTCCAATGCCCACACCAGCTTGCCCAGCAAAGGGCTACCCACTTGGCCTAGGCCTCCCTCTGTTGTGGGTAAAATAGCAGTGGGAGGCAGGATAAGGCACTTAAATAGCCATTAATTGGCCACTGAAGAACCTCAGTAGGCCCAAGGGTGAGTAGTCTGCCCAATGCCTCTACCACCCCCTGCAAATGGGACACACGGGAGGGGAGGGTGGGGGGGGTGGTCGCATACAATCCAGCCCATCACTTCAGACACTTAGCCTAAAAAAAATTAAAATTAACATGCTGAGGGCCTGGAAAATTATGTTTTCCTCTAACGTTTGCAGCTTGACTGAAGTGTTTTTTTTAAACAGAATAATGTTCCATTCTACGCAGATATAGACCAAGTAAGTGACTGGTACAATAATTTTCATGGACAGGACATTGTATGGGTGGGAGGGTGAGCTGTGAGGAGGATGCAGCGATGCTTCAGTATGATTTGGACAAGCTGAGCGAGTGGGCAAATGCATGGCAGATGCAATATAATGTGGATAAATGTGAGGTTATCCACTTTGGTAGCTAAAACAGGAAGGCAGATTATTATCTGATTGGCTTTAAATTGAGAGAGGGTTATGTGCAATGAGATCTGGGTGTCCTTGTGCACCAAGCGCTAAAAGTGAGTATGCAAGTGCAGCAGGTGGTAAAGAAGACAAATGGTATGTTGGCCTTCATAGTGAGAGGATTCGAGTACAGGAGCAGGGATGTCTTGCTGCAATTATACAGGGCCTTGATGAGACCACACCTGGAATATTGTGTGCAGTTTTGGTCTCCTTATCTGAGGAAGGATGTTCTTGCTATAGAGGGAGTGCAGCGAAGGTTTACCAGACTGATTCCTGGGATGGCGGGACTGACATATGAGGTGAGATTGAGTCTGTTAGGGTTATATTCGATGGAGTTCAGAAGAATGAGAGGGGATCTCATAGAAACCTATAAAATTCTAACAGGACTAGACAGGGTAGATGCAGGAAGGAAGTTCCCGATGGTGGGGGAGTTCAGAACCAGGGGTCACAGTCTGAGGATATGAGGTAAACCATTTAGGACTGAGATGAGGAAAAATTTCTTCACCCAGAGAGTGGTGAGCCTGTGGAATTCGCTACCACAGAAAGTAGTTGAGGCCAAAACATTGTATATTTTCAAGGAGTTAGATACAGCTCTTGGGGCGAAAGGGATCAAAGGATATGGGGAGAAAGCGGGAGCAAGCTATTGAGTTGGATGATCAGCCATGATCATATTGAATGGTGGAGCAGGCTCGAAGGGCCAAATGGCCTACTCCTGCTCCTATTTTCTATGTTTCTATATCATTTCGGTTCAATGTCAGGTTTTGAATTGTCATTTTTCATCCAGCAATCAAATTACAATACACAAGATTAACTAGTATATACAATTTAATACTGAAGATTAATAATATATTATTAACTGAATAAAAATCTGCCAACTGCCAAAAAATGCCCAACATCAATTGGTTCTGTCTAAGTTTGATTAGCCAAGAGCCTTATTGTTGTTGGCCAATGGTGTTTAAATGGCAAAACAACATACTATGGAAAGGTGCTTAATGCTGATTTGTAATGATAAACAGGAACATTGGAGTACTGTGTATTTTCATTAAATATTTCGCATAGTGGAACAGGTATCATTTTCTTCAGGCAGGGTGGGAGGAGATGGGCACAGATGTTGTGTTTGAAAATGAAATTACCAGACCAAATAAACAATATTGGAAGCTCTAATTTTCAAATGGGATTTTCAAAAATATTCAAACACAACCTCTTTTGTTTATTCTGAATTGCTAGATCAACCAATAAAAAGAAAAAGTCTTGTTGAACTAAAACTCTAAAGCACAGGTGTCACTAGTTTATCAATAGCTTTGTTACTACTGCAATATCCCAGTTAGAAAAGTAAGGTTACATGTGGCAGCTTGACGTCTTGTAAGATGATGGTTTGCGCCGGGATGGTCAACTTTGTGTTAAACATCACCTGGTGTGGCTCAGAAGCCCCAATCTGGCAAGGCATTCTCTGCTGCATTTGCTTCCAGGGAACACAGGAGACTGAAAAGCTGCATGATTCACTAGCCTCTGTTTCCTCTGGGCCCTCTTCTTGATCAGCTGAGTTTTTCATTTCTGCTCACTTCTTCCAAAGCCTCTCCAAATGGTCAGCCTCCCGAGTTCATGGTCGTCAGCGACTGTCTCTCAGTTGTCAGTGTCAATATCCGCCATCTTGATATCCTGCTTGCAGTTGGTCTTGTAGCGGAGGTATGGATGCCCAGGAGGTCATGACCCTGTGGCCAGTTCACCATACAGGAGGTCTTTGGGTATATGGTTGTCATCCATCTGATGAACGTGACTGAGTCAGCGCAGATGTTGCTGGCTTAGTAATGAGTGAAAGCTGATGGAATTAGCACGCTCTAGGATACTGAGGTGATGACCCTGTCCTGCCAAGAGATGCCAAGAATATGTCTGAGATAGGGAAAGTGGGAACTGTTCAGCCTTTTCTCTTGTCTAGCATATGTTGTCCAGGTCTCGCCACTGTAGAGGGGTGTGGTAAAGACGCAGGTTTGGTAGACTCACAGTTTGGTGTTCTCAGTCAGGTTGCTGTTGTTCCACACTCTCTTACTCAGCTTGGACAGAACAGCTGCAGCTTTTGTGATGCGTATGTTGATTTCAGCATCAAGTAACAGATTGCTGGTGATTGTGGAGCCTAGATATGTGAAGCTATCAACAACCTCTGGCGTTACATTGTCAATGCTGACAGATGGCAGTATGACAGCATCCTGAGCCATAACATTTGTCTTCCAGATGATCACAGTCAAACCAAACTCTTTACAGGTGTAATAAAGTCTGTCCATTTGTCGCTGAAGGTGTTCCTCAGTAGGGATGTTAATGCGGCATCATTAGTGTAGAGCAACTTTCTGGTGAGGACTTGGCACACCTTTCTCTTGGCTCTCTGGTGAGCAAAGCTGAACAGCTTTGCGCCAGTTCTGGTATACAAGTAGACACTCTCTGTAGATGAGCTGATAGCATATGATAGCAGCAAAGAGAAGAATATGCCAAAGAGTGTCAGTGCCAGAACATATCCCTGTTTGATCCCATGTGGATCTCAAAGAGTTCCAATGTTGCCCCGAGTTAGCTGATCTTCCCCATTATGTTGTCATGGAAGAGGAAATCACACTGTGCAGCTTTGGGGGCAGCCAATTTTCTCCTGCAGTTTAAATAGACCACCTCTGCTCACATGGTTGAATGCTTTGGTATAAAGTTCAGTTCAGCCAGTGTAAAGTACTCTGGTTACACCAGCTGGACTAAACAACTAACTCACACTGGAAGAAAATGTGTTCTTCTGTTTTCTGTCAAATGATCTGGGCACTGCACCTTAGGAAGGATATATGGTCTTGTGGATGCTCAGTGTAGATTTAGCAGAATGATACCTGGATTCCAAGGATTAAAGTACGAGGACAGATGACACAAACTAGGCTTGTAGTCTCTGGAATGTAAGAGCTTCAGGGGTGATTTGATTAAACTTTTCAAGATATTAAGAGGTGCAAATAGGATAGACAGAAAAAATTTGAGGGAGAAATTGGATCATGTAGTGCAAGCCACTATACAGGCTTACATCAATTCCCCAGGGGCAGTCAATGCCATGGGCCATTAGCTGTGCAGCCCATGTGGCATGCCTCATTGATATCATTGAAGGATGTCACATGAGCTCCTCAGTCGCAGCCCACAATGCTACCTGCTCCCAGAAACAATGCTGTGTGAACAGATCTCTCCCCCAATCTATTTCTGTTCATTGTGGAGGCCAGGACTCAGCAGCATTGTCTGAAAATCAAAGCCAGACCATCAAAGTAGAAAACATTTCTACACACAAAGTGCTAGAGTTTTGGAATTTGCTTCTACAAACAGCAATTGATGCTAGATTGATAGGTTTGTGTTAACAAAGGAATCTGGGAATAAAAACAGAAAATGCTGGAATGCACGTCAGGCATCATCTATGGAGACAGAAACATATATGGTATCTGGAATATAAAGAATATGGATGCAAGGTACATGGAGTTAGATCGCAGAGCAGCTATAATTTTATTGAATAGACAGGAAGGCTTGAAGGGCTAAATAGCTGGCTCGTTACCATGTTCCGATCTAAGCCACATTACTTTGAAAGGAGTCGGTTCATTTAAAAGAAATCGGGGCAACATTCTCCCCCTGTTGGTGGGGGGGGGGAGAGTGCGGGAGCGGGCGGGCTTCCAATCGACACCCCCAGTTGGGGGCATGCCGCCATATTACGTGGAGGGCCAATTACAGCCTGCCCAGCATGACATCCGCCAGGAAGTACTATGCGGTCTCTGTGTGGGCCGGGGGTGGGGGGGATTTCCCTCAGCCAGGAGTGCGCTCTTTCGCGTATGCATGCTGAAGAACGCACAGATCTCCCTGAGGCAAAATGCTGCCCCAGGGAGATCGGCTCATATTTTAAACTTTAAATGAAGCTGAGAAAAAAATTTCCCTGCCATGTCCCCTCATGTGACACTGTCACATGAATTGGGACATGTCCATAACTTTTATTTTAAAATAGTGAGATTTTTAAATCCTCATGAAGCCTCATCCCGTCCGTGGATGAGGGTTCATGCTTTTTCAGAAGCCCAGCCTGTCCGCCAACCTTAAGGGCAGGTCCATTATGGACTTCAACTGCTTTGTTAATGGCCTTAATAGGCCGTTGACAGGTCGGCGGGCGCACAGCCGACTCGGGTGCGCGCCTGCCGAACTGAACATCTGGATGATGTGCTGTGATGTCAGGACACACGCCCAACATCACCCCGCGTTATTTTACGCATCGGGGAGTGGGCCCCGCCCACGCTCGCCAACCGGAAGATACAGCCCCAGAGAAACTTTAGTGGGCATTTGAATACCCCTTCTGCCTATACCGCTGCTTTTACATTTTAAGTTAAATATACTGGAACTGATGCCACAGACCATATCAATAAGAAAGGAACATTTAAATGGACCCATCTCTTTAATTGTGCTATAATATACAGACTACAAAAATTAGAAAAGGACTGACCTATTTGTTTTAGCTAATAAGACCTCCAATGCCTCACACTTCAGACATTTATTTTTTCTCATTCCAAGTACTGAAGAAGCCCTCTTGTTAAAAATGTATCCCTGGTGTCATCCATTATGAATGGAAGTTGGTTCAGAGCTGCTAGATTTTAGACTTTGCCCCAGGTTTCTGCCAATCACATAGCTGGAAACCAGGACAAACAGCACAGGTCAGAAGCATGCATGCACAACCAGGTGTTTTTAAAATTGACCTTCCCTGAGAAAAGTTAACACTTTTGAGACAAAGGTGGCTATAAGCTACTTTTCCTAGTATGTAAGCTCCAGTTCTTATCTATATTTTGGTGAGGAAAGGCAGACTGAAACTACTCAACTTCTACAGACAAATCAACTTTAAAATTAAATTAAGTAGTTCACTTCCGAACTGTGCTTGGAGGCCAAGGAATATGCTTTTTGATGCTTCTTCTGGTGTAACTGTTTAACACAAATGATCTGTTCATTTTAATAACTCATTCAAATGCACTTCCTTGCAAATGCATTAAACTGATAGTTTGAAGAAAAATCATTGGAATATTAAGCAGCTCCTATGGAGTCACAGCAAGTAATCAGCAATTTATCGAAATGGGGTGAGGGAAGAAAACTATTAAGAATAAAAAAGACTGAAAGACACCAATTATTGCTGACAAACAGAAGAAGGCCATTAAACCCAATTAGTTCTTTCTTTTATGAGATCAAACCTCACCAATCAACTTGTCACTGTATTGCTCATTCTATCACACTCCAGGGACAAATAATTTGAGTGATATCTCTGGTATCTTTTTAACAAATATATTCCCCCTGTCATGCCCAGTAATAGCATGTCATATTCATAACTCTACACTTAGATTGAGCTCATATGGAAGCTTAAGGAACTGTCTTTTATTTGTGTAGAATTGACACTGATGAACTGTTAAAATGGCTCCAAGGTTTGTTTATTCAATACAGATTATAAAGCTTCCAGAAAGTTCCAAATTGAATAACTATGGGTAGGACTTTCATCTGGAATGGACATACCAAGACAAATGTTATCTGTGGAATTCACAGCTGCCATTGTTCAAAGCTTACTCAAAACACAGAGTCAATGGACTCCTAGGGGAGAATTTTTCCTATGGTGGGCGGGCTAGGTGGGAGCGGGTTGGGGCAGGCACGGAGTCTATTGCCACCCGCGATCAGCTGCGTGCCGCCATTTTACGTGGCAGGTCAATTAAGGCCTGCCCAGTGCAATGCGCGGCCAGTAGCACTCACCGCTACCTGTGCAGGCGGGGGGTGGAGGGAGAGTTGGGGCCAGTGCTCTTTTGCGCATGCGTGCGAAAGAGTACAGCAATCTCCCTGAGGCAGCTCCGTGCCTCAGGGAGATTGAATGGGTTACAAAACCTTTTAATAAATAAAGTTAAAATTTATTTAAACATGTACCCTCATGTCTCAGTGCCACATGAGCTGGGACATGTTTGTGAAGTGAAGAAAATTTATTTAATTATTTTATAAAACCTTCAGGAAACCTCATTCCGCCCATGGATGAGGTTTCCTGAAAAATTCGAAGGCCGCTTGGGCTCTTCGCCTGCCCGCCAACCTTAAGGTTGGACGGCCAGCATTCTTAACAAGTTTAATAGCTTTTTTAATGGCCTTAATAGGCCGTTGACAGTTCGGCAGGCGCACTGCCACCTCAGGCGCACGCCATTGAATGAAATATTGAAATGATGCGCAATGGCGACGGGATGCATGGCCGACGTCATCACACATCATTTTACTCGTCGGCGTGTCATGCCCGCCCCCGCACATCGATGGCAAAATTCTGCCCCTAGACTCTTATGTCTCCAGGTTTGCAGTTCAACAAAGGAAAGCTGACGAGGCCATTAATCCACCAGTTCAGTCTGAAAGACCACCTTCTATTTCCAATTTTATATCAATGGCCTTTTATTTTTATGTAATTCTAGATGGACAATGGCCATTGATCATGGCTGGGATTATCTGTGCCTGCCAATGTCGGGCACGTTCAATGGCATGAGTGGACCATATGGCACAATCAGTTTTATGATGGCGTGAAACCAGTTCACGATCATCCGCTCAACCCACCAAATGCATGCCACATTTCCCGCCATCGGACGTCAAGAACCTCATTGTAATACATCTGCATATCATTATTAGGCCATCCTGACGCAATTGTTCTCCCCACCGCTAAATTATCTGTCCATGTTGGCAGGAAAGCACGCCGACATGTTTCACAACAGCATATAAAAGGTGTGCACTTGGTGGGCTGCACATTGAGGGGAACTCAGAGGTGAGTGCACCGCAATGATGTGCACCACTCGCCAGGGTCGCTTGTTGGGCTTCAAGCTTGAGCAGCATGGCGGGGGGGGGGGGGAAACGGTGTCAAGGGCAGCCCTGCCATTGAGGCAACTTGTGGTTGGGGTGGTGGGGAGTGGGGGTCTTGGGGGCAAGAGCAGCCCTGCCGTTGAATATAGTGCACGAGCATTCGGGGCAGGGGGGTAGGGTGAACGAAGGAAGCGGTCATCCATTAGGGAAACCTGTATAAATGATCATTCCTCTGCAGCTGAGACAGTTCAGGCACATCCACATTGATATGATTGGAGTTGGGCTTCTAGTTTATCTGCCCACTCAAGCTGGATGCGCTCACAGCCCCTTGCAATGTCAGCATCCCGGTTTGGACCAGTCTCCCCCATGGTTCAAGCTAACATTGCTGCCTTGCAGTGTGGGTTAGGTGAATGCCTGTGCCTGAGCTGAGAGCACAGCATGTAGTTCAATGGGTAAGGCTGCCGCCAATTGGTCAGGTGGAGTGGGACAGAGGTGGGTGGGGTTTCGGGCAGCCATTCAACGCATTAGACTCTGGCCATCCAAGTGGTGGCCAGTACTCTCTGGGAAGCGTTAAGGGGCCTTCACACTTAACCAGGACAGGTTCTTCGTACACTTATGCTAACCATGTGTCTCTCTTTCATACTGCAGGAGGAGAACATCAGGGTCATGGAGCCTGGTGAACTATCTATATGCCTGGTGGACTACAGAGGGCAGAGACGGTGGAGAAGAGAGCAGCTGAGGCTCCAGGTTGCGCAGAGGCAGGAGCAGCAACCTCAGGAAGAAGGGGTGGCTGGGGCTCCTGCACAAGCCGTCAAAGAGCCACAGCGAGCCATTGTAGGTCAGCGCCTAGCGATACCCAGGGACTTTAGACGCCGCCATTCACTCCTGTATATGACTGAGAACCAGTGTCGCCGAAGATCGTGCATACCTAGGGAACTGGTCGGTCACATCAGCCAGCTACTGCAGGATTTGGCACTATGGGGACTGGAGGGCATCCACTGCCAGTGGCTGTGAAAGTGATCATGGCGCTCCATTTCTATGCCAGTGGTCCCTTTCAGGGCTCCACAGGTGACCTCTGTGGGATTTCACAAGCCTCCACCCACAAATGCATCCATGAGGTCATGGATGCTACCTTCACGAGGGCACGCAACTTTGTGCATTTCACCCAGGACCAGGACAGCCAGGATGCAAGAGCGATTGGATTCGCCCAGATCTCGGATTTCCCACAGGTGCAGGGTGCGATTGACCTCACTCATGTGGCGCTCAGATCTCCATTGCAACACGCGGTGAACTACATAAACCACAAGGGGTTCCATTCGCTGAACGTGCAGCTAGTATGCGACCACCAGAAATGCACCCTGCAGGTGTGCGCACGGTTTCCAGGGAGTGTGCACGAGTCCTACTTCCTCAGTTGGTCACAGATCCCTGACGTCTTCCAGGGTCCACAGAAGCTGCAGGGTTGGCTCCTCAGGGATAAGGGCTACCTGCAGAGGCTGTGGCTGATGGCACCCGTGCAGCGGCCTTAGACTGCTGCAGATCGACAGTATAATGAGGCTCATGCTGCAGCTCACAACTTAGTGGAGTAGACCATTGGGATGCTGAAGATGAGGTTCCAGTGCCTGGACCGGTCTGGTGGAGCCCAGCAATACAGTCCACAGAGGGTGTCACGCATCGTCGTCATCTGCTGCGCCCTTTACAACCTGACGATGCAACGGGGAGACGAGTGGGCTGAGGAGGAGATGGAGGTCTCCTCCAATGAGGATGAGTCCAATGGGGGTGAGGGTGAGGATGTCCTCAAAGGTGACGATGACAGGGATGAGGCCCTCACACTGGCTAGATGAGGCAGGCGCACTCAGGAAGCCCTCATAGCTGCTAGATTTATAGAGGATGATGACGACATCCAGTGAAGTGACCCCATATATCCTCACATTGCATCTGAGAATGTCTGACTTCTGTTTGGCCGAGGGCAGCTCGCTTGTGCTCTGTGATCAGGGTCATTTCATGGACACACAGGCATGAAACTTTAGAAGCACCTGATCCTTTGTCTGCCTTCAGCACCTGAGCCCTTCAGCAGCACAGCATCACTGGTCACAGATGCTGAAGAGTTGGGGGCCAGCCCCACCTTAAAGGTGCTGAGAATAGAGAGAGAGAATGGTGGAACTCTATGGCGCCTGGCCACTACATTCTTCAGCTATGACCAGCACCGTCGAGGTGCAGGCAACAGTAATGTGTCCAGGGAGTGTGATTCTCTTCAGAGGTTTCTTCGGGGCCTGATTGGAGGCCCTGGATCATGAACTCTGTCGGTTATTTGGTAGATGTGCCTGCAGAAGCAAGGGGAGAGGACACATCACTCACAGCATGGCTGTCTGATAGATGTTGCACTGCTGGACCCTCACTTGGTAGAGTAGCGCCAACCTCACCTTCAGCACAGGACCAGTCCAGATCATCGCCAGCCAGTTGGATGGCTGTGTTTTCAAAGTTCGTGAGGACCTTGGTTTCAGGCATTCTCCACCAGTCTGCAATCTCTCCCCCTTGTGCCAGTGTGCCAGCTTGTCCTGCATGAATAGAGATGGAGAGGGTATAAGCAGGACGCCTGCCAGGCCAAATGATAAGTATGCCTGGCTTGTGCGGGTGGTGAGCAGTCCCATGGATGGGGTGAAGTGAATGACGGAGTATGTGAGAGAGTGAATGATGATGTCCCAGAAAGAAAAAAACAATTCGGAGCAGTATTTTCCGGTTTTACTGGTGTTCCATTTTAAAGTGTACAACACCAGTTTGGACCAGTATTCTTATTTCCCAGTTTTTACTGTTTTTTCCTCTGGGGTTCCTTTAACTGGCAGTGAATGATATCCCTGTGGATGTGTGATGGGTTTGTGAGTTTGTGAGTTGAAAGTGATGAGAAGAGTGAGTTACCCTGGCGGAACGAAGGAGATCATTCATCCTCTTGTGGCATTGGGTGACTGTCCTCTTTTGAAGGGCATTGGCGCTGACCACCACTGCCACCACCTCCCAAGCCTGGTTGGTCATGCTGCAGCCCATTCTGCAGCCAGAGCCAGGGTAGAGGACATACCAGTGGGACTTTATGGCATCCAAAAGGCGTTCCAGTGACATGTCACTAAGCCTGGGGGCTGCAGTCTTTTTGCCTTTCATGGACATCTTCCCTGCAGCAATCATGAACTGGAAGCACTAAGATGTGTGCGCGCGGTTAGACTTTAAATATGATGCCCAGCGTGATGAAGCGGCGAGGTGTTAGTGGGCAGGCAGATGAGAGCCCATCTACCATGGAAACGGTGTGTTTCCCAGGAATGCATGAATAATGTGGTGAGGTTGGGACAATACAGCGTGAAAACCCGCCATCGCTGCTGGCAGGTAAAACGTTATTTTACCCGTTCACTACCGCACTTAGTGCAAATCTGGGACGATTCCGTCCCATGTGACGGAAACTGGCTTCTGATACTGAGATCCTTTTTTTATCCCAAGACCCAGAAGAGCCCTGGGCAATAGAACACCGACAAGACAACAGCTCCAGAGAAAGGCTGTGCCATCTTTGCCTTTTATGAACCATCAGTCATCAGCCAGTCTCAGAACCTGACTCTGAAATTAGCTGCAGGCCATCAAGCAGCCAAAGGGCTTAAGCTGCTCCAGTTTCAAAGTTCACTTGAGAACCAACTTCCGCGATATTCGACAAGACATCTTGTAACCTGCTGGGAATTTTTCACTTTATAAGGCCCTCACTTTAACTTTAAATCATCAAATACATTCAAGGCCTGCCACTTGGGAGACAGGGAAGCATAAATCTGGGACTGACTTGACTGTAATCTGTAGAAGTGTGCTATCTTTATCTGTATCCAATCTGTGTGTGTGTGTGTGTGTGTGTGTGCGTGCGTGTGCGTGCGCGCGCCTGGGGCCAGGAGTAAGACATTGCGTTAATTTTAGGTATATGTGTAAGAATAAATGACTTTCTTTGTTTTAATCTCATGAAAGCTTGCTGCTGAATTATTTAATTAGAATACACCAAGGGTAAGAAAAGGCATGTCTCTTTCCATACAAAGCATACCAACTATAAGCAGTAAACAAGCAGATACATTCTGTCCATGGCACACCACTAAAAGGAAACTAAACACTATTAGGGCTCCACAGATGAATAAAGGGATAATGGAACTATTGAGGGTGAGAAAACATTAAGTACATAGACACCAGAGGAGTGCATGATATGAAAAAATAAGAGATTAGGAGAAAAGTTAAGAAAACAATTAGGAAGGCAGAAAGGAACAATGAAATCAAATTAAGAAACATTAAACTAAATAGTAAAATATTTACATGCACATCAATAAAAAGGAAGGCTGTGATGGGAATTTTAAGGGATTGAGAGGATAATGCCACAGTTAGTGATAGAGAAATGGCAGAAGTACTACATAATTATTTTGCTTTGATATTTACCAGTTAGGTAGAACAGGTGCGTGACATTGAATGAAGGGATGGGCAATGAGATAACTGCATTTATTTTTTTTAAATGGATGTATTGAATAAACTAAACAAACTCAGAGGAGAAACCCCTGATCTGGATGGTTTGCATCCACATATTTTAAAAGGATCTAGAGGAAAGATAGCGAAGACATTACTATGCATATTTAATTGATTATTAGAAAAAACTGTAGTGCCGGAGGGCTTGCGGATAGCTAATCTAATGCCTATATTTAAGACGGGTGGGGCAGAATACCTCCAGGGAATTATAGCTTAAAATCAGTAGTCAGAAAAAATAATGGAATCCTTACAAAAGAAGAGAATAGAAGAACATATAGAAATGAGAAATATAATAATGAGTAGTCAGCGCGGATTTCAAAAGGGAAAAGCTTGCTTGACAAACCTTACCAAGTTTTTTGAGGTGGTAACAGAGAGAGTAAACAATGGTAATCCAATAGATGCAATTTATCTGAAAATTCAGAAGACCTTCGATAAGTTATCCCATAATTAACTAATGAATATGGCCAGAGAATGTGGAGTCAGGGGACAAGTGGCAGAATAGATTGCTAGCTGGATTCTAGACAGAAAACAGAGAGTGGGAATAAATGGTAGTTATTCCAAGTGGCAGAAGATGACAAGTGGTGGAACCACTGCTGTTCACAATTTACATTAATTATTTAGTCTTTGGAATCAAAAACTCAATTTCTAAATTTGCAGATGACACTAAATTAGGGGGTTGGGGGAGGGGACAGTTAATACAGAGGAGGACTGCAAGAAATGACAGGAGGACGTCAATCCACTTGCATAATGGGCAAATACTTGACCATGAAATTCAACACTGATTAATGTGAGGTAGTGCATTTTGGTAGGAAGAACAGGGAGGGCACTTCTTATTTGGAAGGTGCAAGTCAAGGTGGGGGAGAGGAACAAAGGGATCAGAGTACAGATTTATCAAACATAAGTTGTGCCATATAAAAAGAAAACAAGCACTGGGTTTTATTTCGAGACAGATAGAATTAAAAATGAGAAAGCTATGGCAAAGCTGTATCGAAACTTGGTTACACCTACACTTAGCATATTACATGCAATTCTGATTACCTTATTAGGAAAAGGGCATAGAGACACTGGATAGGGTGTAGGTAAGATTTACAAGGATTATACCAAAAACGCATAGGTATACATATCAGGAAAGGACTGACAGATTGGCTTTCTTTTCTCTTGAAAAAGAAGACTGAGGCGGTGACCTAATAGAGGTGTTTAAAATTATGAAAGGTTTTGAGTGAGTTTTTACAGTGGATATAGTATATTATCTCTTGCGGAGAACTTGCATAACTAAAGACCATCAATATAAGATAATGACCAAGAAATACAATAGGGAATTCAAAATTCCAAAGGGTAGTAAGAAGGTGGAACTCACTACCACAAGGAGCGATTGAACCTAATAATATAGATCCATTTGAGGGAAAACTAAACAATCATTTGAGGGAGAAGAAACTCGATGGTTATGATGATGGATTTAGATGAAAAAAGATGGGGGGGAGGCTTGAATGGAGTACAAACATCGGAATGGACTGCTTCGGCTGAATGGCCTATTTCTGCGGTAAAATATATACCATTTAAGGGGGGTGCCTCCACCTATCGCTGGCCTCCTATCCAGCTTCACCTGTTCCACCCACCCTTAAACAGCATATATTTCACCACATTTCTACTCCCCTTTAGCTCTGAAGAAGAGTCATACAGACTTGAAATGTTAACTCTGCCTTTCTCTCCACAGATGCTCTCAGAACTGCTGTGTTTTTCCAGCATTTTTTGCTTTTGTTTCAGATTTCCAGCATTTTCAGTATTTTGCCTTTATCTTTGGCCTATTTCTGTGTTGTATGTCCTGGGTGATCCAATATAAAGGCAAATTCCTCCTTACCTTCCATTCCTAATTTATTACTTTTAAACTTGTTCCCCATATTTGTACTATTTATCATCATGAACAGTTTCTTCATCACCTTATTATTCTTGAAATTTGCAAGAATAGAAAACAAGCCAAAATTCCTTAACCTCTTCTCAATCCTGGAAACGCCTTCATTGTGGGAAGAATTTTCGGGCCAGCGAGCGGGGGAGGGCCCGCTCGCCAACACGTAAAATGACGCACGGTGATGTCAGGCAGGCGTCCCGACGTCACCGCGCGTCATTTAGATTTTCAGTTCGGCTGCGCACCCGCCGAACTGTCAAAGGCCTATTAAGGCCTGTTAAAAACTAATTGAACTAATAAAATGAGCTGCCTGTCCAGCCTTAAGGTTGACGGGCAGGCGAAGGGCCCAGGCGGCCTTCACATTTTTCATGGAACCTCCATCCACAGGCAGGATGGGGTTTCATGAAGTGTTTAAAAATTCAATGACATTTTTTTAAAAATTCATTGCTATGTCCCAGCTCATGCGACACTGTCACATGAGGGGACATGTTTTAAAAGTTTTTAATTTCTTTATTTAGATGTTTAAAACTTAAACTAATCTCCCTGAGGCACCCCTGTGCCGCTGGGAGATTTCTGTGCTCTTTCGTGCACACGCGTGAAACAGCGCAGGCCCCGACTCAGGGAATCCTCCCCCGCCCACACAGGGAGCACTCAAGGCTTCCAGGCACACGTCGCACTGGGCGGGCCTTAATTGGCTCGCCCACGTAAAATGGCGGCGCAGCCCCGATTGGGTTTGCGCCCGCCCCACCTGCCCCCGCCCCCCCACAACCCCCCAATGGGGGAAATTTCTGTCCTATGTATCCTCTTGAGAGAGACTGGGAACATTTCTAGGATTAGCCAACAGCAACAATGTAGCCTTTTCATTTAATCCCATCCCATTGTTTAGACAACCCCATATCGCATTAGCTTTTTTACTGCATATAAGTATCGAGCCGACATTTTTATAGATTCGTCACCATAACTGTTTGACTTGGCTGTTGCGGAATGGCTGTTGTAGAAAACCATTTAAGCCACTGCATTTCAAAAAGTAATGGTGTCACGCACTTTGAGATGTTTGGACACTACAAGCTGTTGCATAAATGCAATACCATTATTAGATCTCCTTCCTGATCTCCACACTATACCAGTGCTTCATTCAATGTGTATATTCCCTTGTTCAGTTCCTTCCTTCCATATTAATTATCATAACACATTGTGCTGCACTTGCCACTCACATGTTTTGGCAATTGCCATGCTCTCTGTTGCCGCACCCTCACCCAAGTCATTAATATGCCTGAAGTGCTATTAAAAGGAAAAATATGCATAGCAAAATATAATCCCTCTCCAGTGTCCATTTTGGAACTCTTTTAGTATAGAGTGGGATAACCTGGATGATTCCAAAAACTTAACTTGATCCAAAAATTTGCAACAATGAGACAACCTCCCTTTAGGAAGATAATAGGCAGAAAGCCACCTTGCTGGATTATCCCCTCTGGATTCATCAGTTCAGAAAGGGAAGCTGCTGTCCAATATTGTACTTTATGGTGTCAATACAATTTAGCTTGTTCCCTGAGATTTGAGCTGGATTTTCTTTCTGTGTTCAAGAACCTGACATCAGGAGAAATTCCAGGTTCCCACCTTGCGATGCAGTGGAAGTTGACCCTCAATGAGATTTTTCAGCGCTAGGACGTTTCCTGTCCAGAGTGTGCACTCACAATCCAATTAAGGATGACTACTGAGGCCAAAGGGCCAATAGAAGGCTTTCCAACACTGACACGTCAGCAGCCCTACTGTCCAAAGTGGGGATTGCTGGTGTATGTAGGGGAGAGAGAGGGCACCTTCATCCTCAGGGACACTTTAGATAGTTTAAAAATAGTAAATTTGCAAGAGGCCACAGTTGTCAGGCTGTCCTTGTGGAGAGGGAACTCCCCATAGGGCAGTCAGGGGACGCAGCCTTGCCCATCACATTATGGCGGTTGTGAAGTGGGGGGGCATATAAAAAGTTCACTTGGCATGGGAGCTTTATTGCCACCTGCTGCTTGCAGATGGCTAACTATTCTGCCTTCGACCTGGCCTTTTTCAAAATGGCTCCAGTCAGAATGTACCAGGTGTTAACTGGCAGCGGGAAATTTCAGGCCCACACGTATCTCATGCCACTCCCATCAGGCCTCAAGAATCCAGCCCATTCTCCCTAAACTTAAAGTCTTCCACTTACCAGAGTAATATTAACCAATATGGACATACACACATTAAAGAATCAATTGCATTATTTGAATACTTTCTTTGCAAAGGAATGTCTATACCTATCACATTTTCAGTAACTAGCATCAACTGTTAATTTGAATTATTTTCATTATTCTTTCATTGGTTTTGGGCATTGCTGACAAGGCCAATTTATTCCCCATATCTAAAATACTGACAATGTTTAAAATATAAATAAATCATTAAAATTGTTTCTAGTTAATATGAGCAGTAAACTGGAAACCCATTTTAATGTCAGATACAGTAAGCCAGATGAGCAAATAAAAAGTGATAGAAATTTCTGTTGCAGCAAAATATTACTTTAACAATGGTGGCAAAGGCAGTTATTAAAATGAAGTTTCACTGAAGGGTTATCAAAAAGCCCATTGCCCAGTGTCCCTGTTATCCCTCCTCATTGTTCCTCCAGAACACAAGCTACAGCAAGGAAAAGCAGAGAGGCCTCTTAAGTTGCTTTGTGATTTCTGGGCTCTCTCCAGACATCTAGCTCTAGGCTTGTGCTTATAACAGGTACAAGGTCAGCAAACTTAACTGGACCAATCACATAAATGCTGTGGCTACAAGAGGCCAGCATGCATTGTACTGTTCAGTTTGACAGCACCATTTCCAATTGTTTCAGGTGAAGAGTGGAGTGAAATAGGGCTGTTTCCTAGCCCTCATTTTGTTTGGTATTTTCTTCTCCATGCTCTAGACTTTTCCCTTCCCTGCCAGTATGGAATGTGGTTTACCTGCATACTAGGTCAGGTGGCAAGCTCTACAATCTGTCCAGACTAAGAGCGAAGACAAAAATACAGCACATCTTGATCAGAGAACTCCTCTATGCTGATGATATTGAAATAGGCGCTCACATGGAAACTCAGCTACAAAGACTCATGGATTGTATCTCCCATACCTGTAACTTACCATAAGCATTAAGAAAAATGTGGTTATGGGGCAGGGTGTCACATAACCACCCTTGGTCACTCTAAATAACACCTGACTGGAAGTGGTTAGCACATTTTGCTACCTTGGGTCAATGGTGACAAACAACCTGTCTCTTGACGCAGAACTTGATGCAAACGTAGGGAAAGCAGCTACCACCTTTGGACAACTCACAAAATGTGCATGAAAAATATCAAACTGACTCTTAGGAACAAGATGCTGGTTTATGAGGCCTGTGTTCTCAGTGCCTTGTTGTATGCCTGTGAAACATAGATGACTTACAGCTATTGAGGAAGGAAGCTCAATAACTTTCACCTTTGCTCTTTTTGCTGCATTCTGGGAATCTCATGGAAGGACAAAATCTCAAAAGTCTTTGGAAAAGCAATCTCCCAGTATGTTGGCACTCATCCAGCAGAGGCGATTTTGCTGGCTTGGGCACATTCACAGGCTGGAAGGTGGACATATACCTGACGATTTTCAGTATGGCAAGGTAGCTGGAGCCAGATGATCAGTAGGATGCCCAAAGCTCTGTTTCAAGGATCCTTGCAAGTGTGATATGAAGGAATTAACACTGATTTTCACAGCCGGGAGACACTAGCTGACAAAGGAAAGTGGCGTCATCACCTGTGAACTGTCATGTACCACAATGATGAACAATGGTTACAGCGTCTTGACAACAGCCAACACCAAAGACAAGAACCCACAATGACACCTTGTAACGACTTCATATGTGGCACTTGTGGCGGAACCTGCCTCTCATGAACCTGTCTCTTCAGCCATCAGCAAAAATGCACCATATGAAGCTACCCCATCCCCAGTGGATTTGATTTGCCCCATGCCCATCATGTTACATAAATGGAAGATGCCAGCAATACCTAAATCTAAGGAACATGACTTCCCTCTGTGTAAATTAAGCTTTTCAGCTTTAATATAGAATTGGTAAAAAAAAATAATGTTTGCTAAAGATGTATTTAATGGCGTAGCTACACTTTAACACAACTTTAAATTTATAACAAAAACAAAAACAGAATTACCTGGAAAAACTCAGCAGGTCTGGCAGCATCGGTGGAGAAGAAAAGAGTTGACGTTTCGAGTCCAATGACCCTTCAACAGAACTGTTCTGTTCAACATTGGACTCGAAACATCAACTCTTTTCTTCTCCACCGATGCTGCCAGACCTGCTGAGTTTTTCCAGGTAATTCTGTTTTTGTTTTGGATTTCCAGCATCCGCAGTAGTTTTTTGTTTTTAAATTTATAATTACAGCCCAGAAGTTCAAGACAGCAAAGATAAGATAGACAACAGCACAAACTAGTGGCCAGACTGTTGAATCACAGGTTCCTTTGCTGGTCTGAGGTTTTCAAACATTGTTTCATTGTCCTGCTTAAAAAGCTTGTTGACAATCAGAAGCCCAATTTTAACCTGGGACAGTAGTCAAGCTCCAGGAGGGTGGGGCAGAAGGGAAGTGTCCATGACAGTGCCAGTGTGAGGGCCGGGTCATTTTAACTCTGAGGACTCATTTAAATTCATTGATGTTGGCTCCCACCTGAAGTTGTCAAAAATGATTGTGGAGGCCAAAGGAAGGGAGCACAATTTTAGGCATGGGGAGGCCCACGGGAATGGTCAGTCGAGTTAAATCAGTCAGAATTTTGTTTGCAACTTCAAATGTACATACTTCTTTATTAAAATTGTGCCCTAGAGCCTAGACTTTTGAATACTGATGAGACATCTGTTGACCTACGGGTAGTACAGAGCTCTGATTTTAAACCCCACACCCTCCACCCATACTGTTCACACAGGGTAAGCAAGGTTAAAATTTATGCATTAAATAAAACACAATTAGATTCAGAATATGGTTTCCCAACCAAAATATGGAACTTTTCCACAACTTGTTTTTATATAGAACCTTGAATGTAGCAAAACATCCCAAAGTCTCTCACAGGAGCAAAATCAAACAACATTTGACACCGAATCACATAAGCAACTATTAGGGCAAATGACCAAAAACTTGGTAAAAGAGGAAGGATTTAAGGAGGTTCTTAGAGGCGGAAAGAGAAGAAGAGGCGGGGAGGTTTAGGGAGGGAATTCCAGAGTGTAGGGCCTAGGCAGCAAGGCTGCTATTGGCGAAGCGATTGAAATTGAGGGTGCTCAAAATGCTACAATTCGAGGAGCGCAGGTATCTTGAAAAATGCAGAACAGGAGGAGATTACAGAGATAGGGGGGGGGAGGGGAAACAAGGATAGGAACTTTAAAATTAACTGGGAGTTCATTTTGGTCAGCGAGCACATAGGTGACCGGTGAATGGGACTTGTGCAAGTTAGGAATTGTTTAAATTACTGTTGAGAAACATAGGTGAAGGAATATGGCTCATGGAACAGGACAACATTAATATTGAAAATACAAGGTAAATTAGAAAATATTGATAACTTGATGCCCACCTTAAGTTTTAGGTTTTGTAGGAAGAATGAATAATCTACACAGTACATGGTGATAATTTCTTAGTTAACAAGCGAGCAACAATAGTTCAACTTTAAAAAAAACAATGTATTTGAGGATCACTTTGAGCTTCACAGTTAATAAAAATGGCAATGTGCTTCAAATCTCTCTTATATGTTATACTTTCAAAGTTTGCAAGTCTGAGTCATGCACTGAAATCACAGGGGTAACATAAGCTGCTAATAATGAGTAAAGAGACAGTCTGGGTCTTCATGTGGTCTCATTCTTCAAGGAACAGCTAATTTATTGGGAAAATACAGCAATTATGGTAGCACTTCGGAAAATTGTTTATAGCTACATGTCAAAAATATGCTGATACAGGTTTTCTCATCTAATTGAAGAATTGTTTCCTTTTTAATCCTGAAATTCATTATTATTTACATTTGTGATTATCCATTAAATTTTGACAACAGTAGAAACCAAGATAAATCAAGTGATATCTCTACGACTGCTTTCAAATCTACCGCTTTTCATTGGGAGGCATTGTTTGCAGTTGTACATCTTCTGCATTTTATATTTTTGATTTCTACTAAGCTGAACACACAGCATACCTCAACAATGGAACCCGGAGGGTAGACTTGTTATTGAGGGCTTGGATACTTCCTGATCGGGTGAAGATAGCCCTGGAAGCTAATGACGTAACACCTTTTGCCCTTGCTGAATGAGCAGTTGGAAGCTGGTGCATTAATATGGGTTTATCATTAAAAACAAACACATATTTAACTAGGCTCTAGTCCACCACCTGTGAGTAATTTGATTGTAAATAAAAGAAAGTGACTTTAAAAATCTATATAGAACCATTTGTTAGTTTCATTGGTGTGCAGCAGTCAGTTACTTAGTAATTTATATATAAGGTCCACAACCAATGCAATTAACAGAAACTCGACACGGTGACAAATTCGATCTGGGGCACCGATGGGGCAAAATTTCCTCAAACCCACAAAAAATCAATTTGCACTGAGCCTAATTTGTGCTTGAAATTCAGCAATCTTTTTGCATTAATTTAACCGACTTTGGATGAACTGCCCTGGAAATACCAGCCCAACCAAGAAGGGACTCGAATTCCAAATGTGGCACATTAACAAAAAACACAGGATAAGAGTAATTTTCTCTGGGATTCTTCCAGTGTTAGGCAAGTGTGAGGGGAGGATGAAACTGACAAGGAAATTGAAGGTGTTAGCAACTGACAAACTGAAAGGTGCAAGAACAACAAAATGAATTGGGAGTTGTTTTTCGAATAAAAAGGGATGGTGTAGGAGTGCTAGGATTTGACTGAATAGCGCAACATTCAGTGGCTTTTTGAGAACAAAGATATAGCCAGTGAGTGCTGTTTAAATTCAATGGGAGGAGGGCAGATGGGGTCAGATAAAATGAATGATAGGCATGACATGACAAAGTGAAGAATAAACCATCAGATGAACTATCCTGTTAGCTAAACATAAGACTTCAAAACGATTAAAAGGGCAAAGATTACACTTAGTTACTGACATTTGATTGCTTCTAGCATGCACAGTGAGCAGCTGAACCGGAGACATGATTGGCCAGTAACAGTTATGATGTAGAAATGACAGATAACTGGATAACCCAGGAAATTTATGTAAGTGCAAAGTATCAGAATGGCAAGGTAGAATTGGGGGAGAAGTGAGGGGGGTTTTTTATATGTAAAAGACACTTGTTACATTTGCTTATTGAGCCAGCATAACATCAAATTCCCTCACTTGATATTTCACTAGAAAATCGCCAATGCAGCATTTGAAATTTTCTGCACATCGGCAGACCAAAATCCATTGTTCATTTGCAAATAAGAATGGTTCTTCACTTTATGACAAGGTTTGAAGAGTGAATAAGAATAAGAACGTAGTCTCAGTAAGAAATTTCATCCAGCTCAAAATAACATAGGAATATCTAAGTGGAAAGACTCAGAGCTAGCTAATTTAGCACAAATTTCCACCTTGGTTCAATACATTGTGAGTCTCATGGACCATCTCCCTCATAGATTTGGTTTTTGTGGGTGACCTGAACACTATTCAAGAAATTGAAGTAATTGAACTGCTTATTGATATCATATATATCAGGCTTGTCCAACCTATTCACTTGGAGCGGGAGGAGGGCACATTTCAATAGTTTTTCTCACTCAAGGGGCCGATGAGTAAGGGCAGAATTTTGCCCTTAGTGGGCAGGTGGGCCCCACCGGCTTGGCGACGGGCATGCAGCCGATCGCCGCCACCAAAATGGGCCTTGCGGCCATTTTAAGTGGGCAGGCCAATTATAGCCCGCCCAGCGGGCTGCCCGACGGGAAGCGCTATGTGCTTCCTGTGGGGGGGGGGAGGGACTCCCCAACAGTCAGAGTGCGCTCTTTCATGCATGCACACGAAAGAGCGCATATCTCCCTGAGACTAAGTGCTGCCTCAGGGAGAGCGCTGACAGCGTTTGAAACTTTAAAAATAGAAAAATAAAAAAATGATTAACATGTCCCCCTCATGTAACAATGTCACACGAGATGGGACATGTTAATAGATATCACCAAAACTTTATTAAACTTTTTAAAAACAGACACGAAACCTCATCCTGCCGGTGGATGAGGTTTCATGTTTCTTCAGAAGCCCGCTGGGGCTCCTGACCTGCCCACCAACCTTAAGGTTGGACGGGCAGGGCCTTTAATTGGTTTAACTACCCTGTCAATGGCCTCAATTGGCCATTGACAGGTCAGCGGGCGGACAGCTAATCGCGCTGTCCCCCCGCCTTGCTGAATGTTTAAATGAGGCGGGATGTCGTTGGGGGTTCCTCCCGATGTCATCCCGTCTAATTTTTGCGTCGGCGAGCAGGCCCTGCCCCCAGGTATGGCACAACATTAAACATGAATTTAAAAAAAGAGGTATGAAAGAAACAGCTTGCTGAGCAAAAACGCAATGTCAAAGCAATAAATTGTTAATTTAAAAATATGAGTAATAAATAAAAATGATCATTAGGGCGAGAAAGGTTGGGAGTGTGTCTCTGTCCAGCTCCCTCCCAGTCTCAGGGTGCTCACTCACTCATGCTCACCCACTGTGAGGGTGTATGTTGGTGTGTGGGGATTGGGGTGAATAAGAACCTGGAGACTGGGAATGAGCAAGACACACAAACACGCACACACACACTCTCACGCTCTCCTCTCTCACGCACACACTCACACTCTCACATCACGCACATACTCACACTCTCCCCTCTCACACACACACAGTCACACACACTCTCTCCCCTCTTACGCACACACACACTCTCCCCTTTCTTTCTCACACACACTCTCCCCTCCCTGACACACACACACACACTCCTCTCCCTTTCACACACACACTCTCCTCTCTCTCTCACACACACACCACACCACACACACACAATCCTCTCTCTCACACAGCCACTCTCCCCTCTCTCACACACACACACGCTCCCTTCTCTCACACACACATGCACTCCCCTCTATCTCACAGACACTCCCCTCTCACACACACACTCCCCTCTCTCTCACACACACACACTCTCCCCTCTCTCACACACTCACACTCTCCCCTCTCTCTCTCACACATGCATACACACACTCCCTTCTCTCTCACACACACTCCCATCTCTCACAGACACACTCCCCTCTCTCTCACATACACACACTCTCTCCTCTCTCCCGCATACACACTCCATTCTCACACACACACACTCCCCTTTCTCACACACATGTACACACAATCCTTTCTCTCACACAATCTCCCCTCTCCTCACACCCACTCTCCCCTCTCTCACACAAACACACGCTCTCCCCTCTCTCTCTCTCTCACACACACATATATATGCTCTCCTCTCTCTCACACACAAACACACTCACTCACCTCTCTCACACACACAGACACACTCCCTTCTCTCACACAAACACACGGTCTCCCCTCTCTCTCTCATAGACACACGCACACACACACACTCTCCTCTCTCACACACACACTCTCCCCTCTCTCACACATTCACACTCTCTCCTCTCTCTCTCTCTCACACACACACACACACACACACACACACTCCCCTCTCTCTCACAAAAACACACACACAGACACACTCCCCTCTCATACACACACACACTCCCCTCTCTCACATACACAAAGTCTCCCCTCTCTCACACACACACACACACTCCCCTCTCTCACAAATTCACACCCTCTTCTCTCTCTCACACACGCAGACACACACTCCCCTCTCTCTCTCTCACACACACACACTCCCCTCTCTCACACACACATTCCCCTCCCTCATGCACACACACCCTCCCCTTTCTCTCTCTCCCACACATACACACATTCACCCCTCCCTCATCATACTCTACCCACATCCAATGTGATCCTGAATGCAGAGGCCCCACTGAACACCATAAGTTACTCTTATTTTGAGGCAAGGATTTCTTCTATCAGGAATTTGATCCCAACAATATTTTTTTTTAAATGCTGAACTTAGAGCTGAAACAAGATTGCTGGTCCATTGGGTACTATGTAACCTCTAACTGTTCCTACTGGCCAAACTAACAATTCCCCAATGAGAATGCAACTCTCTACTGCCCAAGATGAGCTTATTTACCACAGCCCAACTACAAACATTGTGCTCAACCTACCGACAAGGCTCAGCTTTCCTAATACTAACTATATCCTTATCACACCTATATCTTTCCTACCACTCTTCCACTTAACAAAATTATGGCCTTTGTCTACTGATCCCTAGTGCCCCTCTCCCCCAACCAAACAGAGTAGCAATTTTGCAGTCCACACTCAACCACTATTTTCTGTATACCTCCCTTTTCCTCCTGCTCTCCTCTCTTCTCCTTGGCCATGCTGGTACTTGCTGTCCTCCTCACCTCCTCCTCTTTCCCTTCCCTCGCCCCATTCACATTCTTCAACACCACAGCTCTCTCTTACCACCCCCTTTCTATCCCTCCAAATTACTCTTCCCCTTGCTGTCCTCTCTTACTTCCTCTATTTTCCACATCAATGGAATAAAAATCCAGTGATTTCCATACCGGTCATGCAATTAACTTTGCCAGATTACCAGTCAGGAGTAAGAGACTTCTAAAAATTCAGGGGATTATCTTAAATTGAGATGGAGATTAATTATTCAATAAGATACCCCAAATATCCATGTCAGTACCTGTTAACTTTATATCAACTGTCTTTAATCATATTCAAGAGACCATTAATTTGAGTTTCACTCGAGCACATATAAAGAGACACTTATTGAAAATGTGGCGTGGTTTAGTTAGGAGATGTATGCTTGTAATGTTTCACACTGTAAATAAATGTAAGACTAAATAAAGATTGGCTCCAACATCATCCTTCACTAGTTGACTTCCTGGAATAGAATGGGACCTGTTGTGTTGTTGGTATTAATCAATGGCCTAGATTCATAGTCCTTGTGCAAGGTAGTTAAATTCACAGATAACATCAAGCAAAGGAGATTGTGGATTCAAAAGGTGCAGCTAATATCTTTGGGTTTAAAAGAAGCTGATCAAGGTTAATATGAATAAATGTAAGATACTACATAATGGAAAGCATAGGGGTAGAATTTGCTGAGTACACTGCAGAAATATACAAAGTGAAGAGGATGCAATATTGTCCAAACCAGGTGCATTCAATGCCAAGCAATCATACTGAAGTTGTACAGCACTTGCTGCATCTAAAACTACAATTCAGATTGCCATGGCATAATGAGCCACCTAGGGCTTAGATGGAACACAGCAAATACGGATGGGGATGATCCTTGGTTTTGGGGGATAAGTTATAAAAAAATAACTAGCCTGAAATTTGACATCCTTGAAAAGTCATGTCTCCAAGACACACTTATTGAAATGTGTGATATTTATGAGGATAAAGTAAGGAAACCCAGAACAATACTTTTGATTATGCTTGGACAACAGGTTCAATTTTATAAAGGAAAAGTTCACGACCGGCACAACCAAATATCTCTTTCCAAAGAGGATGGTCAGTGGCTATAATGGGTTCTCAGGAACCTCGGGTACCTAGGACTCTGAACAGTGTTATCTAAGAAACAGCTAGACACTCAAAAAGATGGAATGATAGGATATTGTCAAATAATTAAATCAAATGGGCCAAATGACTTTCCTCATCCAAAGTTATTGTGCAATCTGTTAAATTGCTCTTTAGGTTTACTACTGTTAAGTTGTATAATCCTTGTCAAATGTCTCTGTAATATCTGGAAACTAGTCAAATGTGCCTTCGATGCCGTGATGCTGAAATAATTTATTCGCCATTTTGTTCTCCGTAAAGTGGAGTCTGGAATGCCATACTAAAAATGTCACAATCATTAACAATTGTAAGAGCCAGACAGGGTGTTGCAACAATCCCTACAATGGCATGACAGCACAGCACTGCTATGTGAAGTGAAATAAGTTTACTCTTTCTAAGATACTGAGGAAGTCAAAACATGGTCAAACCTGGAAACTCGCAGGAGATAATTATATTGCAGACTGGGGGATATGGAAAGACTCTCTAAAATTTAGAACGATGAAAGGAGATCTCATTCTTAAGAGAGATTCACAGGGTAGGTGCTGACAGGCTATTTCCCTGGCTAGGGTGTGTGGAATTAGAGCTCATTGATTCAGGTTAACAGCTTGGCCATTTGGGGCTGAGATGAGGAGAAATTTCTTCATTCAGATGGTTGTAAATCTTGGGAATTCTCTACATCAGAGGGCATACTTATATTTAAAATTGGTGGTGTGGTAAATAGTGAGGAAGAAAGCCTTAGACTACCAGGCGATATAGACGGGCTGGTCAGATGGGCAGAACAGTGGCAAACGGAATTTAATCCTGGAAAGTGATGCATTTTGGGAGGACTAACAAGGCAAGGGAGTGCACGATGAATGGTAGGACCCTAGGAAGTACAGAGAATCAGAGGGACCTTGGTGTGCATGTCCGTAGGTCCTTCAAGGCAGCAGGATAGGTAGATAAGGTGGTTATGAAGGCATATGGGATACTTGCCTTTATTAGTCAGGGCATTGAATACAAGAGCAGGGAGGTCATGATGGAGCTGTATAAAACGTTAGTTAGGCCACATCTGGAGTACTGTGTGCAGTTCTGGTCGGCAGACTATTGAAAGGATGTGATTGCACTATGAAGGCTGCAGTGGAGATTCGCCAGGTTGTTGCCTGGGCTGGAGCATTTCAGCTATGAAGATAGACTGGATAGGCTGGGGTTGTTTTCCTTGGAGCAGAGAAGGCTGAGCAGGGACCTGATTGAGATGTAAAAAATTATGAGGGGCATAGATAAGGTAGATAGGAAGAAACTTTTCCCTTTAGTGGAGGGGTCAATAACCAGGGGGCATAGATTTAAGGTAAGGGGCAGAAGATTTAGAGGGGATTTGAGAAAAAAAAATTCACCCAGAGGGTGGGAGGTATCTGGAACTCACTGCCTGAAAGGGTGGTAGAGGCAGGAACCTTTACAACATTTGAGAAGTATTTGAGAAATAAAATTTATGAAAATTTAAAATGCCTTAGCATACAAACCTACAGGCTAAGTGCTGGAAAATGGGAATAGAGTAGATAGGGGCTTGATGACCAGCGTGGACATGATGGGCCGAAGGGCCTCTTTCCGTGCTGTTGGCTCTCTGACTCTGGCTGAGGATGCTCAAAGTATGAATATATTCAAGACTGAGATTGAAAAACTTTGGGCATTAAGGGAATTTAGGGATTTGAGATAAAGCAGGGAAGTAGAGTCGATGTAAAAGTTTGAATGTGATCTTACTGGATGGTGGAGCAGGCAAGATGGGCCATATGGTCTACTCTTACTCCTGTTTCTAATGTTCTTACATATCTTATTTAACCTACAGTCTTTTTCTTCTGGCAAAGTTTACTTTGAAACGATGATTTTGTATGTAGCAATACATTTATTATACATTTGCAATAATTCACATATGAATTATTTGATGCCTATCAATATGAAAAGGGGAGATGGTGGCATAGTGGTAATGTCACTAAATTAGAAATCCAGGGGCCCAGGCTAATGCCCTGAGGACATAGGTTCAAGTCCCACTACGGCAGCTGGTGGAATTTAAACTCAATTAATAAACCTGGACTATAAAGCTCATCTCAGTAATGGTCACCATGAAACTATCATCTGGTTCACTAGTGCCCTTTAGGAAAGGAAGTCTGCCATCCTTACCCGATCTGGTTTACATGTGACTTCCAGACCCACAGCAATTGACTCTTAACTGCCCTGAAATGGCCTAGCAAGCTACTCAGTTCAAGGGCAATTAGGGATGAGCAACAAATGCTGGCCTTGTCAGCGATGCCCACAACCAATGAAAGAATAAAAAAAAACAGCTTAAAACACAAGCAGATTGCTATACACGCATAGTTTTCATATTGCACCCAGTATGTTCCTCCTCCCCAAGCCCCCAGAATTATAATCAAGCAATAGCTGATTGTATCTAAATTGAAACTATCAATCCAAGTGGTGATGACTTTATGGAACTTCTGCAGTGAACCACATGGATAGATTTTGTGCTCTGGGTCATGTTATAGTTATAATCAGTCTTTTTTAAAAATTATGGATCTATTAGGCTTTTTAACCAAGTAATGAAATGGGAAAAAAGAACATTAAAATTAAACAAATTAATGTTATATTTTTACTGTAAGGCAATATCTTCAAGTCTTTGGCAATAAACTCGTTATCAAGCTATTTAGAAAAAACACAAACAATACAGCCACCTACTCTCCACATGATGGAATAGACCGCTAATAAATGACCTTCAGAGATTCAGATGATTTTTCAGAGGGCAGATTGGACATAACAAGGGCAAATGAAAATTATACAAAAATGCCAACCATGGGACCCTCTGACTTAAGGTGCAGAGAATCCTTGAAGCTAAGTATAGCTCCAACATCACTTTATTAAATTCATGCACGAGATTATAGAGCATGCATGACTGACTTGTTCAACCTAATTCAGTTCAAAACCTACATTGTCAAGGTTCCTTCATAAGTGGCTTTTCTTAAGCATTTTCTTCAGTAAGCAAACTCCTAAGTTATACAGGCTACATATAAGGGTTAAAATGCCATTTGTAATTAACACTCACTGCTTATGGAGCCACCCAGGAGTTGATCAATACTGTTATTGATGCTCATTTCAGTATCACAGTGCATGAGCTGAAAATAAAACCAGTCACTTCCGGGGGTTGGGGGTGCACCAGGCTCTGTCATCAATCTAACAGACTTCGTCAGATGCCCAATTGATCTTGCTTTCCATCCCAGTCTCAAACAATCCTGTCCTGATCATTTTCCTAATGTTTGACCATTTGCCCAGTGATGAAATAAGAAACAACTCTCAGTACTGAATAATCAGCTTTGTTCAGACTCCTTTGTGGGATGATAGGTGATTGGCACATGCAGGCAGGGGGGAATACTGCTGCACAAAGGAAAATAGGACAGGAAAGGAGATCATTTGGGATCATCATGGTTGGTAGGCAGGGAAACAATAGTGAGAGAGATGGGGAACAACAAAGAAAATGGGCAAGGGACAAAAGAGGCAATGGGATTGAACAGGCTGTGGAAAGGTAAAAAGCAAATACCACAAAATAGAACTAAATGAATGAAGTGGACACAACAATGGTGGAGAGTGAGGATGAGGGTTCCAGGTCCTGTTTTCCTAGTAGATGCAAGTGAAAACTGTGGCTTGAGGTTTTCAGCATTTCTTTTTCCCACCATATTATGCTGTGCAAATCCTCACCTCCCACATGAAAAAAGAGAAAGGGGAAAGCTGAAGAGAGTACAAGTGACAAAAGGACAGCTATATGAATCTACATGCAATAAACACGCCACATCCTCAAAATTTACTCCATTCAAAATCTTATGAGTTCCAATTGATACTTCAAAAAACAAACTTTTGAAGCATTGAACAAGAAAAATTCCACAATTAAACTATTCTCCTCAGTGTGGTGTGGTAGGGGAAAGAGAGTCACACGCTAAGAGTTTGTGTTTTTTTAAATGCTGGGCGCAAATCACATTTCTGGTGAAATTATTCACACTAATGGCCCATGAGAAAACTGAGCTATTGCCATCTTCATTTAAGTCAGGAATATGTAACTTCAAGGTTCTTTGTCGATAACATTCATCAGTTTGAATTCTAATTCTGGGAAATAAAGAATAGCAACACTGTTCTTTAATGGCGCTGAGCGTAGAAAAATATACTGAAAGACAGCTTTCCTTCATCACTATGTTAGCTTTCTGAAGCATTTTTCTGATATGCTCCATATCATAAAATACAAATTGTCTCCTCTCTAAAACTAAATCCTCCTCTTTTTAGACGCTGGAAGCCAATTTTCCTTCAGTAAGAGAATTTTATTCCAACTAGCCCTGAAGAAAATAAATAAAAGATTAGGGCTACTGCTTTCTAGAGTTGAATTCAAGCAATATTAACATGGATTAAAGACAAAACACTTAATCAAACAATTTTCATCCTACATTTTATGATACTGAGGGTGGGTTTATAGAAAATAGTCAAGCAAATATGGAGAGGTACAAGATACAGTTGAAGGCAATTGAACCCATTATTAGAAATGCTAAAATAGCAGAGACACAAAAGGCACGGTGGTCAACTGCAACAACAAGTGGTAACTTTCTTTTCTAGCTATATCAGAAACCAGAAAATGATTGCAGACTAGATAGCAATTTTGCGGCCTAGAATAATTAGGAGGATCAAGAAATAGCTGAAGTGCTAAATGGATATTTTGGATCTGTTTTTACAACTGAACATGATCCTTAAGTGAGGTGCTGTTAATATTAAATATATACAACTAAATGTGAAAAATGGTCTCATGCCAGGAATAAGGCTAAGTGGGCTGCAGAACTCAGTGATACTTACCGAGACTGTTGAAAGAAATGGATGAATTATATTTCTGAGCTTGTTTGGTTAATATATTTAATAACTCTTTGAAACCTGGAGCAGAACTTAGTGGGAGTAAAATAGTGCATGATGACGATGGGCGAGCGTCCCGACGTCATTGCGCGATATTTCGGTAGGCGGGTGCGTGCGAGAGTCAGCAGCGTACCCGCTGACAACTAAGAGGCCTATTAAGGCCATTAATCAATTAATTTAATCTATTTTTTGCTGCCTATCCCACCTTGTGATTGGCAAGTGGGCGAATAGGCCAGGCGGCTTTTGCACTTTTGAGGAAACCTCATCCATGGGCGGGATGAGGTTTCCAACATTAATTAAAATAAAAAATAAAAATTTTGAAATATCATTTTTATTATGTCCTTGTTCATGTGACTGACTCATCATTATTTTTAAAATCTTTATTTATCATTTTAAAATTCTTCAGATCCCTGAGGCCTTCCTTCAGTGAGCTTTCAGTGTGCGCTCCCCCGCGCATGCACAAGCTTCGGCGCTCGTGCTCCTCCCACCCCCAGCCTGGCAGTGCTGAGGCTCTCAGTGTGTGTTTCACGCTGGCTGGCCATTAATTGGCCAGTCAGCTTGAAATCACAGTCGGAGCCTAATCGCAGGCAGCAGCCCGTTTTGTGGCCGTTCCCGGGCCCGCCCACCGCGCACGCCCAATGAGGGGAAAATCCTGCCCCTGGACTAGTTCTACCAGCTGGGAGGAAGGCTCATGTGGTCCCAAAATTGAATGGGAAGAAACCACAGCATGCAAATTATAGCCCAATGCGTTTGGTGGCTTTTATTGGGGAGATTCTGGAACTGGCTGGAATTTTACCAGCAGGCTGTGGGTCCTGCCACCGAGACCAAATGCCGGTCCCAAGACCTTGGGCTGAATTTTGCCCTTGATGGACGGGCGGGCCCAACTGACTCGATGGCGGGCGGGCAGCCAATCACCGCCGCCAAAACAGCCAGCAGATGGCTCTTGGCCACCACACCTTGAGGCTCCCCTCAAATTTTGCGCGGGCAGGTCAATTAAGGCCCGCCAAGTGGGTTTGTGACTCCCATGTACAACGGGAAATTCGAATCGGAGGCGGGCGTGTTCAGACCGCCAGTTCCAATGGGGAACCGGCAGTCTGTATAAAGAGTGGCCAGGCAGCCTCCTTGAGGCAGTTCACCATGGCCACTCATAGGGAAGGACATGGTGGTTTGAGGGCAGAGGAGGAGGAGGAGGAGGGGAGCAGGCTGCAGGATAGGCCAGCGGGGGGGGGCCACTGTGCCCCTCGGTTCTCAGATGCCTGTCTTGCTGACCTCCTCCAAGAGGTGTCCAACCATCGGGATATTTTGTATCCAGAGGATAGGAGGAGGGCCCCCCACGTCACCAGGCAGGCACGACAGGAGATAGCAGTGGCTGTAAGCACCCATGACGGTGTGCGGCGCACCGGAATGCAGTGCCACAAGCGCTTCAATGATCTGTTGCACTCTGGAAGGGTGCGTACCACGTTAGCCGTGGCCATTTGACCCAGCAGGTAGCCTTAGCCGTTGAGCACCCCCCCTCCCACATCTTAGTGTCGTTACTGCATTGGGCATTTGGCGCACGCTGGGTGGGCAAACAGATAGTGACCATGCTTACATCAGCCTTAGTGGTTGAGGAGAAGATGGGTTCTCCCTGCAGCATATGTTGGTGTTTGTCGCATTTGAGTAGTCTGGGGGCAACCTGCAGGGGAGGCAGCTAGACACATACTCAGAACTCCAACACATGTCTTATTGATGGTGATGAGATGGTGGAAGAAGAGCCTCAAGGTGTGGTGGCCAAGAGCCATCTGCTGGCCTCGGTGCCGCACCTAGTTGCGCCTCCTTGCCATGGGCGCTAAGACCTGTGTGTTATTCAAAGCGATGGACGCCGAAAGTGTCCAAGTTGTCCGTTGGGGGAGGGGTTTGGGGCCAGCCGTACTATCTTCTGGGGACTGATCACCAAGAGTGTGGACAGGAGCCGCTGGAGGCCTCAGATGGGCCACTGTGGTTGGGGTGCGGTGTGCGCGTGCAGAGTACATGAGCGATCAGCCCCAATAAATCCTCTTCTATGTTCTGCAGGCAAAAACTGAGAGCAATATGTGGGAGCGCCTGCGGACTGGTGGCGGGCACACCATGCTGCAGCACCTCACCACATATGAGGAGCAGGCCATGGAGCTGGGGAGGAGGCAGGCGGCCAGAGCGGCAGGTGTCAGCGAGGCTGGGGTGCAGAGGCCAGGTATTTGAGGTCCACAGTCCCATTCACTCTGTCTCCCCACCATCCAAAGCACTGATGGTTGCTGTAATCATTAATGCAGCAACACTGCTCATTCACAGACTGATACAGTCACACGTGTGGGACATACACAAAGGTCCCTCGGACCCTTGAGGATGCGCGTCTCTAGCACCTTCCAAAGTAGCCTTATCCCATTTGTGACCACTATCCCATGGCCTAACATGCCATGGCATCGCTGCTGCACATCCAAAGGTGTTTTGCATCTTAGGAGGGTTTGTACCTCCACCACCCTTTCAGCCAGTGTGTCCCACATTACTCTGTCCAAAAGGTGCTCAGCACCTCACCTGTCAACCTCATGGCACTCAACTTAAATAAATGCCACCACATTAGCCATCCCTGTGCCAAGGGGAAATGTTGCCTTCTGTCCACCCGTTCTATGCCCCTCATAATGGTATGAAGGTCAATAATGTGACCTGTCAATCTCCTGTGCTCCACGGCAAATGTGGCAAGTGTATGCAATGTTTCCTCATCACTCCAACTCTCCAGGCCAGCATGCATCCCGGCCACAGGTGGTCATTCCCAATGTGGGAGATTTTCTGGGCATCAAGTATCGTCGCTCAGCGCCCATGCATCTGCGGTGATCAGGGAGGTCCAATGTGACCTCACCTCGGCGCAGCAGTGACCAGTCGTCGCTGCGAGCTGCTCTCAGGGCGCTCTGGATGAGGGCAGCAGCTCCTCTGCCCCTCTGCCAGTGACCATTGCACCCGTTGAGATGGCGACAACTGGGGAGGTGCCAGTTTTGGAACTGGCCACTCCCTCCCAGGTGGGGCCAGCACAGGCTCCACAGGCCAGAGGACGCGCGCCAAGGTCATCAAGGCCAACAGGGCAGCAGAGTCAGCAGGCTGTCTCACAATCCACTCACAATGAAGGTTCATTGGATTAAAGTGTCCCAGGTGTCCCTGCCTCCTTGGTGTAGTAGCGGGTCGGTGTGCTGCCCCTCATCATTGCCCTGTGCTTCCTCATCCTCTGAGCCACTGCTGGATTCATCATGTGCAGCCTCATCCACTGCGTCAAGGTCTTCATCGTCAACTGCATCCCCCCTTTCCAGCGCAAGATTGTGGCAGCGTGCTACCACTATCACAGAGACGCGATCTGGGGGGTACTGGAGTGCGTCCCCTGAGCGGTCCAGGCAACGGAAGTGCATCTTGAGAAGACCGATGGCTCTCTCCACCACAGCCCTTGCGGAGCCGTGGGTCCTATTGTAGCGCTGCTCAGCTTCTGTTCTTGGGTGGTGGAGAGGCATCATGAGCCACCTTCTGAGGGGATAGCCCTTGTCACCCACCAGCCAACCATCCAGCCGAGCTGAAGCACTGAAGAGACCCGGCACCTGGGAGTGTCTGAGGATGTAGGCGTTGTGGGTGCTGCCTGGGTACCTTGCATAAACTTGCAGAATCTGCATCCTGTGGTCACACACTATCTGCACGTTCATGGAGTGGAAGCCCTTCCTGTTGACGAAGGCACCAGGCTCACCTGCTGGAACCTTGATGGCCACATGTGTGCAGCCTATTGCACCCTGGATGTGGGGGAAGCCAGCAATGGCCGCGAAGCCTCTGGCTCGCTGTGCCTGACTTGCCTGGTCGCAGCGGAAGTGGGTGAAGGTCAATGCACAGCTGAACAGAGCATCTGTAATCTGCTTTACATAAGTGTGGACAACTGATTGGGCGACACCGCAAAGATCACCCACCGAGCCCTGGAAGGAGCCAGATGCATAGAAGTGGAGGGCAACTGTGAGCTTCAGAGCTGCTGGCATGGGGTGTCCACCCACACAGTTAGGGGAGATCTCAGGGCCAATCATCTGACAGATATAGTTGACTGTTTCCCTTGAGAGACGGAGCCTCCTTCGGCACTGCACCTCAGTCATATTGAGGTAGCTGCTTCGCCACCTGTACACCCTGACAGCAGGATAGTGGCGTCTTCTGCGGCCCCTTCCACCTTGGACAACCACTTGGCCCTGCGCCCCTTGTGCCTGTGCCTGCGCCTGGCCTCCCAAAGGTGGCTCCCCTGGAGGCTGATTGTCCACTCCTGGTCTCCTCCTTATTCTATCCCTCCCTTCCTCCTCAGAGGAGCTGCCTCCAGAACCCATACCCAGGCTAAATGGAGGCCTCCGGAAAGCTGCAGGCCCGATAGAGATTACTGTCTGCAGACTGCTGAGCTAAAGCTTCAAAGTACAGAGAAAGCTATTGGAAATCGATCTGAACTGGTAACAATCACACAGGCAAGTTTAAAACACTTTCTGCATTAAAAACTTCAGAAAAAATATTAACAACCCCTCTGAGTCCACATATCCTGTTAGTGGATGAGGTTTGTTAAAAAATCACTTACCCGCCTGCCCGTTGGGCCCGTGCGCCGAGTCGAAGTTCGCACAGGCTCCTCAAAATCGGCGTCAATTGCCGAGTTAAGGGCTTTAACAAGGCCTTTAATTAATGGCGGGCGCGCATCACGCTGCATAGCGCACCCGCCTACCTAAATATTGCGATGCCACGTGCTGACATAGGGACGCGCGCGTGACATTTTAAGCGCTGACGTGCGGGCTCTGCCACCCGTGTGTCAGCCATAAAATTCAGCCCCTTGTGAATGTGGAACTGTGGAGGGGATTTTCCCAGCAGCCAATTAAGAAGCTGTCACTGAGACTGCTATCCAATTAAGTATGGTGACCTCCCTCTCGGGGTTTCCGGCCCAGAGGATTAGCAGCTCTGCATCTTCGGCAGCGCCACCAATAGAGGTGGCCATTGCTGAGACTGCAAGAGGAAGAAGGCGCCTCCATGTTAAGGTGTCCTCGACGGACAGCTAAGAAACTTTCTTGGTGCTGTCAGAATGTATGTTATTTTTGTTTAAATGTTTGGGGATATTGTGTTATTCTGTAATGATGTGTGTGTGTGTGTGTGTGTGTGTGCTATCCAGTCAAGCCAGAAAAGACTTGGGTTACAACAAGAAGTTTTATTCTGAAGTGGATTCCACTGCAGAGTGGGTGAGTTTAGAGGTCATGTGGTATGACTTTATGGAAACTACAGCAGTTTGCCTTGTGTAATATTATTGGATTTCATAGGGGAGTGTTGCCTGGAAGGTGTTTACTTGTGGATCTGACCAAGTAGAGAGTTTTTGGGAAATGTTTTGTAAGACTAACCTTAATTGTGTAACTGTAATCTTGTATGCTTAAGTCTTCTTTTCTTCTTGTTAATAAAACTTTTACTTTAATTTAAAAAAAACCCAAAAGTGTTACTGGACCTCTTACTGCTGGGATCAGTATGTTGTCTTCTCGTTTTCAAAATACAAAAAAAACAATTATGGACTTTCAGCCAAGTTTCCCTCTCAGGTTTGATTTGAGCAGCAATTAACACCAGCTGTGGCCATAACAATATGCTCAGGCCAGGCAGGCAGGTCCTAGTGATAGGATGGGTGAACCCTCCAGCGGGGGTGTCAGAACCACAGGGGCAGCCAAAGCTACCAGGGGTCCTCCATGGGACATAGAATCTCCTAGAAGGGTGGTCCTGCCTCCCCTGGGAAATGGCCTCAATGGAGCTGGCTGCCTCCCTTCCTGGCAATGGGACATTCCCAAAGGCAGCAGAATTCAGGTATTGTGATAACTGACCATGCATAGACCAATTAACTGGATTAATTTGCTGCCCACCTCAGGTCAGCTGGTGGCCAGGCTGCTGTCATCCCTTTCTTTTAAAATCTCCCTTGGTAGTGGAAAGAGGTTGGGCTTCCTTCCCAATGCCTTCCATCAACATTTTACCAGTCCTCCTGCCTCCCAGCCCATGTCCAAAGAGCTGGTAAAACCCTGGCCACTGTCATAAACTGAATGGATTTTTCAAGGAAGTGGTCAAATTAGTGAATGATTAGAGTCCAGTAGAAATTATTTATCATGACTTCAAGACAACCTTCAATGAATTGTCATATGGACAGCTACTGGAGATAGGTTTCATCGGATGATATTAGTGATTGGATAGGAAAAGTCATTGGTTGGATGCTCACAGGCAGAGGTGCATTATCATTGGGAGTTGACCTGCAGTCCTGCAGGGCTCGATGGTAGGACCATTACTGTGAACATAGGAAAACAGAAATAGGGAAGGGCCAATTAGTCCTTCAATCAGGGAGATCATGATTGTTCTATGACCTAATCCTCAAGTTAAGTTAGGAGAGCGGCCTGTGTAGCAGATGGCCTTGAGTTTGTTATGCGTGTGGACCTAGGAGACTGCAGGAATTCCGACTGATGTTTATCAAACAAGAAAAGGACCTGGGTATCATAGGTGGTAACTTACTGAAGGGCCACAAGCAATGTGATGAGGCCAGTGGGTATTGTAGGACAATGCAATTTAAAACCAAGAACACAATACTTAAAACTATACAAGACCCTCAGGATAGGTTCAAGCAGTTGAGAGATTTCATTGGCGAAATATATTGGCTCAAAGGACACATGACTATGGTTGTTAAAGAAATGAAGGGATTAAATTCCATTCAGTCAGTTAGATTACTGGATGAGGGAAACTCTTTCGAGTTATCAACAGTCACAGATTGCAACTCTTTCGAGTACAATCACTGTTCTTGGTTTCCGGGAGTGGGACATGAACCCACAACCCTCTGATTCAAAGGCGAGGGTGCTATGAACTGAGGCACAGCTGACACCTCCATGAGGGAACATGCATTAAAATAAGTAGAAAATAAATTAGGTTGGCATGGAACCCTGTAACACTTCAAAAGCAAGCTGAAAATTCCTGAGAGGTAACAGGCCAGTATTTAAACCATTACAGCTACTTGTGCCTTCATCCTTAAAATCTTGAATATCTCAGTAAAATCACATTTAAGCCTCCTTTCCTGTAAGTTAAACTTTTGCTGTTTCTGAAACTCAGATGCCTAATCGAAGATATTAATTTAGTTGCCCTTAGCAATATTATCTCCAACAGGATGACCCAGAATATTCAGGGTTTTGATAGTGAACTGTTGGTGTTCTGCATCATTGCCCCTCTGAATCTGAACACAACTTCAGGATTTAGTATCAGTGCTGATTAAAGGCGAAATCCTGAAGCTGAGGCCTGACATTTGTTCATGATATTTTAGCTTCCATGTTAACCCTATTTGTATGCCCCAATCTTTGCTTTGCCCGCTGTAAAATGTGGACTGAATTTCATGTTTTTTAATTCCTGGATTCCTGCCTATGAAAATTCTTTCATGTGACTGGCTGCTTGAACAGCCAAATAACAATAACAACTCAGCACTGACTACATTAAGCAACATTACATTCCTTTGCACTTTGAGAGAGGTAAATTTCTTACCAAAGAAATCACTTGTCCATGTCCAAATGCAGCAAGACCTGGAAAATATCCAGGTTTGGGCTGACAAGTGGCAAGTAACATTCACACCACACAAGTGTCAGGCAATGACCATCTCCAACAAGAGAGAATCTAACCATTGCCCCTTGACATTCAAATCAATTACCATTACTGAATGCCCCACTATCAACATCCTGGGGGTTACCATTGACCAGAAACTGAACTGGACTAGCCATATAAATACTGTGGCTACAAGAGCAGGTCAGAGACTAGGAATCCTGTGACGAGTAACTCACCTCCTGACTCCCCAAAGCCTGTCCACCATCTACCAGGCACAAGTCAGGAGTGTTTTAGAATACTCTCCACTTGCCTGGATAAGTGAAGCTCCAACAACACTCAAGGAGCTTGACACCATCCAGGACAAAGCAGCCTGCTTGATTGGCGCCCCTTTCGCAAACATTCACTCCCTCCATCTCTACCGTACAGTGGCAGCAGTGTGTACCATCTATAAGAAGCACTGCAAGAACTCACCAAGGCTCCTTAGACAGTACCTTCCAAACCCACGACCACTACCATCTAGAGGACAAGGACAGCAGACACATGGGAACACCACCACCTGGAAGTTCCTCTCCAAGAAACTCACCATCCTGACTTGGAAATATATTGTCATCCCTTCACTATCACTGGGCTGAAATCCTGGAACTTCCTCCCTAACAGCTTTGTGGGTGTACCTACAGCACATGGACTGCGACTCACCACCGCCTTCTGTAGGGCAATTAGGGATGCGCAATGTATGTTGGCCCAGCAGCAATGCCCACATCCATTAAATGAATTTTAAAAAATCTCTTAGTGCAGCTTCAATCGAGGTCAGTGGTAATTGCCATTGTTTTGCTGCTGATCAGAAATTAAGGGCCTATATCTCTACTGCAGTACACACAGTGATTTGAGGTAGGTTGTTAGTGCTTCCTGAGAGTTGTGCTCTGTTCTTACATCTCTATAAAGCAAGATCTATTTGCATATTTTAATATTATTGTACTTCACAAATTATCACAAGTCCCATAGACTGTCATTTATCTTAAATACCCTTTGCTGATCCCTCTTATCTGGTGTCACTTTTCACTTATCCACACAAATAGCATTTAAAACTGTCAGCTATTGCTGAATTAGGTGGATACCCCATCAAGTTAGACAATGGAGGTAAAGCGATGGGGTGAATGGCATGGTTGGCTATATCAAACATCACTGAGAGGCTGAGATTGCAAAGGAACAACTCACCATGGTCACAATTATTGTTTCAAATTACAGCTTCTCTTCTTGCGCCAGCGGAATCACTCCATTTCCCAAAGAGCCTTTCTCATCCCCTTTGATCCTTTTACTCATTTACATTTTCCTGCTGTTGAACTTTTGACATCCTACTTAATCCACAGCTGAACTACTAACGATACATCCAATCCATAGCGAAGGCAGGTAACACCCATCCCTGTAATATCATCTGCCTCCCTCTGACCTCACTGACACTGCTGCCAATCTCTTATCCATGTTTATTGATTACTCCAGAGCTCTCTTTGCTGGTGTTTCATCCTCCATAAATCCAACCTCTTCAAAACTCAGCAGGCTGCATTCAGTTTTCCACTTAATTGAGTTTGTCTATCACCTTAATCCTCGCTGACCTACATTGGCTCTTTTACCCTTCAGCGCACTTAATTTAAAATCTGTAGAATCTTCTTCAAGTCTGTCCATAGTCTTTCTCCGCTCTAGCTCTGTACCACCCCTCTCCTCTCCCTGCCATTGACAGCAGAGCCTTCAGCCACCTGGGCTCTGCTGCAAGTAGCCTTTTCCTTAAACTTCTCTCACCTCCATCAGAAATCTTTTCAAAAGTGATCTTTCCAATCAAGCTTTTGGTTAACTCCCTTTTACTTTCACTCAGTGCTCATTCCTTTATGTCTTTGATTTTTTTCACTACCACCCCCCCGCATTCCTCCAATATTTTTTTACATTGGAGGTTCATTATAAATGTACACAGTTTGTGATTGTATACAATAACAGTAACTCTGAGGCAGCTTGCTAATAACCTCCTTCCGTGCTAATACAGCTCCATGTGCAGCTACCCTTCTTTTATATGATTCTGTCAATTTCCAACTGACTACACAAGCACACTCCTATTCCATGCCTTCCAAGCGTGTGGACCGATCTCATGCATGGCAGTGTTCCTTTTATTCATTTACGAGATGTCGGCGTCACTGGTTGAGCCAGCATTTATTGCCCTTCCCTAATTGCCTTTGAGAAGGTGGTGATGAGCTGCCTTCTTGAACCGCTGCAGTCCATGTGCTGTCGGTACTCCCTGTTAGGGAGGGAGTTGAAGGATTTTGACCCAGCAACAGTGAAGGAATGGTGATATATTCCCAAGTCAGGATGGTGCGTGGATTGGAGGGGAACTTCCAGGTGGTGATGTTTCCATGTATCTGTTGCCCTTGTCCTTCTAGATGGTAACGATCGTGGGTTTGGAAGGTGCTGTCGAAGGAGTCTTGATGAGCTCCCGCAGGGCATCTTCTAGGTGGTACACACTGCTGCCACTGCGTGTCGGTGGTGGAGGGTGTGGTGTTTGTGGAAGGGGTGCCAATCAAGTGGGCTGCTTTGTCCTGGGTCGTGTCAAGCTTCTTTAGTGTTGTTGGATCTGCACTCACCCAGGTAAGCAGAGAGCATTCCATCACATTCCTGAATTGTGCCTTGTAGATGGTGGACAGGCTTTGGGGAGTCAGGAGGTGAGTTAGTCACCACAGGATTCCTAGCCTCTGATTTGCTCTTGCAGCCAATGTATTTATATGGCTAGTCCAGTTCAGTTTCTGGTCAATGGTAACCCCCAGGATGTTGATAGTGGGGGATTCAGTGATGATAATGCCATTGAATATCAAGGGGCAATGGTTAGATTCTCTCTTGTTGGAGATGGTCATTGCCTGGCACTTGTGTGGCGTGAATGTTACTTGCCACTTGTCAGCCCAAGCCTGGATATTGTTCTTGCTGCATTTGGACATGGACTACTTCAGTATCTGAGGAGTCGCAAATGGTCCTGAACATTGTGCAATCATCAGCGAATATCCCCACTTCTGTCCTTATGATGGAAGGAAGATTATTGATGAGCAGATGAAGATGGTTGGGCCTAGGACACTTCCCTGAGGAACTCCTGCAGTGATGTGCTGGAACTGAGATGATTGGCCTCCAACAACCACATCCATCTTCCTTTGTGCTAGGTTTGATTCCAACCAATGGAGAGTTTCCCCCCTGATTCCCATTGACTCCAGTGTTACTAGGGCTCCTTGATGCCACTCTGGGCCAAACGCTGCCTTGTTGTCAAGGGCAGTCACTCTCACCTCACCTCGGGAGTTCAGCTCTTATGTCCATGTTTGAACCAAAGCTACAATGAGGTCAGAAGCTGAGTGACCCTGGTGGAACCCAAACTGAGTGTCAGCAGGTCATTGCTAGGCAAGTGCTGCTTGATAGCACTGTTGATGATCCTTTCCATCACTTTACTGATGATCAAGTGTAGACTGATGGGGCTGTAATTGGCTGGGTTGGAATTGTCCTGCTTTGTGTGTACAGGGCATACCTGGGCAATTTTCCACATAGCTGGGCAGATGCCCGTGTTCTAGCTGTACTGGGATAGCTTGGCTAGGGGCATGGCAAGTTCTGTAGCACAAGTCTTCAGTACTATAGCCAAAGTATTGCCAGGGACCCTAGCCTTTGCAATTTCCAGTGCCTTCACCTGTTTCTTGATATCACATGGAGTGAATTGAATTGGCTGAAGACTGGCATCTGTGATGCTGGGGACCTCTGGAGGAGGGTGAGATGGATTTTCCACTTGGTACTTCTGGCTGAAGATTATTGCAAATGCTTCAGCCTTATCTTCTGCACTGATTTGTGTCAATGAAGATGGGGATATTTGTGGAGCCTCCTCCTCCAGTGATAAAAGCAAAATCTTGGGGAAGATGGAAATCTGAAACAAAAACAAAAAACTCTGAAAAAACTCAGCAGGTCTAACAGCATCTGTGGAGATAAAAAAACAGAGTTAGCGCTTCGAGTCCGTATGACTCTTCTTCAGAGCTTTCTCTCCAGACTCTTCCTTCAATGAATTTAATTGTCCACTACCATTCACGACTGGATGTGGCAAGACCTCAGAGCTTAGATCTGATCCGTTGGTTGTGCAGTCGCTTTGCTCTATCACTTGCTGCTTATGCTGTTTGGCATGCAGGTAGTCCTGTGTTATAGCTTCACCAGGTTGACCTCATTTTTAGATGGCATTGTTCCTGGCATGCGTTCCTGCACTCTTCATTGTACTATAGTTCATCCCCTGGCTTTGTGGTAATGGTAGAGTGGCAGATATGCCAGGCCATGAGATGGCAGATTGTGGTTGAGTACAATTCTACTGCTGCTGATGGCCCACAGCACCTCATGGATGCCTAGTTTTGAGTTGCTAGATTTGTTTGAAATCTATCCCATTTATCATGATCGTAGTGCCACACAACACAATGGAGGGTACTCTCAATGTGAAGATGGGACTTTATCTCCACAAGGACTGTACGGAGGTCACTCATACCGATACTGACATGAACAAATGCGTCTTCGGCAAGCAGGTTGGTGAGGATGAAGTATGTTTTTCCCTCTTGTTTGTTCCCTCACCACCTGCAGCTATGTCCTTTAGGACTCAGCCAGCACAGTCTGTGGTATTGCTCCTGAAGTCTCCCACCCGGAGTACATTCTCTTGCTACCTTCAGTGCTTGTTGAAACACCACTGGAAGGGCATTGATTCATCAGCTGGGGCGGGGGGGTGGGGGAGGGGTACGTTGGTACGTGGTAATCAGCAGGAGGGTTCCTTGCCCATGTTTGACCTGATGCCATGAGAGTCGATGTTGAGGACTCGCAGGGCAACTCCCTCCCAACTGTATATCATTGTGCCGCCACCTCTGCTGGGATGTGTCAGAGACATTGTCTGCATGTAAGGTATGATTCTGTGGGTATGAATATGCCAGGCTGTTGCTTGACTAATCTGTGAGACAGCTCCCCCAGTTTTAGCACGAGCCCCCAGATGTGAATGAGGAAGACTTTGCAGGGTCGACAGTTTGCCGTTGTCGGTGCCGAGGTCGATGCTGGGTGGTCCATCCAGTTTCATTCCCTTTTGTTGACTTTGTGGCAGTTTCAGAGGACATTTAAGAGTCAACCACATTACTGTGGATCTGGAGTCACATGAGCCAGCCTACTGCTTTGGGCCAAGTGATGAGCCAATCCCAGAGGGATTGAATAGGAGTCACCAGGGAGCCTAATGCAAGGGCATAGGTTCAAATTGTGAATCACAGTCAGTGAGCAAGGCATGATGAAGTCGTGAAATCTTTACCAGGGTCCAAAGTAGAAACAGCTTTGCACACAATATCACATACACACTTGATAGGCACCCCATCCACAAACATTTACTCCCTCCACCAACGACACACAGTAGCAGCAATGTGTACCATCTACAAGATGCACTGCAGGAATTCACCAAGGCTCCTTAGACAGCACCTTCCAAATCCACAACCACTACCATCTAGAAGAACAAGGACAGTGGACACATCACCACTTGGAAGTTCTCCTCCAAGCCACACACCATCCTGACTTGGAAATATTTCACCGTTCCTTCACTGTCACTGGGTCAAAATCCTGGAACTCCCTCCGTAACAGCACTGTGGGTATACCTAAACCACATGGACTACAGTGGTTCAAGAAGGCAGTTCACGACTACCTTCTCAAGGCAATTAGGAATGGGAAATAAATGCTAGCCTAGCCAGCAATGCCCACATCCCATGAGTGAATTATAAAAAACATGCTGGCATGCAATGCCATCCATAGCCAAACAGTCCATTCCAGACCCCAATTCCATTCTATGCTGGATGTAAGGAAGGATATCTGAGGGGCTGGTAATAATGGATAGCATGGGAGCCATTAGTGCTGCTGCATAATGGGCAAGAGAAGTCAATTATTCTGACCATACTCAAATGCTATTGGTATTGATGGGTAGCACACAAGTGAGGTCAATAATGCTCAGTGATACATAAATGGGGGGAGGTAATGAGGTAATGGCTGAGTCCTTTCACTTTTTGTTTAGTTTGTCTACTTTTTCTGCAGATAAACTTAAGGGTCTTGTTCAATTCAGTTAAATGATCATGGTAGAATTTTTTTTTATGTTTTGGACCAACTTGAATCCATTTTAGATGTAGCAGACTGTTCCAATGTTCAAAGGCAGCTGTTACTCAATTTGTAATAAAATTTTGTTATCTCCACAAACCTAATTAACATCTTGCTTAAATACTTCATATTCTGAGACCACAGAAGTAGTAAGCAAGGATGATGGAAGGTGTAGCACAAGAACAGGCCGTAAACATGTCAATAATGAAAGTGAAATAGATTCCACCTGTCACAATTCATCCCAGTTGTTCACTCCACTTAAACTAGATACATAAAATGTCCCTTATGGAGGAAAACAGTTTAATTGCTCAAAAATGATATGGAGGTAAGGGCAATCATTCTTCATGCATTACCCTGCACTAAAATTTCCTTTAATTATGAGCAGAATTCTGCACGAATGCCTCATCTATTTTTAATGAGCCCAACTGTTCTGGGGTAATCATACTCCCTAGAGCCAAATACAAGGAAATAGCTAAAATATTTGTCAGAATTTTAAAATATAAGTAGAGAATTTCTTTCTTTAATTAGGTGAGATGACAACAGGGCGCAGACAGAAACCATCCTGGTCATTCCAATTGTCTCAGAAAATTAATCCTCATAGTTGCAGTGAAGACATAAAAAATTAAAAATACTGTACTGGGGAACCAAATGAACAGATTTCTCAAAGCCCAATGCACTGGTTCAGCAAGTAATTGTTAACTCTGAATTTAAGCTTCTAACATTTAAAAACTGAGTTACAACTGATAAAACTACCTGCAAAGGAGCTGCGCTGATGCCAAGTTGGACAACATCAGAAACAGATAAAATAAATTGGAAAAGCTAATCCATCGGAAAGAAATTGCACCTATGCCTCTTGGTCAGCAAATCTTTTCAGGGTTGTGCTCTTGAAAAGATTTCATTTCCATCTGGATGATATTGATTTGTTTCACTTTGACGTTGACTATGTTGAGAATTGTGGCATTAGATGATTTTTCAGTCAATGTTATGCTCGATTACTTTAGAATGATGAAGTTGAGCCAAATGTTGGGAAAAGGTTTGACCATCCATCCTTAAATCCTGTCTGAGAATCTCACAAGTCGCCTAATGAGTCTCAAGATTAAGTCTGCTTTCAGTAGAATTTATGCAGTTGCCTAATTTAACATTTGTGGTCATTTGCCTTTTGTTATTGCCTACTCATGTAATGAGGGGTATTTTGTCGCTCACCACTTTATAATATTTGACAAGCAATAGTTTTCCCATCATGTTTCCTCAAGTCAGTGTTTGGTTAATGGTTTGACTGATATTGATACTGCATATTTCATCGTACTAGCAAGGTGTAAAGAAAAATGCCTGCCCTCCTTCCACAAACTCATGTTCCACTCTGTACAGTACTTCAGCAGATTCTTAGCCCCTTTATTAAGTCCCTGATGTTACAAGTCATCTGCTCTTGCATTTATGCTCATTCTAGCAGTAACTTTCAGTTTTCCTTAATCAGCTGGTTCATGGCTTGTCTTCTTTGTCCCTTTCCTCGTAAAACCTTTCATTAGCAGGAACTGACATCTCAGCAGCTGATACCTGAATACCTGATGCTATTAAGCTTTTGTAAGGTTTGTCAGAAGAGGATCAATTAATTTTTTAACTCTGCTTTTAAATTCTGATTCCAGTTGAATTTTTCCCCCTTTTTTTAGGTGGAATGGATGATTGTACCTAGGTTGCCTGCCTTTTATCCACCCTTATTGTGAACAGGAAGCCTGCCACTCCTATCCCATTATTAATGTATTGTTCCACTTCTTACTTTCTGATGGATGGAAAATTCAAATTGTGTAGCTAATTAAGTAATCTTTCGATTCTGGCATTTACTTAAATGACTCAGGCTCAAAATGCTGAATAGACAGAGCTACTAATCTTGATCACAACTTTCGAGTGACAGCTGTCCCATTTTTTAAGTAACATTTCATTTTCTAAGGGGAATGAACTATATAAAACTAAACAATAATCTAATACCTAATAACAGTTTACAAAAACATTTAAATATTGTATGGAGCTCAAAGATATACAATATGCTTCCCTTCAGTTCATTGTTTTTAGATAACTTGATGTAGAATTATTTTACGTTATTTGTCACAATCCTTTAACTTCTGTACATTTGGAAATAATGGGGACAGATTTGTAACATGCCACCCAGGGTGTATTAGACTGTAGGATGCATCACAAATGAGCCCGAACTTGTCCTCTCCTAACATCAAGGCAGCTACATTTTCTAGCAGAGATCGATAGTGACCAGGGATAGGAACTGTTTATCATTTATACAGTATATATGATTTTTTTCCCTAATCCGGAGGTATTAATGCCAATTGCCTGGCCTTAAGGCTATCTGGATGTGACGACGTTGAATGCAATACTAAATGGTAAAATTGAAAGCAAAACCAGCTCCGTATCAATTCAATGGATGCATCAGACAAGTATTTAAAAATAGACTGGAATTGTATGAGATAATAAATGACAGATTCTTGCTAAACCAGTGCCTATTTCAAAGATAAAGTTAAACTGTACTCAAAACAATGACTCTCCTTCAATTTGCTGTACCTTTACTCCTCTGATTTTATAGTATTTGGTTTATTATCGACCTTGTGTGCTTTTAAAAACTATAGGTTGAATGTTACAGTGCGTTTCGATGGGCGGGGCTCACTCCCAGAAATGAGGGCGCTCCCCAGCTCCCGCCCCGCTGTCGTCTTCTGCCGTATAATACGCCAATCATCCAATTAATGGGTCGCAGGACGGATTTGTAGAGCGCGTACCCCCACCCAATCCAAGATGGAGGGCGGGATGTCCGGCAGCCGAATTTGTAGGCAGTGATCCAGAAAGAGGTCACAGCCACTAACTTAAAGTGGCACCCAGCACGGGAGAGTGTCAGGTGCACCTGTGATATTCTGCAGCTGAAAGCAAGCAGGAAGTTTGTGAATTCTGCAAGGTTGACCAGCATTGGCTGAGGTAAGTTTATTCAACTCAATAATGTGTGAAATTCTTCAGAAGCTTAGAATTATCAGGGAACACACATGGCTTACATTCTTATCATCTGCACATGATCTGAATATCGAGCAGCTGAATAGTGACAACATGTATCCATCCATTAAAGGCCGAGAGAAGGGAGTGAGGGGACAGGGAGGGAAGAAGGTGTCGAACTGCCCTACGTTTTGATGATGACTCTCTCCACGCCCTCCTTCAGGTTGTGACCACCAGGTTTGATGTTCTAACGCCAGCAGACAGGAAGAGAAGACCTCCTGCAATGACCTGAGCTGCCTGGATGGAGGTGGTTGCAGAGGTCAGCAGGGTTGGTGTAGTTCCTCAAAGCTGGAGGCAATGCCGGAAGAGGCTAAATGACCTTTTGAGATCTTCAAGGGTGAGTAAATCTGCACTCTGTCTACAAGTGTAGGTGGAAAGTATCGGGAAGGCTCAGTAAGGGTCATGCTTTGCAAGCTCCTCAGAAGTCTCAGGCAGCGTTAGGCACAAATGACACTATACGTGGCCTCGATGCCTCTGTGGAGGTGTTGTTGTGGTTCCAGGTTGTGGGGGGGTGGCCTTAGGCTTGAGGAAGATACATAGTACTGACCCTCAATCATTGTGCAGACTATGTATTCCTCACAGAGCTTGGACACGCATAGAAATAAATGCACCCGAGGGTAAACAACATAGCAATGTCACGCCTCATTTCAGGAAAAGCAGGCCCACAATGCTCAAGAGAAACAGGATTGGAGGTGGCGCACTTGACCTGGCAATCCTCATGCCACAGGAGGAAGTGGTTCTGCTGTTGTCCTCCACGGAATGGAGCCAGTCAGTTGGCAGAGGTGAAATTGGAGGAGGGCCTCGGGGTGGTGAGATCGCAAAGGGCATATCCAAATTTGGGACAGAGCTGGGGAGAGGGCTAGGGGGAGGGTAAATGATGCCTGGCATGGTTACATGAAATGCAAATTTGTGGTTTATGTGTTCAAAGACTGGAACGCTTTCTGGTAGAAATCTCGTGAGAATGTTCTAAGTGGTTTAATGGTTGCAAGGTGTCATATCTCATAATCCATATAATAGTCATGATGAATCTGTGTCCTTGCACACCCCATGAAGGTGATGAACGGCCAATTAACCCCCGTTCTTCTGCGTCCCTGCACAGGGGAACCTTCATCTGCTGACGCCGCCAGCCTCGAGGGACTGATACTAGACTCTGAGGAGGAAGAGGAGGCCTCAGAGGGTGCAGCGTCACATCTTCCCCCTATACCAAGCATCAGTGCAAATACTGACACCTCAGCAGGGATTAGCACAGTGGAAAGAGGGCAAGCATAATTGGCTTAGGGCACTTCACATTTGCAAGTGCAGCTGCCAAAGAGTGTGGTGGAACAGGCCTTAGACAATCAGAGGAATGTTTGGGGCAATCCAGAGACTGAGTCCGAGTCGTCCATAAGGCGGCAGATGCTGGATCTCCAGCACGAGATGCATGGGGATTTAGTGGATATATCAGAGGGCTTGCATACTCTGGCTCTGACTGTGGAGGTGTCCATCTAGGCCATGTGCACTATGATCACCCACTCTTCAGAGCACCAAGCTTCCACCAAGAGAGACTGGTGACTACCTTGGAGGGGCAAACTGAGCATATTGCAGAAGCAATCGTTGGTATGTCCTCTGACCTGCACACCATTGCCCTGACTCTGAGCTCAGGGCCCAGAGGCAGGACGACAGGCAGACTGGGAGCCTGGACACTGAGCCAGCTCCTGGTACCTCACCGGAAGACAGAGAGGCCCAATCATCCTTGTGGTAGAGGGTGCCACCATCTGGAAGCGTCTCTCAGGGCATTTCTGACAGGGCAGCCTCTCCTCCTCCCCTCCGCTTTTGGCACAGTCCACCTCAATTTCCACGGCAACAGAAGATCTTCCTGCCACTCAGCAGGAGACTTTTAACCTGGCAGGGCCCTCAGAGCAGGCGGCATAGAGGCACCCGTCAAAGTCATCCAGGACAAGGGACAAACAGCAGTAGCCTCTCTCCAGTGCAGAAGCGAGTGAGGGGGAGGCACTGCAGCAGAGCACACGGAAAAGAATTAAGAAAAGTCCACAGTTGTCATAAACCAGGTCACATGGTTGCATTCTGTTCATGATTTCATTAGGTGGGGTTTTGATCATTTGTTAATAAACCATCTATTTATCAGCCTTCTTGCAAAAGTCGAGTTTATCTAAAATTGATTCATGAAATGTTGGCAGAAAGGATTCATGCATTTTCAGTAGTGAACGTTAGTCGTGATACAACAATGCCTAAGGCATCGAGATGGTGAGTGTGCTGATGGGAATCTCAGTGAGATCGCAGTGTAGCTGGGATGACATTCAGACACAAGCAGTATATGCAACTCAGGCCATGAGTGCTTGAAACCTCTGCCTTATTAAGGTCTCCCATATGTCACAGCCATCCGTGCGCTCCCATGCACCTCTCCATCGTGGTGTTCCCTTAACTCCTCATCGTCCTCAACATCAAGGGAATGACCACTATCTTGCGTCTCCTCTTCCTCCGGGGCATCCCCTCTCTGAACTGCGATGTTGTGTACAGTACAGCACATAGTGACCATTAGCAACACTCTGGATAGAATGTACTTTGGTGCTCCTCCTGATCTATCCAGGCATTGGAACCTCATCCTTAGCAGCCCCCTTGTCCGCTCCGCTGTGGCACTGGTGGTCCCGTGGCTGTCGTTACAGCTCCTCCCTGCGTCTGTTCTAGGGGCACTGGCATAATAAGCCAAGGGGTAGCTCTTGTCATCTCAGAAGCCAAGCATCCAGAGCACCATGTCTATTAAACACGCCTGGCATCTGGAAGTTCTGGAGAATTTAGGGGTCATGGCTGCTGCCCGGGTACCTAGTGCAGACCTGCATCATTCTTCAACGGTGGTCACATATCAACTGGACATTTAAGGAGTGACAGCCACTCCTGTTTATAAATGTACTGGGCCTACTGGAGCATTTATGGCAATGTGAATGCAGTCTACTGCTCCCTGAACCCTGGGAAAACCTGCGATCACTGCAAAGCCTTTGACTCGTTCAAGTTAACAGTGGCAGTCCATGGAAAATGCAAAGTACTGACCTACCCTTTAAAACATTGCATCAGTAAAGACCTTAATGCAATGGTGGGCAGCAGGCTGTGTAATGCCACTGAGGTCTCCAAAGACTGCCTGAAAGGATCCATTGGCAAATAAATTCAGGGCAACTGTCACCTCAGTGACTACTAGCATCGAGTGACCAAGCATCTCACAGAGAGAGGTAATTGTGGCTCTAGAGAGCCTGAGTCTCCTCCGGCACTGTGTCTCTGACATTTGAAGGTAACTCATTCTCTGTCTATATTCTTGATTTTTTTTTTCTTCATTGAATGTGGGCATCACTGGGTAGGCCAGCATTTGTTGCCCATATCCAATTGCCCTTGAGAAACTGAGTGGCTTGCTAGGCCATTTCAAAGGGCATTTAAGAGTCAACTGCATTGCTGTGGATCTGGAATCACATGTAGGCCAGACCAGCTAAGGATGGCAGATTTCCTTCCCTAAAGGGCATTAGTGAGCCAGATGTGTTTTTATGGCAATCAATAATGGTTTCATTGTAATCATTAGACTTTTAATTCCAGATTTTTATTGAATTCAAATTCTGCCATCTGTCATGGTGGGATTCAAATCCAGGTCCCCAGAGCATTACCCTGGGTCTCTCAATTACTAATCCAGTGACAATACTACTACTCCACCACCTCCCCCAATTGGCAGCAGAGATCCTTGCTCTACACCTCCGTGGCCTTCAGCGGCTACTTGCTCCAGCACAAGTCTGCCACCCTTATGCACCACCAGTGCATCCTGCCCCTGACCATCTGCCCTTCACCCTTTCCATCTCCTCCTCCTCTCCTCCTCACTGGAAGGTGTGTCTCCCATGGAAACCACTCTCCCCATGTTCTTCCAACCAAACGGGCTGAGGCGTGGCACTAACTGCACATTTCTGCAGACTCATTGAAGCCTTAAAACAGCAAAGGTATACCCTGGAACTGCTGCTTCCAATGGCGAATGGTAGCAGTAGCTGAACTGCTGAGGCTAAACAAAGGACCCATCTGCTGCCTTTACACCCATCCTTATAATCATTCAGTGCAAAAAACGAGATCTCCATGTGGTATGCTTCACGCCCTCTAACCATTTTATTGCTCTTAGCATGTATTATTGCAGTCAATTTTTCCATGAATAAGCTTAACAATCCAATTTAAAACAATTTGAATATGGTGGGCAGGCTCTCAAATTCTAGGGCCACCTGCCTAGTGTATTATCGTGTCCCGGCACGATGACATTGAGAATGCGACCCAACATCATTGCGCCTAATAATACATCAGTGCAGGTGGGGTACAGGCCCATTTCCACCATGTATTAATCAGTCTTATGTTTTATTGATTTGCCTTGAACAGGTCCTAAATGAGATGACAAAAGAAATGCCCCAAATAAAAATATCCTGTTTGCTTCATTTATATTCCACTTAGAGTTGAGACTGGTTTGCACTGCCCGCTTGGAACTGCTGCCCAGGAGGAAGTGCTGTCGTAATAATGTGAATGACTTGAGAGCGATAGAAATGAGTGGCTGCATCTCTGAATATTTAGATTAACTGCAGGCTTGGAGTCAAAGAGGTCCAAGGAACCCCTGTGAGATTACGCAAATTAGGTTTGATACAGCACTTGAGTTATAACTCCATGCAGCATCAAACTTAGTCTGCATGATACGGTGTCCTTCAGGAAGTTTCACACCATTTCTCTCCTGAGTATATAGATCCCTGCTTTCACAGCAATACTACAACTTCAGCATCACTGAGAAGTGAAAATGCACCTCAAAGTATAACTCGCAAATAAAAGCTGTCCAGAAAAAGCATCACCATTGTCCAAAGTTATATGCAGGAATATGTCAGCTGAGCCTACTCCAGAAATGCTGAATACTGTATTATTTTATGCAAGAATTTACATTTAAATTGCATTGTCAAAACTTATATGTCATACCATTTGATTCAGCAACATTGTCAGGAAAGCAGCCTCCTTGCCTTCACACATACCCTTAAATAAAACCAATCCTCACTCTGAATGACAACAACCTCAGACTACCTTTTCTGGGACAATACACAATACACTGTAACCTCTCTGGTCTGGATGGTTTGGGACCAAGACATTGCTGAACTTCAGAATTTTCTGGATTACAGAATGACATTAGAATCCCTGACCACACGTGTGAACCGGAAAACCCCACAGATATATATTTACCTGAAACATAAAACATTGATAAAACATTATAAAGCAGTAAAAAAAAATGTTTTACTTAACCAAATACTGTATCTTCCATGTTTCCACTGCCAAAGTACTGCATTAAACAGTTGAGTAGTAAGTTTGTGATTTGCTTGGGACTGCTCAAAACATTTCTGGACAGCTAGAGTTTCTTCACAATAGACTTCTGGACTGGAGCAGTTGTGTACTTACACTTAAGCTCATTATTTAAATAACAGTTAATCTCTATCCAAAGTGTATGAAACAAAACCATTTTTTTCATCAAGATGAGGAAGGTACTTGTTGGGCAAAGGGCACCTTAACTTTTACCACTGAATGTGAACACTATGCACTCCCAGGTCAGCTAAAGGACAGAATGCTAATCACACATCCCACTCTGTAGCTACAACTTGCTTCAGTGCAGTCTCAATGTTACATATTACGAGCAACATCTCACATCAGAGAATCATAGTTTGATACAACACAGAAAGGAAGCCATTTGACCATTTATGCCTGCTCTTTGAAGAAGCTATCCAAGTAATCCAACTCCCCTGCTCTTTCCCTTTAGTCCGGAACATTTTTTTGCTTTTCCAGTACATCCAATTCCCTTCTGAAGGTTATTATTAAATCTGCTTCCACCATCCTTTCAGGCAATGCATTCAAAATTATAATAACTCACTGGATATAAAAAAAATGTTTCTGCATGTCACCTCTCATTTTTTTGACAACCATCATAAATCCGTGTCCTCTGGTTCCAGCCCCTTACTGGAAACAGTGTGGGGGTGCCGGAGTGGGTGGGGTGGGGGGGGGGGGTGCGTTGTGGGCAATAAGGTGGTGATCAATCAGATGGGCTCTAAATCCTGGGATGACAGGGAGGTAGAGAACCTAAAGAGGGGGAATAGTGGGATCAGATGCCTTGGGGAATATACAGAGATTGCAGGCCTGGGAAGGGGTGGAGAGTAAGAGGGCTTGGCAGACAGTATCAGGTTGGTTCGGGTTAAATCTGAGGCCTCAAGGTGGGATTGGAGGCCTCAGGGAAAACTTGTTGGGGGGTGTCCAATTAATGAGGCTCCTAAGGCAGGCACATAAATCCAGGAGGTAGATGCAAAAATGTTTACCTCCTGCATCTAGCAAGTACTCCCCTCGTTGAAGCTGTTGGGTTTCCTGACGTTCATTGAAAAGCTAAATGACAATGTGGCTCAAAGCTTCATTATCATATTTAAAGTTCTGCCCATAAGTGGGTTGGTCACCTGCCCACTCTCCAGCCTCAGGTAAAGCAGTAAATGGGCAAATTGGAGACTGCTTGCAACAGGAAACAAATTTATCAGGCTTTTACCCCTTCTGACCCAAATGCACCAGCTTTTGGGGTTAAAATTAGCCCCATGCATCAATTTATAAAGCCAAGGATCCCATATGTCTTTTCAACAGCTTTCTCAATGCATCTCACAGCCTTCAAAGACTTGGGTACATACACTCTAAAGTTCCTCTATTCCTGTACACCATTTAATATTGTACTATTGAGTTTACATTGCCTCTCTTCATTCCTCCTACCAAAATTAATCACTTCATATTTCTCTACATTAAATTTCTTCTGTCAGTCCACTCATCACTCTGTCTATGGCCTCCTGAAGCTTGTTAGTCTCCTTCTTATTGATTACTACATTTCAAAGTTCCATCTGCATCGTTCTCACCTATTTTCTTTAAACCCAATAACATCTGGTCCTGGGGATTATACATTCATTCGTGCCATTTTCTTCATTACTGTTATTTTGCTTGCATTATTTATGATGAGTATCTATCCCTGATTCAATATTAGTTTCCTCCTGGCCACCCTTTATCCTAATATAATTGCAAAAAATATTTGTGTTGATTTTGATATCCCTCACAAATTTAGTTTCAGACTCCTTTTTGTAGCTTTTACCATCCATTTTACCATCAATTGCTGACCTCTGTATTTTTTGTATTCATTCATGGGATGTGGGCATCGCTGGCTAGGACAGCATTTATTGCCCATCCCTAATTGCCCTTGAGAGAGTGGTGGTGGAGAAGATTGTATTCCTCCCATTCAACAGGATATGGGCTTTTTTTTGTGCTTTGTATGTTTTACCTTGTAGTTTTATTTTAGTCTCTTATCTCTTATTACGTCATCTATATCTGTTCTAAGATCATAAGAAATAGCAGCAGGAGTAGGCCATTTGGCCCCGATAGCCTACTCCGCCATTCAATAGGATCATGGCTGATCTGACTGTGGCCTTAACTCCACTTTCCTGCCTGCCCCTCATAACCCTTGACTCCCTTGTGAGTAGAGCTCTTGTCCCTTATGGATATAAACTGTTTCTGTGTCACAATGAATTATTTTCTGAACACCTCACATTGATATTCTGTCAGTTTACCCATTAGCAGACTTGCCTGATTTACTGGGAACATTCTGTTTCATCACAGAGAAATCTGCCTCGCCTAAATCTAGAATCTTAATCGCTCGAACGCATTTCTCGCCTTCAAGGTCGATATTGAATTCCATCATATTATGATCACTATTAGATAAACATTCACTCACCGTTGGGCTGTTACCTGACTTATTGTTCATTACTAATTCTATTATTGTATACTCTTTTGTTGGTTCAAGGACCATATTGTTGCAGGAAACTATCCTGAACATAGTCAAGAAATTCACTACCTTTTTGACATGTGCTAATCTGGTTTATAGCAATCTACATAAAGGTTAAAATCACCTATCAGAACCACTCTGCCTTTACTACATGCTTACATAATCTTTGCATATTTATTCTCTACCACTTCACTGCTCAGTAACTACCAGGGCACCAATACACAGCTCCCACCACAGTCTTAAATTGTTTCAATTCCTTAATTTTCTTCACTATCTGATTAGTTTTCACTATATCTTCTCTTATCATTGAAATGGTTTCATCTTTAATAACTAAAGCTACTCCTTCCCCTCTGCCATGCCACTTTCCCTCGCTGTGCTCGTAGACATATGGGCACAAATGTGAGAGACTAACATGTTCAAGGACGTGGGCTGTATAGCAAGGTTCGAGGAGTCAAAACTAAATCTTTCTATAAAGGGGCATTGAACTGATTCTGAAAGGAAGGATGACAATGTCTGAGGAGAGAGAGGGAATCAATTACAATGATGACTAGACTAGAAGCTTGGAAGGGAAGTTGAGTGCTCAGTATTTTAATAGGAAAGGCGTCAGGAGACTAAAATGCGTGTCTCATGAGCAAGTTGGAGCTTGGAGAGGGTATGAGGGTAGATGAGAGAGAAAACATAAAGAGATGTACGATCATGTCTAAGGTAAGAGGGGAAGTTGGGGACATTTGGCTTAATGCACAGAAGATGGGAAGCAGCAGTAGCTGAATGAATGGTTTCGAACTGGGTGACAAAAAAATTCAGATCACTCTGCACTAACAAGAGGAGGTGCAGGAGAACAGGGGAAGCTTTGTCTACGTGTTGCTTTTTTTCATTCATTCACAGGATGTGGGCTTCACTGGCTAGGCCAGCATTTATTGCCCATCCCTAGTTGCTCTTGAGAAGGTGGTGGTGAGCTGCCTTCTTGAACCGCTGCAGTCCATGTGGTGTAGGTGCACTCACAGTGTTGTTACGAAAGGATTTCCAGGATTTTGACCCAGTGACAATGAAGGAACGGCGATATATTTCCAAGTCAGGGTGGTGAGTAACTTGGAGGGGAACTTCCAGGTGGTGGTGTTACCATCCATCTGCTGAACTTGTCTATATGGTGGTGGTCGTAGGTTTGGAAGGTGCTGCCTAAGGAGCCTTGGTGAATTCCTGCAGTAGGTCTTGTAGATGGTACACGTTGCTGCCACTGTGCATTGGTGGTGGAGAGAATGAATGTTTGTGGATGTGGTGCCAATCAATCGGGCTGCTTTGTCCTGGATGGTGTCAAGCTTCTTGAGTGTTGCTGGTGCTGCACTCATCCAGGCAAGTGAGGAGTATTCCAGCACACTCCTGACTCCTTGTAGATGATGGACAAAGCTTTGGGGAGTCAAGAGGGGTTACTCATCACAGGATTCCCAGTTTCTGACCTGCTCTTGTAGCCACAGTATTTATATGGCTAGTCCAGTTCAGTTTCTGATCAATGGTAACCCCCAGGACGTTGATAGTGGGGGATTCAGTGATGGTAAAGCCATTGATCGTCAAAGGACGGTGGTTAGATTCTCTCTTGCTGGAGATGGTCATTGCCTGGCACTTGCGTGGCTTGAATGTTACTTGCCACTTGTCATCCCAAGCCTGAATATTATCCAGGTCTTGCTGCATTTGGACATGGACTGCTTCAGTATCTGAGGAGTCGTGAATGATGCTGAACATTGTGCAATCATCAGCGAACATCCCCACTTCTGACCTTATGATGGAAGGAAGGTCATTGATGAAGCAGCTGAAGATGGTTAGGCTGAGGGCACTACCCTGAGGAATTCCTGCAATGATGTCCTGGAGCTGAGGTGATTGAACTCCAACAACCACAACCATTGTCCTTTGTGCTGGGTGTGACTCCAACCAGTGGGTAGTTTTCCCCATGATTCCCATTGACTCCAGTTTTGCTAGGGCTCCTTGATGCCACACTTGGTCAAATGCTACCTTGATGGCAAGGGCAGTCACTCTCACCTCACCTGCTGTCAAGAACCGACAATTAAGATACCCCTTTATGCAGTCACGGCATGTTAGAAATAAGATTTATCTTTATTGGAGTGACGATATATCATTTGCCCCTACATGTAGACAACTTGTGTTATCTTCCTAGGGGAAGGCAAACCACCTGTGTATATTCAGCATTTTCCATTGATTTCTCCCTATGCATTGTTAAGCATTATAGTGCCACAAACTTCCTGCTATATTTATATTGTCTATTCAATACAACAGCACCATCTGCTGGCTCCTGGTGATGCTGCAGACCTTTCATACAAGAACTGCACAAACTCTACTTTAATCTGTGACAGCAGGATTTCCTGAAATTTCAATGCTCCTCTTGGGACATTAATGTTCTCTATGTTTCTGTTTGCTAAAATCATATTCTTTACTTTCCCTTCCTTTTTGCATTGGGCACAATCTTTGTATTTGGACAGCAAAATACCACAGGTCCAATAAGTGCATAAGGTCACAGGATATCATGTTGCTCCAATTCACTTGCATTACTTCTAACTGCATATGTACTGAAGTAAACAGCAGCCTTGTTATGTGCTGTTGAAGGTCTTTCTCAAAATGAGATTTTCTGTTTGGGGTTAAATTTTATAAACAAAGTAATGCACAATTCTGACAATTAAAGAGATGACTCCTGGATGTAAAGCAGCCTATTTATTACTCGTGAGGGGGAATTGCACAAGCAAGACTATTGAAACTAGATGCAACATTTGTCTGCTTGCATGACTTTAAACTAGAGAAAGCGGCCTTTGGTATACCTGTATTTTAAAGGAACACACAGAATGCTAACCACCTATCATGATACATTCTTTAAATAGCCGAATAAACCACATCGCCATGTATATTAAACCATTAATAATGTGAAACTGGAATAGCAGGGCACAGATTTCTGTAAGAAGCACATGTTTATTGGTCGGGATTCCAACTAGTTACTTTTAGACCCAAATTCATTGAAATAAGATAACCTCTTCACCAACAGTGGCTTCAACTATTTCACGACCGATATTAATGACTTGGGTGAAGGGACCAACTGTATTGTGGCCAGATTTGCTGATGATATAGAGATAGTAGGAAGACAAATTGTGAGGAGGATACAAAGAATCTGCAAAGGGATATAGATGGGTTAAGTGAGGGGGCAAAAATTTGGCAGATGCAGTATAATTTGGGAAAGTATGAGGTTGTGCACTTTGGCAGGAAGACTAGAAAAGCAGAATATTATTTAAATGGAGGGAGACTGCAGAATGCTGCGAGACAGAGAGAAATGTGTGTCCTGGTACATGAATCACAAGAAGTTAGCATGCAGGTGCACTGCAGGGATTCACCAAGGCTCCTTGGACAGCACCTTCCAAACCCATGACCACTACCATCTAGAAGGGCAAGGGCAGCAGATAGATGGGAACACCACCAGCTGGAAGTTCCCCTTCAAGCCACTCACCATCCTGATTTGGAATTATATCGTCGTTCCTTCCTTGTCGCTGGGTCAAAATCCTGGAACTCCCTTCCTAACAACTCTGTGGGTGTACCTACAGCACGTAGACTACAGTGGTTCAAGAAGGCAGCTCACCACCACCTTCTCAAGGGCAATTAGGGATGGGCAATAAATGCTGGCCCAGCCAGCAAAGCCCACATTCCGTGAATTAATAAAAAAGGTACAGCAAGTAGTTCGGAAGGCAAATAAAGTGTTGGCCTCCAAGGGCAGAATTTTCTCCCTGTCGGGGGTGGGGGGGGGGGGGTGGCTGGGCAGGAACAGGCGCGGGCGGGTGCGCAGCTGATTGCCACCTGTGATCGGCTGCACTCTGCCATTTTACGTGGGTGGGCCAATTAAGGCCCGCTCAGCATGACACGCATGCGGAAGTGCTGAGCGCTCGCTGTGGGGGCGGGGGGAATAGGCTGAGTCAAGGCCTGCGCTTAGCACAGAAATCTCCCTGAGACACAGAGCTGCCTCAGGGAGATTAGTTTGATGGTCGAAAATTTTAATAAAGAAAAGAAATTTCAGACATGTCCCCTCATGTGATAGTGTCACATGAGCTGGGAGATGTCACTGAACTTTAATAAAAAATTTTACTCAATTTATAAATGCTTCATGAAACCTCATCCTGCCCGTGGAAGAGGTTTCATGATAAATGCAAAGGCCACCTGGGCTCTTCGCCTGCCTCCAACTTTAAAGTTGGATGGGCAGCTCCGTTAAGTGTTTTAATTAGTTTTTAAATGACCTTAATAGGCCTTTGACAGTTCAGCGGGCACGCAGCCGACGCTGGTGCACACCTGCCAAACTGGCCCTTCACTTCCTCTCTCCTCACCGTCCAAGGGCCCAAACACTCCTTTCAAGTGAAGCAGCATTTCACTTGCATTTCCCCTAACTTAGTCTACTGCATTCATTGCTCCCAATGCGGTCTCCTCTACATTGGAGAGACCAAACGCAAACTGGGCGACCGTTTTGCGGAACACCTGCGGTCTGTCCGCAAGAAAGACCCAAACCTCCCTGTCGCTTGCCATTTTAACACTCCACCCTGTTCTCTTGCCAACATGTCTGTCCTTGGCTTGCTGCATTGTTCCAGTGAAGCCCAACGCAAACTGGAGGAACAGCACCTCATCTTCCGACTAGGCACTTTACAGCCCTCCGGGCTGAATATTGAATTCAACAACTTTAGATCTTAAACTCCCCCTCCCCCCATTTCTTTCCCCCCCCCCCGCTTTTTTTTTTCAATAACTTATATAGATTCTTCTTTCCCCACCTATTTCCATTATTTTTAAATCTAAAACTAAAACCTTTAGTCTTTCCACCCCACCCCCACTACAGCTGTACTTTGAATATCCTGTCTTCCATTCTTAATTAGCACTTTTCTCAGACAAATACCACCACCTTCAACACCTCTTTGACCCTTTTGTCTGTGACATCTTTTGATTATCTGCTCATCTCCACAATCACCACACCACACCCTCAATGTGTCTCTCCCCCCCCCCACCACCAACCCCCCCACCCACCTTAAACCAATTTATATTTCTCCCTTCTTCTAACTATGCTCCAGTTCTGCCGAAGGGCCATGAAGGCTCGAAACGTTAACTGATTTCTTCTCCGCCGATGCTGCCAGACCTGCTGAGTTTTTCCAGGTAATTCTGTTTTTGTTTTGGATTTCCAGCATCCGCAGTAGCTTTTAGCTTTTTGTTTTTATCTGAAAATTGGAATGACATGCGGTGATGTCGGGACGCACACCCGACATCACCGTGCATCATTTTATATGTCGGAGAGTGGGGCCGGCCTCCGCACGCTGACCCGAAGATTCTGGCCCTAATGTTCTTGTGTTTGAGGTGTTGTTAATGACTATTGTTGGGGTCTTCTGAGGTAAGGTTTTAACATCAACTTCATTCAAAACATAACAAAGAATAACTACACCTAGAATGAGGCTTCATCTTTGCCATTAGACTGAGGGAGAGAACATGATCATGATAGTCACGTGATCTTACATCACTTCCCCAAGATTATGCAAACCATCTCATTTACATATTCATATTAACCCTATACGCTACATCTCCCCACAAGTCTCTGACTTCATCTCTGATTCACAGGGGCAAACGCTGCGGTGATTTCGCCAGTCTACTCAACCGTGCTCAAAGCTTTCTCAGAGGAGACTATGAATTCAAGCTCTCCATGCATTCTCTCGAACTCTGTTAAGCAGGATGAGAAATGACAGAGGATACCAGTTCACTATTCAAGCTATCTTCAAGGTCTCCTAAAGAACTAGTCAACTCTGTAGAAGGTCGCCTCTTTGTGGAAACTAATGCACTCCTGTTCCTTCGCACTATTCCATTTTCAGACTCCACAGGATAGGATCACGGATGTGGGATTTTCTCAAGGATGTGGCCTTGACAAGCTTGCTCATGAATCCACACTGACTCTCCAGGCTGGAGATCTGGTAGCTTGTGTACTCTTTGGTAATTATTGTAGTTCTGCATTTGACTTCTCATATTTTCTGCGTTTCTCCCTCATCTTGTCCAAATCTGCTGCTGTCAGACACGGCCTGTGTGTGTGTGTGTGAAGGAGCAGGAAGTTGAGTCCTCAGCTTCCTTCCATTTAAAAGCTCTCACGGAGAACAGGCCGTCCTGGAGTGGGGTAGAACAGTGCCAGGTTAATATCATTGTTCTTTTTTAATAAAGCCTTTGCCATCCACACCCCTTTTTCAGCCTCACCATTAACTTGAGAGTATCCCAGTAAGCTAGTCACGTGGACAAACCTGTAAGCTTCAGTGAACTCCCTGAAGTATTCATTAGCAAACTGTGGGCCATTGTCAAAAATGACAAGGTCTGGAATCCTGTGAGGGGCAAAAATTTCTTTCATTGATGTAATGACAGCCTCAGACATATGACCACGTAGACATTTTACCTTTATCCACCTTGAATAGTAGTCAACCATGATTAAAAAACGTTTTCCCTCTGAGCTCAAAAGGATTTATCCTGAGGCATTCCTAGAGTCTGGGCGGAAATGAGGGTGTCATTCGTGGTTCCCTCTACTCATGCCGATGGATAGCACATGTGATGCAATCGGGTATCATCCCTTCGAATGATTTGGAGAACTCTGGCCACCAGACCGAATTTCTCGCTCTGGCACGACACTCTGTGAAACCCAGGTGAATATGCTATAACCTCTCCAGTATATAGAATCGTAGGACTCTAAGTATAACCAGTCTCTCATTATAAATCAGCAAGTCATCTAGGACACTGAGATGTCTTCATTTCTCAAAATATTGTCTCAGGATAGGAGTTTGTGGCGTACATTCAGCCATCCTCTGATGCAGTACTCACAGACTTGAGCACATTTTTCGTCTTACATTTCTGATTTCACTTACGTGTAATCTTGTAGCTGGTAGATATTTGATCATCAGTGAAGTAAAGGTCTCCATGTCTTCCACAAAATGTATATCCCCTTGTTCTGGCCTTGTTACAGGAATACGTGACAACACATCTGCTGTAATTTGTTTCTTCCCTTGCACCTATTCAGCTGCAGCTTCAAATCTCACCAAACTCATACAAAATCTTTGCACTCTTGGCGGTATCTTTGCTAATTCCTTCACATTCAATAGAGTAACCAAAGGTTTATGGTCAGTCTCAATTGTGAATTCAACACACAGGACATAATCTGCAAACTTCTTGCAAGCCCAAGTTGCAGCTAAGGCTTTTTTTTTCAATAACTGCATACCTTTGTTCTGTAGCCAAAGAACAAGATGCATACTATACCGGTCTATGTTTACTATTCCTCTGAGTCTGGAAAAGTACAGCTCCTAATCCAGTCGATGATACATCTGTGGCAACAATCATAAGCAGTTCTTGATCATAATGAGTCAATGTGTCCAGTGATTTTAACATTTCCTTGATCCTTTCAAATAACACCTGTTGGGCTTATTCCCAGCATCAAGCCTGGCTCTGTCCTAGCAGCTGAAGTATGGTTCATTCATGTTGGCGGAGTTGTATAAGAACTTCCCCACTTGATTCACCGTCCCCATAAATCACTGGAGCTGTGTGACATTGAGGAAATAGAAATGCTTTAATCGCTGCTCTAGTTTTCTGAGAATCTGCACTGTCCCCTGATGCATGGACAATATGTCCAAGGAAATTAATAGTCAGTTGCGAGACTCACATTTGTTATTAAGAGAAAGTCCTGCTTTTTGTAGATGTTGTAGCACAGCTCTCATTCTGGCATCATACTCAGTTGCAGCGGAACCATGGATTAGGATGTCATCCATGTGGCAAATTACTCCCTGTAATCCTTCCAAGATACATGTCATTGTCCGCTGCAAAATCTCAGGTGCAGATGAGATAACAAAAGGTAATCTGTTAAAGCAATATCTCCTAAATGGTGTAATAAAAGTTGTAAGTAATTTAGATTCCTCATCCGAGTGTATTTGCCAAAAGCCACTATTCATGTCTCGCTTAGTGAAAATTGAACTCTTTCCCAGCTTTGCCAGATTCTCATCCACAGATAACATTGGATAAGTTTGCCTTTCACCATTTTATTCAACTGTACAGATTTTTAGTGATCCATTTGATTTCGTACTGGAACCATACCTGAACACCAACTTGTAGGCGAGATTACCCCATGTCGTAACATTGCGTCAACTTCCTGCTTTACCTGCTGCAGAAGTGGGTGAGGAACTTTCCTCAGTGTAAACAAACACACCAGCTTTGCTTTTTGAGGTGTAAGGTGACATGATGAGCTGTGTTCAGCTTCCCAAGCCCTTTGAACAATTGTGGAAATTCAGCTCTAAAATCTTTAGGCTGCTCTTGGCTTTCCAATTCCTCCACTCTGCAGACCAGTTGTAAATCTGTACACAATGAGCAATCCTGGTTCTGGATTACACATTGTGTAAAATTTTGGTGATTATCTTCTCTTTCTATTGAAGTGTTACAGTACATCTGGACCATGACTTTAAGTTGTTTGCCTCCTGGTCCATGGAGTTGTACACTTGATGGTTGAAGACGATCTCGCTCAAACGACAGTTCGGCGTTGGAAAGAACTCCACTGTCCAGTTTAAAACAAGTTTTATATCCGGCAACTAAAATTTCAACACTCCCAACAACTTCCTATTGACCCTTTAATTTCGCCCAGGAATGGCACCTCTACATCATTAACATCTTCAATTTGTTGGATTTTACTAAACTTTGAGGGGTTTTTTTTGTTTCTGCCATGTAAACTCCTTGCTACGACACACTGCTTTAAAATGACCCATCATCTTACAGAAGTGGCATGCTGCAGTTTTGGCAGGACAATCTCTGCGTCGATGCTGCCTTTTCCCACCACACTGATGAAACTTGGTTATGACGGTTGATGCTCCCTCTTCACGCTTCCCCTGTTTCTGTACAGCCACATTTTTAACTCTGAAACTTAAACTCTACCGAGTTGGTGCTCCTTTGCAAATGAGTCTCCCTGTAACCTCAAAGTACTGAACAATTCTGTTTCTTAACCTCAGCTCGCCTGGCCAGCTGAATGGCCTTGGCTTTTGTTAAGTCATCCCACGACTGCAAGAGGTCCAACAAGTTTTTGTTTAAGGCACCTACAATGATTCTCTTTTGAATTAATGCTGCCTCTAAGTTCCCATACTCACAATTTTCTGCCAGTCGGTATAGATCATTAATAAATGAATCGACATTTTCACCCGCTCAACAATGACACTTTGCCACTTTTCCTGAGACTGAAGTAGGCATTGAATGCTTTCATTACTTTGCCATATGTAGTGGTTTCCTTATTGATCCCTTGCTTGACTAGGATATCGTCTGCATAGCCACCCATTACATATAGAAGTGTACTGACCTGCTCCTTGCTCAGCTTTGTAGGGAATCCCAGTGTGGTGCAGTATCTTGCAAATCTTCGGTGCCAGTTCAGCCACACTTCAGCTTAGTTTGGACTTGCAACTTGCTTGAAGCAATCTGTCAATGACAATGACTTCGCCATTCCATTCCTTTTTTAAAAAATCTGCTGCTTATCCATATGCTATTCGGTTGCTGGCTGTTCATTTTCCTGCTGTCCATTTACCTGCTGCCACCATCTAATGTTCTGGTGTCCGCGGTGTTGTTAATGACTACTGTTGGAGTCTTCTGAGGTAGTGTTTAGCATCAGCTTTGAACAAAGAACAAAGAACAAAGAAAAGTACAGCACAGGAACAGGCCCTTCGGCCCTCCAAGCCTGCGCCGATCATATTGCCCGTCAAACTAAAACATTTTGCACTTCCGGGGTCCATATCCCTCTATTCCCATCCTATTCATGTATTTGTCAAGCTGCCTCTTAAACACCACTATTGTACCTGCTTCCACCACCTCCTCTGGCAGCAAATTCCAGACACTCACTACCCTCTGCATTAAAAACTTGCCCCGCACATCTCCTCTAAAGTTTTCTCCTCTCACCTTAAATATATATCCCCTAGTAATTGACTCTTCCACCCTGGGAAAAAGCTTCTGACTATCTACTCTGTCCATGCCACTCATAATTTTGTAAACTTCTGTCAAGTCGCCCCTCAATCTCTGTCGCTCTAGTGAGAACAATCCGAGTTTCTCCAACCTCTCCTCATAGCTAATAACCTCCAGACCAGACAGCATCCTGGTAAACCTCCTCTGCACCCTCTCCAATGCCTCCATATCCTTCTGGTAATGTGGCGACTAGAATTGCAGGCAATATTCCAAGTGTGGCCTAACCAAGGTTCTATACAGCTGCTCAAAACATAAAGAATAACTACATCTAGAATGAGAGTTCATCCTTGCCACAAGGCTGCAAGAAAGAACCTGATGATTAAAGTCATGTGATCTTGCACTACTTCCCTGAGATGATGCAAACTGTCTCATTTACATATTCACATTAACCGTTTACACAACAGGCCTTGATTTCAAGGAGGATGGAGTATAAAAGTTGTGAAGTCTTGCTGCAACTGCACAGGGCATTGGTGAGGTCACACCTAGAGTACTGTGTACAGTTTTGGTCTCCTTACTTAAGGAAGGAGATATTTGTATTGGAGGTAGTTCAAACAAGGTTCACTAGGCTGATTCCTGGGAAGAAGGGATAGTCCTATGAAGAAAGGATGAGTAGGTTAGAGTTTAGAATAATATTGAAACATTTAAGATTCTTATTGAAACATATAAGATTCTGAGGGGACTTGACAGGATAGATACTGAGAGGATGTTTCTCCCTCATGGTGGAATCTAAAACTTGGGGACACAGTTTCAAAACAATGGGTCTCCCATTTGAGACAGAGATGAGGAGGAATTTCTTCTCTTAGAGGACCATTTGTCTTAGGAATTCTCTTCCATTGACAGCAGTGGAGGCTGGTCATTGAATATAGTCAACGCTGAATTAGGCAGAATTTTGATCTATTAGAGAGTCAAGGATTATGGGAGCAGGCAAGAAAGTGGAGTTAAGGCCACAATCAGCCATGATCTCATTGAATGGTGGAGCAGCATTGATGGACTAAATGGCCTACTGCTGCTCCTATGTCTCATGTTCTTGTAATATGCATTTGCCATTTGATAATGCACTTTACATATTTGTCAGATCTCACTCAGTTGATACGGAACTCATTCTGTTTTTAAAATGTTGTTATATTCCCACAACTCGATGGCTTGTCTCACTTCATACGATCAGAGATCTCACTTGTTAATGCTTCATTAACCTGGATTTACAATCAAGTGAAGGTCAAAATCATTAAAGAATTGGATTAGGCCAGCAATCAGGCACAGGGATCACAATGTGTGATTAACGTGAGCATGCAGCCCAGCACTAACGCGCTGTTAAGTACCTGCGTGTCTCAGTGGGTTGCCCATGTGTGTGGGGCTAGCACCACTCAAAGTCACCCTGCATCTCTTAAAGGGTAGGTGCAATTTGGCTGGAATTGGTCCAAGAAGAGTTTCTGAACAGGAAGAGAAGTGGAAATGGCTCAGCCAGCCCGAGAATATGTCCCAAGGTTCTCTGATGCAGCTCCAGAGACATTGGTGCAAGAGTTGGACAGGAGGACAGGGGGCCTAGAGGCCCTCCAAACAGAGATTACAAAACCAGCAGGTGCAGCTGTCAATGCTCTCAGTCTAGTTTAAAGGAGCTAGATGGAATGCCTCAAGGAGTTCAATGGTCTTACACAAATATTCAAGGTCAGTCTTATCCTTACAAGTGAACCATCAGTTCCATTCGCCACATCACTATCATCTACCTATCAACAACTTGCATCAACCACGACTCATCTCATAATCAAAGCTTCACATCACTCTCACACACTTAACATTGCTGCAAGCCTCACACTGCAACTCAGAGTTTGCACACATGGCTTGCTATTCAACTGTGGCAGTAAAAGCACACAAACAGTTCACCACACTCAGTGACAGATTTCCCTCTTTTCTTACAGCACAAGGTGGCGCATGATCAGGTGCAGCAGCAGGGACAAGTCTTGCTGCATCTTCTTACATCAGTGGAGGAGAGGTCTTGCCCAGCGGCGTGGCTGAAACCACAGCGAATGACAGTACGTTCTTACTGAACAAGTATTTTCCTGCCCAATCTACCTTCTCACGCCCAACTTCCTCTCATCCCATAATGTCTTGTGATTTAGTGTCTTGTGATGGTGTAACCATGCTCCTCCACCCCGTCCTTGTGCCTTTATCCTTTCAGATACTCGAGAATTGCCATCTGGTCAAGAACTGGTGCAGGAGCTTGGAGTACAAGAGGAACAAGAACTGATGATGACTGATTAACAGGAACGGTAGCATAATGGTAATGTCACCGGACTGGTAACCCTGAGGCTCAGGCTAACATTCCCAAGACATGGGGCAGGATTTTTGGGTTGGTGGACAGCCGTGATTGGTGGGCCCAGGAGAGTTCGGGGAAAGGACTGACGCCTTTGATCGGCCCCCGATCACGATTTCACGTTGGTTGGCTAATTAACGGCCAGCCAGCGTGAAAAGCACACTGAAAGGCTCAGTGCTTCTGGGGTGGGGGCGGGAGGAGGGCGAGCGCTGAAGTCAGCGCGGGCGTGGGGGAGCGCGAAATGAAACCTCCTTGAAGGCAGAGAGCTGCCTCAGGGAGCTGAAGAGTTTAAATTCAATAAAAACAGGCTTTAAAATCCAGAAAAAATGCATCAGAATAAGTCACCTAAATATGCTGGAATTTGTGTCAAAACATTTTTATCTTTTTTAAAATTAATCTTAGAAACCTCATCTCACCCTTGGATGAGGTTTCCTGAAAAATGCAAAGGTCACCTGGCCGATTCGCCCATCAGCCAACCGTAACGTTGGACAGGCAGCAAAATAACCCAGTTAATTGCGCCGTTAATGGGCTCAATAGCATCTTAATTGTTGGTGGACGCACTGCCGACTCGTGCACGCGCCCGCCGACCAAAATATCACGTGCGTGCGTGATGATGCTGAGACGCTCACTCGATATCACCATGCTCTATTTTACACTCGAGTATGTTGGGCACGCCGAGCGAAAAATTTTGGCCATGGGTTCAAATCACATCACAACAGCTGGGGGAATTTAATTTCATTTAATTCATAAATTTGGGGAAAAATGCTGGCCTCAGTAATGATGCTTATGAAACAATCAGATTGCCGTAAAAACCCATCACTGATGTCCTTCACGGAAGGAAATCTTCTGTCCTTACCCAGTCTGGCCACGTGGCACCAGACCCACAACAACGTGGTTGACTCTTCATTCCCCTTTGAAACGGCCAAGCAAGCTACTCAATTGCATCAAGCCACTACAAAGAAGTCAAATAAGAATATAATCAGACAGACCATTGGGCATCAACCTAGGTACCGGAAATGGGGCACACACTGCCCAGTCCACCCTGCAGAGTCTTCCACACTAATATCTGGGACTAGTGAAAACATTGGGAGAGTTATCCCACAGACTAGTCAAACAATGGCCTGACCTAGTCATATGGAATCATAACTTACAATGTCCAAATTCCATCACCATCCCCTCGGTATGTCTTGTCCCACCAGAATGACAGATCCACCAGAGGTGGCGGCACAGTGGTATACAGTTAAGAGGGAATGGTCCTTAATATTGACTCTAGACTCCATGAAGTCTTGTGGCATCAAGTCAAATATGGGTAAGGAAGCCTCATGCTGATTACTGTTGACCGTCCTTCCTCAGCTGATGAATTAGTACTCCTCCATGTTGAACACCAATTGGAAGAAACACTGAAGGTGGCAAGGGCAAAGAACTACTCTGGGACGGGACTTAAGTGTCCATCACCAAGAATGGCTTGATAACACCACTACTGACCAGCTGGCCAAAGCCTGAAGGGCACATCTGCCAGATTGGGCTTGCGGCAGGAGTTGATACATCTGTCCATGACAGTATTGGTAGGAATCACCAGTATACAGCCCTTGAGGACATTCTCCATCACATTTTGTAGCACTACCACCATGCTAAATGGAATAAATTTGGAACAGATCTAGCAGCTCAAAACTTGGCACTCACGAGGTACTATGGGCCATCAACAGCAGGAAGATTGTATTGAACAACAGGCTGTAATCTCATAGCCTGGTATACCCCTCACTCTACCACGACCGTCAAGCCAGGGGACCAACCCTGGTTCAATAAGGAGTGCAAGTGAGCATGTCAGGGCAGCACCAGACATATCAAAAAAGCAAAGTGATGGATGGTATCATTGACAGTGCTATCAAGTGACACTTATTCAGCAATAACCTGGTGAAGCTATAACACAGGACCACGTGAATGCCAAACAGCAGAGTAGCACACGAGGGACAGAGCCATGCGATCCCATGACTAATGGATCAGATCAAAGCTTTGTAGTCCTGTCACATCCAGTCATGCATGGTGGTGGATAATTAAATGACTAAAGGGGGAAGGCGGCTCGACACTTATCCCCATCTTCAATATTGGGAGAGCCCAACACATCAGTGCAAAAAAATGAGACTGAAACATTCGTAACTATCTTCAGCCAGAATACCGAGTGAATAATACATCTCAGCCTCCTCCTGAAGTCTCCAGCATCACAGATGATGGCCTTCAGCCAAATTGATTAAATGTTATATCAACAAACGGCTGAAGGCACTGGATATAGCAAAGGATATGAACCGTTACAATATCCCAACAGTATAATTGCAGACTTATGCTCCAGAAGTAGTTGCGTCCCAAGCCAAGCTGTTCAATACAGCTACAACACTGGCATCTACCTGACAAAGTGGAGAAGTGCCCGGGTACATCCTGTGCATAAAAGCTTTACAAATTCAATCCGGCTAATTACCACTCCACCAGTCTACTTTCAACCATATATGAAGTGATAAATGATGTAATTGACAGTGCTATCAAGTGGCACTTATTCAGCAATAACCTGCTCATCAATGCTCAGTTAGGGTTCTGCCAGGACCACTCAGCTCCAGGCCTCAATCCAGCCTCAGTCTAACCATGGACAAAAGAGCTGAATTCGAGAAGTCAGGTGAGAGGCCCTGCCTTTGACACCAAGTGTAGCATCAAGGGGCCTGAGCAAAATGGGACTCGGCAGGGGTGGAGACTCTACACCTAGCATGAAGATGGTTCTGGTTGTTGGCCAATCATCAATCATCTCAGGACATCAATGCAGAAGCTCCTCAGGGTAGTCAATAGAAGAGTTTGATGGCCCTAAACATTTCTTTAAAAGCTTAGTTCTGAAGAAATACATGCTTTTATACTGACTGGAGGTGCTAGGTGCATCACAAATGGCCCTAAGTTTTACAAAAACACATTTGTTCTTGTTAGCAAAGTGTGGGAAAGAACACAAATTGCCTCCAGCTTTATCTCTCATCTCCTTGTGTCTGTGGTAATGCTTGAACTCTTGAAAGTCATTGAAGCATAACCAACTAAATTCCTTTTACTAATTCTCAGAATTAAGCTTTAATTGTTATACTGAAACTTAATATTAAGATTGCATTTATAGTTTTTAGTATAGTTTTATTTATTTAGTCTTATTTCCTATCAATTAGAATTGCAAAAACTATGTTAAAAGTTACATTTTAATTACACTTGGAACTCATTATCCTTGAATTCCTGATTTTCATAATCACCATGCAGCCACCAAGATAGTTTGCGCTAAGGCTAACAAGTGGATAAGGGAGATCCAAAGCCTGTGTCTGAACACAGAACTTGCTGTGCCTATGACTGGATGGATTTCTCAGCAGTTCCGGTTTCTGGGGATATCCTAGATGGTTTCAGTCATTCTCATTCTAGTGGGGCCAGGAAGGACCCGAGACAGGTGTAGATGTTTCTGCATGTGGAAGAAACTGACAATGGGCCATGCCTAGTATCCAAAGTAGAGTAACAGTGAATGCAATTCTCACTTGCTGTTCATAAATTGTTGTTCAGAATATTGTAACACATGTAGTGTTGCTTATGCTTAAGTAAATTTGTAACAGTTAGTAATATGGGCCTGCATCTTCCGGTTAGCAGCAAAGCTGTCCACCAAGATTGTCCTGACCCGACCCGACGCTACTGCGCGTTTCTTCCAGGATCTTCAAACCCTGCTGCCAGAGAAATCCGCAACACGTCGTCCCTCGGGGAGCTCCATTGGAGTGGAGTAGAGTCGGGGGAAGAGAAAAAAACGCCACCTTTTGACGGCATTAACTGTAATATTCAGGTAAATATTTGAAGGTCCAACCTTTTAATGAATGTTAGTGAACAGATGAGTGAATGAATGGGTGAGTGGATGAATGGGTGGGTGAATGAGTAAATGTGTAGGTGGGTGAGGTGAGTGAGTGGGGTGAGGAGGTGTGAGGCGGTGAGGTGGGTGAGTGGGTGGCTGGTTGGGGGGATGGTTGTTTGAGGGGGGTGTTAGTTGGCTGGTGGGGTATTCAGGTCGGGATGGGTAGTCGAATGTGGTCGGGGATATTCAGGTCAGGGGGGTGCAATCTGGTTGTCGGTTGGGCGGGGTGGTAGTCGGGTGGGTTGATTGTGAGCAAGGGGGTGTTAGTTGTGGAGTTATCCAGGTGTTAGACCAGGTTTCAAACTGTCTAACATTTCTTGGGTAACTATCAAGGTAAGTCACTTGGATCCATCTCAAGCTTTCAACTCGACCTGAGAGTCGGAGAGATTCACACAGGGTCCCAGACAATGGAAAAATGTCTGTTCGAAATTTGAACTTCCCGGGCAATTCCCACTTAGGTCCACTCATCAGGATTTCCACAGGGTCCTGACTCACATCTTCTGTCATATGTCCAGACTCTGATGATCCGGAGACCAGAAGATTCGGGCCATGGAATCAACTTTGAACCATTGAACATGGGATGCCAAATTTATGACTATAAATGACAAGTCTCTCTGTTCCTGCACACTGATTAAAATTGTACCCATTGTTTTGTTTTACCTTTTCTGCAATCTTCCCACCAAATTGAATCAGATTTCTTTGGTTTAAATTGCATCTTCATTGTGATTTGTGCATTTTACCAGTCTGTCTATGTTCTCCTGAAGTCTATTGCCATCCTTCTGTTCACTACATTTTGAATTTTGCGTCATCTGCAAAATTTGAATTTATTCATCGATCATAAAGAGCAATAGTCCTAGTGATGCCTGATGGGGAAAAGCACTGCATACTTTCCAACAACCTGAAACATAATGGTCACCACACCCTCTGCTTTCTGTGTCCCAGCCAATTTCATTTCCATGCTGTCACTGCCCATTTAAACCCATGGGCTTCAATTCTGCTAACAAGTCTATTATGTGGATATTTCACTAAATTCCAACAGCTAACTTACCTTTCATCAATCTTCTTCATTAGTCATGCAAGGACAGGAAAATGCCTACACAGAGGTAAATATTTCATTTATTGACTAAATGTGGGACGGAAAGTTGTTTGATGAGGACTTTAACGGAACTGGGTCGAGGGTGCAAAAGGTAGATCGCATTAATGAGATCTGGGAAGAAACTTAAGAAAGATCAGGATTCAGGGATGGGCCTCAGAAAAACATTGGATTTGAAGGGAAAGTGGGAAAAAGTCAGAGATAGTAAATAGATGGTCGCAATCTTAGTGACGAAGAATATAAGTGTGAGGCAGAAAGAGCAGGAGGGCATCAGAAAGCAGCTGCTGATTTTTTTTATTCTCTAAAAGGATGTGGGTATCACTGGCTAGACCAGCATTTATTACCCATGCCTAATTGGCCTTGGTGGTGAGCCACTTTCTTGAACCGCTGCAGTCCATGTGGTGTAGGTACACCCACAGTGCTGTTAGGAAGGGAGTTCCAGGATTTTGACCCAGCAACAGTGAAGGAACAGCAATTTAGTTCTAAGTCAGGATGGTGAGTGACTTGGAGGGAAGCTTCTAGGTGATGGTGTTCCAATGCACCTGCTGCCTTTGTCCTTCTAGGTGGTAGAGATCACAGGTTTAGAAGGTGCTGTCGAAGGAGCTTTGGCAAGTTACTGCACTGTATCTTGTAGATGGTACATCCTGTTGCCAACTGTGCATCAGTGGTGGATGGTGTGAATGTTGAACAAAGAACAAAGAACAAAGAAAAGTACAGCACAGGAACAGGCCCTTCGGCCCTCCAAGCCTGCGCCAATCATATTGCCCATCAAACTAAAACATTTTGCACTTCCGGGCTCCGTATAGCTCTATTCCCATCCTATTCATGTACTTGTCAAGCTGCCTCTTAAACACCACTATCGCACCTGCTTCCACCACCTCCTCTGGCAGCGAATTCCAGACACTCACTACCCTCTGCATAAAAAACTTGCCCCGCACATCTCCTCTGAAGTTTTCTCCTCTCATCTTAAATCTATGTCCCCTAGTAATTGACTCTTCCACCCTGGGAAAAAGCTTCTGACTATCTACTCTGTCCATGCCACTCAAAATAATCATGAAGGTGGTGGATAGCATGCCAATCAAGCAGGCTGTTTTGCATGGTATTTACCTTCTTCATTGTTGTTGGAGCTGAACTCATCTAGACCAGTGGAGAGTATTCCATCACACTCCTGATTTGTGCTTTGTTGATGGTGGACAAGCTTTGGAGAATTCCCAGCCTCTGACCTGCTCTTGTAGCCATAGCATTTATATGGTTGGTCCAGTTCAGTTTCTGGGCAATGGTAATGCCAAAGACGTTAATAGTAGGGGATTCAGCAATGGTAACGCTGTTGAATGTCAAGGGGAGATGGTTAGGTTCTCTCCTGTTGGAGACGGTCATTGCCTGACACTTGTGCTGAGAATGTTATTTGCCAATTTATCAGTCCAAGCCAGAATGTTGTCCAGGCCTTGATGCATTTGGACATGGACTGTTTCAGTACCTGAGAAGTCGCAAATGTACTGAACATTGTGCAATCATCTGCGAAGATCCCCGCTTCTTGACCTTATGATGGAGGAAAGATCATTGATGAAGCAGCTGAAGATGATTGGTCCTACGACACACCCCTGAGGAACTTCTGCAGCAATGATCAGGGACTGAGATGATTGACCTCCGAAAATGACAACCATCTTCCTTTGTGCTAGGTATGACACCTGCCAGTGGAGCGTTTTCCCCCTGATTCCCATTGACTCCAGTTTTGCTAGGACTCCTTGATTCTACACTCAGTCAAATGTGGCCTTGATGTCAAGGGCAGTCACTCTTACCTCACCTCTGGAGTTCAGCTCTTTTGTCCCTGTTTGGACCATTTACAGAGAATAGGAATTATGCTTGCTCCTTAAGTTGACCCTAAAATGCTTGTGATTTTAGAAGAAGAGATAAAGGGTTTATAGGGCATGATGTAATAATCAAATCTGGCTTGTATCCTTTGTACTTAAGTGAGCAAAGATTGTGGTGATAGCTATGGGAATAACTAGAACAGAAGAGATTGAAGGTTTTGTTGGTGACAATGGCCCAAATTTTCTCTGACCCAACAAAACTACCCATTTTCAGCCATATCTTTCGATCCTGGCTGAAGCAGAAATGGGCGTCGCAGGTGCTCCAGGCCAAGTCCAGCTCGCATAGAAAATTGGAAGCAGGAGAGGACATGTCCCCTTTTTATGACAGTATCTGCCATATTCAGGTAAGTTTTTAAAGATCGAGTCTTTTAATGAATGCATGTGGCTGAGTGAAGTGAGTGGATATTTGGGTTGGGCGGTGTACCGGGTGGCTGAGGGATAGTCGGGTAGGGCTGGGATAGTCAGTTGCTTGGAGGGCTAGTCAGGTGCTTGGGTGATAGTTGGGTCAGGTCAACGGTTAATCAGGTGGTCAATGGGCTATCAGATGGTCGGAGGGTGGTGTAGTCAGGTGGTCGGAAATTGATTGGGGAAAGCGGTTGGTTGTGACGCTCAGTTGAGTTACACAGCTGTTGGACGAGGTATTAAATTGTCTATTATTTCTGGATGAATATCCAGGTGTGTCCTGTGCATCTGGCCCACGTTTTCGGCTGAGCTCAGGGTCGGAGACATTCGCAGAGAGTCCCGGGAAGTAGGGAATCAGCTCATCAGAAGTTTAAACTTCCCAAGCCATTTCAACCTAAGTTTCTGTGTCACGACTTCTGTTGGGTCCAAATGTGCATCTCCCAACATACGTCCCATCTCTGATGATCCAGAGACCAGAAGATTTGGGCAAGCGAGTTTAAGGCTGAAGATGAAACTTGTATTTTGAACAGAGGCTTTTGTGTTGGTTGGAGGAACAAGTTAGGAGTTTGAAGCTGCAATTATAAACAGTTGAGGCAGACATTTTGCCAGGTGTTGTGCAAAGTAAAGTGAGGTTAAAGGAGGATGAAGGCTGTAGGTGGTGAACGATACAAGGAATTGGAACAAGATAGCCTCATCAGTGATGTAAACAGGAACGGAAAGCATATGGGAAAATTCAATGGGAAGGGTGGAACAGTTTATACAGAGGGTAAATTTTAGAGAGGACTGGAAGAGAGAGCGTTTGTAGTGTGCAGGGGAGGATATCTTGGGGAGAAGGTCGGAGGCGGTACACAGCAACGATTTTAAGTTAGAGATGTGAGGGCTGGTACTGGGTGACATGCTTGATAAAGGAGACAATGCCAAACGTGTAGAGGGACAGCCAAAGTGTAACTTGTTGATAAAGGACGTGTAACCGCTATGATATGATGTGACAGATGAAAAATAAAGCCCAGTGCAGACATATATATTTAAATTGATAATAAAACTAGAACAGCATCCAATTAGGTATAGAACAGGATTGGCAACTAAATCTTGCTCAGTAGAATACATTTAGTAAAGAACGTGAAGGATAGAGGGGACTTGGAGTTGCCTTACTGGTTGAAGATAATATGATGGCGATAGAAGAAAAAGGATATAAGCAGCAGTAAGATAGACAAACAATCCTTCCAGGTTAAACAATAACAAAGGATCCATCACTCCAACAGGGTGACCCAATCATGGAAGGGAATTGGAGAAAGAAATATATAGGCAAATTTGTAAAATGAGTGGCAGGCATAGAATAATAATCATGGGAGATTTCAATTATCCCTCAAATAAACTGACAGGGATAAGTAGTGAAGGAGAAAATGAAATCAAGTTTTTAAGGTGTATACAGGACTCCTTTATCACTCAATATATAAGTCCAACAAGAAAAGAATCACTGTTGGATCTTGTCCTGGGGAATGAACCAGAACAGACTGGAGAAGTAAGAATAGGAAATCATGTTAGTAATAGTGATCATAACATAGTTAACTATTTTGTGTACAAGAGTTAAATATATGGTATAACTATATAGCAAAGTTTGACTAAGAATGCAATCATATATGTTGTTTTCTGATTCACATTCAGAAAATATTACCAATACTGAATTTATGACAAAATGAATTGCACTAGAATAAAATACAAGGACATATGTCTAAAAGTGTGCCAAACACCAGAGAAGATGCTGCAGTTTTTTTTATTTTTATATATGCTATCAATGCCCGTAACCATAGAAAATTCTATGCTTAGCTTCATTAAAACATTACACAAGTGGTTTAAAATTGATTTGTTGCCATCAATAGAACTGGAAAAGCTTCATAAACAAAGTCTTATGAGTGATTGAATATAATTAATATCCTTGGAACCAAAATCAGTTAAAATAGTTCCATGATTGTTTAAAACAATTCTATTGTTGTTTAAAATAGTTTCCAGATATGGATTTATTCATATTACAGAATTAGAAAAATATCACAGCTAAACAGACAAGATTGACCTACCCCTGACTTCTAACATACTGGTTGTAGTGCCATTGCCTAATATATTAGTTGCCCAACAAGTATAGAATCCTCCATCTTCCCTCTGGACATCCTTTATTTCCAAAGTGCCATTTTTATGCATAAAATAATTCTGGCCCTCAAGTGCAGTTTCCATGTCTTCCTTTAACCTATAGGAAAACAAAGTCAGAAATGATCATGTTAAATTAGAATGTATAAACTGTATAAATACATAAATGATTCAGAGGTTATAATCTATAATATATTTTCAAACAGAATTAACAGTAGATTAGTATAATGTACATCTTCTTTGTGAATAAGCAAATTCTTACCAAAATACTGTGGGTGAAGGAGAGCCAAATACTTTACAGTGCAGATGAGCTATTTTTCCTTCAACTGCAATATATTTCTGATCGTCAGGAGTCAGCATCATTGGTGCAAGATCTGTTGATGAATATCAGTAAAAATTAAAAATAAACGCATTGTATAATTCTGCTTATTCAGTGGGTGCCAGGGACTTCGAGTGTTTGAAGCTTGACTTTACATCAATAATTTTGTTAACCATCTACCATTACCACACTAATACTCCTTGGAACTCTAACGGGCTAAATTAGTATTGCCTTTGGTACTACAGTTCACACAATGTGACACTTAAAATTTATGGTTAAGAAGACATATTGAGATGCGGTCTTAGGGGCTTGCAAGCAACTCAGTTTGGGGGGTGGGGGTGGGGGGGGGGTGCTCCTATCAGCCAATGACCTCATGGCTTTCTAACCTGGCGGCTCACCTGTCTGTGGAGTAAGGGCAGTGTTTGGGAAAGCAATCGAGTGGGACTGTTCAGATGTCAACAGCAACACAAGTCAGCTGATTTGCTAGACACAAACTTCATAGAATCACAGGAAACTTGAATTAGCTGAACGAGCTGACTTTAATCATACATTACTATCAAGAAAAGAAGAATCCCTATTTATCAACTTGTCTCAATGCTGCTTCATCCACCCTCCACGGAAGAGTACAATTAAGTTTACAGTGACTGCTGTGAAGTGCCACTGAAACAACAGTTCAGCCAAATAGAAAACTGTACTACGAGTTTGTGTATCAATCATTTAATATGAATTTGAGATTTAAAAAAAGGAGCTGGACACACCTACAGTTTCTTGTTACCAAAAAAAAGTTATACAGCAGTCTGAACTGTTCAAATGGGTGTGGTTCCTACTGGAAGCCTGAAAACTCTAAACTGCTCCTAATCACTGCAATATGGAATCTAAAAATTCCTAAAGTTAGCAAACATTGCTCAACTCTGCCTTCTGTTTCCTTCCCAATTTTATTATGATGGCTCAAATCCACAGTACTTTTTCAGAATGGGCCCCAGATTATTTAAAAGCTGTGCTTAGTTGCTCAAAATCTGTTCTGAAGAAGAAGATTTTCATTCAAATATGTGAAAGACCATTGAAATTGACTCAGTTCCAACATCAAAGTGACTCATCACAATTTTCAGGCTCCATGAAACAAAGGCATATTTGGCCAGTAAAGTGAAACAATTTATCTAATTAGCAACTTTCTGAGGATCATAAGCATTAAGTAATTTCATGCATACATTCAAATTAGCTTTCAAGGTCATACAACATCAGATTTTATTGGTTAATAAGATTTTAACAATGTATTTTTACCTTTTAATGAAACAAGGTGTGAAATTTATTCAACTAATGTTAAATTTTATACTAATTCCAGGCAACATTTTTATATGCATGCAACTTTTGACCACTGCAGAAGTTAAAAATAGAATGATTTAGCAGGTATCCAAGCTGAGTTTGTAATTTATATCAAATTCCATGGGTACTATGGCTCTTTTGCTGGTAATTATCTTCCAACTCACAAGATAACATGCATGCCATCAGCCATTTAGATCAATGTCCAAGATACAAAAAAGTTCAATAAAGGCAGTGCTTGCAAGGTGAAGATGGTGAGAGATTCAGCAGAATTGGAGACTCTTTTTGAGAAAGAAAGATTGGTATCCTTCAGATATATTGTAAAATCCAAAAAATTGTACATTTTGCTTTGAAAGTAACTTTCCAGGTGTCCTATCCATGATTTGAACTATCATCCCATTAATTAACATTTTTTATTGTGAAGGATTTCCTGATGAACTAAACTCCACAATGTTTTCACAATTTTGCAAATTAAATATATGATGAATTATACGGCACATTTCAGAGTGCTAATTTGGTAGCAAATCATCAGAACAATGTTCAAAAAGCATTTTAAGAGCTTCTGAAATAGAGAAAAAACAGAATTATCGTTCAGAATTATATACAATTATTATACTCTTTCCGTGCTGCACTGGCATCATCAATTCATTTCTAAAAACATTGCTGGGAGGTTTCCATTTTTTTCTCCAAATAGAGATGCAGCTATGTGAACTTTTATGTAATGCTTTAATAAAACAGCAGTCATGCAAAATGTTAAGTATCAGTCAACTTTTAGTCAAAGAAATTTAAGCCTTCTCCGGAAGGTGCACTATGGGACCCCTTGGAAGTCCCAACGCAGTAACTCTGTAGAAATTGCCCAGGAAGTCTGAACTTGCGACGGGCAACTCCCCTGTCCCTAGGACCTTCTGAAAAATTCTCCAACGCTGAATTAGAGTCGGAGATTCGGACAGTTTCGATTTACTTACCTGGATGGCTACCCAAAAAAATGTGAGACAGAAAAACCCTAGGCTAACTCTTGGGTAACTGCAGAATTGACCAACCCCCTACAACCCCCCAATCACTCATTCTAACCATCCCCTACCGGTCCCCCAACCCCTCTGACTACCTTTGCCAAACCCCAGACTATCCCCCCAACCAGATTTGCCCCCACTACCCAACTCTCCCGACTACCCCTTGATCTGACCCAACATCACCACCTGTCTCCCTCCCCGTCTGGTCCCCACTGAGTCCCCGACTTCCCCCTGACCTCTTAACTCCCCACTGACCCGACCTCATCGCCCAACCCAGCTGCCACCCTACTTCTTACCCACTTACTTTACCCAGCCTACCCCCTTACCTCACCCACCCTACCCCCTTACCCCACCCACCTTACCTCTTACACGCTTACCTTCTCTCCATAGCTTTTCAAAGCAGCTTTGGGACAATTAAACTCCTTACTTAGCAGAATATGGCAGCTCATACTGTAAAAAGGGGACATGCCTTCTGCACAAATTTCCTTTGCTGGTGTCTCCAAGGTTTCATGCACTGAGTCAGTTTGGAAGGATCATCCAGTGGAAAATTACCCAGAAAAATCAGAGGAAGGTAAGGAGGTAATTATTTTTGTCTGATCAGAGTCGGAAATAGGGGTTTTGATCCTGATCAGAAGATTTGGGCCCATGTTTGGCTTAACATGTACAATAAGCAAACCAATCATTCAACATTGATACTTACTCAGGACATTGACAATCGCGTTGGCAAGAATGGATCCATGCTCATTGGAAGCTTCACACTGATAGATGACACTGTCATTCAGCTGCAGATTTGAGAGAGTGATAACACCTTGAGAAACCTTGCGATTAATGGCAGGTTTTGTCTCTGTAATACATAAAATGTCTTTCTTATTAACAGTCATCAATTTTGTTACAAAGCAATTTTCATTTTATACTGCTATTGATTTCTGGTGACAAGGAATGGTGAGGGAATATACTGCATTTAGCAACTTCAATTAGTTCTAGGGAAGGTGTCAAGGAGGTGGTACAACTGAAACATGAAAGCACCTTCTTAGTTCATCAGTTTCAATCCATAAGAGCTACACCCAGAATCTTTTCCAGTGTTGCAGTCCTTTAATAATTGAACACATTTTGTTCAAGGTTTTGAAGTATTTTTCCCTGCCTTGTGATATAAATCATCTGTTCCAATGTTGTAGGAAACTGATCCATGTCAAAACAATTGGAACAAAATCTGCATATAGTAGGCAAAGTCCAGGTTCCAGCTTTAAAATGCATTTAACTTCTCAACCCCCTCCAACAAACACACACATCCCCCACACCATGTCTGAACATACAGTGTAGCTCTGCCCCCTGAGGAAATCATACAAATTAATCGCTAGAACCATGGATAATACTCCTGCCATCTTCAATAGTACAGGAACTCTGAAAAAAATCCTACAGAAATAATAGTAACCTCTGGTTGGCCTCATTTTCACTGGCATTTGTTTTTTAAAAGGAAAGCTTTCTTATGCAACTCTACAGAATAATCTGTATTGGTTTATCCAGCCTCTGCCATATCTGCTGCTGGAGGAAGAAGATTCATTTCAATCATGATGATTGGCCATTAACAACAGGTTCAAGAACGATAACAATCTGGAGGAAATCCACTGCCCTGCTTGAGGCTACTAAGCAGAGAAAACTACAAGTCAATGCAATATCTACATTTAATAGTGTGAAATAAATCCAAGCAATTTGAAGGAAAGCCAAGTCTCATTGTTATCAAGATCAAGTAGACTGTCCTATGGATGACTGAGATGGAGAGGGAAGGATGGGGGAGAGAGAGGGAGAAAGCAGGTGGGAGAGGCAGAGGTTAGGGGAAAGTGGGAGTGGAGGAGGGGGAAAGGGGAAGGAGAGAGAAAAGGGATGAGGAGGGGAAGAAAAAGGGAGAGGGAGAAACCAGCCTTGTATGCCGAGATTGCATTGGATTTTTTGAACTATTATAGCATTTTTTTTAAGCAAACAGACATTTCTTTTCCTCTTACATAATTAGACATTGGATCCAGCCAGGTTGAATTAAAAAGGGGCTGTAAAATTTGGCTGCATAGCACACATAATTTTGGCACTATGGGTGCTGTTTCAGATTGCAGAATATCCATATCGTGTGCGGCAATTCTGGTGCAGGCCTTGCTGAACATCATCTTGGTAAAAATGCAGAGAGTATGTGCCAGTAGTATGCAGAGTAGGCAGATTGTGACTTCAGCCAGTGTGTATCACTGATGTGGGTAGCACAGTGGGGCAATAGTTAGTGCTGCTGCTTTGCAGCTCCAGAGACCAAAGCTCGATCCTGACCTCAGGCCTCTGTCTGTGTGGAGTTTACACGTTTTCCCCGTGCCTGCGTGGGCTTCCTCTGGTTTCCTCCCAATGTCCAAAGACTGGGTGGATTGGCTACAGTAAATTGCTCCTTAGTGTGTGTGTGTGTGTGTGAGAGAGTGTGTGCCCTGTGATGGACTGGCGTCCTGTCCTGGGTCTACCCTGCATAGTGCCGATTGCCTGTCATGATAGGCTGTGACTTCCTGTGACCCTGAATTGGATGCAGTGGCTCTGCAAAAGTGAGTGTATCACTGATTTGATGTAAACTCAATGTTCCGACTAATGTTTTATCTTAACCTCATACAGCAAGACACATGTTCAGCAGCAGAAGGACTACACCGTCCACCTCTGATTTAAAGGAATCATCAGTTACTTTCATGTTAGTTGCTGATTGATTTCTACTCAGTTAAAACAAGTGGTTGGTGGTTTGTACTGCCATGTGAAGTCTGGTGGCATGTGGAAGGCCTTGGTTCTGACTTCAACATCTTTTGTTCAGAGCACAGGCTCCATACAGGGGTGTAGTAGTTTCTATCCCCCTTCATCTGCAGAATGGCAGGCAGAATGAACAGAAGTAGAGTACAGGATGGCAAGCTGCTGGAAGAAGGACGGGGTGGGGGGGGGCCTCAGCAGGAAGCCATATCCACCATGGATCTTCAGGGAGTAAATCTCCAATCCAGCGAGGAATAGTACATTGGATGTCCCTGCTACACAAAGGATGTTCTCATTAAATCTGTCAAATCTCACTGCCCAAAGTGCAGCCTCAGAGCAGGGTGAGGACAGCATTGTCAGTTGCTATGAACATTATGGTAGCCATAAGCCTCTGCGCGTCAGCCTCCTTTCAGGCTGATATTTGTAAAATCTCCCAGTTTGCCATCGATTATTGGGTAAGAAGGTATCTGAGACTCTGAATGAAAAGAGATCCGAGGTGAGGTGACAGTGACTGCCCTTAACATCAAGGCAGCATTTGACTGAGTGTGGCATCAAGGAACTCTGATAAAACTGAAGTCAACAGGACACAGGGGACTCCAACCCTTCATTGGTTGGAGTCACACCTAGCACAAAGGAAGATTGTTGTGGTTATTGAAGGTCAATCACCCCAGTTCCAGGATAATACTGCAGGGGTTCCTCAGGGTAGTGTCCTCGGCCAAACCAACTTCAGCTGTTTCATCAATGACCTTCCCTCTATTGTAAGTTCAGGAGTGGGGATGTTTGCTAAAGATTGCACAATGTTTAGAACCATTCATGACACCTCAGATACTGAAGCAGTCCTCAGCTACTGAAGCAGCCTGCATCCATATGCAGCAAGACCTAGTCAACATTCAGGCTTGGGCTGATAAGTGGCAAGTGACATTCAAGCCACACAAGTGCCAGGCAATGACCATCTCCAACAAGAGAGAATCTAACAATCGCCCCTTGACGATCAATGGCTTTACCATCACTGAATCCCCCACTGTTAACATTCTGGGGTTACCATTGACCGGAAACTGAACTGGACTAGCCATATAAATACTGTGGCTACAAGGGCAGGTCAGAGGCCAGGACTCCTGCAGTGAGTAGCTCACTTCCTGACTCCCCAAAACCTCTCCACCATCTATAAGGCACAAGTCAGAAGCGTGATGGAATACTCTTCACTTGCCTGGATAAGTGCAGCTCCAACAACATTCAAGAAGCTTGACACCATCCAGGTCAAAGCAGCCCGCTTGATCAGTACCCTATTCACCACCTTAAACATTCACTGCCTCCACCACCTGCCTCAGTGGCAGCAGTGTGTACCACCCATAAGATGTAATGCCGCAAATCAACGAGGCTCCTTTGACAGCATCTTCCAAACCCGCAACCTCTATGACCTAGAAGGACAAGGGCAACATACACACGGGGACACCATCACCTGCAAGCTTCCCTCCAAGCCACTCACCATCCTGACTTGGAACTATATCGCCATTCCTTCAGTGGCACTGGGTCAAAATTCTTGAACTTCCTTCCTAACAGCACTGTGGATGTTCCTACACCACATGGACTGCAGGGGTTCAAGAAGGCAGATCACCACCACCTTCTCAAGGGCAACCAGGGATGGGCAATAAATGCTGGCCTAGCCAGTGACACCCATATCCTGTTAAAGAATTTTTAAAAATCCTTCTTTCTCACCAGTGAGAAACAGGCAGGGTGAGCATGCAGTATCATCAGGTTTGCAGATTTCCCCATGGTTCAGGGTGCCATTGATAGTGTGCTTTATTGTTGCCACATGTAAATTCAGAGATGTATCACAACGGGAAAGGATTTCACTCCCTCAATGTCTGGCTAGTGTACGAACATATTCAATGCCTTATGCGGGTCAATACCCGGTATCCTGGAAGCAGTCATGTAGCTTCAGTCTGCATCAGTCTACTGTCAACTCCATCTCGGCCTTCATGATAAACCAGAGGGGAGCTACCAGGTGACGAGGTCTATCCACTGGCCACCTGGCTGATTATGGGCAACATGCATGTTTGGTGTCAGGGAGGGCATTAAATCAGGTGGGAACTTCCCGCCTCCACCCCAATTAAGTCTGATGAAGCCTTATTCAGTTGCCGCTGGTATTTACCCAATGGCGGGTGGGGAGCTCGGGACGTGGAGAACTCGGGATGTGGAGAGCACGACAAGCAAACATATGTAAGGTTGCTTGCCGGCTCCGAGGTGGGGGTCTGTCATTCAAAGACACTCCACTCTTGCTGCTGACCCTTCTCCATCCCCTCTCCCCTGCAACCCCCCACCCCACAAAACCCCTCCCACCATCCGCCGGTGTCTGGGTCCATCCACAATCCTAGGCTTTGGGTGAGTGCTGTACTGGCAGCAGCCACCGCCTGTCCAGTGGCGCTGCCGTTTAATAGAGCTGCTGGCCATTGATTGACCTTTAGCTCTCAGTGGATGGGTCTTCTGCTTGTGGGGTCCCTGATTCTGGAGTAGGCCTGCCGCTGGCCTATCAAGTGCCTGAGTGACACATAATTAGGCAAGGCTTCCCTAAGAGGGGTGATGTGGAGCTCTCACTGGCTCTCAAGCTGACAGGCAAGACCCCCATTTCCTCCACTAAATACTACCAAAACTGTCATCAAGCAGACCACTGAGACGCTTGAGCAATACTTTCACTGCCTGGGCCACTCTGAAGGGGTCTGATGCATCCTGCACAATTTGAGGGGAGACTGTGGCGTAGTGGTAACGTTGTTGGCTGAGTAATCCAGGCTAATGCTCTGAGGACATGGATCCAAATCCCTCCATAGCAGCTGGTGAAATTTGAAGGCAGTTAATAAATCTTGAATATAAAGCTAATCTCAGTCATAGTGACTATGAAACTATCATTGATTGTTGTAAAGAAATAACCCATCTGGTTCATTAATGTCCTTTAAGAAAGTAAATCTGCCATCCTTACCTTAGCTGATCTGGCCTACATGTGACTCCAGACCCACAGCAATGTTGTTGACTCTTAACTAGCCTCTGAAATGGCCTAGCAAGCTACTCAGTTCAAAGGCAATTAGGGCTGGGCAACAAATGCTGGGTTTGTTAGCAAAAACCACATCCCATGAAAGAATCTCTCCATCACAAAGGCATGGCTCTTGCCATCTGTTTATGGTAAGCAGCTGAAGAGGAGTAAGCAAAGGAGGGGAGGAGATAACCAATTCATCCTCTTCCTGCCTGGCTGCCTATTATCAGCTCATTCTATTGCCATACCTGTGAATGCAACCTTAATTCCCTATTCACCAACAATTCCACATATCACCATCCCTCTGTCACTGACCATCACAGTGTCCACTTGGTCACAATGCTGAAATAAAAGCCACTGTAAAACAAACATTCCAAACAAACTTCATAAATCAAACATCGATTTTCTATATAAAAGTCAACTAATCCCCTTTGCACATTTCCGAGTGCCTGTATTCCGAGTGCCTTTGCCTGTCCTAGTTTTCCTGTGCAGTGATATCCCAGTAGCTGCAGAATGGTTGGTGGGAGGCTATTGACTTTCACTGGGAGATGCCACAGATGATCTTGCAGCACAATCTCAAGCAGCCCTGGCTTACAGGGTCCATTTTAGGACTGCACCACATTGGCATGGCAGCAACAGCCTGGCCAGCTGGCGAGTTCACTGGTGGAGTGGCAGTGGTAGTAAAACTAACACTGTCACCCTCTGAGAGAACAGCAGGTTCATACTCCACAATATCAGAGACAGTACCCTGGGCCAGCACCTCTGCAGTCCTAGCAACATGTTGGAGGATAGATTGCTGGACTGCTGTGAAACCCTGAAAGCTCCTTCGAGCAATAGTATTCACAATTAGCATGGCAGGTTCAGACACAGGGAGACTCCTGCTTGTGCTGCAATGGAAGCTAAGACATCAGTCATCAGATGCTGCAGCATAGTTGGATCCGCAAGTGTGCTAAAAGATTTGGTCACCACTTTTGCATTGAAAAGGATGGGTTCCAAGCTCTGCACAAAGCCCTGTGTCAAGTTGGTGCCAGACTCTTCCATATTCCTTGATAATGACTGCAGGCTTTCTGGCAGGCCTGCCATTAAAGCAAGCAGTTCAATGTGCATACCTATCAGCCTTTTTCTGTAAGTTGCCACATTTTGTTTGCATCCTCTACAACACATTTCATGAGAGACTTCACTCGCTGGGTGTGAGGCTTGCAGGAGAGCTAAGTGTATACGGGTGTGCTGGGGGTATCTAAATGTTAAGTTTGAGTCATGGTTATTAGAGGTTGTTGGGAAATGAATGATAGTATATCCTGCATTGGGCAGTGTCTGAGGCTAGTGAGATAGTTGGTGGGATATGATGCTTGAAGATGCATGTACCAACTTGACTATTCATGTAGGGCCACCAAACTTCTTGCAGCACCAAACCCAGGTCCTCAGTGCACTCCTGGCATTGACCACTACAGCTATCTTCTCCTACTGCTTTCTAAGAGTGTGTCTGTAGGACTGTACATGTTGCTTGATTCCGAGCAAACAAACTGTCTTTCTAAGTAGATGGCATGAAGCCTGAAACAAAAACAAAAGTACCTGGAAAAACTCAGCAGGTCTGACAGCATCTGCGGAGAGGAACACAGTTAACGTTCATCTCTGAGTTCAGTTCTGTTGAAGAGTCATATGGACTCGAAACGTTAACTGTGTTCCTCTCCGCAGATGCTGTCAGACCTGCTGAGTTTTTCCAGGTATTTTTGTTTTTGTTTTGGATTTCCAGCATCTGCAGTTTTTTACTTTTATCTTAGTATGAAGCCTGTATCTCTGAGAAGGAGATCAGAGATGGCATGTTCAGCATGTTTTTTTTAGGCTTTTAGACTATATTACCATTCACGATGCATAAAGAGTAGTCACTGAGCATCAGAGGTATGAAGGTGGATTGGAGACATTTAGTTTCAGAGAGATGATGGCCAGTACTAAATGTTGATATTTTGCAATAAGAGGGCAAACTTAAAGCAATGGGCTTCAGATGTATCGAGGAGCTTTCTTGGGCCACTGGAGGTGGGTTCATGGGCGGGCAGGGTAGAATAGTTCAAGAAAGTGAGGTCAGTCAGGGTCCCGATTTGGTTCTGCCCTCTGCCAGGGCAGAGGATGAGAACAAAGAAGAGCAGGATCTGTTGATCTGGCAGGTAAGTAATTTGGAATTTGTTGAGATGGTTAGGAAGCCACTTAAGAGGCCATTTAGCACTGAATCATGGACTTCCTAGCCACGGAAGTTGTTTCCCACCCTGCCAGCAATTCATCAGGTTCACTAAGGCGCGTGTACAGTGAGAAGAGATTACTCGTAATACTGACAAGCTGTGAAAGCTTTGATCAGTTACATTAAAGAGCTCCAGCCATGGCCACTGAGAGACTGCTGTTCAAAGCACATCTTCTCAGTGTGTGCTTTCACAGGTGATTATCTAATTCTTAGAAGACACTTCACCTGTCGGTATGTCACCCATCTTCAGATGCACTTCCCAGCTACTAAAGGTCAGAGTGACACAGGAGCAGCTAATGTAGCTCCATCATCCACCTTGGCTAAGGGGGAAGGGCAGGGGTTCAGCATCATCAACTGTTCCTGTAGGAGTAGGAGCAATACTAGCAGCAGCATCAGCTTCCTTTTCCTCAGCCATATGTCCCGCCACAAGACAGAGGGGACGGACACTAAGATCCAGCTGGAAAGAGGCGAGACCCCTCATAGAGTCTGTAGGACCAGGGTAAGCTTACTCGACATGTCTGAGCACCAGTGCCTCAGGAAATTCAGGCTCTCCCAGCAGGTCGCTGCTGACATCTGCAGCTTCCTGGAAAAAGACAGTGTCACCAGTGGACACACATTACCAGTGGGCAGGGAGGTGCCTGTCACTGAGGTAGAGCTGCAATGTATGTTGACCTGAGGTGTGCTGTACAGGAGAATGTTGGACAAGTCAGACTGTTGGCATTGGCCCCTGATACACCACTCACCTTTCCTGCCCTCCTGAGGTCCTAGATCCTCTTGTCACACTGTCATCAGGTTAGAGGCACCACACTGTTGCTGTTGACTTCCTTGGTCACCATTCATGTTTCCCAACAACAGGAGGCAAAGGCCAACCTACCCAACCAAGGAGACATGACCACAGATCCCTCAACAGGACCTTCAGGTAAGAGTGAGACGCTCAGAGAGCAGCATTCCAGGTCTCCTCTCCATTCCTATCGGAATCCTGATTTACCTCATGTTTGAGTGGGGTCTGCTAACTACAGGTCCTAGCATGCCCCGGCAATTTCCACACTTGCGCAGATCAGGAGTGGGCGGTGCATGCGCAGTCTGTGCGTTCGGAATTCTTCGGGCTGAGGACAAGGAACCTGTGTGCCTGCGTGACGATCGCAGGACCCAAGTGCCGGGTACCATATCGAGAGGAGTCACAGACAGCGGACAGGGAGAGGACCCATAAAGAGAGAGAGAGAACTGGGGAACAGATCACTGGGAGGAGACCACCACCAGAAGAACCCACTGGGTATACGGCAATGAAAAAGGCTCCAAACAGTAAAAGTGCTGCTGTTGGCAGGCTTCAGGTCATAAGGGCTCGGAAGAAGCTCAGAAGATCTGAGAAGGCAGCAGAAGGTTGGTGATTCCATGCTGTGGGCCTTCAGGACAAAGGTGACCCTTTGAAGTGATGTTCTGCTCGGTGCAGCCAATGAGTTGAAGTCGTGCTTATGAGTTGATGTTAGAGTGTAGACTCGGGAATCTAGGGCAACAGGATCTCGGGCGATGAGATTGAAATTGTGAGGCGAGACAGCCCGAGTCGGAGCGAATTTTGGAGAGAATTCCAAGGTGAGATCTTTGAAGGTGAAGACTGGAATCCCTCATCAGAGAGACAGAGTTTCAAAGAGATTGTTTGACTCATAGTGTTTACTAACGTCTAGGTGAGTTGCTATGGAATCCATGGGATCTGTCTGAGTCGCATTTACCATTTATTGTGTAGTGCAGAATGTTCAACCACAGTTTGCCTGTTTTTCACATTTACTACATGTTAATTCTGAATGTTAAAGAATAAGATAGATATTGTAAATTGTTTTATATTTCTGATTTCATATAGAAAAGTTTACTTTGTTTGTTCAAAAGCCTTGGAATCTTGTGGCTTTATTCTCTGAGCAAGTATCTTCGATCTTAAACTTTGTCTACTTTAAACAAAAAGTTACTGGTCACTAACTGGATCATATCAAACATTTGGGGGTCTGGTCCAGGATTATAACATTATGATTTCTACAACCTGAAAAATCCAAGTGCTGGGGAGCTTTTCTGAAACATGCTATGATCCCTTTGAGTAGAAATCCTTTCTTTAGCAGAATGGCTGCATCATCCTGCATACCTTCCTTCATTGGTCGGCTAAGAGGTGGGCTTTTAATTGGTTTATAAAAGCAGAAAGTGCCAGAAAAACTCAGCAGATCTGGCAGCATCTTTGGAGAGAAAAACAGAATTAATCAACAAAGAAGATTAGATCACTGACCCAATGTGGAAGTTGACTGATGAAGAAGAGCTGGTGACGAGCAACAGAGACCAGGAAAAGAACATTGAGCACAGACAAGAAAGCGATGAGAAGTACAGATACTGGAAAAGGCCATGAAGAAGAGCTGCAGAAGGGACAAGCAAGGATGGATAGAGTTAAAAGGGAGGGAGGCACAAGAATCAGCAAATCAGAATGATTCCAAAATGCTGCACAGGATCGCATGGGAACTGCCTGGTGCAGGAAGTAACAACACTGTACCAATTAAGGACATGGACGTCAGGATGCTATTGGCGGATGAGAAGCAGGTGATGAGTTAGGTGGAACTTTGTCAGGAGACCCTCAACCAGCCCAACCCAGCTCCACGTTTGAGTTCAATGACAGCGCCGCACATCAGCAGCTGAAGGTCAATCTGGGAGAAATTGCTAGATCAGAGGTCCTAAGAGCCATCAAGAACCTGAAGGACAAGACACCTGGGATTGATGGGATACTAGCAGAGCTGTTGAAACATGGCAAGATCACTGTCAGAACAGAGCTCATGGACCTCTTCAAGAAGATCTGGACTGTGGAGTATATCCTGGATGACTGGAAGTGAGGAGTAATTGTTAAGCTTCAAAGAAAGGGAACCTCAACAATTGCAATAGCTTGAGGGGCATCACACTGCTGCTGGTACCTGGTGAGGTCTTCAGTATGGTGCTCCTCAACAGATTGAAAGCAGAAGCAAACAGAACCCTTCATGAAGAACAGGCAGGTTTCCAGAGTTAACGTTTCGAGTTCAACTGGACTCTTCCTCGGAACTTCAGAAATGTGATCTGAAAAAGAGCCATATTGAACTCGAAACGTTAACTCTGTTTCTCTCTCCACAGATGCTGCCGGACCTGCTGAGTTTTTCCAGCACTTCCTGCTTTTATTTCAGATCTCCAGCATCCACAGTATTGTGCTTTTATCTTATTTGCTTTGTTCTGTTAAAGACTAACCACAAAGCTCGCATGTTGAGGAGCTGAGTTCTGAACCCAGAAATGGACCTCCGTTGCAGCAGAGATGAAGAAGGTCAGATTCCACCCATGAAAGCAGATACTAAGCAACCAGCATCAGAAGTGTATGAGAATATTCCAAATCTGTGGTGAAATATTGGATGTGTTCCCTGATAGACATGCACTCCAATCCACACATTTTTCCTGTAATTAGTCATCATCAAGACCAGGAGTATCTCCCCTTTTACCTCTTTCTGATCATTATGATAGATTACTTTTTGACATTAATCTTGATTCTGGCCTATGTTTTTTAAATAATTTTTTTTTTCCTTTTGTCTGAAAATGTTTCTTACCGTTCAAAGTTTTCCCATTCACTTTCCATTGAACTCGTGGTTGTGGCTGACCTCCTACTTCACATTCTAATTCAGCATTTTCCTCAGAAAAATATACTTTACTTCTGGGTTTTTTGATCCAGTAAGGGGCAGCTGTTAAAAAGTTGGAAATTAAAAGGAGTGTGAAAAAATTATAATTGTTATTTTCATTTTCCATTCATAACAGCACAAGCATACATGGAGAAAGCTAGAGAACAATCATGAGAACTCAGAATTTCCTACAACATAAGTTTGCAAATTCAAATTGTTTAAATGCATTTCTTCTTTATAGGTGAAATGTTTTCTTTGCCCAATCTTGTCAGGGACTCTGCATCCTAACCACTGATTTCATTTCCCTCCACTGCATCTGACACAGACTGGGCCTGGCATGTACAGTCTGCGCTCCTACTGAGCTGAAGGCAAGTAGCCAGGGTTGGGTGTTTGGGACTTCAGCCAGGGTTACTGCTATTCTTCCACTAGCAGATATTTTGTCAGCATTCAACATTGCTTCTGATTTAAAATCTCTGCAGGTCTCGACATCATCCACAAGAAGGAATTTGAATCTCGGCCATTTGACACTTGACAATGAACAGAACAGGGCATCTGCAACATAACATCAGTATCAGCTCATATGGTTATCAAAATCAATGGAATTGGCTTCAATCCCTTCATTGCTAGATCCAGGCACCAAGCATAAATTAATTTCCTGGCAACAAACTGATCCCAAACCTGACCCCACTAAACGCCAGATGGGAAGGCACATAAATTTGAAAGTGTCACCCCGCGATGAATAAAATGCAAAGTTGTACATTTTCAAAAGCAGCAATCCATCCCTTATAAGACTAAGAGGTAAGGAGACTCTTGATCACTGGAAGCTACTCGTCAAAGTCGCCTAGGCAGCTTTAGCAGTAGCCTAGGGAATTGAGGCCTCTTGTAGACCAATCAAAATACTGAACATAGTCATAGTATCAATTTCAAAATTGAATCCTATGTTACTCTGTACATACAAAGGTCAACATCAGGAATGATTTGCTTTATCTTCTCTAAACCACTGGCCAGGATTTTATAGCCCCGCCACGGCGTGCCTCCCTCTGGCAGATGTGGTGAGCCATTTAAATCTCCATTCAGTTCGGTGGGACCGTAATATCCCGCCGGGCGGGAGGGACCATAAAATCCTGGCCACTAATTCTGGCTAAAAACTCAAACTATCTTTAAAGTGAAGCTCAACTTTCAAACAGAGTTAAACACAAGCTGCCAGTATCCTGGAGATGGTGTTTCCTTCACATCAGTGCTAATTGAAAAACTTGAACAGGATTGAATATTTATTGGCAAACAGCCAGTTCTATAATAAAATAAAGTGAAAGGTATTCAAAAGAAAAAAAAACTGTTAAAAATTAATTATACAAAATAAATGAATTTTTTTGGAGTAAAGCTATATCAAATGAAAAATTGACATTGACTCCAAAAAATAGAGATTATTCCTAAACATTAAGCAATTTGCAATATTAATTTTCTGTAAGTATTTAAAAATGTATTTCTTGGGATTTTGGCATCACTGAAATGGCCAGCATTTATTGCCCCTCCCTATTTGCCTTTGAGAAGCTAATTGTGGGGCTTCTTTTTGAATCACCGCTGTCTACATCTGGTCTGTAACAAGCCCAATCTTCAACAGCAAAACCATCACCAGAATTGGCACTTGGCAAGTCTGAACACTCTTCCAATGTGGGAAGATGTCTCAAGTTCTGCAAGGGATGAGGACCTATCGACTTGATAGCTTAACCATCACTGAGATACAGTGGATAGGCCAAGGATGAATCAGTGCTGAGGGTGTGGTGATCCTGTACTCTGGGCAAGAAGAACAGCACATGCATGGAGTTGGCCTCATACGTAACAAATGCTCTGTACAAGCATTAGTTGGGTGGAAGCCAATAAATCATCACATCATCACCAGATTCCACACAAGGCACACCAAAGTCATTGCAAGTTTACATACCAACAGATGTTGACACAAAAGAGGAGAAAGATTAATTCTATCACCAGTTGCGGGACACGCTGGATGATGCACCCAATTGTGATATTAAGCTATTGATCGGTGACCTCTACACTAAGCTCAATGGCAGCTGGCGAGGACCAAACAATATGATCAGGCCCCAAAGGTCAGCAAGTATGTTCAACAGAAAGGCCAATGTCTGGTGGTCTTCTGCAACATCAATGGGCTCAGCATTTGATCGAGTGTGATTTCAAGGAGCTCTAGCAAAATTGGAGTCAATGGGAATCGGGGGAAAACCTTCCGCTGGTTGGAGTCATACCTAGCACAAAGGAAGACGGTTGTGGTTGTTGGAGGTCAATCATCTCAGTTCTAGGATGTCGCTGCAGGAGTTCCTCAGGGTAGTATCCTAGGCCCAACCATCTTCAGCTGCTTCAATGACCTTCCTTCCATCATAAGGTCAGAAGTGGAGATGTTCACTTACGATTGTACAACGCTCAGCACACTTCGCAACTCTTCAGATACTGAGGCAGTCTGTGTCCAGGCTTGGGCTGACAAGTGGCAAGTAACATTTGTGCCACAAAAGTGCCAGGCAATGACAATCTCCAACAAGAGAGAATCTAACCATTGTCCCTTGACATTCAAAGCTATTAAGATCGTTGAATCTCCCACTATCAAGATCCTGGAGATTACCATTCACCAGGAACTGAACTGGACTAGCCATATAAATATTGTGGCTACAAGAGCATGTCAGAAGCTATGAATCCTGTGGTGAGTAACTCACCTCCTGTCTCCCCAGTGCCTGTTCCAATGCATTGTTATGATATGGCAGGTGGTAATTGCCAGGCTGACGAAATTCCAAAGGGAAACTTGGCCAAGCTATCACAACGCTTTGCAATTTGTATTTTATTACAAGAAGGTATGTGTACTGAAGTCAGGAGTAAAGATTCCACTACCACTTTTGGAGATTTTAAATATTAAATTAAAACACTTATTAACAAAAGTAAAGAAAACTTAAACGCAAAAGATTACAGTTATACAGTTAAATTTAATCTTACAACATTTCCTAAAAGATTTCCACTTAGCTAAACTCACAAATAAACATATTTTAACAGGCAACCGTTCCTATAGATTCTTAATCTATAAAACATCCAGTAATATTACCACAAGACACCTACTGTTGCTATAGGGGAGGCATTTCACAAGCTTCTCTCTCCCTCTCCTTCGATAATGGAAATCTAAGGCTTGTAACAAAACCTGCTTTCTAGAACCAACTGACACTACTCTGGGGTGGTTAGAAGATGCTACTTCATAGTACACTATTCAAGATCTCACACGACCACCCCCCATACAGCTTTCAATCTTTCCTTAAATACATTTCTTCCCTTTCATCTTTACCCATTGTTCTGAATTGTCTTTTTAAAGTTACATTTCCCAGAATCTAAAATCTTTCATGTTGTATTTATGGCCACTACCTTTGGGAAAAATAAACTTAATAATTTTGCTTTATTTATTTATGATCTTTGCCAGTTGTAAAACTTCCTGTTATGTAAGTTTGACATTCAACAGCTAAAAATTCAACTCCTTATCTATCTCCTAATGCAAATTCCTATTCACGCTGTATCTACCGAGATCCCATCTTAGCTCGCCCATCTCCACTTCAAAATGCCTACTTTTACACCTTATCCCTTTACTTATTTAAACCTTGCAGTCTGACTGTCTTCAGTTTAATTAAATTAGTCACACACACAACCTACATGCAGCCCCCACAAGCCTGCTTCACAGTATCCCACAGAAATATTGGAAAAAATTATATTCTCTTTACACCATTAAAAGGCACAAGTCAGGAGTGTGATGGAATACTCTCCATTTGCCTGGATGAATCCAGCTCCAACAACACTCAAGAAGCTTGGCATCATCCAGGGCAAAGCTGTTTGATTAGCACTTCATCCTCAAATATTCGCTCCTTCTACCACCAATGCACAGTAGCAACAGTGTGTACCATCTACAAGATGCAATGCAGGAACTCACCACCACCTGGTAATTCCCCTCCAAGCCAGTGACCATCCTGACTTGGAAATATATTGCCATTCTTTCACTGTCGCTGGGTCAAATTCCTGGAACTCACTCCCTAATAGCACTGTGGGTGTACCTACACTGCATGGACTACAACGGTTCAAAAACATAAGAACTAGGAGCAGGAGTAGGCAATTCAGCCCCTCGAGCCTGCCCCGCCATTCAATACGATCATGGCTGATCTCATTTCGGCCTCAACTCCAGTTTCCCGTCCTCTCCCCATAACCTTTCAACCCATTACTAATTAAAAATCTGTCTATCTCCTCCTTAAATTTATTCAGTGTCCTGGCATCCACTGCACTCTGAGGTAGTGAATTCCACAGATTCACAGCCCTTTGAGAAAAGTAATTCCTCCTCATCTCTGATTCAAATCTACCACCCCTTAGCCTAAAACTATGGCCTCTCATTCTAGAATGCCCCACAAGGGGAAATATCCACTCCACGTCTACTTTGTCTATCCCCTATAGCATCTTATATACCTCAATTAGATCTCCTCTCATCCTTCTAAACTCTAGTGAGTATAGGCCTAAATTGCTCAATCTCTCCTCATAAGACAAGCCCCACATCACTGGAATCAATCAATCCTCTGAACCGCCTCCAATGCAACTACATCCTTCCTCAAGTAAGGGGACCAAAACTGTGCACATTACTCCAGGTGCGGTCTCACCAATGCCTTGTACAGTTGCAACAACACTTCCCTATTTTTATACTCTATTCCTTTAGCAATAAATGCCAAATTCCATTTGCCTTCCTTATTACCTGCTGTACCTGCATACTAGCTTTCAATGATTCATGCACGAGGACACCCAGATCCCTCTGCACTGAAGCCTTCTGAAGTTTCTGTCCATTTAAATAATAAGTTGCCTTTTTATTTTTCCGACCAAAATGGATAACTTCACACTTATCCACGTTAAACTCCATCTGCCAAATTTTGGCCCATTCACCTAACTTGTCCATATACATTTGTAAATTTCTTATTTATTCATTGCAACTTACTTTCCCACCTCTTTTGGTGTCATCTGCAAATTTAGCTATAGTACTTTCTATCCCTGAATCCAAGTCATCAATATAGATTGTAAATGGTTGAGGCCCAAGGACCGAACCCTGTGGCACCCCACTAGTTACAGCTTGCCAACCAGAAAAAGACCCATTTATCCCGACTCTCTGCTTTCTGTTGGTTAGCCAATCCTCTAACCAAGATAATGTATTACCCCTAACTCCATGTGATCTTATCTTGTTTATTAGTCTTTTGTGCGGCACCTTATTCAAAGGCCTTCTGGAAGTCCAGATATACTACATCTACAGGATCCCCATTACCAGCTTTGCTTGTCAATTCTTCAAAGAACCCTAGCAAATTAGTCAAATATGATTTACTCTTCATAAAACCATGCTGACTCTGATGGATTGCATTTTGACTTTCCAAATGCCCCATTACTACTTCCTTAATAATGGTTTCGAACAATTTCCAAACGACAGACGTTAAACTGACTATAGTTTCCTACTTTCTGCCTTCCCCCCTTTTTGAATAAGGGCGTTATATTAACATTTTTCCAATCCACTGGAACCTTTCCAGAATCCAGGAAATTTTGGAATTTTATAGCCAATGCATCCACTATCTCCACTGCCACTTCCTTTAAGACCCTGGGATGTAGGCCAGCAGGTCCTGGGGACTTGTCACCCTTTAATCCCAATAGTTTGCTCAGTACTTTTTCTCTAGTGATAGAAGGCAGCTCACCACCACTTTCTCAAGGGCAATTAGGGATAGGCAATAAATGCTGGCCCAGCCAGCGACACCCACATCTCATGAATGCATAAGAAAAAAAATCAACATGACCAAGAAGCTGCAACTCTTACATGTCCACAGGATTACCAACTTGAATCTATGCCAGCAAGACATGGAAGAGAACAGCAAAGGTGTCATGCAAGTTGGATGTCTTCCACCAGCACTGCCTACGTAAAATCCTGGGCACTGCATGGAGAGACAGCATCACCAAAGAAGAAGTGCTACAGAGGTCTGGTCAGAGGCACCTGCAGGACATCGTGACGGAGAGATGAAGGAGGCTGGCGGGTCATGTATTTTGCCACCTGGACCTACTGCTAGAGTGGCAGTAGAATGGACACTACCAGCCGGAAGAAGATGGGGCCAGCCAAAGAAGACCAGATGACATACATTTAAGGAAGACTCCAAGAGTGGAACACTACCTGGGCTGCAACACAAGAGATTGCGATGACCGGAGCCGGTGGCAGAGTTGTGCTGCCCATTGCCCCATATGGGACTGGAGGAACTAAGTCTAAGCATAAGCCATCTACAAGAATATTGTTTTTTTTTTCCTAGTAAACTATCAATTAATATCCCATTATTGTCTGACAGGTTTACATTTTATGGCCTACAAGTAGTTATGCCAAGGAAGGAAAGTGCGTTTATATTTGAATTGACTAAGTCTACACTTATTTTGCTATTATCTTGGAATAGCTTTACTAAACCATTCTCAAAGACTTCCACTAGATGGAGCAGTTTAGCTTAAAATAAGGTAAGTCAAGGATTTTGAAAACCGAAGTCATAATGTCACAGGCAGAAAGTATTTGCTTTCTAACTGTCTGTCATCACCCAATCATATGTCATTCATTACATGTTTTGTAAAGAAAAGGTGTGTCGTAACTTACTCTTGGAGTGTGTCTTCCGATTAATTAATTCAAAAGCAAGCTTTGGTGAGTTTAAAATAAATAAGGTTATTCTCACCCACTTACTCTGAATTAAATGGAACGCCAGGCACACTCAGTCTTACTCATGCAGCCACACACAGAATGACTGGACGTAGATAAAAGTCATGCACTTTTACAGATTACAGTTATCTCCGTCTCTGATTTATGATCTTGGGTCTCCATATCTAAAGAGAAGTGATGGTCTTCTAATACGAAGGGTTGACAGCAGGCTGTGAGGCTTCTTGTAGTCAAATAGCTAGGAGGTTTATTCTCAGGTGAACTTTAAACTGGAACAGCATACATATTCTGGCTGCTTGACACCTCTCAGCTGGTTTCCAAGTCTGGTCCACAGGCTGGCTGAACTGGTGCTTCTGACGGCTTTGGTGGAAATGCTTGCACACAGCACCTAGCTGATCTTTTAACCAGATGAAGAAAACATGGCTGTCTTCATGTGGCTTTTCACAAGTTCAAGGTCTTTTCCAAATAAGTGGTGTTCATGTTGATTCTACCTCCTCTGTTGTGGCTTAACACAAAGGTTCACCTTGTCTAATTTAGATGAGAAAGCTATTGTGATACAATGGGAAGTTGATAGTGGCCATTCACTCCCATCTGCCACAAATTGAGTTTTGACGTTTCCTTTTATTCACTACAAGACATAAAGAGAGGCAGTCTGGTAACTCCATAGTCTTTTGTGTGTTGGCCCATCCTTAAACAGAGAGATGTGTGAATTTCCCAGATGGCAATGGATATCCATATTTAATTAGGTATTCGACTGAGACTTGCTACTGTCAATCCCTCCACCACCAAAGCACAGTGGCAGCAGTGTGTACCATCTACAAGATGCATTGCAGGAACTCACCAAGGATCCTTAGGCAGCACCTTCCAAACCCACAACTGCTACCATCTAGAAGGACAGGGGCAGCAGACACATGGGAACATCACCACCTGGAAGTTCCCCTCCAAATCACTCACCATCCTGACGTGGAAATATATCACCGTTCCTTCACTGTCGCTGGGTCAAAATCCTGGAACTCCCACCCTTACAGCACTGTGGGTGTACCTACACCACAGGGAACTGCAGCAGTTGAAGAAGGCAGCTCACCACCACCTTCTCAAGGGCAATTAGGGAAGGGCAGCAATGTCCACATCCCGTAAATGAATAGAAAAAAAATGTCAATAGTCACATGATTTGCGGCAGCCATCTTAACAGCTGGTCTGTGTCCAATTTTTAAAACTATTGACTGGAAGTTCACATTTTGACATGTTGGTACTCAGTTTTATGCTTACCAAAATTGTAAACATATAAAGAAGCTAATCATATTCCTTCCCAGAGTGCACTCATAACAATTCTTGCCCTATTCCATGCTGTGCCCCTCGAGCCAATAGCCTATGCAACAAACTCAGCCACAGTGCTCAACTATAATTTTACACCTCACCTCATGTTGCTCCATGCTCAACTTACAATAATTCTGTTGTTGTTAAAAATGTGGCACTTGAAATCATTTTTGAAAATCTCTCTCCAGAACACTTTCTAAATCAAAGGCAGGGTGGAGGCAGAGTAGAAAACTGCAGGTGCTGTTTTAAAAACTCTTACTTCCTCAGTTTATTTTCCCTTCAAAAATGCTTTCAGTGATTTTGTTGCCTGTTCTCAAAGTATTAAAATTGGTTAATGGGATGTATTGCTTCTTTCATATCTACCTCTCCCAATACATGTACCAGACAACAGCATTTCATGCTGGCAGTCAGCATTCCGGGTTCAATCAGTTCTTTTGGCAAAAAAACAGCTCTGCCAGGTCCCTCTCCCCTCCTTTCTTAGTCTTACTAGAATCTGTCTGGTAATGGAAAGGATCAGACCATAGTCATTAAATGATTGAGATCTCTTTTGAGCTTACTGGCTCACTCATTGCTCCCCATCACCTCCCTGTAGCTCGGAACACAGCAATATAGAAAATAGGAGCAGGCGAAGGTCATTTGGCCTGTCAAGTCTGCTCTGCCATTCAAACAGAACATGGCTGATCATCTATCTCTTTCTGTTTTGAACATGCTGAATGGTTGAGCTTCCACGGTCCTCTGGGTTAGAGAATTCCAAAGATTCACCACCCTCAGTGAAGAAATTCCTCCTCGTCTCAGTGTTAAATGACCTGCCCCCTATTTAAGACTGTGTCCCCTGGTTCTAGGCTCACCAGCCAGGGGAAATAACCTATCTACATCTGCCCTGTCACACCCCATAAGAATTTTGTAAGTTTCAATGAGATCATTTCTCTTTCTTCAAAGCTCTAGAGATTACAGGCCCAGAGTGCTCAATCTCTCTTCATAAGACAATCGTGTCATCTCAGGGGTTAGTCTGGTGAATCTCCGTTGCACTTCCTCTCTGGCAAGTACATTGTTCCTTAGATAAGGTTACCAAAACTATACATAATACTCAGGTGCGGTCACACCAAGGTTCTATACAATTGCAGCAAGACATCTTCACTCCTGTACTCAAATCCCCTGCAAAGATGACAAAAACACCATTTGCCTTACTAATTGCTTGATGTACCCACATGCTAGCTTTTAGTGACTCATGAACAAGGACACCAAGATCCTTTTGGACATTAATGTTTCCCAATCTCTCACCATTTAAGAAGTATACTGGTAGAAAAAAAACAGAAAGGCAAAGTGGATAACTTTACACGTATACACATTATATTCCATCCGTCATGTTATTGCCCATTCACTGAGCCTGTCTTAATCCCCTGGAAGCCTCTTTGCATCCTCCTTACAACTCAATTCCCACCTAGTTTTGCAACATCAGCAAATTTGGAAAAATAACATTTGGTCCGCATATCCAAATCATTAATATACATTGTGAACAGCTGTGGCCCCAGCACTGATCCTTGCAGTACCCCACTGGTAACAGCCTGCCAACCTAAGAATGATCCATTTATTCCTACTGTATTTTCTGTCTGTTAAGCAATTCTCAATCCATTCCAGTATATTACCCCCAATCCTATGTTCTCTAACATTGATTACTAACCTGCATAGGACCTTATCAAAAACCTTTCGAAAATCCAAATACACCACATCCACTGGTTCTCCTTTATCTATGCTACAAGTAACATTCTCAAAATATTCCAACATGTTTGTCAAACATGATTTCCCTTTCATAAATCAATGTTGGCTCTGCCCAATCGTATCATTATTTTCCAAATGTCCAGCAATCATATCCTTTACAATAGATTTGAACAGTTTCCTTGCTACTGACGTCAAACTAACAGGTCTGTAATACTCAGTTTTCTCTTTCCCTCCCTTCTTAAATAGTGAGGCTACATTTGCTACTTTCCTGTCTGCAGGAACCTTTCCAGAATCTATAAAATTTTGAAAGATACCCACCAATGCATCCACTATCTCTATAGCCACTTGCTTCTACACTCTAGGATGTAGCTTATCTGGTCCAGGGGATTTATCAACCTTGAATCCAATTAATTTTTCGAGTGCTACCTCTTTATTAATGCTAATTTCTTTCTTAGTCCCTCGGTTCCTGAGTATTTCTGGGAGACTTACTAGGAAATTTGTAGAGCTAGAGCTGCACTTCCATACTGATATTTATAGGTAACTCCTTATACTATGGTCTAGGTTAAATGTGACCAAACTCTTGGAGTAGATGAGTGGTTCCAAGTAAAAATTGAATTTTTAATTCCCGATGTTATTCACAAGTATTCCAAAAGAAAACATCACATACTCCTACCCTGTGTCTTCACATCATCTGAACAGAATATCCAAGATGTGGTCTTTTTTTTTCAAATCTTAAAAACATTTCATATCCATGATTGTTAAATCAATTGAAACCATGACAGCAGAGGCCTTTCACTAAGGCCAAGTGCTATAGGTAGGAGCTACTTCCATCAATGGAGCAATATGAGGCTTGCACCCATGGCAATTATGCAATCTACATTATTATGGAGTGACGGATCATTTTTCACCTGCATTCACATTTATCTATGCTGTTACGTAACACTTCAGAAAATAATTATTTTCTAAATTATTAAATAATGTCTATCTCATTCTGAATTCTAAATATCACTTGGTTCATCCAGGCAAATTTGTCATCAAGGGGTCTGAATACAACTCAAAATTGAGCTACCCTCATTTTGGATTTAGCTTGTACATTTTCAGCTAGAGGGGGAAGCTGGTCTTGTGGTGCAATGGGTAGCATCCCTTTCTCATAAGCCAGAAGCTCTGGTTTCAAGTCCCACCTCAGGACTTGATATATTGATAACACAGCCAAACAGGTTGTGTATTAACTTGTAAATCCTTCCAACACACACCAATGACAGGTGGTGAGAGCAGGAGAGATTCCTGGTCAGCCATGTGGCAGAAAGAAAATTGGAGCCTCTGTCATCACTATTCATTAAACATGCATGTAAAAGTGTATGTTTCCACAGCAATTTTAATTCCTCAGTGGGCCATTTGGCTCAGTTGGCTGGACAGCTGGTGTGGACCAGATTGGTGCCAACAGCATGGGTACAATCCCCATTCTGACTGGGGTGGGGTGGATTCAGGACTTGCCTCCTTGCTCTGCACATGGTGGATGTTGTGGTGTTGGGGGTTTGGACCTGCCTGCAGGCAGGGAACTCAAGAAGAATTCTCATAGCACTAAAACAAAGTCCAAACACATCAGAACTAGTTGATAGTATAACCTGGAAATTAAACTGACAGTTATTGTGTGATTAATCACAAAACTGACAAATTTTATGGTCTTTCTTCATTTTTAAAAGATGTGTCTAATTTTACACAAGAGTTAATGCAAACTGAGTGGACCGATCATTTCTGCATTAGGTGTTGCACGGGTTAATTGAAGGCAAGCTTAAAAAAAGAAAATCTTGCATGTGTATAGTGCTTTTCACAACCACCATACATCTCAAGGAGTTTTACGGCCAATGAAGCACTTATGAAGTGTAATCATTGGTGTAATGTGGGAAATGCAGCAGCCAATTTGTACACAGCAAACTTCTACTAACAGCGATGTGATAATGGCCAGATAATTTTGTGATGCTGATTGAGGGATTGGCCAAGGTACTGGGGATAACTCCCCAGCTCTTCTTCAAAATAGTGCCATGGAATCTTTTACATTCACCTGAGCAGGCAGATGGGCCTCAATTTAATGTCCCATCCAAAGGATGGCCCAAACCAACAGTGCAGCGCTCCCTCAGTATTGCATTGGAGTATCAGTCTAGATATGTTGTGCTTAAGCCCTCTGGTGGGACTTGAACCCAGAACCTTGTGACTCAGGGGCAAAAGTGCTAGCAACCAAGCCACAGCTGGCACTACACATTAGATGGTGCAAATTTCTTTGGGGAAAAAAACATTTCCTGTGGGTCATAGTTAACATCTAATTAATTTCAATTAGTGTACTGTTTATCTAAGATATCCAATGCAAACAGCATTGTTCTATTGAAAGGTGTTCAAACTGAAGGTGATAAGACAGAAATAAAACAGGCAGGCTTAGTCCATTACCTTCCACTGTAACAGAAAAGGCATGTTTCACTGCACCAAATGCATTTTCAGCTTTGCACTGATACTTTCCATCATCAAGTTCTGTCACATTAATTATTTTCAAAGTCTTGTTGAAGTTCTCTTCTGTTGCTTTATGTTTAGGCATATCACCATCTATCTTAGTCCAGGAGATTTGCGGTGTGGGGCTGTGAAGAAAACAAGTGGTTGGGAAATATTCTGATCACACAAATTCCACGGTCCTAAATAGTCAGAATATATCTGGTTAAATTAACAATTCATCCCGTAGACTGACTACCTCTTTTATGCTGATTACAGAGTTATATTTGAAGATATTAGAATGACCTAACACAGACACAACCTCACATGTAAATAATAGGCACAGTGAAGAAATTCTGCCAACAACAGCATTGTCTGGCTGTGCAGTATTTCCACTTAAAACTATTTTTTTTGGAGACTAAAATATCTCTATTTGTTTCATCCTGTCAATCTGGGTCATTAATTGCTTTGTGTGTTATTTCTTTGTTACTTACAGGCCTTCAGCAATGCATTCCAATTGGAGAGTTTCACCTCGCAGTGCCGTAATCTTTGAGCTGCTGCCAGAAGGTGTCAGAAAACTTGGCTCTCGGTCCTTTATTGAATTTGCTACAAAAAAGGAAATTGGATTTGAATTTGAACTTAGGTGAATGTTCATTTTTATTGAAAGCTAAACTTTGACAAGAAGTCAACAAATTAAACAAAAGCCAAAAGAAAGTGAAAGAAGGCAGCAAGTCATTTATGTTAATTTGGTTAGCGCTTGACTAAGCATTTCAGAAGGACAGAAATGAAAATAAATCAATACAACCTGAGGCTAAGTCAAAAATGAAAATTCCTCACCAAATTCCCAAGGTGTTGGAATATTGCTTTTTTATGTATCACCCTCAAAAGTTAAGTAGTTCAAGAACTTTATTTGACTAACTGTGATTATAAAATTAAACAGTGAAGCTGGACACGTCATTGTATAAAGGATACTTACCAGATGTATACTAGCAAAAGTCAACCTGCAGTATAAAATGCCTTTTCCCACAGTTAAGTGTTTTGTTTAAACTTACAAAGAGGAAGACCCTTGCTTCACAATGTTAAGAGTGGGACACAAACTGTATCATTATAATAACAGTATGATCCGTTGATAACAGGGGACCACTAATCAAGCTACTGGACAAAGTTAGGCACCATCAACAAGGTGCTGCCAAGTTGGAATCAATTCTGTCACAATTGGGCCAATAGCTGAAGCATCAACACATTCTTATATTGAGAAAGTAAAGACAGCTTTTATGGTCTCAGTGATTTGGTGTATAGTAATTCTGGAGTGCAACATGCCCTGAAATAACGGGTCATAAATTATGACCCTAGACTTTGTTTTGGTGAATTTCTGTCTACATGCAGAATTATTTAAGAAAAAAACTGAGTTAAGACTTCAGAGCACAAAGCTAGCTATGCACACCCTGTCAAATCATCTTTTAAAAGCAGGAGCAGAGCCATAAAAAAACTTTCACATGCTCTCCTTCTTAGCAAATGAGTAATGCATTGCGTAAGTGGCTCCCAAGGTGAAACAAACTATATTGAAAATATAACTGAGGGCAAAAATAGGAATACATTTTAAAATATCAAGTTTTATGCTTTACAAATTATAATGATTGTATTATACAGTATGAATGTCTCTTTAATATCCATCAAACTACTAGAACTGACAGATTTGGATTAACAGCTCAGGTAAAGCATAGGAACCTAGCAAAAGCCAGAGGCCATTCGGCTTGTTGAGCCTGTTCCGCCATTCAATCAGATTATGGCTGATCCGTATCTCAGTTCCATTTACCTGCCTTAGCCCCATATCCCTTACTCACAAAAAATCAACAATCTCAGTCTTGAAGCTCCAATCAACTGTCCTTTGGGGTTGAGAATTCTAGATTTCTAGATCTGTGTGAAAAAGTGCACCCTGATTTCCCTCCTAAACAACAAAAACGTAATTTTAAGATTATGAGCCAAAGTTCACAGACCTAAGTTTGACTAATGATGGTTTCATTCAGGCACATTATCACAAACAACTTTACACATTTCATAAGATGTCAAAAGCTTTTGGGAAGAGGGAAAGTTACTCGTCTCAACAAGTCCAACATCTTTTGAATGATCTCAAACCCTTTTACACACCCTTCTCAATATATCTCAAGGTATTTCTAGAAAAAAGAGAAGTCTCTTGAAACCTCTTCCACCCTCTCTTGTTTTGAAACCTTTGATTCTATTTTGTCTCCGTTTTCAATAAATGGGGGTAAGTTTGAGAGACCTTGAAAATGGGAGCATGGATCATGATGCACAATTAATCTGCAGCTGTTGACCGCAACTCGGACTGTACGGTAATCTCGTTCTGTCAGCTTATTTTAATGATTACAGTGCGCAGTCAGCACTAAATAAGCTGTTTATTAGCTGGACATATTAACAGGGGCTAATATTGTGAAAGGCTAACACCGCTTAAAGCTTAAAGCTCTGAAGATGAGTCGTGCGGACTCAAAACATTAATTCTGTTTCTCTCTCCACAGATGCTGTCAGACCTGCTGAGTTTTTCCAGCATTTTCTATTTTTATTTCATATTTCCAGCATCCGCGGTACTTTGCCCTGAACCACTTAAAGCTAACCTGCACTACTTAAATCTACCCAGCACATCTTAAAGAGGAGATGGATTGTGGCTGAAGCAAGTGCTGGCAGTCATGCAGGAAGTGAATCTGACTGGGGAAATACTGAATAATGACACAACATGGGAGAGAGCCGGCTCCTAAGTTTGCAAACATTACCCTGGAGGCCTGGGTGGAGGAGGTAAAAAGGAGAATTATCCTGCATCTTCAGGGGGCCTGGAAGCCCATCAAATGGAATCTCAGATGGCAGTGGGAGCAAACGGTTGTGAGGCCAAAACCAGGAGTAAAGCTATGAAGATCAGGATGCACTGCAGGAAGTAGGTTAACGATCTCACGAGTGGTCCAAGTCAACAGCGCAACTTTAAATAACATATTCTACCAACTCCACCATTAGCCTCAGACACTGCTCAATTCCCCCAGAACTCACTCACAATCTATCAGGACTCGAACCTAACATTCATACACTCCACTCATCCTCATGCACTGAGCCACTGCTGCACGTCCTACATATGTACATGTGACAGCTTGCACATTTGTTTTCAACCTGGGTAGCCACACCACCCAAATAAATTGCAAGGCTCTCACTGACACACTTCCCTCTCCTTGCAGGATATGGCAGCACACAACTGGAGGCAGCAGGAGCTAATCAGAAGGGGACAGATACAGCTCTGATTGGTCCTGACCCCAATAGAGAAGAGTGCTGCTCACTACGGGGTACCCATTGCTGAGGCTGTGACTACTGTTGGGGCTGAAACCAAAGATAATGGTATCCTCATATCAAATCCTCCCTCTCACGTGTTACCACTGCCTAGGGACACACACCAGCTGGACATTGAGGGAGTGCAATCCCTTTCAGTCTTGGTATTGAGCAGTTGCCATTGAATCTATGCAAAGTGACATGCATGCACCCTCTGTCAAGGCAAAGTCTACAATCCTAGTGAAGCCATTCACCCAATCTGCACTGCCTCTTTCTAGCAACAAAGAATGAAATGCAGTGAGCGCTCAATTAATAGGCAGCCTCAGTGAACTTTCTTGCACAACAGTGAACAGCAAACTGGGAGATGTTACCAGCATCTCCAGCTCCAGCAATGGAAGGAACAGATGCAAAAAAATTAACCACGATGACCTTCACAGCCACTGCCAATGCTGTCCTTGCCCTTCTCCAAGGTTGCAGTTATGGATGCAGCAAGTGGCAGATTTCAATGAGAGTATCCTGACTGAAGTGCAGATATTGCCCATATTGTCGTTCAGTGTTGGAGCACACTATTGTTCTTGTTTCTGATGCTACAATTCTTGCAAGCTGTATGATAAGCTGTTGTGCCAAGTACTTTGTTCAAAGAAATGTAGATAAATCAGGATGCTTTAGAGTCAAAAATGGAAAGATAATCAGTTAAGTTCATAACGTGGCTCATTTACACTTGCTAGAGGCGACATGCATTCATCCGTTCTCTGCAAACAAAAGGAATATGTTCAAGCTTTGTGCCTTTTTTGAATTACCAGGGAGCTTGGGGACCCTCAAGTTTCCCGTTGATTTCTCCATGGCAATGCCTCAGTCACAGTCAACCTGCCAACCAATCAGCACCCTCTTCTCCTGTCGTATAAATTGTTGTGATCGTTTGAAATTTGGGATTTTTGCATTTGCCCTGATGAATGCAAGATGAAAAATTGCAGCAATGTGTCTCTCTTTTCAGCAATATCAAAGGTGTGTTTTTTTTTACTTGTGTTGTAATGGATGCTTGAGTAAAATAGAAACTGCAACAGCTAAAAAAAATTAACCTCATTGTGCACTGTTCACAATGCAAGTAGCTATAACAGCAAGCAAAATACTGAGTCTGTACTTCACCATTAATATTTAAACATTCGCAGGCAGTGTTATTGCTTCACAATGACACAATGATCTTTGACATTCCACTGCAATATCTAGCTGAATTGTGTAATGACTTTTTAAAAATAAGTGTTCATTTTATTTCTAATTTTTGCACTAGACAATCATTAATGAGAACATCAATTTACTGGAAGCTAGAGTATTTCTGTAAATTGACTTTGCCTTTCATTTGAATATTTTAGAGGCTGTCATTTGAAGAGGTGGTGAATGTGAACAGCAGGTGTGCTGAGCATCATTATGCTTGCATGCATGTTGGCATTATTGCTTAGCTGAATAGTTGTGAGACTATGCTAATTTAATGATGTTTTACCTATTACAAAATCATCTCTGAAGATCCAGTATAATGCATTTTTAAAATACCAGAAACATCATTATGCCATTAAAATAATCACAGGGACAGGAACATATTACACGAGATTACACAATGGCCTAGATTTTACAGGGAACTTATTTCTCGCCCTCCCTGACTGTAAAGCCCGTCAGCAGCTCACCTACCCAAAACCCAGCTGCCTCGCAACAATATTATGCAGGGAGCAACCTTAATTGATTTAAAGTGGGAACTCTGCCCCCATCTGGGAGGAAGTACAATGCTTGAGAGCTGCCAGCAGCTCTGTCATCCCAGCAGCACCAGAGTAGAGTAGTGACCACTGCTGGACTAGCCCTATCAAGCCCAATGCCTTGGGAACCTGAAGAAAGCTCCTGTTGCTCTATAAAAATGCTCAGATCTACATAAGAAACCCACTAGTTATTGGATGTGCAATTCAAAGGGCATAATAAAGACAACATAAATGTAACCCAGAACTCTTATGGACTATTCCTTGCATGAGACCTTACAGGAAGATATAATAATGTTATTGGAATTTATTGTAAAATAGTGGAATCTGTGTCTGTATGTGTGTGTGTGTGTGTGTGTGTTTGCGTGAGATTTAATGGGATTAAAGGCAGCTGGTCTGAAGGCTTTGATGCAAACAAAAGGGAAGTTTAGAACGTGAGCTGTAAAGGGACATTTGCATTTTTAAATAAACCAAACTAGATTGTTTTCAAAGGCGGAGTGAAATGCGTCACCTAGCCAGGTGAAGTTTAGAAACAGTGTGTTTATTTTTCCCAGAGATTATGGGTAAAACTTAGTACTATGAGAGACTTTTATTGTCAGAAAGGTAAAGTCCAAAGACATAGTGAAACAATGGGTATTTGCATTCAAAGGGAAAATATGCATAAAGGAGTGAAGGCTGTGTGTAAGGTTAGTCATTTTTAAGATGTAACAAGTGTGAAAAGCCTTCAGCATCTGTGCCTTAAGCTGCTGTTTTCAAAGAACTGAAGTTAAGAAAACTCACTTTGAATTTGACGGGTTCAGGGTATTGTGTGTCACCTTGCCTGGGTCTTTTAAAATCTATGTGTTTTACTGTTATCTTAACGAAAGTGTAACTGGGAGTCAGATTAAGTGGAGGATTTAGAAATTATCATAGTAGTAATTTGTAGATCTATGTATGTGTTTAAAAATCATTTCTCTTATGAATAAATGTTTAATCTAGTTCTGTAAAAACCTATAAGACTTGGTGGTCTTATTACTATTGAAGTCAAGGCACGCATCTTGAAATTTATACAAGTTGCAAAACAAGTTGTGGTAGTTATTTTAAGTTTCCCTCTGGGATTTGAATAACTCAGTGCTTACCATCGGTTGTGCCATAACACCTGGCAAATGCAAGCATCATTTCTAAGCCAAGGGCTATAAATGCTCATAAGAAAGCATCCTGCATAGACAAACAGGGATTTTAATTTTATTTTTTCCAATTTTGTTTAAAGCATTCCCTAGGTTATGCAGAATCCTAAACAGAAAACATGTTACCTCCTGCAAAAAAGTGTTAAACGGAAATCAGATGTATAACTTAATATTTCAACATGGATAGCAGAGAGACACAGACAGATGTTATTTGTGTTGAATATTTAAGGTTGCATTCTATTTTTGTCTTCCTAACAATTAGGGGCTTTACTTATTAGTAACCTAAAGCTAAGTATTTCTGCAAGAAATTTCATACACAAAAAAAAACATATAGGGCTGAATTTTCTGTTTGTCGGGCAGATGGGCCCGACCCAATCGGTGGCAGGCGCGGAGCCAATCGCCGCCGGTGAAACGGGCCGCGCCGCCAATTTGCACGGGGGGGCCAATTAAGGCCCACCCAGCGCGTTTCAGACTCCTGTGTTCAGCAGGAAATTCAAATCTGCGGCGGGCATGTTCAGACTGCCGGTTCCAATGGGGAACCATCAGTCTGTATAAAGAACGGCCAGACAGTCTCCTTTAGGCTGTTCACCATGGCCAGCGACCGGGCTCCAGAGGAGGTCAGGGCAGAGGAGAAGGAGGGGGACAGGCTGCAAGATAGGCAATGTGCCCCTCGGTTCTCCGATGCCTGCCTTGCTGCCCTCCTGGAAGAGGTGTCAAATCATCGGGAGGTGTTGTTTCCGGAGGATGGGAGGAGGAGGGCCCCCCACGTGACCAGGCAGGCATGGCAGGAGGTGGCAGAGGCAGTAAGCTCTCAAGATGCTGTGCAGCGCCCAGGAACACAGTGCCGCAAGCGCTTCAATGATTTGTTGCGCTCTGGAAGGGTGAGTACCATGTCAGCCTTGGCCATTTTACCCAGCAGGTAGCCTTAGCCTTTGAGGTCCCCCCCACCACGTCTTAGTGTTGTTACTGCATTGGGCATTTGGTGCACACTGGGTGGGCAAACAGATAGTGACCATGCTTACATCAGCCTTAGTGGATGAGGAGAAGATGGGTTCTCCCTGCAGCAATGTTGGTGTTTGTTGCATTTGAGTAGTCTGGGGGCAACCTGCAGGGGAGGCTGCTAGACACATACTCAGAACTCCAACACATGTCTTATTGATGACGATGAGATGGTGGAAAGGGAGCCTCAAGGTGTCGTGGCCAAGAGCCATCTGCTAGCCTCGGCGCCGCACCTAGTTGCACCTCCTTGCCATGGGCGCTAAGACTCGTGTGTTATTCAAAGTGATGGATGCCGAAAGTGTCCAAGGTGGCCGTTGGGGGAGGGGGTTGGGAGCAGCCGTACTATCTTCTGGTGATTGATCACCAGTAGTGTGGACAGGAGCCGCTGGAGGCCTCAGATGGGCCACTGTGGTTGGGGTGCGGCGTGCGCGTGCAGAGTACATGAACGATCAGCCCCAATAAATGTTCTTCTCTGTTCTGCAGGCAAAAACAGAGGACAATAGCCAGGAGCGTCTGCGGACTGGTGGTGCGCACACCTTGTTGCAGCACCTCACCACTTATGAGGAGCAGGCCATGGAGCTGGGGAGGAGGCAGGCGGCCAGGTCGGCAGGTGTCAGCGAGGCTGGGGTGCAGCGGCCAGATATTTGAGGTCCACAGTCCCATCCACTCTGTCTCCCCGCCATCCAAAGCACTGACGGTTGCTGCAATCGTTAATGCAGCATCACGGCTCATTCACAGACTGATACACTCAGACGTGTGGGTCCTACACAAAGGTCCCTCGGCCCCTTGAGGATGCGCGTCTCTTGCACCTTCCAAAGTTACCTTATTCCATTTGTGACCACTATCCCCATGGCCTAATATGCCATGGCATCGCTGCTGCACGTCCAAAGACTTATTGCATCTTAGGAGGGTTTGTACCTCTACCACCCTTTCAGCCAGTGTCCCACATTACTCTGTCCAAAAGGTCCTCAGCACCTCACCTGTCTACCTCATGGCACTCAACTTAAATAAATGCCACCATGTTAGCCATCCCTGCGCCAAGGGGAAATGTTGCCTTCTGTCCACCCATTCAATGCCCCTCATAACGGTATGAAGGCCAATAATGTGACCTGTCAATCTCCTGTGCTCCACGGCAAATGTCGCAAGTGTATGCAATGTTTCCTCATCACTCCAACTCTCCAGGCCAGCATGCATCCAGGTCAGGAACCTCTGCACTCTCCCCGCTCCAATGCCATCCCTCCCATGAAGCGCAGGTCACAACTGAATGCAGAAGTGTAGATGTGGCCTCGACAGCGTTTTCTGCACTTGCAACATGACCTCCCTTTTCCTACATTCTATTCCTCGGCTAATAAAGGCAAGTTTGGCTTCGACCTTGTTAAACGCCTTATGTTCCTGTTCTGCTACCTTAATGGGTCTGCCCAGCAAGGTTCCTGTAATCGTCGTGACTTCCCATGGTCCTACCATTACTCATGTATTCCCGTACCTTGCTTGTCTTGCCCAAGTGCTTAACCGCTCACTCATCCACATAACATTCCATGTGGCATTCCTTAGGCCATCTGACCAGCTTGTCTGTATGCACATGTAATGTTTGGGCCTCCTCTTGACTATTTACCACCCCACCAATGTTTGTTTCCTTAGGTTCTTGAAGGGTGAGCGACTTATGAGGCTGGGGAGGGAAGGGATGAATGGTGTTACTGACTGAACGCTAACTGATGCACTGTCCTTGTTGTTAATTTCAGCATCACCACTGCATGGCCACCAGCAACAAGTACAGAGCCCCCCCTCCACACCTGAGGGGCATCACTTGCAACTTGCATCACATCCTTTCAGCGAGCCAGGTACCAGCGCAGCGACTACCACATCGGTGGGGATTATGATGTCAGCTAGTGTCCCGGGGTAAAGTGGAGAGGGCACTTCACACTCGCTGGAGGAGACGGCACGGATAGAGAGTGCCGATGGCGCCAGCAGTCGGAGGACTGCAGGGGACCAGGCACATGCTGAGTCTGGCAGTGATGATGTGCCTCTGGAGATGTCAGCTATGCAGCAGCTGCAGGACAAGCGGCAGGGTGCGCGGGAGCATCTGGCAGGGTTGCATGAGGGTGTGCTTCAGTTGGTCTCTGCGGTGGAGGAATCCAGACAGAGTGTCAGTGATAGCATGACCTCAAGACAGAGCTTCAGGCTTCCTCCATTGAGAGATTGGCGACTCTCATGGAGAGGGGCTTCCAGCAGATTGAGAATCTTCTGATTGGGTTACGCACTGACCTGCAAGCCCTCACAGCGCTAATGGCCACAGGTGGTCATTCGCAATGTAGGATATGTTCTGGGCACCAAGCATTGCAGCTCGGTGCCCATCGATCTGCGGTGAGCAGGGAGGTCCAATGTGACCTCACGTCAACTCAGCAGCTGCCTGTCATCGCTGCGAGCTCCTCTCAGGGCGCTCCGGATGAGGGCAGCGCTCCTCTGCCCTTCTGCCAGTGACCGTTGCATCCGTTGAGGCTGTGACTACTGGGGAGGTGCCAGTTCTGGAACTGGCCACTCCCTCCCAGGCAGGGCCAGCACAGGCTCCACGGGTCAGAGGACGGCTGCCAAGGTCATCGAGGCCAACAGGACAGCAAAGTCAGCAGGCTGTCTCACAAGCCACTCCGAGCGATGGGGCGGCACCTGGACGTAGCACCCACAAACGTAAGCATAAGGCACATTAGGCACTCAACGGGCATGTCACTGGTGATTTTGTATTGGCCCTGGATTAGGGAATGTTTCAATACGTGCATCAGAGTGATTTTGTTGTTTATTTTGGACCGAATAAAGTCCACATTTCTGACCATGGCTGAGGGTGTTTCCTTTGTGCTGCATTTGTATGTTTCACAGACATATCATGAGCGTTTCAGTGGACATTGATGTTTCTGTACTAAGCCCTTAGTTGCAGCTGATGAGGTGGAAGATGTAGCACCTAAGTGCCACGTGTGGAAGCGCCAGGCAATGCTGGTCCCACTGATCCATGTGTGTGGAGTAGCTGAAGGTTCGTTGGATTAAAGTGTTCCAGGTGTCCCTGCCTCCTTGGTGTAGTAGCGGGTCGGCGTGCTGCCCCTCATCATTGCCCTATGCTTCCTCATCCTCTGAGCCACTGCTGGATTCATCATGTGTAGCCTCATCCAGTGCATCAAGGTCTTCATCATCAACTGCATCCCCCCTTTCCAGCGCAAGATTGTGCAGAGCGCAGCATGCTACCACTATCACAGAGACGCGATCTGGGGGGTACTGGAGTGCGCCCCCTGAGCAGTCCAGGCAACTGAAGCGCATCTTGAGAAGACCGATGGCTCTCTCCACCACAGCCCTTGTGGTGCCGTGGCTCCTATTGTACCGCTCCTCAGCTTCTGTTCTTGGATGGCGGAGAGGCGTCATGAGTCTTCTCTTGAGGGGATAGCCCTTGTCACCCAGCAGCCAACCATCCAGCCGAGCCAGATCACTGAAGAGCCCCGGCACCTGGGAGTGTCTGAGGATGTAGGTGTTGTGGGTGCTGCCTGGGCACCTTACACAAACTTGCAGAATCTGCATCCTGTGATCACACACTATCTGCACGTTCATGGTGTGGAAGCCCTTCCTGTTGACGAAGGCACCGGGCTCACCTGCTGGCGCTTTGATGGCCACATGTGTGCAGTCTATTGCACCCTGGACACGGGGTAAGCCAGCAATGGCTGCGAAGCCTCTGGTTCGCTGTGCCTGACTTGCCTGGTCCCAACGGTAGTGGATGAAGGTCAATGCACAGCTGAACAGAGCATCTGTAACCTGCTTGACACAAGTGTGGACAGCTGATTGGGAGACACCCCAAAGATCACCCACTGAGCCCTGGAATGAGCCAGATGCATAGAAGTGGAGGGCAACTGTGACCTTCCGAGCCGCTGGCATGGGGTGTCCACCCACACAGTTAGGGGAGATCTCAGGGTCAGTCATCTGACAAATATATTTGACCGTCTCCCTCGACAGTCGGAGCCTCCTTCGACATTGTATGTCAGTCATGTTGAGGTAGCTGCTTCGCCGCCTGTATACCCTGGCAGCAGGATAGTGGCGTCTTCTGCTGCCCCTTCCACCTTGGATAACCTCTTGGCCCTGCACCCCTTGTGCTTGCTCCTGGCCTCCCAAAGATGGCTCCCCTGGAGGTTGATTGTTCACTCCTGGCTACCTTCTTATTCTATCCCTCCCTTCCTCCTCAGGGGAGCTGCCTCCAGTGGAGATGTCAGAACCCATACCCAGGCTAAATGGAGGCCTCCGGAAAGCTGCAGGCCCGATAAAGATTACTGTCTGCAGACTGCTGAGCTGAAGCTTCAAAGTACAGAGAAAGCTGTTGGAAATCAATCTGAACTGGTAACAATCACACAGGCAAGTTTAAAAAACTTTCTGCAATAAATACTTCAGATAAAACATGAACAACCCCTCTGAGCCCACATATCCCGTCTGTGGATGAGATTTGTCAAAAAATCAGTTACCCACCTGACGGTTGGGCCCGTGCGCTGAGGTGAAGATCACACAGGCTCCTCAAAATCGGCGTCAATTGCCGAGTTAAGGGCAATTAACAAGGCCTTTAATTAATCGCAGGCGTGTGTCGCGCTGCATAGTGTGCCCGCCTACCTAAATATCGCGATGCCACACGCTGACGTCGGGACGCTCGCCCAACGTCAGCGCGCGACATTTTAAGCACTGACATGCGGGCTCTGCACATCAGCCATAAAATTCTGCCCATAACAATCACCAAATTTGGTGATGATACAAAAGTGGTGTATTTTATCTGGATGATGTCCTCCATGTCAATGACAATGAGTGTTATTAATATATCTGCTTAAAGCAGTCTGAGTGGTTAGACAGACAAGTTATTATTCTGGTCATTCTCAATTATTATTATTCTCAACTAAATTCTCCATTATAACAATTATACATCAAGTACTGAATAATTGGGACTACATTATAAAAAGGAATATTCTCCTAGGTTAGTTTGGACTCGCAGTTGAACAAAGTCGACAAACAGATTGCAAGTATCTTTGTGATGTTTTTCAAAAAAGCTAATGAAAACACACCTTCCATTTGCTTTCCTATTATTTTCCCAGTATAAGCCACGTGCATTGAAAACTAGTTATTTGTGTTAGAAATTAAAGGATGGAGAATGCAGGAAACAGAGAGGCACAATGGTGGGATATTTAGCAATGTCTTGTGAATGTAGCTGAGACTCCAGTTTTCACTCCACTGCAGCACAGAGTTGGTGTACTGTACCAAAGAGCAAGTTTTTACCAAAAACCTAGGTTCCGTTAGCACACTTTCTGGACATATTGATAATGCCAATAAGGCCAAGGATGAAAAGAGGGCCATTCATAACCATTGAATCATATTATAAAGTGGGAGCATAAAAACAGAAAAGTTGGACATACACAGAATGGCGGCATCAAAAATATCCTAGAGTGGCACCATCACAAACAGTGTATTTTTAATAAGAACATAAGAAATAGGAGCAGGAGTAGGCCACTCGGCCCCTCAAGCCTGCCGCACCATTCAATAGGATTATGGCTGATCTGCCAAAGGCCTCAACTCATCTTTTGTGCCAGCTCCTCATAGCCCTCAACTCCCCGAAATTTTAAAAATCTATCTACTTCATCTTTAAACGCCTTCAGTGATCTAGCTTCCACAACTCCCTGGGGTAGAGAATTCCAGATATTCACTATCCTCTGTGAAAAGAAATTTCTTCGCATCTCAGTTTTAAATGAGTGTCCCCTTATTCTGTAACTATGTCCCTTAGTTTGAGATTCCCGCGCTAGTGGAAACATCTTCTCAACATCTACCCTGTCAAGCCCCCTCAGAATCTTGTACATTTCAATAAGTTCACCCCTCATTCTTCTAAACTCTAATGAATAAAGGCCTAACTTGTTTAACCGTTCTTGATAAGTCAACCAATTCATCCTAGGAATCAGCCTAGTTTTGAACTAATTCTTCCATTTAACTCTTTTGAACTGCCTCCAATGACAATATATCCTTTCTTAAATATGGGAACCAAAACTATACACAGTACTCCAGGTGCAGCCCCACCAACTCCCTGTACAGCTGTAACAAGAGTTCCCTATTTTTAAACTCCAACCCCCTAGCAATACAGGCCAAAATTCCATTTGCCTTCTCCATTGCTTGCTGCACCTGCATGCTAACTTTTTGTGTTTCATGCACAAGAACACCCAGATCCCTTTGTGCTTTTTTGGAGTCTCTCACCATTTAAATCATAGTCTGCCTTTTGATTCTTCTTATCAAAGTGCATGACCTCACACTTTCCTATATTAAACTCCATCTGTCAAGATTTTGCCCACTCACTCAACCTATTTATATCCCCTTGCAGATTCCTTGTGTCCTCATCACAACATACCCTCCCACCTATTTTTGTATCATCAGCAAATTTGGATACATTACACTCTTCCCCCTTCTCTAAGTCATTAATATAGCTAGTAAATAATTGAAGCCCTAGGACTGATCCTTGTGGCACCCCACTCCAACGTCTTTCCAGCCTGAAAAAGACCCATTAATCTCGACACTCTGTCTTCTGTGTGTTAACCAATCCTCAATCCATGCTAATACATTACCCCCAATACCGTGAGCTCCTATCTTGTGCAATATTTTTTTAAGTGGCACTTTATCGAACGCCTTCTGGAAATCCAAATATACTGCATCTACCAGTTCCCCTTTATCAGCTCTGCTTGTTATATCCTCAAAGAACTCTAGCAAATTTGTCAAAAATAATTTCCCTTTCACAAAACCATGCTGACTCTGATTGCATTAAGCTTTTCTAAATGTCCTGCTATTTCTTCCTTAATAATGGACTCTAGCATTTTCCCAATGACAGATGTTAGGTTGACTGGCCTGTAGTTTCCTGTTTTGTGTCTCCCGCTCTTCTTGAACAGGGGCGTCACATTAGTGCTTTTCCAATCCACTGGGGCCCTCCCGGAATTCAGTGAGTTCTGGAATATTTCGACCAATGCCTCCACTATCTCTGCGGCCACTTCCTTTAAAACCCTTGGATGCAGACCATCAGGCCTTTAGTCCCATTAGTTTCTCAAATGCTTTGTCCCTCGTGATAGAGGCTGTTACAAGATTTTCCTCCCATTAGCTCCTTGCTTATCTGATATCTTTAGGAAGTTTATAGTGTCCTCCACCGTGAAGACTGATGCAAAGTATTGGTTTAAATTATCTGCCATTTCCCTGTTCCCCATTATCAATTCTCCAGTTACATCTTCCAAGGGTTCCACACTCACTTTAGCCACTCTCTTTCTTATCATATACCCGTAGAAGCTCTTGCTGTTTGTTTTTATATTTCTTGCCAATTTACTTTCATAATCAATTTTCTCCCTCTTTATTAGCTTTTTAGTCATCCGCTGCTGGTTCCTAAAAAAAATCCGAATCCTCTGGCCTACTACTAGTTTTCTAAGGCTTTGTACGCCTTAGTTTTTGATTGGATACTCTCCTTGACCACCTTTGTTAACCATGGGTGGTTCATCCTTCTCATCGAATCCTTCTTCTTGACTGGGATAAATTTTTGTTGAGCATTATGAAATATCTGCTTAAATGTCTGCCACTGCTCATCCACTGACCTTCCCCTTACTTTATTTTCCCAGCCCGCTTTGGCAACTCTTTCTTCATACCTCTGTAATTGCCCTTATTTAAGCTAAGGAAGCTGGTTGGAGACCCGAGTTGCTCGCCCTCAAACTGAATTTGAAATACTACCACGTTTTGATCACTACCCCCTAGAGGATCCTTAACTATGATATCTCTTATTAATCCTCCTTCATTACACATTACTAGATCTAAAATAGCCTGTTCCCAAGTAGGTTCTGCAATATATTGCTCTAAGAAACAATCCCCGATGTACTCTACAAATTTGTCTTCCATGTTACCCCTGCCAATCTGATTTGTCCATTCAAAACGCGGATTAAAATCACCCATGACAATTGTAGTGCCCTCCTTACACACCTCCATTATTTCCTGATTTATATTTTGTCCTACAGTGAGGCAACTCTTTGGGGGCCTATTGACGGCTCCCCCCATGACTTCTTCTCCTTTCTATTCCTTATTTCCACCCAAACTGATTCCACATCATGATCTATTGCACCTATATCACTACTCATCACTGCACTGATACCTTCCTTTATTAACAAAGCTATCCACCTCCTTTTCCTTTTTGCCTATTTTACTGGAATGTCGAGTACCCTTGGATATTGAGTTCTCAGTCTTGGTCACCCTGCAATCACGTCTCTGTAACAACTATCAAGTCATATCCATTTATTTCTATTTGTACTGTCAACTCATCTATCTTGTTACAAATGCTGCGTGCATTCAGATAAAGAGCCTTAAGCATAATTACTCATTCTGGTTCTATTTTCTGCTGCACTATATTTTCTGCCTCTTCCTGTCACACTTTGATTATCGTTTGCCTCTTCACTACTCTGCACCTCTGCTCTCTCATTTCTTTTTGATTTTTTAAACTTCCCTTCAATTGAACCCCCCCCCCACCTACTAATTAGTTTAAAGTCCTATCTACATATACGTACGATTCGCCAGGATACTGGTCCCAGCATGTTTCAAATGAAGCCCGTCCCAGCGGAACAGCTCTCTCCTTCCCCAGTACTGGTGCCAGTGCCGCATGAATCAGGATCCATTTCTCCCACACCAATCTTTGAGCCAGGCATTTACCTCTCTGAACTTATTTACCCTACACCAACTTGCACGTGGCTCAGATAGTAATCTAGAGATTATTACCTTTGTGATTCTGCTTTATAATTTAGCTCCGAGCTGCTCATAGTCTCTCAGCAGAACCTCTTTCCTAGTCCTACCAATGTAATTGGTACCTATGAGGACCACGACAACTGGACCCTTCTCCTCCCACTCCAAGTTCCTCTCCAGCCCAGAATAGATGTCCTTAACCTTGGCACCAGCTAGGCAACACAGTCTTTGGGACTCTCTGTCTCTGCTGCAGAGAACAGTATCTATTCCCCTAACTACGCTATCCTCTATTACTACTACATTTCTCTTTTCTCCCCCAACTTGAATGACGCTCTGTACCATGGTGCTGTGGTCAGTTCGCTCATCCTCCCTGCAGTCTGTGCCCTCGTCCATATCAGGATCCAGAACCTCGTACCTATTGAATAAGGGTGCTGGCTGAGGTTCCTCCAAAGCTAAGTCCTGGATCTCCATACCTTCCTCACTTGCAGTCACACCCTCTTGTCCCTGGCCATGGTCCAAATTAATCTAAGAGGTATGACTGTCTCCCGACACACAGTGTCCAGGTAACTCTCCCCCTCTCTGATGTGTCGCAGTGTCTGCAGCTCGGACTCAAGCTCAGCAACTCTGAGCAGAAGTTCCTTGAGCAGCCAACACTTGCTGCAGATGTGGTCACCGCGGATCGCACCAGTTTCCACCAGCTCCCACATACCACAGCTGCCACATATCGCCTACCCAGCCATCTTTATTCTATTTAACTAATTGATTTGGATGTTAAATATTTTACAAGTGAATTTCTTAATTGTACTCTTCAGCTGTAATAATGTCTCCAGATTTAAACCACTTGGCCACTAAAAATACATCAGGTTTATAATGCAACAGGCATTGCTTGTATGGTATATGTGTTTTGGGAATGCCTGTTTTTGTGTTAAACTTGGCAGCTTAAGTCAAAGTTTCAAAGTCAAATGGATGCCCCGATATCACTTTGATGGTGTGTTGCGAATTTTCAGTGACTGACATAGTCATAACGTTTAATGCATAATGTGCAAAGCTTAAAGAATAAGCAGCTGTTAGTATGCAGTTATTCTAGTTAGTGCTTAAGTGGCCTCACTCAGCATTTAATATAACTCACCAGCAGACAAACCAATGTCACTGACAGGTGACTCTGTGTCATTGGGAAGAACAACTGGAACAAACAAAACAATATAAACAAAAAATAAAAACAACAGAAAAAAACAGCAATTTTAATACACAAAAAACTTAGCGGGGAATAAAGATGTGTCTTGATTAACATAAAAATGAATTGTACACACAGCATGCATGACTAAAGACATATAAAACTTATCACGAGCTCACTGTAAAGGCAGACTTGGCAAAATAAATTTTAGTTACCAACATTTCAAATTTCTCTCTCCTAATGGCTTAGGCTAGTGTATGTTTGCATTAATGGCAATCCTTGGCATATTGCTCAAACAACCTTTTGATACACATAAACCTTGGGAATGAATATCAGCAGCTGCAAAATCATGTGAATGCCACAACTGAGACTAATATTATCATTAAACCTCATTGGATAGTGATCAGAAGTGGGAATGGGGAATGATTTTTATCTCTGCAATAACCTTGAGACAGAAGCCACCTGTAGGTGTCCAGCTAAGGTAACTAGAACTGGATAGAACTAGGATCAATTCGTACACCATGTGGTCAGCATCAGACCATGCAATATAGTAGCGATAAATAGCATTGGTAAGACTAGTTTATAATTGCACTGTCTGAAAAATTGACTATTTAAACCTGTTGAAAATCACTCTTTTACAGTCAGAAGACAAGTTATACCAGCAGGAAAACCACAAGAGGCTCTTACACACCAACTTACTGCTGGGCTCAAATTAATTGAGCATTTTCATTCTTTAAAATGGAACATTGAGGAAACGGCACCGAGCACAAAATTATTCTTCTCTCCACAGGATTTTAAAATAAGGAAGAAACAGCAGATGAAGCGAATGAGCCAATACCAAGGCCCTTAATAGAATGGACAACCAGCAGAAATTCACCCGTGTTACCATTCACCATCACTTTAAACAGTGCAGATAGAGTCATTTGGAGGGCAATGGATAGTTCAGATGTGGAGTGGAAACTTGATGTTGCACAACACACAAGGACACCAAAGGAAGAGATAGGGGAAGTGAAGAATATTCCTGAGTAGAGGCCAAGTAAATGACAGCCTTTGCCTGTACAGCTTTTGGAGAATGATATCAGGGTGCCAACATGAAAATAAGGGTGCTTGCACAGTATCAAACATACATGAAGGCCTTGCAAAACCTCTACAAGGATTCTACAGCTAGCAGCAGGGTCTAATATATGCCTTCATGGTATGAGATGACTTCTCAATGATGCAGAGGACCATCAATCAAGTACTAGCTGCAGGAACCTCTGTTTGCTTCACAAAGAAGACAGACGCTTGGATGCAAGCCAGCATCTCTCACATGTAAGCTTCGACTAGCAGTATACAAGAAGTATGAGCGATTCCAGAGGTACGTGTGCTGGCCAGAGGCCCACTGGTCACCTCATCCCATATCAAGTGGGAGATCAAGAGATGGCTCTGGTGATTCTGCTTCCCACTGGGACAACAGATACACAGAGATCTCTGATCAATTTCTTCAGCTATCTTCACAGCTGGAAGCAAGACAGCAAAAAAAGGCTGCAGAGATCCTAAACCTAGATGAGGTCCATCCCAGTTGGCCCAAGACAAGTGTCATCCCGTTACAAGAGATTCATCGGAACAGGGGGCAGTTGTCCACATCTCAGATCCCCAGTCCTCAGGTTGCGCTTAGAAATTTGAGAGCTGAGAAAGAATGTGAAAACTCACAGGGTGAGCATAGTGGTGAGTCCAAATAACTTCTAAATTTCCAGAAGCATTATACGGTTGTTGTTAGATGAAATAGTGGGCTGGATTTTGCTGTAAAAATAGCATCTATTTCCTGACCTGCTGAGTATTTCCAGCTTTTTCTGTTTTTATTTCAAATTTCCAGCATTTGCAGCATTTTACTTTCACTGGATTTTGCTGTGTGCAACAAATGAACAACAACAGCCATTCATTCAACTTGCACTTGCGCCCAGATTCTCTATGGGTTTTCCATGGCAAGTTACTGTGAACATCCAAATGGCATGGCATCATACACTGGGCATCTGGGGCCTGTGTGAACACATAGCAAGCAACTGTGTACCTCCTTAACAAATCAGATTGAAAAAAATAATTAATGAGCAACACAAAGCTGAACCAGGAAATTTAAATTAGAATAGTGAATTCAATGTCAAATCAAGTACAGAAAGTGCAAAAAAAAAAGGAAAGATTGAATAAGATAACAAAATAAAAGAGACCGAAAAAGTAAAAAAAACAATCTCTAAGAAGATGAAGGGATGAGATTTTGTACTTGGAAAAAGTTAATATTCAGTGTTAGAAAGGTTGTCTGGCGGTAATTAAGACTTATCACAGGATCTTAGGCTGGAATGGCTGAGCTCCAATGTTGTATCGGGATTTTAACCACATCTATAATGTCAGTACAGGAAATTCATGCTGTTGAACACAATTGAACTGGAAGCTAGACCAAGAGATACTGTTTTTGTGCAACTTTCAGAGAAGCAGCATTTCTTGGATAGCAACTTCTGGATTTTCATGTTTAAGTATTCATGCGCTGTCGCCAGGAAGTTGCAGAAATCAGCTAAGTGCTGTTGGCCTCGCCATTATTTTCAAAGTAAAATCTCAGCCAGTCTTATGTTTCTGATTTTCTGTTGGAAAATGTCATTGTGGGGAGTGAAAAAGATGTTTATGAACTTGTGACCTCATTATTGCACTGCAATACATGTGCACTGTACAGAGAGAAACACAGAGGCATACCTCTCCACTATCATCTCCAGTCTCATTGTTAGTGAGTGATACAACAAGCCTCATATAGTGATCAGTGAAATGCAAAGAATTATGCCGATTATCTAAATTGGGCTAATTGCTAAAACAACCAGTGGTAACAATGAAGAGCTACAAATAAACATGGCAGTGGCATCTTGGGAAAATAGAACAATTAATTTCTGAACAGTAAGATAATTTGATGATACACCGTGACAATGTGTTTCTGACAAAAATGATCATATTTTTGGAGTGAAAGCACGTAAACCTCTAAAAAGTCAGCATGTAAAGCTGATGGGGCTGTTGGTTTCCTCGCCAAAGCTTTTTTAAAACAAGCAGCAATCCTCCAAATATACGTGCTGCATTGGACCCCCGAGATCTCCATATTTTACCCTGCAGTTCAAGAGGATTCTAATTGCATCTCTGGCTGAAGTGCTGGAGCTATAGCACTGTATTTCCAGCAACAAAGGAAAAGGTTTGAAGGTGGGATTTGCCAGAGATACTTGGGGGCACTGACACAGCTTGAGAGAGAACAGAGTCTGGAGGTACTTGCTGGAGTTCTAACAGGAAATTAAATTTTACTGATTTAAATAAAGCTCACTGAACCAGTGAACATAGCTGACCTAATTGTTTATTGCTAGAACAAGATTGTTTTCTGTACTGATTAGTCTGATTCTCTGTAATGTTACAGATGAAGTTGCTGTTGCAGTTGAGGAACATTTCTAAGTTTACCACTCTTCTCCTGGACATTTCACATTTGTGAGATACTAGATGTGCCCTCTATGCATGGTGTAGGAGATTAACACTCCAAGTCACAAGCTCTCCAGGGACAGACTTGCTTGAGGGCGAAAGTTAATGAATTGTCAGGCTGGAAAGCTAACCAAAGAACACAGGAAGGTAGTAAGATGGAGATAATTATTTTACAGATATGAAATTTCATTACAATCATGCAACAGAAATATTAGAAGAGATACTTTTATTCCCAGCAATTAATTTTAATTCTCATAGCAATTATAATTAGAGGTAGGATATGACAAGCTTTGCAGTGTTGTCTGTTTAACAGCAGACTAATTGTGCTAATGAGGGTGGCAAAAATACAGGGCACAGGGAGAGTACAGGACAAAGTATTCCAATATTCAAGGCTATATACTCTGATAGGAAAATCTGAATACAATTTATTTTCAGTAGCAAAAGGAAAATGAATGGAGATGTGTGTTACAAATCATTAAAATGTTGAGAAGGGTAAATTATATTTATGTAAACAGGCTATTTAATTTGGACTATGAATGTAGAACTAAAGGGCATAGATAGAAAATTAAAAACTTAAAGCAAACAACAGTTGATTATAAAGGTTTTTCCTCATCCACTGCTCAATTTGTAAAATAGACTGTGCAAAAGCAGTTAATGTGGTATTTATCAATTCTGTCAAAAAACTATAACAGGATCAAGGTAACAATGATCACAGAAATGACTATGGTAGAAATCCATGGAAGAAATTCCTGCAAATGTAGAAAATCAGTAACCAAAGTTGAACTATGGAGCTATAGGAATGGCTCCTTTGTCTAGAAATCTACTAAGAAATCTTTAATAAACAGATCTTTTGCAATATATTCCTTTTAACAAGAGGTTAAATAAGTGAGATATAAACAGAAAGTGCTGGAAAAACTCAGCAGGTCTGCCAACATCTATAGAGAGAAACAGAGTTAGCATTTTAAAGCCAATATGACTCTTCTTCAGTTCCAAAGAAGTCATATTGGACTCGAAATGTTAACTCTGTTTCTCTCTCCACAGATGCTGCCAGACCTGCCGAGTTTTCCCAGTGCTTTCTGTTTCTTTTAATTCAGGTAAAAAGTGGGATAAGGTACACAGACAGATTGTACCAATGCCCAATAGGTACACAAATAGTATTGTGGGTTTGTGAAAAGACTCTGAGCCAAGTAGTTTTCTTAGATCTTGATCAGCTAAAGTTTAAAGATTAGTAAAGATTCTGTGGATGTACAAGTTACTGTTATAAATAAATAAACTGTTGCAACATTTAGTCCTTGGCAATGGGATGCCTCAACTGCAGGTAACAATAGATCAAGTCACAGTATATGACATCACTCAGTGATAAATTCCTTTGTAGAGCAAAGCCTCTGCAAGCACTGCTCCTCTGGCAAGTACAGGCATGTTTAATTTTGTCTATATGTGGTGGTGTGGGGTAATTGGCAGGTGGGTTTCATGTCACTCCAGTGATGGAATTCCCACTGCAAACCCACTGTGCCTTGTCTGAAGAAATTGTGGGGGGAGGTATATGATAGTCCCACCACACAAAGAAGGATGGAAACAGTAACTGACAGTAGCAAAAATGATTTAAAAAAACACCCAAATCAAGTCAAAGTAAGATTATTGCAAATCACAGCACTATAGCAACTTAATTCTTTCACTGCCTTTTCTACGCCAACTAGCAAAGCCAGCTTTGCGCAGGTGAGAACATGATCTTGTGATACAGTGGAAATGTCAGTAAATATGACATGTCATCAACATTCCACCTCATTAAGCCTTGTAAGCTAATACAGCAAATGATGGTACAATATTAGACAACTGGATTTAGTCAACTCTCACTAATTGTAGAATGATATGGCAGAAGGTGGGGAAGAAAAAGATCAGAGAAGGTCCCTAGATTTTTCTCCACTCAAGGTGAAAGAGAGTATGTTAAATTTAGAAAGAGAAACCTCTACTGAGTATCTTAGATTCTGAGATTAGTGAAATCAAATGTATTTGTACCAATTTTTAAAAAATAATTCTGTCATAGAGTCAATAAACTGTATGCGATAATTCAGTGGCAGGTGCCTTTTAAATGGGCAGCTCCTTTTTTCTAAGAATTAGAATTGGTTTCAAGATGCCCAGCATTTACATGTAGACAAAAAGTGGGATAAAAGACTGAGAAAGAATCAGATGAGATATTCTCTTCTCTGCATCTTTGGAGCAGGACAAGTATGAAGGGCAAACAATGTCTAATGCTGAAAACAGCTTTGGTTCATTGACAGTGCACAGGATACATGACACACTGTTCCATATGCAAAGCTGGACATGTTGCAATTCAGAATTGCAGGAAAACATACTGTTTAATCTAATGTGCCTTGGTGGAAGTGTAAAACATTCTCAGATGAGGTTGACCACAATTCTATGTGACTGGAAAGGCTCTTTTGTATTCGGGGTGTGGGGGCCCGAGATCTTCAGCCAAGTTTAAATAGGCGTGCAGAGAAAAGATATATTCTAATGATTGGTTGCTTTGAGGTGAGCTAAGTGTGAAAAACAATTTGGTTCTCTAGAGTTGAGTCAAATGAACCCTGCTTTCCAGAATTGAGGTGTGCTACTGCATTTTAAGGGCAAAGAAAGAAAAAGATCCACATAAGGAAAATCTTCCGCCTGCTATCGATTTTTCAAACATCTGGAGCCTGCAAATTGGTGAATACAATATATGAAAGGAAATCCTCACCAATGTTCCCATTAGAAATCAGTTGTTCTGCACAGCCCATTTTTTCCAGTCAATGGGTAGCTTTAGGTTATTGGGAAGCTGTTGATCTGCACAGCTTACTGGGAACATGAATTCTCACCTGGGAATAGATGAGATGCAGAGCTCTAATGTGGGAAAAAACAACCACTAATGGCCTGGATGTTTTCTTTTTAGCAGAAAGAAGTTATATTCTTGTGATACCACTTGGTGAAACAAATAAATTCCACTGCTTCATAATCTCAAGTGTTACTGCTTTTTTGACTGGCCTGCTGAAGGCAAGAGAACATAATGCTCTTAATAGAAATTTTACAATGTATAATTTTATCAGGTTAATTAAAAAGACTCGTACCCTGGAGTCATAGCTAGGAAAAGCTATCCCAAATTTTTATGTTGCGACAAGGATAAAGTCTGTATTTATCTCTCCTAAAATTAAAGTGCTTTTTGATAAAAATTGAATAAAAGCAAAACAAAAGTTTTTAAAACTGTCCAAAATCTGGGGCAGTCAAAGCATGAGTCATTGTGCAGCTGATGGGATTTTACACAGGGATCGTTTGGAGGAAGAGGATGTTCCAATGACACAAGACCAAAAAAAAGTGATTCCCTCAAGCCAACCAAGATTGGACAAGTTCTTCAGTGCGTGATGGTAGTCTTAAACTTATCCAGTAGAAGGTACTGAGGAGAGGTATGCTGGACAATGGGTTGCATAGAAAAGCACAGATTGTACACATAAGCACAGGCAATATAATGCTGATGAAGTCACCCTTATGCATGTCAAGTGTTTGCCGTGTTTCTCAAAAGTCTGGAAGAACTGGTAATAACTGTGGAAATAGCGGAATTGGCAATCCCTGTCCCTGGCGGTCTTAGGGATCACTAATGCCAACTTAAGACATCAGTTCATATGGGTCTAAAAGAAATAACTCTCACCAATTGAAAAGCATTCATGCATGTGTGTTAAAGGGAGTTTCTGGACAAAGGAGCAGATGTGCTGAATGTTGGACAGGTTCAAGAAATATGATAGGATGTAGGTACCAATTGGTTTCATGAATGGCCTAGATGGAGGGAAATAATGTAATCAAGACAGAGCTTGTGCAGTTCTACAACAGACACCAAAAACTGATTGCTTGAAAGTCTATAGATAGCACAACGCTTTATTAATATCTGTATTTTACTAAGGTGACATTTCCAATATCTCCCCTGGTATCCTGTTAGTTGCTCTTAATTTTCGCTACAACCACAGCCGTATCCTTGTACTTTATTTGGGATGATAAGTCTATGTATCGTTATTTATTTCTGTTCAGTTACTAAAAGAATGAAAACTTACATGGTGTCACAATCAGGCTAATGGGTTCTTTCTGTGCAATTGTTCTTGTTCTGGAAAAATGTGCAAAACAAAGGTAGTCATTCCGGCTATCACTTGATTGAACATTTGAAAAGTAAAGATCTCCGTTAAGCCCCTGGGAAGCTCTGCTGTTCTGCTGTATGCGTTGTATCTCTGAAAAATAAAGAATTATTTAAAAATTAAAGATATCATAATTTTTATTGAAAATAGTGATGTGCTAATAAAATACACCTTTTCCTAATGTCCTTTCCACAGTTTATAATATGCCCATATCTTCCTTTCCAACAATTATACAAATAATATGAAAGAATTACAACTAAAATTTATTAATAGTAACTCATATTTTTATGAATGTGATTACATTTAACTTTCCTAAACACAATTATTCATATAGACCTGGAGAAGAGTTGTTTATTCTGGTACCTGGTTATGCAGTTAAAAGAAAGTAAACAACAAGAAAAGGCCATTTGGTCAATTAACCTCATCCCTCTGGTACACTAACTTTCTCATCATAGCAAGCAACTGTAATTTGAAAAACTCCAATGATTAGGTTAGTAAAGCCCGGCCCCGTGTCAGCATATTGGTGTTAACACAATTTGCCTACTATACGCGGTGGGTGGCAGATCAAAAAGGTAGGTAACCAATTTTTTTTTAAATGAAACAGAAAATCATACTGTGGAACTGTCTGTGTTAATTTACAGCATCAGTACAGAGTGTTGGTGAGACCACACCTGGAATACTGGGCAGAATTTTGCTGTCGGTGAGCAGGGGGCGGGACCCGCTCGCCGATGCGTAAAATGACACGGGATGACGTCGGGCGGAACCCCCGACGTCACCCCGCCCATTTAAATTTTCAGGAAGGCGGGGGCGCAGCAAAATCAGCTATGCGCCCGCCGACCTGTCAATGGCCACTTGAGGCCATTGACAGGATCATTTAACCAATTAAAGGAGCTGCCCATCCAACCTTAAGGTTGGCGGGTTGGCCAGGAGCCCCAGCGGTAACTAGAAAAAACATGAAACCTCATCCAGCGGCGGGATGAGGTTTCATGTAGGGTCTTAAAAATTGTAATAAAGTTGTTCTGTAAATTATAAACATGTCCCAACTCATGTGACATTGTCACATGAGGGGACATGTAAGAGATTTTTCTTTTCTCTATTGTTAATAGTTTTAAAAGTCGAAGCGATCTCCCTGGGGTTGCACTTAGCCTCAGGGAGATGTGCACTCTTTCGTGCGCACACGCGAAAGAGCGCACTCTCAATTTTAGGGATTCCCCTCTGCCCGCACGGGGTGCACATAGCGCTTACCAGCGGACGTCATGCTGGGTGGGCCTAAATTGGCCCGCCCACGTAAAATGGCGGTGCGGCCCGCTTTTCTGGAAGCGATCGGCTCCATGCCTGCTGGCGATTGGATCGGGCCCACCTGCCTGACAGGCAGAAAATTCTGCACACTGTGTGCGGTCTGGGTCTCCTTATTTGAAAAAATATATAATTGCATTAGAAGCAGCTCAGGGAAGGTCCACCTGACTCACTCCTAAAATCAAGGGCTTATCTTATGAAGAAAGGTTGAACAGGTTGGACTTTAGAAGAATTAGGAGTTTAGAAGAATGAAAAGTGATCTTATTGAAACATGTAAGATCCTGAGGGGACTTGATAGGGTAGATACCAGGAGGATGTTTCCACTTGTGGGAGAGACTAGAGCAGAGGTCAAAAACAAGAGGTCTCCCTTTTAAGATGGAGATGAGGAAATATATATATATATTTCTAAAGGGTTGTTAGTTTGTGAAATTCTCTTCCCCAGAAAGCAGTGGAGGCTGAGTCACTGAATTTATTCAAGGCAGAGTTAGACAGATTTTTGATAGACAAGGGAGTGAAGCTTATGGGGGGCAGACAGGGAAGTGGATGATCTTATCCTTGATCTTATTGAATGGTCTACTCCTGCTCCTAAAACCTATGGGAAGAATTTTCCCCCCATCGGGGGGGTTGTGCGGGGGCGGGCGGGAGCGAGCGCCCGATCGTGTGCACGCTGCCATTTTATGTGGGCGGGCCAACTAAGGCCCGCCCAGCGTGACGCACACCCAGAAGCACTGTGCGCTCCCTGTGCGGGCAGGGGGGGGATTCCCTGAGTCGGGGCCTGCGTTCTTTCGCGCATGCGCAAGAAAGAGCACAGAAATTTCCCTGAGACATGGAAGTGCCTCAGGGAGATTAGTTTAAGTTGTGGAAAGTTTAATAAAGGTGGAAAAAAATTTTAAGGACATGCCCCCTCATGTGAAACTGTCACATGAGCTGGGACATGTCCAGTAATTTTTTCAAAATTTTTTATTTAATTAACAAACCCTTCATGAAACCTCATCCCGCCTTAAGGTTGGACGGGCAGCATTCTTAACAACTTTAATTAGTTTAGTAATGGCCTTAATAGGCCTTTGACAGTTCGGCGGGCGGGCAGCCAATGCGAAATTCAGCCCACTGAACTGACAATCTAAATGACACGCGATGACGTCAGGATGCATGCCCGACATCACCGCACATCATTTTACACGTCGGCGAGTGAGCCCCGCCCCCGCTCACCACCAGGAAAATTCAGCCCTATGTTCCTAATTGTTACCAGTTGCCCAAAAGCTCACCACTGAAGTAACTGAAATATAATGAAGTGTGAACTGCTGAAGGCTAGACTTTGCCTGAAACCAGCACAGCCTTTTAAATCATAACATTGGAACACAGGAGCAGGGGTGGGCTACTTAGCTCCCCTAGTCTGTTCCACCATTCAATGAACTCATAGCTGATCTGCAACCTAACTGCATGTAGCCACCTTTGCTCCATATCCCTTAATACTTCTGGTTAACTAAAGTCAATCTCCGATTTAAAATCAACATTGAATAGAAACATAGAAAGATTCACAGCACAGAAGGCCATTCAACCCACCGCGTCTGTTCTGGCCAGAAAAGAGCTATCCAATCTAATCCCACCTTCCAGTTCTTGGTCCATCAATTGCCATTTGAGGAAGAGAGCTCCAAACTTCTGCCACCTTTTGCGTGTAGAACTATTTCCCAATTTCACTCTGAAAAAGTTTGGCTCTAATTTTTACACTTTGTCCCCTGGCCCTAGACTTTCCAAAAAGTGGAAACAATTTCTCTCTATCCATCCTATCTGTTCCCCTTACTACCTTGAAAATTTCCATCAAAACACCTATTAACCTTCTAAATTCCAGGGAATAATAGTTGAGCTTATGTAAACTTTACTCATAGCTTAACCCTTAGAGTCCAGCTTTCATTCTGAATCTCAGGCATGGCATACAAATCCATATTGGATCTCCCTAATCAGCTGAAAACAGACACTCTACCCTTAATTATAGCCTTCCAGTAATTTCCCAGCAATAGATGTTAGGCTAGCTACTCAATAATATTTTGGTTACTCTTGCTCACCTTTCTTAAATAGTAGATGACATGTACAATTTTCCAATCTAAAGGAATGGTTCTCACATTGAGAGAACTTTGGAAGATTATAGTTTCAACATTCACAAAGTTCTCCCCTGTTTCCTTGAAAACTGAGGTGAAAACCATCTGCTGATGGGATTTGTCACCCTTCAGTGCCATTCTTATCCTCTTTACTTTACTTTGCTTGTGTGTTAACTTTATTAATCCCTGCCCCTGATTCAATATTAGTTTCCTTGGGATCTCTGACATGCCAACCTCTTGCTTTGCAGTCATACTGACACAAAGGAATTATTCAACCTGCCCACTCTTTCCTTCCTTTCATTTCCAATAACACCATTATCAGTTTTGAAGGAGTACTGGCCATGTTCTCTTGCCTTATATAATTGTAGAAGATTTTGTGTTGATCTTGATACCCAATGCAAGTTTTTTTATGTTCTCCTTTTCATAGCTCCTACCATCCATTTTGTCACCTTTTGCTGTTCTTTGTATTTCTTCCATTAGCCAAGGCCTGTGCTATTTTTTGCATTCTTGTGTTTGCCTTTTAGTATTGTATTTTCTCTTAGCCCTTTCATTTATTTGGCAATATATTGCCATTCCTTCACTGTTGCTGGGTCAAAATCTGGAACTCTCTTCCCAACTGCACTGTGGGTGTACCTACATCACGTGGACTGCAACGGTTCAAGAAGGCAGCTCACCATCACCTTCTCAAGGGCAAGTAGGGATGGGCAATAAATGCTGGCCCAGCTAGCAAAGCCCACAACCTGTAAAATTACTTTTTAAAAAATTCATACCCTCATGGTTTACTTTGACGCAAGAATCTGTGTATAATCCTGCCTCCACTGTGTAATATTTTACATACTCCAGAAGGTCCATTAAGTCATCAATACAATTTTAGACTAACACTTTTTTTACAGCAGAAGGGCTGTAAAATAAAAACTGATTCCCTTCCCTGACCTTTCTCTTTGCATTTTAGCACTTTTATAGGACATTGGTGAAAACTTCACAATAAGAAAAAGCCATCAAGGCTAATATGATAAAAGGTAATTGCCAGATGTCATAGAGACTGAATTTAACAATTTAGTTTAACAGCTAGCTGGAATCTGCTCTCATAAATATATAATAGATAGTACTTACTGCTGGTCATCCAATAAATATTTAATGGAGGTGGCCCACTGGGAGGATTACATGGTAACACCACAGGATCCCCTTCCTCAACTTCAATATGCTTTGTACTCTCTTTTGGAAATCTAGGGATAGCTGGAAAAAGAACAAGAGCATTAGTCATAATATGTAAAGTTAGCAGAAATGAAAAATGCCAATTCCAGGTAGCAAATAATGGAATGAGAGCACAAGCCAGACGGAAAAAACTCAGCAAGAGAGCACAAGGCACAGAACTTGAAAAACAAAGTTATAAGATGAATGGGAATCAGTGGGTAACTGTTCAAGATAAATAAAACTGTTAACTGTTAACTTTAAATGTAACCGTTCAAATTAAAGATTCACTGATGCACACAAAGTTAGAGCTGGTTGTCACTAAACACATGGTTGGTTCAAGCAGCTTGATGCCTGATGCTCAACAATTTCTTATTCACTTTAATTATTCTGCATTATTCCTATTGTTATAATAGTTAAACTACAAAAGTATGAAAAAGCACAGATTATATTGCCCAATCATCCATTTTTAAATGTTTAGCACTTTAAATATCAGCAATTTGCTGTGCTAAAATAACTTCATATTTTAGAAAATTATAATTTTAACTGTTTTCAATTTCAGGTTAATTTTCAGAAAAAGTGAGTAATTAAGACATAAATTGCAAACTGGTTTCCTCTATTCATGCAATATTTTTTTTAGAAATCCTGTTCCAGGCATTGGGGGGATAATTGGCCAGCCCCTGAACAAAGGGACAGGGATTGCAATGCACAATTAACCTGCACCTGTTGCTTCCAATGCAGGCGGTGTGAAAACTGCAGAGACGTGAAGCTCTGCAAACACGTTTTCTGAAGCAGTGGGACCAGGTAGCCATGGTGGTCAATGCCAGAAGTGTAGCCCGAAGACCTGGATTTAGTGCTGCAAAAAGTTCAAAGAACTTGCACGAGTGGTCAAGGTCAGTGAATTTCAATTATCATATTTCACCAGCTGCATCACGATGCTCACACACTCTTCAATGCATCACATCCCCATCAATCACCACCCAACAATCTCTTACAATCATGAAGCAATTATGACTTTAACTGAACATTCATAGCTTCACCTTATACTTAGCACTGCTTCAAGTCTCACGCCCACACCTCACAGGTTATACACACGGCCAACTATTCAACCAGGACAGCCATATCACCTGAACACGTTGCATCACACTCAACACGCTTCCCTCACTCTTTCAGGACAAGTTGGCACATAAATGGAGGCATCAGGTGTTAACCGGCAGGGGACAAGCACGACTGCATGTCCATGCCCAATGGAGAAAATGGCTGTCGCCATCACAAGTGCCCATCACTGAAGCCAAGGCCAGTGGTGGGGATGAAACCATTGACGATGATGGTACACTGTTGTATCTAATCCTCCTTGCATCCCAATTCCTCAATCCCTCAATCTCTTCTAATCTAGAAGCCACAGTTGGTGTAAAAATAAAGCATGCACCTCTTGCTTTGCTCCCCACGCTTTCCCTTACCACAACCCTACTGTTGTACCTTCAACTCAGTAGGCAATTGTGGAAAAGAAAGAGGTGGAAGACAGTAGTGATGAAAAAAAAATCACTCTCATGTTCACAGTCACCAGCTCAGATTCTTACACTGTACCTGCTTTAGAGGGTAGTTTAGAAGGATCTGCATATAGTGAGAATCCAGCTGGGGTGGCCTGCAGCCAGGGCAGGGAGCAAGTGTAGCCCAGGTGCCAGCTTGCTAGAGGATGAGATTGCATATGAGTTCTATTGCACAGGATTCAAATGAGCAGTTGGATGGGGTGAGATGCAGCAGGTCAGGGGCTGAGCATTCTCTGGCAAGTGATTCACCTCCTGACTCCCCAAAGCCTGTCCAGCAATGACAAGGCACAAGTCAGGTGTATGATGGAATACTCTTCACTTGCCTGGGTGATTGCAGCTTCATGAACTCTCAAGAAACTCAACACAATCCAGGGCAATGTCTGCTTGACTGGCACTCCATCCACCACCTTCAACATTTATTCCCTCAAAAACAGCAACACTGTGGCTGCAGTGTACACCATCTACAGGATACACTGGAGCAACTCACCAAGGCTCCTTTAACAGCACCTCCCAAACCCACAACCTCTACCACATAAGAGAATGCGAGCAGCAGACGCATGAGAATACCACCAACTGCAGATTCCCCTCTAAGTCACACACCTTTCATTGTCACTGGGTCAAAATCCTGGTATTTCCTACCCAACAGTGCTGTAGGGATAACTTCACCACATGGGCTACAGTGATTCAAGAAAGCGTCTCAAACTATCTTTTTAAGCGCAATTAGGAGTGGGTAATAAATGCTAGCATAGCCAATGAAAGCCACATTCCAAAAAAAAAATTGGTAACACCCACCTTTGTAGAATGAAATCTGAATGAAGTAAAGCCCTAATTCAAAACTTCATCATATAATCTTGGCTGATACAATGAATGTTCAATGAGTATTCCAGTGCTGCAGAAGACATTGGTCCCAATGAGGGGCAAGTTTGATAAACTGGAGGGTGGACTTTTGGTTGGTATCTAAAAGCAGTGGGTGTTGACATCACAGAATGCATTTTTCCCTACCTGGAAAGACAACTTACCTGTCAAGCTTGGTTCCCGGTTGGGTGGGACACAATCTGGACCAGGCTGCAGATGCAGGTAAGGAGCCTGCAGCTGCTGGTGGGAATAAGGGTGCTGGGGGCAGGTGGTCTGATCCTTGGCTCAAGGGGAGAGATTGGACACTGAGGGAGGGTGGAGAGGTGGTTCCAATCACCAATTGGGGCTGTTCTTCATTTGGGAGGAAGGTCTGACAGGGGGTGTCCAAACCAAGGGAAGAAGCTAGGCTTTAAGGTCAGGGGAGAGGCACTCTTTCGCCTCCTGGCCCACAAACACCTAATTTCTCCCCTAAAGTGTCTTCACCTTCTTTGAACTGACAGGTTACCAAACATGCTCAAAAACAGGTTAAATCTCAGGCTAACAAAAACAGAAAATTCTGGAAATAATGAGCAGATCTAACAGCATCTGTGGAGAGAAAAACAGAGTTAACGTTTCGAGTCCATCTGATTCTTCAGCTCTGAAGAAGGGTCATACGGACTCAAAATGTTAACTCTGTCTTTCTCTCTACAGATGCTGTTAGACCTGCTGAGTTTGTCCAGCATTTTCTGCTTTTGTTTCACATTTCCAGCATCCACAGTATTTTGCTTTTATCTTAAATCTCAGGCTGCCAGCCTTACTATAATGTTTAAATAGCCAATTCACCTCCTAGGAGGTGCTTAGCTCCCCACCCCTTGTCCCACCCCGTTAAACCCAGAAGTAAGTGGGCTAGAGGTGGATTGTTGTCGGGTTCAAGGTGTTTGAAAAACATTTAAATCTGGCCCGACCCCAATACACCAGTTCTTCAGTGATAAAATTCCCCCATTACTTTAAGATCCCAGCTCTATTTTCTGCTGAATGTTGAAACCCCCATGGAATATTCAAAGAATTATGGGGGATTCACCTGGTTTTACTTGGGTTTTGTTGAGTGTAAATTGAGCAGTCATAAAAAATGTACTTCATTGTACATATAAATATTTTAGAAATGTCTGAGAATATAAATCATTACAAATTTCTGCTGTATTTTTTCCAGCACTAAAGTCAAGTGGAAAGGCAATCATCGGCTCCAAATTTCTGAGGTAATTTGGAAATTGTCATGCTTCTCACTATATAAGAAAAAATAAAGAATAAACATTATATTATAAACTGAGAATTAAGACGTCAGCGGCAGTGTGTTTGCAATCTCTGCTTTCATCTGAGATGCTGGTTAAATCCTGCCCAAACTAATGGTAAGGTTCTCTTTCTTTCTCAGGGCTCTCTGTAAAAAATGTTTTTCAGTAAGCCTAATCCAGCTCCCAGTAGTTATGAGACAAGATTCCTTGTAACGCATTACAGTTAAGGCCAAATCTCACTTAAGAGATCACAAGAATGTTTAGTGAGGGAATTGGGGGAGAACATTTTTGTGGGGCTGATCATGAGACAGAAGAATATGAAGGTCTCCTGGAGGTTAGAGTACAAGTATTTTGTTCCGGCACAGGAAAAAAAATTCTCTCCTGCTGACCTGAGCTATTCGATGCTGACACAGTTGGGGGAATTTTTCCCATCCCGCCCGCAATGGGTTTCAAGGCGGGTGGGAGCAGAGAATCCAGCAGCAGGCAGGAAGCCACAAACCCACGGGTGTAAAAACAGCTTGCAATTCTCCCGATGCTGGGCTTATGGTGGGTGGGTTATTCCACTGACTAGTAGCGTGATCGCTATTTGCATTTATTAACATCTTATGAATGCTAATTTTAAAAGTTGCTCGGCAGAATCTTGTCACGCCTTCCAATCATGTGTCACACCAGCAGGAAATTACGTCAGCCTCAAACACACTTGAAAAGGGGTGGCGTGCACAAGTCAGTTCACTGGTAACTTTGAGGTGAGTGAAACATACATAGCCTATCTGCCAGAGCGCTGCGCCGGTCTTGTTGCGATGAACACCACACTGCTGGGGCTGTACGGTTGGTCTGCTCCTGCTCTTTGCCTACATTGTCCCAAAGGACACCAGTGTGCTGTGGTACTAATGCAGGCCTCCACTTTCAGAAACTAGCACTTCAATCGGGGGTGGGCTGTGAGGTGAGGGTGGGATTGATGAACACAAGGTAGGCAATGGGGAGGGAAGGCTGTGGAATGGCAGTGACAGGGGAGAGCAAACACGAGGGGACCCTTCTGGGATCACCTTCTAACTTTCTGTTGCCTCAGGAGTGAGCAGGAGTCTGCTTAGAAAGAAAGGAGTACCACCTCCTTGCGATGAAAGCCACTGAGAGCCAATGGCTTCATTAACACTGTTAAAGGGCTACTCAGTACTCAGTGGTTTCATATCACAGTCGCTGCATCTCAAGAGTAACACATTGGAATTTAGAATTTGGAAATTCAGCTAATAGTGAAGAAGGCACAGCTGTATCATATATGGCATTCCATCAATGACGGCTTGTCACCTGTTCACCAGATTTGACACTCCTATTCTAGGATGAATGAGATGAACTGGGCTTTTTTTGACCTTTGTAGTCCATAATTATCTTGTGAATAGAGGGTGGAATCATGGCTGGAGCCAACAGAGGGCGCTGGTGAGAAGTGATTGAAGCATTCTGGGAGAAGTCACCGCAGCCACCGCGACTCAGGAGGGAATCGAGGAGAAGGACTCTTGCACTCAACAGGAGGAAGAGCATCCAACAGAGGGCGCTGGTGAGAAGTGACTGAAGCATTCTGGGAGAAGTCACCACAGCCACCGCAACTCAGGAGGGAATTGAAGAGAAGGACTCTTGCACTCAACAGGAGGAAGAACATCCAACAGAGGGCGCTGGTGAGAAGTGACTGATGCATTCTGGGACAAGTCACCGCAGCCACCGTGACTCAGGACGGAATCGAGGAGGACCCACTGTCTAAGAACGGAATGGAGGATCCAGTTGTGGTCCACGTTGGGACAAATAACATAGATAAGGCGAGGAAAGAGGACCTGTTTGGGGATTATCAGGAACTAAGAACTAAATTAAAGAACAGCTCCTCAAGGGTTATAATCTCCGGATTACTACCCGAGCCACGAGCAAATTGGCATAGGGGCGCGAGAATAAGGGAAGTAAAAACGTGGCTAAAGGAGTGGTGCGGGAAAGAGGGGTTCCATTTGGTGGGGCACTGGCATCAGTATTGGAACAGGAGGGATCTGTACCGTTGGGATGGTCTCCACCTGAACCAATCTGGGACCAATGTTCTAGTGAAAAGGGTAAATAGGGTGGTCAACAGGACTTTAAACTAGAAAGTGGTGGGGGGGAGAGAAGGGTAAAACTCCAAGAAGTATGACTAATGGGAAACAAAGCAGGAGGTTAGCGTGTGGGGGGGTGGATTCAACTTCATGGAAAATTATGAAAAAACTGAAAAGAAAGGAGAGCCCAGGAGAGGCTATTAAAGTCTCCAGAACACAAAATAGGACAAAGTGTTTGGAAAGGGCTAGGAATCTAACTTCAAGCACATCAGATAAAAGGACGACAATGAGAAAGGGGACGGGAAATACAGGACTGAAGGTGTTGTATCTGAATGCACGCAGTATACGAAATAAGGTAAATGAGCTTGTGGCGCAGATTGAAATTGGCAGGTATGATGTGGTGGGCATCATGGAGACATGGCTGCAAGGGGATCAGGACTGGGAGCTAAATATCCAAGGATATACATCCTATCGAAAAGATAGGCAGGTTGGCAGAGGGGGCGGGGTTGCTTTGTTAGTAAGAAATGAAATTAAATCAATAGCAAGAAACAACATAGGGTCAGAGGATGTAGAATCTGTGTGGGTAGAGTTGAGGAACTGCAAAGGTAAAAAAACCATAATGGGAGATATGTACAGGCCTCCGAACAGTAGTCAGGATGTGGGGCACAAGATACACCAGGAGATAGAAAAGGCGTGTAAGAAAGGCAAGGTTACAGTGATCATGGGGGATTTCAATATGCAGGTAGACTGGGAAAATCAGGTTGGTAGTGGATCCCAAGAAAAAGAATTTGTGGAATGTCTACGAGATGGCCTTTTGGAGCAGCTTGTGGTGGAGCCCACTAGGGAACAGGCAATTGTAGATTTAGTGATGCGTAATGAGGCAGATTTGATAAGGGAGCTTAAGGTGAAGGAACCCTTAGGAGAAAGTGACCATAATATGATAGAATTTACCCTGCAATTTGAGAGGAAAAAGCTGGAATCAGATGTAACAGTGTTACAGTTGAATAAAGGCAACTACAGAGGCATGAGGGAGGAGCTGGCCAGAATGGACTGGGAGATGAGCCTAGCAGGAAAGACAGTGGAACAGCAATGGCAGGAGTTTCTGGGAGTAATTTGGGAGACACAGCAAAAATTCATCCCTAGGAAGAAGAAGCATACTAAAGGGAGGACGAGGCAACCATGGCTGACAAGAGAAGTCAGGGACAGCATAAAAGCTAAAGAGAAAACATACAATGCAGCGAAGAGCAGTGGGAAACCAGGGGATTGGGAAGCCTACAAAGACCAACAGAGGACAACTAAAAAAGAAATAAGGAGGGAGAAGACTAAATATGAGGGTAAACTAGCCAGTAATATAAAAGAAGATTGCAAGAGTTTTTTTAGATATATAAAGGGTAAGAGAGAGGCAAAAGTGGACATTGGGCCGCTGTAAAATGGCGCTGGAGAAGTAGTAGTGGGGAACAAAGAAATGGCGGAGGAACTCAATAGGTACTTTGCGTCAGTCTTCACGGTGGAAGACACGAGTAACATCCCCAAAGTTCAAGAGAGTCGGGGGGCAGAGGTGAGTATGGTGCCCATTACCAAGGAGAAGGTGCTAGGAAAACTGAAAGGTCTGAAGGTGGATAAATCACCTGGACCAGATGGATTACACCCCAGAGTTCTGAAGGAGATAGCTGAAGAGATAGTGGAGGCGTTAGTGGTGATCTTTCAGGAATCACTCGAGTCAGGGAGGGTCCCAGAGGACTGGAAAATCGCTAATGTAACCCCGCTATTTAAGAAGGGAGTGAGGCAAAAGACGGGAAATTACAGGCCGATTAGCCTGACCTCGGTCGTTGGCAAGATTTTAGAGTCCATTATTAAGGATGAGATTTCAGAATACTTGGAAGTGCATGGTAAAATAGGGCAAAGTCAGCATGGTTTCATCAAGGGGAGGTCATGCCTGACAAATCTGTTAGAATTATTTGAGTAGGTTAGACAAAGAAGAGCCAATGGATGTTATCTACTTGGACTTCCAGAAGGTCTTTGACAAGGTGCCGCACAGGAGGCTGCTCAGTAAGATAAGAGCCCATGGTGTTAGAGGCAAAGTACTAGCATGGATAGAAGATTGGCTGTCTGGCAGGAGGCAGAGAGTGGGGATAAGGGGGTCCTTCTCAGGATGGCGGCCGGTGACTAGTGGGTTCCGCAGGGGTCAGTGTTGGGACCACAACTTTTCACTTTATACATTAATGATCTAGATGAAGGAACTGAGGGCATCCTGGCTAAGTTTGCATATGATACAAAGATAGGTGGAGGGACAGGTAGTATTGAGGAGGCGGGGAGGTTGCAGGAGGATTTGGACAGGTTAGGAGAATGGGCAAAGAAGTGGCAGATGGAATACAAAGTGGGGAAGTGTGAGGTCATGCACTTTAGTAGGAAATCTAGAGGCATAGACTATTTTCTAAATGGGGAGAGAATTCAGAAATCTGGAGTGCAAAGGGACTTGGGAGTCCTAGTTCAGGATTCTCTTAAGGTTAACTTGCAGGTTGAGTCGGTAGTTAGGAAGGCAAATGCAATGTTGGCATTTATTTCAGGAGGACTAGAGTATAAAAGCAGGGATGTGCTGCTGAGGCTTTATAAGGCTCTGGTCAGACCACATTTAGAATATTGTGAGCAATTTTGGGCCCCATATCTCAGGAAGGATGTTCTGGTCCTGGAGAGGGTCCAGAGGAGGTTCACGAGAACAATCCCAGGAATGAAGGGCTTAACATATGAGGAACGTTTGAGGACTCTGGGTCTATACTCGATGGAGTTTAGAAGGTTGAGGGGGGATCTGATTGAAACTTACAGAATACTGAAAGGCCTGGATAGAGTGGACGTGGGGAAGATGTTTCCATTAGTAGGAGAGACTAGGACCTGAGGGCACAGCCTCAGAGTAAAGGGAAGACATTTTAGAACAGAGATGAGGAGAAACGTCTTTAGCCACAGAGTGGTGAATCTATGGAATTCATTGCCACAAAAGGCTGTGGAGGCCAGGTCATTGAGTGTATTTAAGACCGAGATAGATAGGTTCTTGATTGGTAACGGGATTAAAGGTACGGGGAGAAGGCGGGAGAATGGGGTTGAGAAACTTATCAGCCATGATTGAATGGCGGAGCAGACTCGATGGGCCGAATGGCCTAATTTCTGCTCCTATGCCTTATGGTCTTATGGTTTTATTTTGTTGCTAATGAAAATTTACTGTGAGTGGTATTTGTGGGGTGAGATTGCCAAGGCAGAAGTATGTAATGGGCTCATAGTGAATCAGAAACCTGTTTTACACTGCACAAGATTCTCGAGTCTTTTCCATTGACTTCAATCTTGTCCTTTGGCCAACTTACCTATTATCCCACTCTATCATAGTGCTTTCTATGAGTTTTTTTGAGGTATTGAAATATTGTGATAACGTTGCGTTGCATAGTAGATATTGAAAATATATTGCCGTGAGAAACAGCAACCCGCAGAGTTTTCAGACTTGCTGATCAAGAAAACACAGATACAATTGTGAACCATTCAGTTTTTGGCCTCTGGCCTCATAAAAGTTGTGCTGTACAGAGACACCTGAGGGCTCTCATGCTTCTCACTGGCAGTAAAGAGCTATGTTGTTCAATCATTCCACTTTGTTGTTCAAGAATCATTTGATATTTCTACCCTGTGAGGTTGCTAATAAAATAGAATCCAATTACACCCCTTGTATGAAATAATTATGTTGAATAATGTCATGCACCTAGGTAGAAGAAAGTCTTCTTCTACTTCTACAGAATGGAAAAGATCTTATACAGTTTATCTCGATTACACATATTGAATCAAATATGAATTTACTGCCACCATGTCCATATACTGCAATGTGCAGAACATGTTAATGAGGGCTGAGGCAGTCACCGAAATCAGTGTTGTTGTCTGCAGAGTGTTATAAATAACCTACAGGATATTTTCCTTTCAAATTAATAATATTGCACGATGCTGTTAAAATAAAATTTGTACTTTCTGGTCTCTTTAATAATCATGGTGTGATCACCTATAGGGCACACACAAACTAACACTGCATTATATCTTTGCTGCTCTTAATATTAATGATCCATGCTGCATATACATTGGGTGATATTTGTAACCAGATGCCAAGAATGGGCATCATCGTTCTACTTGAATCTTTCTGTGCTTGCTTGATGAATTGCTTGATGAATCTTGAAAGGGGAAAAAATATCACGCATGATTGAGGGAGCAGTGGAGGGTGGGGTGGGGGGAGTGTAGAGGGATGAGGAGCCCGGAAACAGGACAAGCATCTAGATCCATGATTTCTCTCCCTATGCCGAGGGGAGGGGAGTGGTGGAGGAGGGGAGCACTGCTCCAGCCAGGCATTGAGGCCTTTCTCACCTGCCTGGCCACACCTGTGACCACACAGTTTCCAGGCACCCGAACTCCCCAAGTAGAAAAGTCAGCTAGAAGCCGACATAACCGGAACAAGCCCGTCCCGCAGCCATAACACACTATGGGCAGGCTAAGTTGGTTGAAAGTGGGGCTTCCACCCCTCAGTGGGAGGAAGTCCTGCCCTCAGGAGCTGCCAACCAATCTGATTGGCCGGAAACTCTTGCAGTCACTGCAGATCCAAAGTTCAGTAGTGGGCATTGCAGAAAGGAGGACCACGTGGTCATGGCTGCCCCAGACAGGTAATTCTCAGGCTTTTAGGATGGGGAGGGATTCTAGAGCCCAGGGAGGGGTGAGAAGGGTGGGGTTCTGGGTTTTGGAGGGCAGATGGCATTGAAAGAACGGGGGGGAGTGACATCTTGGAGAGATGCCCCAAATGTGCACAGTGTACCCCCTGAATTAGGTGTCCGCACTTCCTTTCCACTCTTTTTCATGTTGGCCTTAAAAAATGGCCTGCCCAATCCCGCCCAGCTGCCCATGCCAGCCGCATGCATATTCCCCATTAGAACAAACCGAGGCTGGAATATTGCTGAGGTGTTGGTGTGGAACACCAGAGGTCACTCTGAAACCCTTGGAAAATGGAAAACTGGCATGATATCACAAACACCCATTAATTCCCTGAATTCATCAATCCATGGTTGACCGTCTTGGTGACACTGAAGCTCAGGGTGCTGATTCATTCCACCCTCCCCAATCCCACATATTTGGCCCAATATTATCTCTGTGTAAATGAACAGGTTTTGAGTCAGTTAAAATCAGGCCTATTGTGTCAAAAAAGGGTTGCATGGCTTAGTTTTGTAAGATTCGATTCCTTGGATTAAAGTTCAAGTGGATTCTCAAGTGAATGGAATCTTTGTTTAAAAATGAGTATCTGTATTGTCAAGTATAACTTAGAGAATATCTCTGTGTCTCTGTGAAGCACCCAACACAGTAAAGTCTTCCTCCCTCACAGTGTAACAGAAAAGTGGTCAAGCAATTTCCCCTCACCTCTCGTCCTTTCCATCAGCTGCACATTGATGCAGTGGAAGCCCTTGCAGTTTAAAAGTTCATCTTGGGGTGCACAGATTGTTTGCAGTTGATGACGCCTGTGGGAAGTTAGCCAGAGATGCAAACCTGAGCACCGACTCATTCTGATTAGCATTATCAGATGCGCAGTTGATATAATAACCTCCACTGGTAAACAACCCATCAATCTTATGCATCTGTGTGTGGCTGACTGGAAGATCCTGGTTTTGTCGCTGTCAAAGTCCTGCAAGGGTCCGAAGGTAAAAAAGGTGGAAGGGCGTGGTTACTGGCAGGCACTGATAGCACGAGCCACCAGGTTCAGCAGGAAACACATCTTCTAAATGTCTGCCACCGCCAGATGTGACAACATGAATCTCCTGAAGCACTGCTCCTTTGACCTATATTACTCTGTCTCCAAGGTCCAATCTAAGGTAACCAAGGTGCCACGATCCCAATGTGTTTCAGGAAAACTCCAAAATGTAGGAAATAACTATCAGCTAAAGTTCCCACTAAGGAAGCAGCTATAAGTACTGAATGAATATATATATATATATATATATATATTTTATTTGTTCATAAGATTTGAGCATTGCAGGAAAGACAAGCATTTATTTTCCATTCCTAATTGCCCTTAGAAAGGTGGTGGGAAGGCTGCCTTCTTGAACCAGTGCAGTCTATCTGCTGTAGGGACATCCGCAGTGCTATTTGGGAGAGAGGTCCAGAGTGTTAACCTAGCAGAAATGATATTATTACAAGTTAGGATGGTGTGCAGCTTGGAGGGGAACACGCATGCGGTGGTGTCCCCATGTGTGAGCTGCCCTTGTTCTTCTGTGGGATAGACGTCATAGGTTTAAAAAGATGCTATTGAAGGAGCCTTGATGAGGTTGCAGTACATCTTGTAGATGATACATATTGCTGCAGTGTTTGTCGGTGGTGGAAGGCAAGAATTTTTAAGGTAGGGAATGGGGTGCCAATCAAGCGGGCTGTTTTGTCCTGGTTGGTGCTGCGCTTCGAGTGTTGTTGGAGCTACACTCATCAAGGCAAGTGGAGAGTATTCTGTCACACTCCTGACTTGTGCCTTGTAAATTGTAGACAGGCTTTGGGGAGCCAGGAGGTGAGTTACTTGCCACAGAATACTCAGCCTCTGATTTACTCTTGTAGCCACAGTATTTATATGGCTAGTCCAGTTCAGTTTCTGGTCAATGGTAACCCCCATGATGTTGATAGTGGGTATTCAGCAATGCTGATGTTGTTAAATATCAAGATGAGATGGTTAGATTCTCTCTTACTGGAGCTGATCTTTGTCAGGTACTTATGTGGTTGTGAATGTAACTTGCCACTTTTCAGCCCAAGCCTGAATGTTGTGCAGGTCTTGTTGATGTGGGCACAGAGTGGTTCATTACCTGAGGAGTTATAAATGGTGCTAAACATTGTTCAAACATCGGTGAACATCCCCATTTCTGGCTTTATGAATGAGGGAAGTACATTGATGAAGCAGCTGAAGATGGTTGGGCCTAGTACACTACCCTGTGGAGCTGCTGCAGCAATGTCCTGGAGTTTGAGATAATTGGTCTCCAACACCCACAACCATATTCCTTTTTCCTAGGTTCCAGCCAATGGAGAGGTTTTCCCTTGATTCCCATTGGGTTCAATTTTGTGAGGGCTCCCTAATGCCACACTCGGTCAAACGCTGCTTTGGTGAGAAAGGTAGTCACTGCCACCTCATCTCTGGAATTCAGATCTTTTGTCTATGTTTGGACTATGGCTATAATGAGGACAGGAGCCACCTGACCCTGGCGGAATCCAAACTGAGCATCAGTGAACAAGTTATTGCAGAGTAAGTGCCGCTTGATCGTACCGTAAATGCTAGCTTCCATCACTTTGCTGATTGAGAGTAGACAGATAGAGCAGTAATTGGATTTGTCCTTCTTTCTGTGTAGTGCTTACATGAGTTTTAATCAGCTCCTTCAATTGGCATTGTGTGCTTTCCTTGGTTTCAATAGGGAGTTTCAGGAAGTGCAGGATACCCATGGATGCAACGTTAAACTTAAAAGTATGTTAGAAAATTGCTCAAATTGAAAGTCACCATTTATAATTCGGCAACCTGTCTCTCCCGAGGTGGTCACATACAACCAGGTCACCACGCATTGAAGGTGGCAGTCAGTAGGTTAGAGCTGCTCCAGTGCGCTTGCATTTTTGCTGATTTAGCCCTTCATCTATACTCAAACATGTGTTCCATTAGGTTAAAATTCCCAATGTCACCACCCTGAGAACATCCTTCATCCAGGAACAGATTAAGAATAGGCTAGGCAGTTCAAATCTAGGTATCCTTGAGGAGTTATGGGCAATCATTGGCACAGTGTTACACTACCACATATCTTGACATGTCCCACAGTCCTTGACAAAGTCATAAATAATGCCATCATGTGATATCTAATCATTCAATAACCTGCTCACTGATGCTCAGTTTGGGTTTCATCAGAGCCACTCAGGTCCAGAGCTTATACAGCCTTCACCCATACATGGATATGAGAACTCAATGCTAGAGCAGTGGTGACAGTATTTGCACTGGACATTGGCACAACCCATGACAGAGAATAGCATTGAAGAATCCTAGCAAAACTGAACCCATTAGTGAAGGTCAGAGAGAAAACCCTCCAAAAGCTGGAGTCATACCTGACACAATGAAAGATTCTTGTGGCTTTCAGAGCACATTTATGCACAGGATGAGCTCTGAAATTGACCTGGGCTCACAAAAGGCAAGTCATATTTGCGCCAGAAAAGTGTCAAGTAATGACCATCACCAAAAAGAGAAAGGCTATGTATCTTCCATTAACCTACAAAGACACCTCGGTCAGGTTTTCCCGGTCAGTGAGCAGGGGAGTGGGGGGGGTTGGTGTCCACTGGCCTAAGCGTAAAATGATGCGGGATGACATTGGGCAGAACTCCCAACGTCACCCCGCCTCATTTCACTTTTCAGGTCGGCAAGGGCTCAGCCGCATCAGCTGTGCGCCTGCCCACCTGTCAACGGCCAATTGAGGCCATTGACAAAGTACTTAATGTTATTAATGGACCTGCCCATCCAACCTTAAGGTTCGTGGTAAAGGCTGGGAGCCCTGGTGGACTTAAGAAAAAGCATGAAACCTCATCCACAGGCGGGATGAGGTTTCATGTAGGTTTTTAAATTTTTAATAAAAGTGTAACTAAAAGTGATGGACATGTCTCAACTCATGTGATAGTGTCACATGAGGGGACGTCAGGGAATTTTTTTTTTCTATTTTTAACATTTTTCAATGCGGAGCCAATCTCCCTGAGACAGCATTTAGCCTCAGGGAGATGAGTGCGCTCTTTCATGCGTATGCGTGAAAGAGCGCACTCTTGGCTCAGGGAATTCCCCCCAACCCCTGCCCGCACAGGGAGCACATAGCGCTTCCTGGCAGACATCATACTGAGCGGGCCTTAATTGGCCCGCCCATTTAAAATGGCGGCATGGCCCCCTGATCGGGGGCGCCAATCGGAGACACGCGTCCACATGCCCGCTCCTGAACTCCCCCCCCAAAGGGGGAATAATTCTGCCCCACCGTTACCAAGATCCCTATCATCAACATCATGGGATCACCAGTGACCAGAGGTTCAAGTGAACTAGGCAAATCAATACTGGCTGTAAAAGCAGGGAATAAGCTGTGTAAAACTAGAATTAGTGTCTCGACCCTTATTCCAACAAAGCCTTTCTATGACCTACAAGGATTTAGACAAGTTGAATAAGAAGGCAAATACATGGCAGATGCAGCATAACACAGATAAGTGTGAAGTTATCCACTTTGGTTGGTAAAACAGAATAGCAGAGTATTATTTAAATGGTGATAGATTGGGAAATGTTGATGTACAAAGGGGCCTGGGTGTCCTTGTACACCAAACGCTGAAAGTAAGCAAAAAGCAAAAAACTGCAGATGCTGGAAATCCAAAACAAAAATAAAAATACAAATAAAAATACCTGGAAAAACTCAGCAGGTCTGACAGCATCTGCGGAGAGGAACACAGTTAATGTTTTGAGTCCGTAAGAGTCATACATTAACTGAAAGTAAGCATGCAGGTGCAGCAAGCAGTTAAGAAGGTAAATGGTATGTTGGCCTTCATTGTGAGAGGACTTGAGTACAGATGCAAGGATGTCTCATTGCAGCTGTACAAGGCCCTGGTGATGCCACACCTGGTGTAGAATGTGTAGTTTTGGTCTCCTTACCTAAGAAAGGAAATACTTGCCGGAGAGGGAGTGCAGCAAAGGTTCACCAGACTGATTCCTGGGACGACAGAATTGTTGTACGAGGAGAGATTAGGCCGACTAGGCCTGTATTCATTTGAGTTTAGAAGAATGAGAGGGGATCTCACTGAAATGTATAAAATTCTGACAGGGCTGGACAGACTGGATGCAGGAATGATGTTTCCTCTGGTTTGGGGGTCTAGAACAAGGGCTCACAGTCTCAGGATACAGGGTAGGCCATTTAGAACTGAGATGAAGAGAAACTTCTTCATTCAGAGGGTGGCGAACCTATGGAATTCTCTACCACAAAAGGCTGTGGAGGCCAAGTCACTGAATATGTTTAAGAAGGGAATAGATAGATTTCTAGACTCTAAAGGTGTCAAGGGTTTTGGGGAGAGAGCAGGAGTACAGTGTTGAGATAGAGGATCAGCCATGATCATACTGAATGGCGGAGCAGGCTCGAAGGGCCAAATGACCTACTCCTGCTACTATTTTTTATGTTTCTATCTAAGCAGTAGCGTGATGGAATACTCAGCACATTCATGGAGGTGCACATTGACAGCATCACTCAAGGAGCTCAACATCATCAATTTAATCAATGCCCCCACTACCGAATTCAATATTCACTCCCTCCATCAACAAAACATTGTGGCTGCAAACTGTTGAATCTACACAATGACACAGCTCAGCAAGGTTAATTTGACAGGAGTGCCATCCTTGTTGCCTCTATCACCAAGAAGGATAGTGGCAGCAGTGTCATGGAAACATCACCTCCTCATAGCTCGCCTTCAAGTTCCCCACGCTCTGACTTGGGCACATGACATTATTCTTTCATCATTACTGGGTCAAAATCCAGGAAATTTCTACCTAACACCACCTGCAGGAGCACCATCACCATAAGGACTTTAGCGATTCAAGGAGTGGCCCACCTTCACTTTTCAGAACATCTAGTGATGGGCAATAACTGCACTTTTGCCAATGTTACCCACATACCAAAAATAAATTTGGTAAAACAGTTTTCTCTATGTTGTTCTCTCTGAGACTGATTGAATTGTATAGTACAACAAATCCATAGGATTAATAGTAAAGGTAGAATATAATTTCTGTAGTCACCTTGTTTTCTAACCATCCCATCCCCCCCACCCCCACTCAAAACTTTTAGTTTTAAAACTTAACTGGGTTTGAAAATGTTCTATAATGTATTAATTCAAATGACTGATTTTTCCCCCACTTCTTAACCTTTCATTGCTCCACATGATGAATTGTGCTAAGCTCCTGTGCAATGGGCAAGATGCATCCAGTTGGTCTTTCCCAATTTACCATTCTTCATGTCTGAAAATGACGAAATCAATGAAAGGCAGTTTCTCCTTACCTGAGATCCCCATAGATAGAAACTATTTTGTTTTAATAGGGAGAATCAGGAATAGAAATGTCAATCCCAGTCCAGTCCAGTTACGCTGATATACAACTAGCAGAGATCAGAAATAAACCTTGGAACATCTTCAATTTCATCGCTTAGTATGGTACCTCACGTGAGATTTATAACTATTGACCTATTGGAAAGATGGGGTAAGAAAGAAAAGCAATCTAGATTCCTAAAACTACATTTTAGTGTATTCAGTACATTTAGTGTATAGTACATAAACCAAGAACCTCTCAATTTGGTGACATTCAAATTATCTAACTAATCAAACATCTTACTAATTGTCTAGCTGTAGACTTTAACTTGGGAATGTTAAAGGCAAATATAAATGCAAGCAGTTATTATTGCAGCCCTTTGTAGTCTGCAGTTTAAACAACATAACAAGATATTGAACAGAACACAAAGAAACTAAAATATGTGGATCTGACTGCATAGGTTCAACCTAATGATAATATTTGCCCAAAGAAATTAAAATGCCAAATCAAATATGCTTCAGTCATCTCAAATTAGATGAAAATTGTAATTTTGTGCCCTGCAGGGTGTTATCCAACAATAAACATTTCTTGTTAAGAAACATATTCAGGAATAGATAGCACAGGAGCTCCGGAAATCCCGAGCATCATGGATGCCAGTCTCTAGCCGATTCGATTCACTCCACGTGATGTCAAGAAATGGCTGAAGGCACTGAATACTGCAAAGGTAATGGGCATTGACAATATTCCAGCAATAGTACTGAAGATTTGTGCTCCAGAACTTGCCGTGCACCTAGCCAAGCTGTTCCATTGCAGCTACAACACTGACATCTACCTGGCTATGTGAAAAATTGCCTAGGTATGTCCTGTACATAAAAAGAAGGACAAATCCAACTCGGCCAATTACCGCCCCATCAGCCTACTCTCAGTCATCAGTAAAGTATTGGAAGGGGTCATCAACAGTGCTATCAAGTGACAGTTGCTCAGCAATAACCTGTTCACTGATGTTCAGTTTGGATTCCACCAGGGCCACTCAGCTCCTGGCCTCATTATATCCTTGGTTCAAACATAGACAAAAGAGCTGAACTCCCGAGGTGAGGTGAGAGTGACTGCCCTTGACATCAAAGCTGTATTTGACCGAGTGTGGCATCAAGGAGCTCCAGCAAAATTGGAAACAATGGGAATCAGGGGGAAAACTCTCCACTGGCTGGAGTCATACCTAGTACAAAGGAAGATGGTTATGGCTGTTGAAGGTCAGCCATTTCAGCTCCAGGACAGCACTGCAGGAGTCCCTCAGGGTAGTGTCCTCAGCCCAATCATTTTCAGCTGCTTCATCAATGACCTTCCTTCCATCATAAGGTCAGAAGTGGGGATGATCACTGATGTTTGCACAATGCTCAGCACCATTCATGACTTCTCGGATACTAAAGTATGTCCAAATGTAGCAAGACCTGGACAATATCCAGGCTTGGGCTGACATGTGGCAAGTAATATTCGTGCCACACAAGTGTCAGATAATGACCATCTCCAACAAGAGAGGACCTAACCATTTTCCCTTGACGTTCAATGGCATAACCATCACTGAATCCCCCACTATCAACATCCTGGGGTTTACATTGATCAGAAACTGAATTGAAATAGCCATATAAATACTGTGGCTACGAAAGCAGGCCAGAGGCTCAGAATCCTGTGACAAGTGACTCACCTCCAGGCTCCCCAAAGCCTGTCCACCATCTACAAGGCACAAGGCAGGAGCGTGATGGGATACTCCCCACATGCCTGGATGAGTGCAGCTCCCACAACACTCAAGAAGCTTGATACCACATCCACAAACATTCACTCCCTCTAACAGCAACACACAGTAGCAGCAGTGTGTACCATCTACAAGATGCACTGCAAGAATTCACCAAGGCTCCTTAAACAGCACCTTCCAAACCTATGACCACTGCCATCTAGAAGGACAAGGGCAACAGATAGATGGGAACACCACCACATAGAAGTTCCCCTCCAAGTCACTCACCATCCTGATTTGGAAATATATTGCCATTCCTTCACTGTCGCTGGGTCAAAATCCTGCAACTCCCTTCCTAACAGCACTGCGGGTGTACTTATACCACGTGGACTGCAGCAGCTCAAGAAGGCAGCTCACCACCACCTTCTCAAGGGCAACTAGGAATGGGCATTAAATGCTGGCCCAGCCAGCGAAGCTCATATCCCATGAATGAATTAAAAAAAAACCAGCAACATTCTTCTGGTATCAAGCAGAACAGGTATTATTTCCTAGTTACACAAGTATATACTTCAGAGCATTTTATTTCTAAAATCTATCTGGAGGCTTATATTTCAAGTGTATTTCTAACATATTAAGCACTGTATTAAGTTAAGCATACATCAGGACAATCTTTTGCCAGAATTTTATGCAGAGACAGTGGCATCACCTCACCCTGAAACCCTTCTCCCCACCCCCTCCCAGCTGAAAGGTCAGGGGCGAGCCCAGCTCTGCCTGGCCTGGTCGCTCCACAGCCATTTAACAGCCACTGGATCAGAACTTATGCCCCCATTGAGGGGGAAATCCTGCCTCCTAGAGCTGCCGGCTAATCAAATGGCTGACAGTTCACCAGTCCCAGCAGTGCCACTGGGAGAGGTGGCCACTACTCAGACTGCCGGCTGTCCCTGAAGACGAGGCACCATGGACCTGGACATAAAGGTATGCCCAGGGTTTTGCTGGAGCCAGCCTGGCAGGCCACTGGCGAAGGGTGTGGGGGAGGAGGGCGTGGTTTTTCAGGTTGAGGTAATGCAGGATGGGGAGACTACACACGGATAGCCTTCAATGGACATGTGGTGCCCGAACAGGAGGCAAACACCATCCCCAACCCCCCATACAGTCTGGCGCTGGCATCCGGCGCTATGAATAAATTCCCAGAGGTAGCAGGAGGCGGCCCTTCATTGGCCATTAGTTTACAACATAAGGGCCTCAACTGACCCATGGGCAAAAGGGCTGCCTGATGCCTCCCCTGCTGTGGGGCAAATCACAGCGGAGGCAAATGGGTGATGGGTACACTCCTGCCTTCATGGCTTCCCATTTTCACCACCGTCCACCCCCCACCCCCCACCTGCCATCCCAAGCCGTTGGGGAGGAGAAGGGGGGCATAAAATTCTGACCTTGTTCTTTTTTAAATATCCTTGAGGTTAGACCAGGACCAGTTTTAGGGAAACTGATGCTGCCCTGGGTCAGCTAGTTTTGAGTTGCAGGAGTCACAGAACTATTAAACACGTCAATCCAACTGTACTTACAAATAAAAACATTTAAGTATTTCAATTTCTCACTTGCAATTCCCTTTCGGTGAATTGTCAGTCAGCTTTTTGCCAGCGAGCAGAGATTGTGTACTTTGCTATGGGGAGAAAGGAAAATCAAAGGAAGGGCCATTCCTGGGTACTTGTATTCCTCCTAGCAGCCAATCAAACAGTAGAATCGGCGGAGATCTGGAAAACGAGTCTCAATCTGCCCTCTTGGATAAGAATGATAACAGTCAAGCGGGAAAGAAAGCAAATGACCCAAAAAGACGATAATTTAATGTGATAGTTCTGGGGAGACTGGAAGGTCTCTGGATGCACCTAAGTGGCTGTTTAAGTTATTTTAGCTATCAGCTATAGATATCAAATTTACCTCAATACGATTCATAGAATCCTAGAATGATACAGCACAGATGAGGCTATTCAATCCATCATGCCTGTGCTTGCTCAATGATAGAGCCAGTCAATTAAACCCTTTCCTCTGCTTTAACCCCATCACCCTGAAAATTGAATGACATACTGAACTAGAAACAGAACTGGATCTATTTTGAGTGTTGCAAATTTCAGGTCTAATCAAATATCTTTGTCACATCAAGTCACCAGCATACATCTCAAAACTAAATTTGAACATTACTGCATCAGGAGAAGCAACATGGATCGAGGATTCACCTTGTTATGTACTTCTTATAACACAGAAATGCTTATGAATAGCATCAGATCAATATGTATCTTCACACTATCAGTTAAATAATCATCTAGACTCTACGGTTAAAAACAGCGGATCACACAATTTTAGTGCCAACACAGAACTGACAAATCTGAGTTATGCTGTGAACTCCCACATTATTCATTGGCCAGGCAAAGGAGAGGCCTGCACTGATACACACACACACACACACATACACACACACCACTTGCCGATGCATAAAGTGACGCGTGGTGACATTGGCCGTGTGTCCTGACGTCATCGCGCGTTATTCAGGTCTTCAATTCAGCGGGTGCGCACTTAAGTCGGCTGCGTACCTGCCAAACTGCCAAAGGCCTATTAAGGCCATTTAAATATCAATTAAAATAAAATTGATTGACATGTCCCGGGGACTTGTCTAAAAAACTTTTTCTGTCTTTATTAACATTTTTAAAGATGAAACTAATCTCCCTGAGGCAGCTCTTTGTCTCAGGAAGATATCAGCACTCTTTCTCGCGCTTGGGCGAAAGAACGCAGATCCCAACTCAGCCTTCTCCCCCCACCCGCACAGGGAGTGCAAACAGCACTTTTAGGTGCGCATCACGCTTGGCAGGCCTTAATTGGCCCGCCCACGTAAAATGGCGGTGTGCAGCCGATCGCCGCCCGCGCCCGCTCCCATCCAACCCTCCTGACGGGCAGAAAATTTTCCCCATAATATTATTGGAATTTAGTGTAAAATAGAGTAAAAGCGAGATGTGTTTATAGGGTTCTGTATGTGTGTGTAAGACTTAAATGAATTAGAGGCAGCGAGTCTGCGTGCTTTCATGTAAGAAGTTAAATTTGAAATGTTAATTAGATAAAAATGGGGAAGTTTAGAAACATAGGTATCACAGGAACATTTGCATTTTGAAATAATCCAGACTAGATTGTTTTCAAAGGAGGGGTGAAATGTGTCACCTAGCCAGGTGAAGTTTAAAAACAATGGGCTGAATTTTGCCGTCGCCGGCAAAATAGCACGGGGTGACGTCAGGGGAAACCCCCGACGTCATCCCGCCCCATTTAAATCTTCAGGAAGGCAGGCCCGCAGCAAAATAAGCTGCAGGCCCGCCAACCTGTCAATGGCCAATGGAAGCCATTGACAGGATCATTAAAACAATTAAAGGACCTGCCCGTCCAACCTTAAGGCTGGCGGGCAGGCCAGGAGCCCTGGCAGGGAATAGAAAAAACATGAAACCTCATCCATCGGCAGGATGAGGTTTCATATAGGGATTTAAAAAGTTCAATAAAGTTTTAGTGAAATTTATGAACATGTCCCAACATGAGGGGGACATGTTAAGGATTTTTTTTTCTATTTTTACTGTTTTTACAACTGTCAGCGATCTCCCTGAGGCAGCAGTTTGCGCTCTTTCATGCGCAAAAGAGTTCACTCTTGCTTTTGGGGAATCCCCCCCCCCGCCCGCACAGGAAATGCATAGCACTCCCCACCCGCTGGAGATTGGGTCGGACCCACCCATCCAGTAGGCAGAAAATTCTGCCCAATGTGTTTATTTTTCCCAAAGATTACTGGTAAAACTTAGTGCTACACGAGGTTTTTATTATCAGGAAGATAAAGTCCAAAGACATAGTGAAACAATGGGCATTTGCATTCAAAGAGGAAAATATGTATAAAGGAAAGAAGGCTGTTTATAAGGGAAGGCATTTTAAGATCTTACAAGTGTGAAAAAGGCTTCAGCATCTATGCGTCAAGCCGTTGTCTTCAAAGGACTGAAGTTAAGAAAACTCACTTTAAATTCGACTTGTTCAGGGTATCATGTTTCTTTGCCCGGGTCTTTTAAAATCTATGGGAAAAATTCTCCCCCCATTGAGGGAGTTGTGCGGGAATGGGCGGGGGCGGGCATGAACCAATTAAGCCAGTTAAGGCCCGTCCAGAGTGACACACACCCGGGAGCGCTGTGTGGGTGAGGGGGATTCCGAGTCAGGGCCTGAACTCTTTCACGAAAGAGTGCAGCCGTGCCTCAGGGAGATCAGTTTAAGTTCTGGAATACTTAATAAAGGTGAAATTTTTTTTAAGGAGATGTCCCCTCATGTGAAACTCACATGAGCTGGGACATGTCCATTAACTTTTTCAAAATTTTTTATTTAAATAATAAACGCTTAATGAAACCTCATCCCGCCCGTGGATGAAGTTTCATGAAAATTGCGAAGGCCGCCTGGGCTCTTCGCTTGCCCGCCAACCTTAAGGTTGGATGGGCAGCATTCTTAACAACTTTAATTACTTTCTTAATGGCCTTAATAGGCCTTTGATAGTTCGGCGGGCGCATAGCCGACGCGGCTGCACGCCCGCCGAACTGACAATCTAAATGATGCACAGTGATATCCGGACGCCCGCCCAACATCACCGTGTGTCATTTTACGCGTCAGTGAGTGGGCCCCGCCCCCGCTCGCTGATGGGAAAATTCTTCCCTGTGTGTCTTACTGTTGCCTTAATGAAAGTGTAACTGGGAGTTAGATTAGTTAGGGGATTTAGAAGTTATCATAGTAGTAATTTGTAGATCTATGTATGTGTTTAAAAATCATTTCTCTTATTAATAAATGTTTAATTTAGTTTTATAAAAACCTATAAGTCTTAGTGGTCTTATTCCTACTGAATTCAGAGCACGCATCTCGAAATATATACAAATTGCAAAACAAGTTGTGGCAGTTGTTTCAAATTTCCCTTTGGGATTTGAACAGCTCAGCATTTACCATCGGCTGTGCCATAACTTACAGTACAATCCATCCAGTTTCTAGTGAGCAACAAATTTTTGAAAAGTTCGTACAGTATTAAAGTAGATAATTTAAATAAAAGATAATTTGGTCCACAATTTCCTGAAAAGTTTAAGCACAATTTTTCTGTGAATGAGTGGTATTGCAGCATTATTTTCTTAGAAAATCCACATGTAATTGATTTATATTGGTTTTATGTTGAAATATCATTACACACTCATTTCTTTGACAGTTCACACCTTTTCTGAGATATATTCGCAGAAAACCTCTGCCGCTTATTTACAAATTTCAGTTCCACATTCATGAAACTTGCTCACGCAAGTTTCCTAGATTTAACCAAACTACCATCAGTCTGATGCATCCAAAATTTTTCCAACCCTCATTCACCCTTAGTATGTTCAGAAGAACTAAGCAGCATGAATGATCTACCCAATGGGTGTACCGCTGTTCCGAATAATAATAGATGTAGAAAAAGGCAAGCAGTTTTGAGAATGAGGTACGTGGCAGAAGGCAAAACCATTTGCCAGCACCACTATTGGTGGTGCTGCATTTGCACTTACTTTATACCAGTTCTTTATATTCCAATGTAAGTAAATGAACTCAGCAGAAAACATTAGCACAAGTTTCATGGGCAAGGTCGCTAATGAAATCAGGACAGCTTTGACTGATTACTGCAAAAATGTGATCCAGAATACTTGGGGACTTGTGTTTTCAAAAACGTTTCCAAGAGCTTTTTTTTAGCTGGATGGCAATATTAAGCACATGCAAGACATACACAATTTCTAAAAAAATTGATACGTTACCTATTTCTTTTTGGTCAGGTGTTTGACATATGCAGAAACAATGAAAGTTTGCAAGTCAGCTATGGAGAAATTTTTGTTTGCTTAATGTGGATTCCCATTGGATAATTCAATTTACCTGAATACAGAAAACTGGTAAAGATACACAAATCCAGGGTTTGGGAACCCTCCCAATGCGTAGGGATACTCCTGGATTATAACCACTAAAACCATGTAGTTTAACAGAACTGCTTTGTTTGCTTCTCTAGCTAGGATTATCCTGAGGATTAGTGCATTCCCTTAGATTTAAAATGAGTGGGATAATTGGCTAGGCTGGCCTATCATTAACGGTACCCTGGAATATTGCTCACCTGCCTGATTCAGATTATCAGATTAACAAATTTACTACAGACGGCCCACTTGCTTCAAAATTTCTTTCACCTGTTGTGTTATTTTGGAGCCATTTCAACCCCAAAGCGACATCACTTATAGGTTGTCAAACAACTTTTATATGTGAATAGAGTACACACAGGTTAGCAACACAAATTCCAAGCGATTCTTACAACTCTCAGATTTCCATAAAATAACTAAAAATAAACAACTGAAATCATGAAGGACTTACTTGCGGTAATAAAAACAATTTCCTCAGATATTGCTACCCCCAGGTCATTGCTGGCATAACAACGATATCTTCCCTGAAAATTCTTCAAATTTCCATTGCTGTTTTTGATTGTGAATGTTCCTGAGTTTATTGTTGTGGTCACTCTGGGATCCTGTGATGGATCATATTCTTTGCCATCCTTAGTCCATGTAAAGCTAAGAAACAAAGAAGCATTTACTGAATTTCCTGATGTATGCACTTGGTCTTTCTGGTTTATAAATGCATCTCTTTTAAATTCAGAAAGCATTTTCCACAGAACAAAGAGGGTTTAACATTTGATACCCTTTATTTGCTGCATCACCAAGGAAATTTATATTTCCCTGATTTGTTTTCGAGCCTCATGGTGCTGAAAATAACATTGATAGACTAAGTAAAGCCACTCAAACACCAGAATTACATTTATTTCTGTTGATACAAAACATGTGGAAAAAACATATATTTTAAAACAATTTGCACAAAAAATATATCAGCCAAATAATAAAAGCACAACATATGGACCTTTTCATATCCTCAATACATAAACAGAATACTTATTTACGTCAACCAAGATACTTTAACATACCAAATAAATATTCTGGCTTGTGTGAAAAAGGAAAAAGCTTTATTCTCATCTTACTAACTGAAAAATATTAAATAGAATCTTAAAACACAAGTTTCATTAAAAAAATGAAAATTCCAAACACCTAATTTTTGCTTAATCCGTCATCATTGCTGAGTAAACCACAGCCAAAAAGTATAAACCGTCACTGTGATGGCCTTTAACCAAGTAACAGTAACAGTAAGGAAAATTTGTAATTACTTCAAAATGTTTGGAGATTCTGTTAATAGTTTTTAAAAAATGTTTGAAAAGGACTTTTAAGAGTTTGCATCAATTAGATAGGGATTTTTGGATACATTTTTGGATTTTAAGAAATATTGGCCCATGTCACCTGGCGACCCTTGGCCAGGAAGCAGTACCAACAGGAAGGAAGTTAAAATGCGGAGGTCATGTGCCAGACAGACAAAGAGGAGAGAGAAAAACTGGAGAAAAAGGGAGGTCTGCAAGCCAAGATGGAGAGCTGGATTCCTGGGATCTCAGAAAGCAGGTTTAGGACTGCTGCCATTGTTTCTTTCACTTCCGAAAGATTGAATGTCCAGAATCGGCCATACCGTGCAAAGATAAAGCTAATTCTGGTAGAACTTTGCTACCATGAGAGTTGAGAGTCAAAAAGATCCTGGAAAGAAGTGTGCCATTGTGTGGAAGATTTCATGGGTGGAAGCCTGTTTACACAGAAGCTGCTGCCTGTGGAGAATTGGCTAAGTCCTTGAAGAAAAGACATGAAATTCTGCCCGAGGAAGGTCAAAGCTGGCAATAACTTTGTGGCTGAAATCAGTGGCAAAGTGGACTGCCTGGAAAAACTGTGAGGTCTACCTTTGTTCTATTGGCCAATCAGCGTGGAATTTATAGTTCATATTGACTGTGATTTGCTCATTAATTTACATTTAATTTTAATTGATTCTGATTCGTGTTAAAGTAAAAGTTACAAAAAGTGAAATCCTGTTCAGTAATTTCTTCATTTGGCGTTCATTCATTAAATTTGGTTGTTTTGGTTTAAGGATCCCATGGGATCATAATATCATCAGTAGCTGACCTGAAGGGAAATCTGGACAGTTTATCCTTCCCTGACTGGGCTGATTCACCTAGTAAACAACTATTTCATGCTATTGCTTACAGAGATAAATTCCTGTCTTTTAGAGAGACTTCTTCCTTCTCCGAAGCTAATAACTACTTTTGAGATGCAATCATACCAATGCTGGTAGTCCTGCAGAAGCCCTGTGAATATTAACAGGTATTTAACTCTGGCAGCAGAAAAGCTGAACCCGTTTTGTCCTCAATTGGAATTTTCATGGAAGGTTTATTGCAACTATGAAGTAAGAACTGCATTTCCAACACCCCCACCACCACCCAACCGCACCCCACCCGCACCGCCCCCCCCCCACCCCCACCCCAACCAAACGCCTCCCAACAAGGAAATTTGTCTAGAACCTATTTCTGATGGTTTTATACTGAAACATTGGACTGGTTTTTCCGGCCCCGCCAGTGGCAGAAATCGTTGCAGCGGGACGGGAAAATTTAGAGAGCGGCCAAAAGTCAATTGACTTTTGGCTGCTTTCCAGGTTTTCCCACCAGCAAACATTCTCGCTGCTGGTGGGGCGAGAAAATCCCGGCCATTATTTTATGCAAATTTCTGCAATCATTTGCACTGTTAACGGCTACCATTTTGCTTCCAAGGCAAACGATGGATTTTGGTCTGAAGCACAGAAACTGCTTGCAAGGCTGCAATTAACTCATTAATTGAGCATGTCACATGACTACATGCTTCTAGCCTTTTGGATCATTTTAATATTCCATTTCTAGCCTCACAGCTCAGTCTGCTGTTTTAACATCAACTGGAAAGTACTCCAGCAGATCCCCCTGTGAACCAAGCAGCTGGCCGCCATCTCTCAACTCCTCGAAGTCTGTTTGATTTTAAAAGTCTCTGATCATCACCTGCCAAGTGGCAGAAGCACAGGAAGCTCATGGTGCTGCAGCATCATTCTTTTCAAGGATTTTCATGTTGCTGTCTCCAACCAGGAACTATCTGAGCTGAACCCACCATGAAGGAAACATCCTCTGGGCTTTGGCTTCTCAGACTTTGGAAATCACATGAACTAATATTCATTTCTGTGTTCGCTTAAATGCTGTTGCCCATGTTGTAATTTTTTTCTCTTTTCTCTCCTCCCATCCCCCCTTACTGTATATCTGTGTATGTGTGTGCGTGTGTATGGGGTTGTGAGCACTTCCCCTGCACACCCCCCCCCCCCTCCGCCCCCCCCCCTCCCCCCCAGGTTTTAATGTGAATAAACTAACTTTCTAAGTTAATCATAATGCAAGTTTGCTGCGAGTTAATATTAAATTGGATCACACAAACTGAGGGTTTGGGGAATCAAGCTTACTTCAAAAATAATTCAACAACACCTCTGTTTATGGACAGATGGGGAGGGAATAAAGAAGTTCAATTTATCTCTCCCCAGTCTGTAACACAGTCATCGTGTGTGCACCTCTCTACTTGTTCCCAACTTGTTTTCTCACTCTTTGCACCAGTTTCACCTTCCCTCTCTCTTTCAGATGTTTCCTAATCCTTTAGAATAGGTGGTTAACCGACCTCTGCTATTTTCATTTATCATCCTTATAGCCCTAGATACACAGCAATGGAACAGAACAGTATTCAAAATGTTAAGGACCCTGAACAAGTTGAGAGAAGCAATTATAGGGCTTGCAGAGGAGCAATAAATAGTTACTTAAAGTGACAGGAAGGGAGGAGAAAAGTTGAACTGTAAAGTTTAGGACTGACTGCAATGAGAGCAGGGTTGATATCAAATTGGAAATGGAGAATGACAAAGAAAGCAGAAGAAACACAGAATTTCCTTGAAGGAATGTTTTGAAATGCATCGAAACAGGCATTTTTATTGGGTTTTAATTATTGGGTTGCTTTATACAGAATGTGAAATTTGATCAATTCTCATGTTTAATTAGGTGGGACAATTTTCCAGGCCTAATGGGCATGCGCCTGATACAAAGCGTTTAATTGAATAAAAGCCTAACAGCAAAATAAACACAAATTTGTTCACTAGTAATTCAATGTTCTAACTAAAAGCTGTAATATAAATGCAGACAGAAATACTTACTGAGGTGCTGGATTTCCTCTGGCTTCACATTTGATAATGAAATCATCTGTTGGATATACAACGTGCCTCTTAGGCGATTGGTTTGTTATAGTTGGAGGCTGCTGAACTGGAAAAATGTTTTCAAGTGTATAATTATTAGATTGCCATAATGAAATAAAAAGGTCAACCATAATTCAAAATCAGTTAACCAGTTCCATTAACAGCTAAATGATTCTTCCTTTAAAAGGTTTATATGAACTGAATTCAAATACTATATGTATAATTGAAGTATTAGAGGTTAAGTTGCAGAAGCTGCTTTCATGGCTGGCACATAGTAATGAAGTTTTAATGAATATTTTTATAAATCCATTTCCCAGAGTTATCTTATAGATATACAAAAATAATTTAAAACAGCTGCCTGTAAAATTATGATTATAATTCTCATTACGACTCCTTGCATTGCATACAAAGTTAAGGATTACCTCTTAGCTTTAGTTTAAAAAACAAAGGTTATGGTAGGGAAGATTCATGGGAATATTCAATTTTAGTGTCTGAACACGATGATCCATATAATACTTGTAGCATGAAACTCTGCAATAGCTTAATATAAATACACACGGCAGACCTCACGCTAGAAGCAGTAAGTTTGACATATTATGAAAATTAGAATCCATCCGTTTTTGTACAAGAGCTGACTCCGTACCCCTAGGGCAGAATTTTCTGCCTGTCAGGTGGGCGAAGCGGGAGCGGGCCCGGACCCGATCAGTGCCCCCGATTGGGTCCGTGCCGCCATTTTACATGGGCGAACCAATTAAGGCCCACCCAGCGTGGCGCACACCCAGAAGTGCTGTACGCTCCCTGTGCAGGAGGGGTGGGGGTTGCCTGAGTCGGGAGTGCGCTCTTTTGCGCACACGCACGAAAAAGAGCGCAGAAAGTTTTAAGTCCAAAAAGTTTAATAAGGTGGTGAGAAAATTTTTATAACATGTCCCTTCATGTCAGGAAGTAGAGGGTGATGGTCGAGGGGCGTTTTTGTGACTGAATGCCTGTGTTCAGTGGGGTTCCACAGGGATCGGTGTTGGGTCCTTTGCTGTTTGTGGTATACATAAACGATTTAGACTTGAATGTAGGAGGATTGATCAGTAAGTTTGCGGATGACACGAAAATTGGTGGGGTGGTAAATAGAGAGGAGGATAGCCTTCAATTACAGGAGAATATAGACGAGCTGGTCAGATGGGCTGATCAGTGGCAAGTGGAATTTAATCCGGATAAGTGTGAGGTGATATACTTGGGCAGGACAAACAAGGCACGGGAATACACGATGAATGGTAGGACCCTGGGAAGTACCAAGAATCAGAGGGACCTTGGTGTGCATGTCCACCAGTCCCTTAAGGTAGCGGGACAGGTAGATAAGGTGGTTAAGAAGGCATATGGGATGCATGCCTTTATTAGCCGAGGCACAGAATATAAGAGCAGAGAGGTTATGCCACCCGTATAAAATGCTGATTAGGCCACAGCTAGAGTATTGTGTGTAGTTCTGGAATCCACATTATAGGAAGGATGTGATTGCACTAGAGAGAGTGCAGAGGCAAATACCAGGGTGTTGCCTGGGCTGGAGAGTTTTAGTTATGAGGAGAGATTGGATAGACTGGGGTTATTTTATTTTCCCTGGAGCAGAGGAGATTGAGGGGAGACATGATTGAGGTGTATAAAATTATGAGAGGCATAGATAGGGTAGATAGCAAGGAACTTTTCCCCTTGGTGGAGGGATCAATAACCAGGAGGCGTAGATTTAAGGTAAGGGGCAGGAGGTTTACAGGGGATGTGAGGAAGAATTTTTTCACCCAGAGGGTGCTGGGAATCTGGAACTCACTGCCTGAAAGGGTGGTAGAGGCAGAAACCCTCATAACATTTAAGAAGTATTTGGATGTGCATTTACGATACCATGGCATACAAGGCTATGGGCCTAGAGCTGGAAAATGGGATTAGAATAGTTCGGTACTTGTTTGACCGGCACAGACTGGAAGGGCCTTTCTGTGCTGTAGACCTCTATGAAACTGTCACATGAGCTGGGACATGTGCATTAATTTCAATAAAATTTTTTGTCAAAATTTAAAATCATTCATGAAACCTCATCCAACCCATGGATGAGGTTCCATGAAAAATGCGAAGGCCGCCTGGGCTCTTCACCTGCCCGCCAACCTTGAGGTTGGATGCGCAGCTCCATTAATGATTTTAATTGAGAGTTAAATGGCCTTAATAGGCCTTTGACAGTTCGGCGGGTGCGCAGCCGAATCTGGTGCGCATCCACTGGACTGAAAGTCTGCTTGACACGCCATGACGTTGGGATGCATGCCTGACGTCATCACTCGTCATTTTGTACCTCAGCGAGCGGGCCCCACCCCAGCTTGCTGAGCCAAGGATTCAGCCCCTAGAATACCAACAAGTCAGAGATGGAAAGCTAGATATTTATTGTATTGAAAATGCTCAGTCTAAAGATGGTTGTACTGGTACTTGAGTTAGATTTTGACAGAGGAAATGACAGAGCCCCATAAATGGACACTAAGATGTACGCACAGCATGATTTATCTAGAACTCTACTGCTGCTGTATCACAATTATGGGCAGGATTTTACATCCCGCGAGAAGGTGCGCGCCCGACCTGATCGGGCATAAAATAGCGTGCAATGACGTTGGACGAGTGTCCTGATGTCATTGCGCATTTTCACGATATTTCAGCCAGCGGGCACATACGAGAGTTGGCAGCGTGCCCGCCAACAATTAAGAGGCAAATTAAGGCCCTTAATCAAGTAATTGAAAGCAATTTTTCACTGCCTGTGCAACCTTATGGTTGGCGGGTGGGCGAATCGGCCAAGCAGCCTTTGGATTTTTTATGAAATGTCATCCACAGATGGGATGAGGTTTCCAACAGTAATGTTTAAAAAATAAAATTTTTTAGACATAATCTTTATTATGGGGAGAATTTGCTCCTCGTCATGAGGGCTGGGCGGGAGTGGGCATGCAGCTGATCGCCGCCTGTGAACGGCTGCGCGCCGCCATTTTATGTGGGTAGGCCATATAAGGTCCACCCAGCATGACGCACACCCAGAAGCGCTGAGCACTCCCCTGTGCGGGTGGGGGGTGGGGGGGAGGGAGAGTCGGGGCCTGTGCTCTTGAAATTAATGCACATGTCCCAGCTCATGTGACAGTTTCATAGAGTCATAGAGGTCTACAGCACAGAAAGGCCCTTCCAGTCTGTGCCGGTCAAACAAGTACCGAACTATTCTAATCCCATTTTCCAGCTCTAGGCCCATAGCCTTGTATGCCATGGTATCGTAAATGCACATCCAAATACTTCTTAAATGTTATGAGGGTTTCTGATAAATCATGCTGTGCTATGCTCGCGACAGAGCGCAGAAATCTCCCTGAAGCATGGAGCTGCCTCAGGGAGATCACTTTGATTTTTAAAAATTAAAATAAAGAAAAAAAAAAATTCAGACACGTCCCCTCGTGTAACAGTGTCACATGAGCTGGGACATGTCAATGAATTCTAATAAAAAATTTTATTAAACTTATACACCCTTCGTGAAACTTCATCCTGCCCGTGGATGAGGTTCCATGAAAAATGCAAAGGCTGCCTGGGCTCTTTGCCTGCCCGCCAACCTTAAGGTTGGAAGGGCAGCCCTGTTAATTGTTACAATTGGTTTTTAAATGGCCTTAACAGGCCTTTGACAGTTCGGCGGCTGCACAGCCGACTCCGGGGCCTGCCTACCAAACTGAAGATCGGAATGACGCGCGGTGACATAGGGGCGCACGCCCGACATCACTGCGCATCATTTTACACATCGGCGAGCGGGGCCCGCCCCCGCACGCCAACCAGAAGATTCAGGCCTATGTTTCTGCTATTGTTACTGAGTTCTATGTCGGGACATGTTTTTAACATTTTTTAAATCTTTCTTTTTGATTGTACAATTCTTCAGCTCCCTGAGGCAGCTCCCTGCCTTCAGGGAGCTTTCAGTGCGCGCTCCCCCGCGCCTGCACAGACTGTTGCGCTCAACTCCTCCCGCCCCCACCCCGGCAGCACTGAACTTCTCAGCGCACCTTTCACACTGGCCGGCCGTTAATTGGCCAATCAGCATGAAATCATGGCCAGAATGAAATCATGGCCAGAATGCAGGGCCTGATCGCGGGCGGCTGACCATTTCACGGCCAATCCCGGGCCCACCTACCACACCCGCCTGACGACTGGAAATTCCTGCCCTATAAATCATTGAAAAGTGTATCACCTCTTTTTTAATCTGATGGTGATTGGCAAAGAGATATTGTAATTCTTCTCTGAACAACAAGTTAAATTAAAGGATTGATTAAATGTTTATTCAATTAGATTAACTAATTAATAGATTTGGGATTTAAAGATTATCCCAACTACATGTTTAAAGAATGGAGGGTAGACAGGTGCTCTTAGTGTTATGGTACAGTTTTACAGCCAGAAAGAAAATAATATTGCAGCATTTGCACTAAAGGTACAGTTTCATTCTGATTCAATATGAGGCAAATAAAAAATAGATTTAAAAATGAACAGGCTTTTCAATTTCTCCCTTCTTAAATACATACAGGTTATAATTTTTCCCTCGTCAGGCAGGCTTGGCGGGGACGGTCGGGAAGCCACCTGCCGCCCGCGATCAGCTCCGCTCCACAATTTCACGCGGGCGGGCCAATTAAGGCCCACCCTGCATGGATCGTGAGTGACAGCACTTAGCGCTACCTGTGCGGGCGGGGGGAGGAGGGAGAGCGGGCCTGGTACGCAGTTCGTGCGTGCGCGCAAAAGAGCACTTCAATCTCCCTGAGGCAGGGAGCTTTTTCAAAAAAATTATTGAAGGTACTAGAAAATTTAAAAAACATGTCCCCTCATGTGACTCTGTCACATGAGCTGGGACATGTTTTTAATTCAAAAATAAAGTTTTCAGTTAACGTTTATTTGCTTTAGGAAACCTCGTCCTGCTCGGGGATGAGGTTTCCTAAAAAATGTAAAGGCCACTTGGTCTTTTCGCCTGTCCGTCAACTATAAGGTTGGGCGGGCAGCGTTAATTTGATTTTAATTAGCTTGTTAACGGTCTTAATAGGCCTTTCAATTATCCGCAGGCGTGCAGCCGACTCCGGCACGTGCCCACCGAATGAAATATCATGCGAGTGCACGATGATGTCGGGACGCACGCCCCACGTCACCACGTGTCATATTACGCTCGGGCGTGTTGGGCACGCGCCCGCACGCCGAACGTAAAATTCTGGCCTGATCAACATATAGATATGCAATTAATACTGAAAATGTTTGTTCACCAGATCACAAGACAATTACAGATCAGGATGGTCATTTGGTCCATCTTGATCCATTCATCCGTAGAGAACTGAACATTCCCCATTGTAGCAAACAATTATTTTTAAATTATTCAAGGGGTTTTACTTCCACGGCTCTATCTGTTGATCATTCATTCTTTGAGGAAGCATTTTCTGATAGGTGCCCTCTTCTGACTTGCTGGCTCTGTTCCAAAAGTTTTTTTTTCTGTACCCTGATGGACCACTACAAGGTCCCTTCTCAGTCACCTCATCTTCCAAGCTGAGGCCTGGATTTCTCCAACTTTTTCTCATAATTCAGGCTCATGACATGGGAGATCAACTTCGTAGCTCTTTACTGCACCTCCTTCAGTAATTGAATTTCTCTTGTTTCTTGGCAACCATAACTGAATGCAATATTCTGGGTGTACTCTGATGAGAGCACAGTAAAGTTTGATCATGACCATCTGTTTATCTTCCATTGTTTTGGTTATGTAGCTGAACATCCTATTGACTTTGCTGGTTGCTGCTCTGCATTTGTTGGAAGTGTTTAGTGTCAAGTCCACTAAGGCCGTGCATTTCTGAATATGGGTCATTTATGTAAATGATAAGCAGTAATGGCCCCAGCACTGAATCCTGAGGCACCCCACTGAGTACATCCCCGATAGTAGCAAAAACTCTTAACAAGTACTCATTATGTTCTATTCTGTACCCAGTTTCTTATCCATTCCCAGGGTTCATCCTACATCTTCATATCTTTGATAGCCTTGTGTGTGGAACTTTGTTAGAAGACTTTTGGAAGTTGAGCTACATGATGTCTTGGAGCTTAGTACAGTTCACTTGAGTGTCACTTCCTCAAAGTTGATGAAGCTGGTGAGGCAGAATTTCCACATGTGAGCCCACAGTGACTGCACAGATGCTACATCAGTTTACTCCGACAATCAATTCTATTATTTTCCACTGAAGTCAGGCTGATGATCTCTAGCTAACGATGGCTGTTTCATCACCATTTCTGATTATAGATATTTTTCTGTCCCCAATTATCTGGTAACTTCCCGGTCTCTAATCATTCCCTCATGATAATAGTCTCTCCTGTAATCTAAATCATGGGATAGACAAAATCTATGTGTTCAGTGGATTAGAAATGGATATCACTTATAACTAGTGATATATCATTGTATCACTTAATCAGTGAATTATTCACCATTTCTTGAGCTCAATTAACCTGTTTCAGACTTCCACCTCATTCCCTTTCAATTTCGTTCTGTTTTTTCCAACATTGATTCTGAATGAACACACTCCTATTTTCCCAATAAGATGGGGCAGGACCTTTTTTTTACTTTTCATCTTGCTTTTAATTTGTTTGTCAATCCATTTATGTTGATGTTTGCTTAAATCTAGGTGTCTTAATTTTAGGAATGCATTCTCAATACTATACCTTCAAAAGTTAGTAATTTACTTTGTGAAGTATTGAATGAACAATCTCTGTTACAATCCCCGTACAGACTGATAACTTTTTTTTAAAAATTAGACTTCCAATTGACAGCTGGAAGCATGGCAAGATTTCATGTTTTAAGACTTTTATTGTAATGAACAGGCTAAAAGCAGCCTTACATAGAAAAATAGAAAATAGGAGGAGTAGGCCATTCGGCCCTTCGAGCCTGCTCCGCCATTCATTGTGATCATGGCTAATCATCCAACTCAACAGCCTACTCCCACTTTCTCCCCATATCCTGTGATCCCTTTTGCCCCAAGAGCTATATCTAACTCCTTCTTGAAAACATACAATGTTTTGGCCTCAACTACTTTCTGTGGTAGCGAATTCCACAGGCTCACCACTCTCTGGATGAAGAAATTTCTCCTCATCTCAGTTCTAAATTGTCCACCCCATGCCCTCAGGCTGTGAACCCTGGTTTTGGACGCCCCCACCATCAGGAACATCCTTCCTGCATCCACCCTGTCTAGTCCTGTTAGAATTTAAAGGTTTCTATGAGATCCCCCCTCATTCTTCTGAACTCCAGCGAATATAATCCTAACCGACTCAATCTCTCCTCATATGTCAGTCCCGCCATCCCAGGAATCAGTCTGGTAAATCTTCGCTGCACTCCCTCTATAGCAAGAGCATCCTTCCTCAGATAAGGAGGCCAAAATTGCATACAATATTCCAGGTGTGATCTCACCAAGGCCATGTATAATTGCAGCAAGACATCCCTGCTCCTGTACTCGAATCCTCTCGCTATGAAGGCCAACATATCATTTACCCTCTTTACCGCCTGCTGCACCTGCATGCTTACCTTCAGCGACTGGTGTACGAGGACACCCAAGTCTCTGCACATTCCCCTCTCTCAATTTATAGCCATTCAGATAATAATCTGCCTTCCTGTTTTTGCTACTAAAGTGGATAACCTCACATTTATCTACATTATACTGCATCTGCCATGCATTTGCCCACTCACTCAGCTTGTCCAAATCACACTGAAGTATCTCTGCATCCTCCTCCCAGCTCACCCTCCCACCCAGCTTTGTGTCATCTGCAAATTCGGAGATATTATATTTAGTTCCCTCATCTAAATCATTAATATATACTGTGAATAGCTGGCGTCCCAGCACCGATCCCTGCTGTACCCCACTAGTCACTGCCTGCCATTCGGAAAAAGACCTGTTTATTCCTTCTCTTTGTTTCCTGTCTGCCAACCAGTTTTCTATCCATCTCAATACACCGCCCCCAATCCCATGTGCTCTAATTTTACACGCTAATTTCTTATGTGGGACTTTGTCGAAAGCCTTCTGAAAGTCCAAATAAACCACATCCACTGGCTCCCTCTCATCAACTCTACTAGTTACATCCTTGAAAAGTTCCAGTAGATTTGTCTAGCATGATTTCCCTTTCGTAAATTCATGCTGACTCTGTCCGATTCTGCCACTGTTTTCCAAGTGCTCAGCTATTAAATCTTTTATAATGGACTCTAGAATTTTCCCCACTACCGACGTCAGGCTGACTGGTCTATAATTCCCTATTTTCTCTCTGTCTCCCTTTTTAAATAGTGGGGTTACATTAGCTACCCTCCAAACTGTAGGAACTGTTCCAGAGACTATAGAATCTCGGAAGATGACCACCAACGCATCCACTATTTCTAGGGCCCCTTCCTTAAGTACTCTGGGATGTAGATAATCTGGCCCTGTGGATTTATTGGCCTTCAATCCCATCAACTTCCGCAACACCATTTCCCTACCAATACTGATTTATTTCAGTTCCTCCCTCTCACTAAACCCTGTGTTCGCCAACATTTCTGGTATGTTAATTGTGTCCTCCTTTGTGAAGACAGAACCAAAGTATGCATTTAGTTGGTCAGCCATTTCTTTGTTCCCCATTATAAATTCCTCTATTTCTGACTGTAAGTGACCTACATTTGTCTTCACCAATCTTTTTCTCTTCACATACCTATAGAAACTTTTACAGTCAAGTTTTTATGTTCCCCGCAAGCTTACTCTCATACTCTATTTTCCCCTTCTTAAACAATCCCTTGGTCCTCCTTTGCTGAATTTTAAACTGCTCCCAATCCTCAGGTCAGTTGTTTTTTCTGGCCAATTTGTATGTCTCTTCCTTGGATCTAATACTATCTCTAATTTCCCTTGTAAGCCATGGTTTGGCCACCTTTCTTGTTTTACTTTTGCGCCAGACAGGAATAAACAATTGTTGCAGTTCACCCATGCACTCTTTGAATGTTTCCCATTGCCTATCCACCATCATCCCTTTAAGTAACGTTTCCCAATCCATCATAGCCAACTCGTGCCTCATACCACTGTAGTTTCCTTTATTAAGATTCAGGATCCTAGTCTCAGACACTTTTCATCTTGATGAAGAATTCTATCATATTATGGTCGCTCATCCCCAAAGGGCCTTGCACAACTAGATTGCCAATTATTCCTTTCTCATTACACAATGCCCAGTCTAGGATGGCCTGTTCTCTAGTTAGCTCCTCAACATATTGGTCCAGAAAAACATCTCGTATACACTCCAGGAAATCCTCCTCTACGGTATTGTTACTTATTTGATTTGCCCAATCTACATGCAGATTAAAGTCACCCATAATTACAGATGTTCCTTTATTGCATGCCTCTCTAATTTCCTGTTTAATGCCATTCCCAAAATCACCACTACAGTTTGGGGGTCTATATACAAACCCCACTAATGTTTTTTGCCCCTTAGTGTTTCTCAGCTCTACCCATACAGATTCCACATCGTCGGAGCTAATATCTTTCCTCACTACTGTGTTATTTTCCTCTTTAACCAGCAATGCAACTCCACTGCCTTTTCCTTTTTGTCTGTCCTTCCTAAATACTGAATACCCCTGGATGTTCAGTTCCCATCCTTGGTCACCCTGCATGTCTCCGTAATCCCGACTATATCATACCTGTTTACATCTATTTGCATGGTTAATTTATCCACTTTATTCCATATGCTCCTCGCGTTAAGGCACAAAGCCTTAAGGCTTGTCTTTTTAACATTACTTGTCCCATTCCAATTATTTTTTATTGAGGCCCTGTTTGAGTCTTGCCCTTGATTTCTCTGCCTATCACTTTTCTTATTCCCCTTTCTGTCTTTTGTTCTTGACCTTGATTCCCCCTCCTCTGATTCCTTGCATAGGTTCCCATCCCCCTGTCATTTTAGTTTAAACCCTCCCCAACCACTCTAGCAAATATTCCTGCCAGGACATCAGTCCTGATCCTGCCCAGGCGTAACCCGTCCAGTTTGTATTGGTCTCACCTCCCCCAGAACCGGTCCCAATGTCCCAGGAATCTGAAACCCTCCCCCTCACACCATCTCTTCAGCCACGTATTCATCCAATATATCCTGCTATTTCTACTCTATCACGTGGCACTGGTAGTAATCCTGAGATCACTACCTTTGAGGTCCTACTTTTCAACTTACTCCCTATATTCTGCTTTTAGGACCTCATTCCTTTTGTACCAATGTGTACCACGACCACTGGCTGTTCACCCTCCCCCTTCAGAATGTCCTGTAGCCGCTTTGAAAAATCCTTGACCCTAGCTCCAGGGAGTCAACATACCATCCTGGAATCTCGTTTGCAGCCACAGAAATGCTTATCTATTCCCCTTACAATTGAATCCCCTATAACTATTGCATTCCCACACTTTTTACTCCTCCCCTGTGCAGCAGAGCCAACTGTGGTGCAATGAATTTAGCTGTTGCTGTTTTCCCCTGAGAGGCCATTCCCCTCAACAGTATCCAAAGCGGTATATCTGTTTTGCTGGGGAATAGCCACAGGAGATTCCTGCACTGCCTGCCTAGTCCTCTTGCTCTGCCTGGTGGTCACCCATTCGCTTCCTGCCTGTGGACTCTTAGCCTGCAGTGTGGCCACCTCTCTATACATGCTATCCACGATACTCTCTGCCTCACGGATGCTCCACAGTGCCCCCAGCCGCCGCTCCAGCTCCGAAACCTGGGCTTCCAGGAGCTGCAGCTGGAGACACTTCCTGCACACATGCTGGCCCCAGGTACTGAAAATGTTCCCGGCTTCCCACATAGAGCAGGAGGAACACACCACAGCTTTGAGCTCTCCTGCCATGACTTACCCCTTTAAATTAAATTAAACCTTTTGGAAGATACTTAATGTCAAATAATATCAATTACTCTAGGGCCCTTCTTCCCTGCTCCTCTTTGTTACAGAATATAGCCCTTACAAATAATGAACCACAAAATAAGACCTTAAAAACTATAAGCATTAAAAGTAGTAAATATTTACCTGACCGTATTCACGGTACTCAAAGGATCACCTCGTTCCCTTCCTCACCGCTCTCCCTCAGTCACCAAACTCCAACTTAAGCACTCTACTGCTGCCCAAAGTAGCACTCCAGTGCAGACAAAGTTAACACTGTAAGGTGGCCTGTTTTTATACTCTCTGAAAACCTGTTTAAGCCAGTTTTCTAATTAACTAGTAGCCCCAAGTAGAACCTGTATAAACCCTGTTTTAAAGATGGCCTAAAACTCACCTTCTTCCGCCCCAAAAAGCAACTTTTCATTAATTACTAAATTAAAGAAAGACTAGACTTTAGATAGAAATTAACCCTTAAATTCCCTCAGTCACCAAACTCTAACTTAAGCACTCTACTGCAGCCCAAAGCAGCACTCCAATGCAGACTAAACACTTTTTGTAATTATAGCTCCACTTCTTCTCCTTTATGGTTTGCTAATTTTGCTTGTCTTCCTCCCAAAGGTTCTCTTGATCTCAGTCTTTTTGTTGGTCTGATTTATAATTAATACTCCAGCATTTTCTGTGGATATACATGCCAGCCCTCATTTTGTGCTTTGAGCTGACCAGCTATTCTCTGTGTTGAGAGCAAAGCCGAAGTTCACTGCTTTATTATTTGTTGCATTGCACAAATGCAGAATAATGCAACTCCATCACTATGAAATATGGACTTTAGGGACCATTAATTATATTTTATTTGCAAAACACAGTCATAAAATTCTTGCGGTAAATTAAAGGCTGGTTTTCTTGAATAACTACAAATCCTGCCAGAGTCGGGAGGACAGGAGAGATAGGATACCCCTCAAATTACAAGTTGCAAAGTTACTTGTGAGGAACATTGAACAGCAACAGGAAATCATTTAAATTGGGCAGGTGAAGAGAGGAAGGAATGGAGAATAAAGGACCCAGACCAGACAGACTGTAGGGTAGAAGGTCATCTAAAGGTAGATAATGAACCCAAATACCTAGAGGAAGACACAAGAACCAGAGACCAGCTGCAGAATTTTCCTCTTGGCGGGATGCTCGGTGGGGGCGGACAGGGCTGTCGGGAAGCCTTAACTGGCCCACCCGCATGAAATTGCGGAGTATGCCAGAGAGAGTGAAGGCAGGAGTTCTAAACTCTCTTAGTAAGAAATCCTGCAAAACTGCTGGGGAACTGAGTTTAGGGAACTCATGTATTTACTCTAAAGTTGAATTAATAGTGAGTTTAGACTGCAGTTTTTGGGTGTCTCAGGGAAAGATACCAGCAGGGGCAAAGGCATCTAGTGAATATTCAGAAATCAGCTGGAAGAAAAATCATTTGCAACTGAGACAGCTTAAGCAAGAAGCCTTAGTGTGGGGTTTTGTGCAGGGTATTGCTGGGACAAAAGGAATAGTGTGAATTTGATTCATTTTCTGGTGTTTGTATTGAAATCTTTCCAACCTTTTTTTCTCGTATAATATAGTTCATTTTTCTTGTTCAAGAGAGACAGTGCAGAGGAGATTTACCAGGATGTTGCCTGGACTGGAGAATTTTAGTTATGAGGAAAGATTGGATAGACTGGGGTTATTTTCCCTGGAACAGAGGAGATTGAGGGAGGACATGACTGAGGTGTATAAAATTGTGATGGGCATAGATAGGGTAGAGAGGAAGGAACTTTCCCCCTTGGTGGATGGATCAATAACAAGGGGGCATAGAATTAAGGTAAGGGTCAGGAGATTTAGAGGGGATGTGAGGATTTTTTTTTTCACCCAGAGGGTGGTGGGAATCTGGAACTCACCGCCTGAAAGGGTGGTAGAGGCAGAAGCCCTCATAACATTTGAGTAGTATTTGGATGTGCACTTGTGATGCCATGGCATACAAGGCTATGGGCCCAGTGCTGGAAAATGGGATTAGAATAGTTAGGTACTTGTTTGACTGGCGCAGACTCGATGGGCCGAAGGGCCTTTTTCTGTGCTGCAGACCTCTGACTCTATAAGTGCTTTATTCTTTGTGTTAAAAGTACACTGGCAGACTCTTGTAAATATGTTCAGCAACTGACCTCCATGGTTTCTAAAAAATAAAAACAAAGTTAGGATCTATCAATCCAGGTTTCACTCTGGGATCTGGGAGTATTAGCATCAGCTGGGATCGAGTCCCTACAATGATAAGACACAGTTCTTCCTCCAGCCTCAGAATCCAGCATGTCTCAAGTTCCTTGTGGTGTTTAGAAATGGCTGAGTTCAACAGCAGATGCTCCTAGAAGTATATTTGGAAATCACATCACTTGTAAAGAAACTTAACGATCTGAGATAATTGGACTCTCACCCATAATGGTCATTTGTCTTTATAGCACTTAATTTAAGCAATAAACTGCAAATATTCTCAAAAGTTATATTCGCCTGTAACACTTTATGTCTGTGCCATCATTTTGGCAATAACCTGGTAACTGTTCAAGTAAAATCATTAAAAGATGAAAATGTGCACCTGCTCACAATTTAAATTAGCAGATTTGCAATATGTTTAAACTGGTCTTGTGCCAGTTTTTTATGATCTATTAAGGAGATAATGAGTCGTAACATCCGAGCTCCAGGGCAGTGTAAGTGGGAGGGTGCTCCAAAGGTGGGCTGGGGAGCCCCCACCCTCGCAAAGGTTTCCAGGTAAGGTTTGCATGGCGATTGCCTGGGAAGTGCAAACTTCCCATGGGCAATTACCCTGCAGTGGGAACCATCCCAAAATGCATTTTAAATCGCAAACTTCAGATAGATCCGACTGTATTATAACAATAGTTACCCAGAAAAAGTTAGGAGAGTCAAAACCACTTCTAACTTCTGAGTAATGACTCTACAGACCCACACTGACCCTCCACAGGACTCCACCAACAGCCCCAAAACTCCAGAGGACACCACCCCCCTAACTACCACCCCCTATGGGACACGCCCAACAACACCCCCCACTATGGGGACTCCCCACCCCCATGGGATTTGCCTGCCCCCCCATGGAACTCCTCCCACTCCCTGATCACCCACCCCCCGGGACTCTTCCGCACCATGGGTACTCCCCCACCCACCCCATGGGGACTCTTGCCCCTAACTCGCCAAACCTAACTCTCACCCCCAACCCATCCAGAGCCTAATGTATTTGTTGTTGGGTAAAATGCACAATTTCCAGGGTGCACCTTCCAAACAGGTATTTATTAGATAAGAAGTTTGTCTTTCAGGGGGAAATTTGACACTTATCTGCCTTGTTCTGCGAAATACCACATTAGAACTTTTCCCAACACTTTAACAACATGCAGTAACTGCTGCACTGCATGGATCAACATGGTCACTTAGAAAGTATGGTAATATATTTTCCATGCTGTTGCCAATTTCGGAAATGGGTTGAAGTTATTGAAAAAAGAAAATTAATTGGGGGTGTTGATGCTGCAATTTTCACACATGTATGGCACCAGCCGTTCCAATGTTTAAATCCAGCTCAGAGGCGGCACCACCAGAGCTAAGTCTACAGCTGCATAACACTGAACTTTGTACAAAGGCAGCTGCCTGCAGCCTCTCAGCTGAGGGAAAGGGGATGGAAAATCCTGAATAATCCGATTTCAAATCAATTTGATTTATAGACTGTTGCAAATCAAAATGCACAATAGATTCTTATAATATGCTGGCGTGGCTGACACCATGATAACCAATAGAAAAAATCCACTATTGAAAGGAAAGAGGATACAGTCTTTGAGATTACAATTTTAGGACACCATCGTTAAACCCGTTTTTCCCTTTTATTGCAACACGAACAACTGTTGCCGTTATTGCTGAGAAGAGACATGGCCAAGCTTTTCCTCATAAGTTTGCGTATTATACAGCGTGATCTGATCAAGGTAGCCATTATCCTGCAGGGTGTCTTTGATGTGCTCTATTTCAGCATCAAACTTGCATGGAGAACAAATGGATCGGGTCCTATTTACAAGGTTGCCGATAAGTCCAGTCTTATAGCAGGTGGAACTATCAGAATCCCAATGCATATTTTGACCAGTGAAGGTAGGCTTATGGTAGACCGTGGTAGAGAACCCCTGGCAGATGTCTCAACTAGTACATCAAGGAAGGGGAGTTCATTTGACTGCTCCATTTCAAGCTACCTGGTTTAAATTTCAAACAATGCTTGGCAGTTAACTGTCAGCCACCATCACTGGTGCATCCTCCATGGCAATGCCTTTACCAGAGTCCACTTGCCAACCAATCAGCACTCTCTTCACATACAGTATAAATTGTTGTTTTCCCCTTATATTGGTATTCTTGCGAAGTGTCCTGATGAATGCAAGGCAAAAAGCTTTGACATGTCTCTTTTTTCAGCAATACTCAAGTTCTGTTCTACCAAAATATTATTTGTTACCATTATGCTAACCGTGTCCTAACAGAAATCTATGTCATGGCAAGAACATAGGATATGGTAATGTCACTGGACTTGTAATCCAGAGGCCCAGACTAATGTTCAAATTCCACCCCTGCAGCTGCGGCAATTTAAATGAAATGAATTAAATAAATGTGGAACAGGCTTTCTTAACTACCAGTCGGTCATATCAAACTACTATGGCAAGGTCAAATAAAACTAAACAGGCTACCAGTAGCGATCCAGGCATCAGTTATGACAAAGCTGCACTCAGCCTAATCCCTCCAGCAAGACAGACTCACCAGGATTGGCTTCACAGTGGCATACGGTCTGGATGGAATGGTTTTGGGAGTCTTCAACATTGACTCCATAGCCTATGAAGTCTCATGGCAACAGGTCAGACATGGGCAAGGAAGCCTGCCTATTACCACCTACTGCCCTCCCCCAACTGATGAATCAGTACTCCTCCATGCTGAACATCACTTGGAAGAAGCACTGAAAGTAGTAATGGCACAGAACATACTCTGGGTGAGGGCTTCAATGTCCATTAGCAAGAGTGGCTCAGTGGCACCACTGCTGACCGAGTCCTAAATGGCACATCTGTCAGACTGCCTACAGCAGGCGGTGAGAGAACCAACAAGAGGAAAAAATCTACCTAACCTCATTCTCACCCATCCATCTGTCAATGCATCTGTCCATGTAAGTACTGGTTAGGAATGTCAATTGCACAGTGCATGTGAAGACAAGGTCCCATCTTCACGCTAAGGGTACCCTCCAATGGGTTGCATGGCACCACCACTGTGCTAAATGGGATAGATTCAGAACACATCTAAAAGCTTAAAGCTGGGAATCCATGAGACACTGTGCACCATTAGCAGCAGAATTGTATTCAACCACAATTTGTAACTTCATAGCTTGACATGTCTCAGTTTACTATTACAATCAAGCCAGCATAATAATTGTGGTTCAAAGACGAGCATAGGAGAACATGTGAGGAACTGCAGTGGATGTACCTAAAAAAATGGTTGCCAATCTGGTGAAGCTACAACACAGCTACAATGCCTGCTAAACAGTGGAAGCAGCATGTGAGAGACTGAGCTATGCAATTCCACAACCAATAGATTAGATCAAAGCTCTGCAGCCCTGCCACATGCAGTTGCGAATCATCAGACAGTTAACCGACTAACAGGAGGAGGTGCCGCAAACAACTCCCATCCTCTATGATGGCAGAGCCCAGCATATCAGTGCAAAAGGCTAAAGCATTTACGACAATCTTCAGCCATAAGTGCCATCTCAGATGATTCATCTCAACCTCTTCCTGAGGAACCAGCATTACAGATGACAGTTTTCAGGCAATTTGATTCACTCCACATGATATCAAGAAATAGTGGAGCGCACCGGATACACAAGTGGCTATGGGCCCTAATAACATTGTGGTTGCAATGCTTAAAGCTAGAGCCTCAGGACTAGCTGTGTACTTAGCCAAGCTGTTCCTGTACACCTAGGGCTGAATTTTCCCATCAGCGAGAGGGGCAGGGCCTGCTCGCCGACATGTAAAATGACGCGCGGTGACGTGGGGCGCGCCTCCCGACATCACCATGCGTCATTTAGATTGTCAGTTCGGCAGGCGCGCAGCCACATCGGCTGTGCACTCACCGAACTGTCAAAGGCCTATTAAGGCCATTATTAAACTAATTAAAGTTGTTAAGAATGCTGCCGGTCCAACTTTAAGGTTAACGGGCAGACGAAGAGCCCTGGCGACTTTTGCATTTTTCATGAAATCTCATCCACGGGTGGGATGAGGTTTCATGAAGGGTTTGTTAATTAACTAAAAATTTTTGAAAGATTACTGGACATGTCCCAGCTCATGTGACAGTTTCACATGAGGGGACATGTCCTTAAATTTTTTTCCGCCTTTATTAAACTTTCCACAACTTAAGCTAATCTCCCTGAGGCACCTCCATGTCTCAGGGAGATTTCTGTGCTCTTTCGCGTGCATGCGCGAAAGAGCGCAGGCCCCGACTCAGGAAATATCCCCGCCCGCACAGGGAGCGCACAGTGCTTCTGGGTGTGCGTCACGCTGGGCTGGCTTTAGTTGGCCCGCCCACGTAAAATGGCGACGCGCAACCAATCGGGGATGCTGATCGGATTTGCGCTCACTCCCGCCCACCCTGCACAGCTCCCCCGACGGGGGGGAAATTCAGCCCCTAAAATTCTGGCAAAAATCCGACAAGGTGGAAAATTGCCCAGATATGCCCTGTCCACAAAAGGCAGGGCAAATCCAATCCAGCAAATTAACGCCCCATCAGTCTAATCACAGTCATCAGCAAAGTGATGACAAGATATGTAATTATTTGGACAGCCAAGGGCTGATTAAAGATAGTCAGCATGGCTTTGTGCGTGGTAGGTCGTGTTTAACGAACCTTGTAGAGTTTTTTGAGGAGGTTACCAAGAAAGTAGATGATAGAAAGGCTGTGGATGTTGTCTACATGGACTTTAGTAAGGCCTTTGACAAGGTCCCACATGGGAGGTTAGTTCAGAAGGTTCAGACACTTGGTATCCATGGAGAGGTTGTAAACTGGATTTGAAATTGGCTGTGTGGGAGAAGACAGAGAGTGGTAGTGGATGATTGCTTCTCAGACTGGAGGTCTGCGACTAGTGGTATGCCTCAGGGATCTGTGCTGGGACCATTTTTGTTTGTTGTCTATATCAATGATTTGATGATAATGTGGTGAATTGGATCAGCAAGTTTGCTGATGACACTAAGTTTGGAGGCGTTGTGGACAGCGAGGAAGTCTTTCAAAGCTTGCAGAGAGATCTGGACCAACTGGAAAAATGGGCCAGAAAATGGCAGATGGAATTTAAAGCGGAAAAGTGTGAGGTGTTACATTTTGGAAAGTCAAACTAAGGTAGGACATACACAGTAAATAGTAGAGCACTGAGGAGTGCGGAGGAACAAAGGGATCTGGGAGTTCAGATACATAATTCCCTAAAAGTGGCGTCACAAGTAGACAAGGTTGTAAAGAAAGTTTTTGGCATACTGGCCTTCATAAATCAAAGTATTGAGTATAGGAGTTGGGATGTTATGGTGAGGTTGTATAAGACATTGGTGAGGCCAACTTTGGAGTATTGTGTGCAGTTCTGGTCGCCTAACTACAGGAAGGATATCAGCAAGATTGAGAGAGTGCAGAGAAGATTTACTAGGATGTTGCCGGGTCTTAAGGAGTTGAGTTACAGGGAAAGATTTGAACAGGTTAGGACTTTATTCCTTGGAGCGTAGAAGAATGAGGGGAGATATGATAGAAGCTTACAAAATTATGAGGAGTATAGACAGAGTAAATGTGAGTAGGCTCTTTCCACTTAGATTAGGAGAAATAAACACAAGAGGACATGGCTTTAGGGTGAAAGGGGAAAGGTTTAGGGGCAACATTAGGGGGAACTTCTTCACTCAGAGAATGGTGAGAGTGTGGAACGAGCTACCATCTGACATCGTAAATGCGGGCTCACTCTTAAGTTTTAAGAATAAATTAGATAGATACATGGATGGGAGAGGTCTGGAGGGTTATGGACTAGGTGCAGGTCAATGGGACTAGCGGAATAATATTTCGGCACAGACTAGAAGGGCTGAATGGCTTGTTTTCTGTGCTGTAGTGTTCTATGGTTCTAAGTGTTTTTGCCTGTGTTATCAAGTTACTCAGCAATAACATGCTCAGTTTGGATTCACCAGGAACATTCTGTTCCAGATTTCATTCCAGCCTTGAGCCAAGAATGTCAAGAGAGCAGAACTTCAGAGATGCAGTGAGAGTCACTGCCTGGACATCAAGGCAACATTTGACTGAGTTTAGCATGAAGGAACCATGGTAAATCTGAAATCAATGGGAATCAATTGACTGGAGTCATACATAGCACAAAGGAAGATGATTGTTGTTATTGGAGGCCAATCATCTCAACCCAGGACTTCACTGTAGGAGTTCCTCAGGGTAGTGTCCTAAACCCAACCATCTTCAGCTGCTTCATCAATGACCTTTACTCCAATATAAGAACAGAGTGCGGAATTTGCTGATGATTGAACAGTGTTCAGTTCCATTCACAGTTCCTCAGGTAATGAATTAGTCCATGCCCACATTTAAGACCAGAACAACATTCAAAGATGGGCTCATAGGTTCATAATATTCATGCCACATAATATGAACATGTGAACGAAGAGGAGTAGGCCACACAGCCCCTCAAGTCAGCTCCACCATTCAATAAGATCATGGCTGACCTGATTGTAACCTCAACTCCACATTCCCACCTACCCTGGATAACCTTTCACCCTCTTGCTTATCAAGAATCTATCTTGAGAAGAAATTATATGAGAATAATAAAATAATTTTACTAAACAAATATCAAAGAACATGAATATTCATAACTACACTGTTTTAAATGGTCAGTTACATTAAAGATATTAAAAGAGCAATGAACACATTAACTATTTTCTAAATTGAACTTCCTAATATAAATTTCCTTCTGCAGCCATTTGAGTTACACGTCAAAAACTCAAGTCAGATATTTATCAACATTTGGAAGATTAACTACTTGGTAGATCTGCCAAGTCAGATATTTATCAACATTTGGAAGATTAACCACTTGGTAGACCTGCCTTGAAGATTCATATAAGGGTTGAGATTTCTTGGGCCTCTGCTTACTTCTGGCAAAGTTGCCCCATACAAACCTCCTCCAACAGGTGTAGACTCCAAGTTCAACAAAAGCTTGGCTACTGTCTTAGGTGTAGCTACCTCAGGTCAGAACTCTCCTCATTCTAATATTTTTTTAACTCTGGAGCCTTGTATCTATAACTCTGTGGCCTGAATCTTCTGGTCGGTGTGCGGGGTGGGGCCCTCACGCCGACACATAAAATGATGCACAGTGACGTCGGGCATACGCACCAATGTCACCGCACGTCATTCCAATCCTCAGCTCAGCAGGCACGCAGCGGACCCAGCTGCACGCCCGCCAAACTGTCAAAAGCCTATTAACGCCATTAATTAACTAATTAAACTGCTTCTCAGGGCTGCCTGTCCAACCTTAAGGTCGGAGGCAGGCGAAGAGCCCAGGCGGCCTTTGCATTTTTCATGGAACCTCATCCACGGGCGGGATGAGGTTTCATGAGGGTTTTATAACTTCAATAAAAATTTTTAATAAAATTCATTGACATGTCCCAGCTCACGTGACACTGTCACATAAGCAGACATGTCCGATTAGTTTTTTCAAATCTTTTTTTCAGGTTTTCACAATGAAGTATATCTGCCTGAGGCAGCTCCGTAAATGGCGGCACGCAGCCAATCGCGGGAGGCGATCAGCTGCCCGCCCACCCGAACCCACTCCCGCCCAAACCACACGACAGGGAGAAAATTCTCCCCTGTGTTTTTCTTCAGCTTGGCTACCCCAGAAGTCTAATTCACCGAGTTCTTCATTTAACAAGAGGTTTAAACTCTTTTAGCCAGTACACCAAATTTCAAATCAACTGTGCTGCAAAGAGATTTCCTTGCCCTAAAAACAGAATGTTCTAAAAACTAAAAACCCCGCTTCAGAACAGAGCCACGCCCACAATCTACTTAGCCTATAATTAACTTCTTTTGGGCCCTTTGCAATTCTATCGTTTACCTCCCAAGCCACTTAGACACATGATCGTTTACTGGAAGCCAGGACCAAGTGCTCTACCATCAACTCCTAGAGAAACCTAGTTCTTAAAATTACCATCTCCCAACATAGGCCAGAATCTTTCCCTCGTCGGGCGGGCTTGGCGGGAGTGGTCGGGAAGCCGACCACCGCCCGCCATCGGCTCTGCACCACAATTTCACGCAGCCTGGCAAATTAAGGCCTGCCTTGCGTGGATTGTGAGCAGCAGCGCTGAGCACTGCCTGTGCGGGCATAGGGAGGAGGGAGAGCGGGCTTGGCGCGCATTTCGCGCATGCGTGCAAATGAGTGTTTCAATCCCAAGGCACAGGGCTGCCTCTGGGAAATTGAAACGCTTTTTAAAAAATTAATAAATACAATAAAAATTTAATGAAACATGTCCCCTCATGACTGTGTCACATGAGATGAGGCATGTTTTTAAATTCAAAATAAAGTTTTTATTTAAGTTGTATTAGCTTTAGGAAACCTCATCCCACTTGTGGATGAGGTTTCCTAAAAAATGCAAAGGCCACTTGGCCTTTTTGCCTGTCTGCCAACCGTTAGGTTGGACGGGCAGCATAAATTTCAAGTTAATTAGTTCATTATTGGCCTTAAAATGGCTTTTCAATTATCGGCAGGCGCACAGCCGACTCCGGCGCGCGCCCACTAAACAAAATGTCACGCGAGTTCGCGATGACGTCGGGACGCACACCTGATGTCATCACCCGTCTTATAATGCTCGTGCGTGTTGGGCACACACCCACACGCCGAACATAAAATTCTGGCCATAAAATACCATTTTTTTCCTCCAAAAGCACATGGGCCTTCACACTCTTCACCAATGTAACAGACTCAATCATAGTTTACCTCTGGGAAATGAACAAAAAAGACCTCCAAAACTGCAGAGATCTTTGAACATTCCTATTTTGGGTCTGTCATCTTTGATATTATCCAATACTTTCCAAACATAGAAGCAATTATTCAATGTTGACACTTACACAGTAATTGAAAATAATAAAATGTAACAGCAATAACTATTCAATTTTATTTTAACCCCAACTTTCTGTGATGCAGGTACAAAAGCAGCAGCGTTGTATTCAAAGGATTTAGTGCGCTTTCACTGAACATAGCAAAATATTTCAGTCTTTGACTATGCAGTTTGTGATCAGCATTACAAAGACTCAGAATGTCAGTCATCAGGAGTCAAAGTCATTCTTTTTGGCTTAATGATGTGACTTAGTTTTGATGATTGACATTCTTAAAAATAAACACAACTCTCCAATGTTGATGGGTAAGATTACAGGGTTCTCAGTAGTTTTACTTCACAAAGCATTGCAAGAACATGTCTGCTTTCAGTGTCTAATTCATAAGGCAGATATTCCCACCTCATTTTGGTTTCTTCCAGTTCTTGCATTGTGGTATTGAGCTCCCTCCTGCAGGGCATCACTAATACCTTGCTGACCTGTTCTGAGGGTTACAGGAGCCAATATTGACAGAGGAGTTCTATCTACCTGCAATTCTTCACTGCGAAGTAATTAGGAATTAGGCCATTTTCTAGGAGAATTGTCCAAACAACTGTTTAACACAATGGAGTTGTTTTGTTTTTTGTGTTGCTCACAACATAAATATAAAAAAAACTAATCAATTGCTGATTACAATTCAAATTAGAGTGATTACTTCAGAATAATTTATTGATCTGTGCTGAATGATGTGGGTGCACTGGTCATTGGCTCTGCTAATCCTTCACATTAGTTACCACTAAGATACCTTTTTTTAAAGCTAAGACACCAGCTGAAGGGTCAAAACCCATGATACAGGAAATCACTAAGGTCGAAAAAGATTGAGTATGTGGTAAATCAGAAAATAGTAATTAGTTGTTGTCAAGTTAAGGTGAAAAAGTGTAATGAAAGTAAAAGCTGATGGAGATAGCAAACTTCACAAATCAGAGTTCTTTCAAAAGAGTTGGAGTAAGGAACAATGTGCTGAATTTTGATTTCAAATTGCTGAGAGAGAAAGTAAGAGAGCAAACTGGAAGAGATGAGAGATAAAAGGGGAACTGATTGTCAGAAAAGAAATTTATTGCCTTGCTTAATCCCAATTTCAAGAAATTTGAAATCTGCATTAAAAACCTATGCACCATGTATTGATTTAGAGTGTGTGACCTTATTTTGGGATGCAGATCACTTAAATTGTTTCCGCTTCACTCTTCATGTATTGTATCTGAACCTCCTAACATTCATAATGTTTAATCTACCTATAAGTCCAAGGCCTGCATGTTATACAGAAATTTTATTAAGAACAATTCTGGATTACGAAAACAAACAATCCATTGAAATTCAGCAGTTGTACGCAGATAAAGGGGTTGCAAAGTACTACAGGTAAAACACAATCAAATTTTAAAATGGTCAACAATAGTAATTACACTAGGTTAACTTACTTCTTTCTTGAACAAAAGCTTTAAATCCAGAGTAAGCAAAAGGAAAATGGAAACAAGAATTATTATATTCTTTCGTCGCATCCAATTTACGTATTATGTAGTATTTCAAACCAATGAACATTGTATGTAATTGTAAAATGCAAGAGTAAGGAGGCAATGGACTAATTTAAAACTATATCCTAGATGCACCTGGTGATCTGCTACCCCTAAAATGAATGGAAATGTATATGATAATAGGCAGGTTTATTATCTCCAGTGGATACAGCTACTCCAACCCACAACTAAACCAATTATTGCAATCCTGTATTTTCAGGTAAATTTATATGAAATCCTTACAAAATTTAACACTTAAAAATGCACAAGTTATTGTCATTCATTTTTAAATTAAATTACTTTTATAAATAGAACTTGATATTTAAAATAGTTTGTTGTAATTCAAGGACTTATATTTTCTTTATTTTCTGGCTGAAAGAATGATCAGATAGCAGGCAAGTGATATGATAGCTTGTTTGTTGGTTTCCTATTTTACTTCTGGGCGAAGTAAGTACAGGTAGTCAGCATTCTGAGACCAGACAAGTGACAATATAAAAGCATGTTGCTCATGGAATGACAGAAATGACAAGTCTGGTGCCAACAGTTTGGCTTCTGGCGGAACACTACTCTTTAAAGTCTACTTTGAAAAATATGTTAGAATGAAGTCTAAAATCCTTGTTTTGTGTAATGGAAGGCAGACAAATGCTGTAAAATTTAGGGTCAGCAGTTCAAAGTAATCTGACAATTTAATAGCTAAAATTAATTTAATTTCCTCTAATTACATTGTAATACCACTTCACACAAATATTAGATCCATCAAACTCAACACTTCAAGCAGCTGAGTGATTAATCCACTCGACATTCTTCACAGATTTGCTACTGTTATCATAAACATTAATTTAAAAAAATTAAAAAGTAAATTATTAAAAATGTTGGGCATCTTCAGTCGCATGACATTTTTTTATTAAACCATGTTTACAAAACACTGGGTTTCTTGTTTTTCTCTTATATGTTCGCATTTTTATAATTAAAAAGAAAATCAAACACTATTAACAGAAAATCCACCAACTGGTAGAGCACGTAATACATTGGATGACTCAGTGGTAACATTACATCTGTGAAAACACAATGACTGCCACTTCATTACTTGATCAGTTATTCTTCTCGTTATAAATGACTAGTTTTTTACACTGCATATACGGTGTGTCCTGTTAATGAACATTTATTCTGCCATGCCCAGCAGCTGCATTAAAAGCCTGAATAATGGATCAAGTCTCATCAATAATTTATTGCATGTCAGTAACTGGTTGTAACTGGATCGCAAAATGACAAAAGCCCAATAGGATTCTGCAGCAAAATTCTTTGCAAAATGAAAGGAATTTTTACATTACTTTAACTTCTGATTACTAAATAAACTTTATTTAATTCATGCAGTGATTTTTAATATAGTGATTACATCTATTTACAAATATTTTGAGTATGTGCAAAAGACAATACACTAAATGTAAATTCAAACCAGTTCTTTATGCAAATAATTTCCAACTGCACCATTTAAGGTAC